>NC_141685.1:993893471-994493471 GCF_964263255.1 Lissotriton vulgaris | reverse complement strand
TGCTACTTTAAACAAATAGTCATAAAAACTATATAATAAAAAACGTCATTTGCCAAGGTTACGGGTTCGGATTGACCACGCCCAACTCACAAATTTTGCTACACCAATAACGATGGAGGGGGAAGTATCAGTTTTAAGAATCCTAAACGCTGCAAGAGCAGAGCTGGTGCCTAGTAACCGACAGACTGGTAAAAGCCAAACTTTCCTGGGTAACAAATACATAGGGCAGCAGAAAAAAAGATGTTCAATATTTTCCACTGCTGTTACACAGAAGGGGCACTTATCACTACCACCAGTAGTCCAAGAGTGCGTAAGCCCCCGCACAGGTAACGAGCCTACTCGTAGTTGGTGGTACAGTTTGCGATCCTTTGGCTTGGTGATTAAGTCCCAATAAGCTTCATATTTAGGGACATCTTTTACAACCAGAAATTCCAGTGTCATGGTAGGACCATCAACCATAGCGGATCTCCTCTCAGTAATCCAATGCCAGTAAATATCTTTGAGGGCCTTCTTTGAGGGAAAGGTCGCGCGTGCTGGATCAACCCATAATGCCTCCAAATTTAGATTTTTCAAGAGCCTCCTGAGGTGACTGAACCAGGGTACCCTGTGAGACCCTTCAAGACCCCTCACATCGTCAATGGCCTCAGCGAACAAGGATAATTCAGGTGTAGTCCACAGGCGCCGCCAAAACGCCAGTGGTCTATACCGTACCTCATCCTCTATGCATTTGACACCTAGGTCAAGCTGCAGGGGTAAGCAGGGTGTCGATTGTGGGAGACCAGTTGCCATTCTCAGGAACCTATTCTGAGCCACCCTCAAAGAGGATAAATCACTATACCCCCACAGTTCGGCACCGTAGATAGTTGCAGGAATTACCTTGGAACCATAAATTTTAACCAACGGTGCCATGGGTTTGGTGAGAGATTTTGCATACTCCTTCAATAAGGCTCCCCCAAGTTGCGCGTGTTTCAGGGTCATAAGATCCATTTGAGGTTTCCAGCTCAAATTCTCACTTAATGTGACACCCAGGTATGTAAAAACCTCCGTTTGATCCAAAATGGCGCCGCTCATTGACACCTTGGCCTTCACAGCCTTGGGGCCTCGCAGAACCATGAATTTGGTCTTACTGACATTCACCTCTAACTCGTGCTCGCTGCAGAAACACTCAAAACGGGCCAGGGCGGACTGCAATCCCTGCCTCGTTTTAGAAATAATAAGCGTGTCGTCCGCGAACATGAGGAGGGGAATTTTCCTTCCAGCAAGGGTGGGCGCATCCGTTGGGTAGTTAGAAAAATACTTGGTCACCCCATTAATAAACAAAGAAAAAAGGGTGGGGGCCAACACGCACCCTTGTCTAACCCCCTTAGCTACTTTAAAACTATCAGTGACTTCCCCTGGACCACCCCATCTTACTTTGGCATAGGTATTTGTGTGCAAATTGATCAGCAGCACCACCAGCTCTTTGGGCATGCCTAGATCCAGCAAAACTTCCCAGAGCTTGATCCTGGGTACAAGGTCGAAGGCTGACCTGAGGTCCACGAATGCCGCGAACAACAGGCCTCCCCCAAGAAGGACCACCTTCCAATATATTAACATAAATCTAAAAACTTGCTCTAAGGTCCCCATATGTTGCCGAAAACCCGCCTGGAGAGGACTTAAAACATCATGGTCAGAAATCCAGGTCTGGATCCTACCTAAAAGAAGGCGGGCCACAATCTTTTGTAGAGCATCAATGAGGCTTATGGGTCGGTAATTTGCCGTTACTGAACGGTCACCCTTCTTATGAATGGGGAGGATCTCCGCCCCAAGCCATGATTCAGGGACGTTCAGCACTGTGAATCTAAAGAAAAGGGGTTGGCCAGTGACCAGGATCACAGCATCATTTCATTGCGTTTGGAGGCTCATGGCAGCCCTGGGCAGGGAGCGTAGGTAGTGGGCGCCAGGAGGAAAGCAGGCGCGGAGGCCAGTGAAGCAGGGGTGTCAGGGTTTTCGGAAGTGGAACCAAGCCGGAGGCCGCCAAATCCCTGCCAGGGGCCGCCACGCAAATATGTATCCATCCTCAGAGGATTATTATATTAAGGATATATATTGGCGTGGAGGCCCCTGGGGTTTGGCGGCCCTGTGCAGGTGCACAGCTTGCACATGCCTAAGGCCGCGCCTGCTTCCTTTCTAGGTGTGCCTCAAATCTGAGAAACCTCATTATATGCAAATTAAAGGAGATATATCTCAGAACAGCTGACTGATCCGCATCGTACTAATCTAGAAAAAGAAATACACTCTGGAACCGCCGAAGTACATGCTTGTAAATTAGGATCAGAACTGCAGAGGGGATGCTTGGGTCTTATGGCGGTGGCTTAGGACACATGCCATAGAACTCTTTCACAATACATTTCCCTGCATTCTGGTAGTTTCACATCGAACAATGTAGGTATGGGCTGAAAATCAAAGACTGCTAATCACTGGCAGAGAAAACATTAAATAATAATGCTGCTTTCCTAGATCTGGCCTGTGTTTTATAATATTTCAAATGAAAAGGTAAATACAGCAAAACTCTGATTTATCTTATTAGATACTTAATTTTATAGTGAGTTGCGTGATACCTTTAACAGAAGTAAAACTATTTTTAACTGTTTCGTCTGCTTTCATATCTTTTTTGCATACAAATATTCACACTAGGAAAGTTACTTCTTGCAAAGTCGCTTTAACGATGCGGGAGCATTGATAGTCAATTGATGGCAAATCAGTGATTTCATTACCCGTGATGCCATATTGTGTGCAAATTAGAAAGGTCTAGCACGTTCCCTTTCTGCCCGGGACCCCCAAATTCCTAGAACCGGAACTTCCTGGGGTGCACACGACAAAGCAGAGGAGTGCATGAATGGAAATGGAAAAAGTGGTAGAGACGCCGGTCATATAAGGAGAGAGTGAGGGCGGGAAGAAAGGCTATGGACCAGGGGATGGATAAGGGAAGAGAGGGGTCACTTCGAGTATTTTAGGAACTTCTCCTTCCTGTCTCTCTCTCTATGTTTGTCTTCAGTTTATATTTGGACATCCCACGGGCTAAAGAAAGTTGTTTTGGAAAATTTACAGCCCTTCTCTACAGCGCGCCATGGGAACTCGGCATTCCACAGTTCAACCGGTCTCCGGGTGCTCCCTGCTTGGGAAAGGGCGGAGGGTCAGGGCTCGAGCCTGCTCCCAGCTCCTGGGCGCCGGCAGGCTCTCAACATCTCACATGGAGCCTGTCTAACCCCGGGCCCCTCGCCCAGCCGGTAGAGGGCAGATCTCGAAACCCTAGGACAGGGTGGTTCTCGGTTTCGAAAGGCAATTTATTTATTTATTTATTTATGCGTTTTTATATAGCGCGGACCTTACCCGAAGGTGTCAGAGCGCTTCACAATAGGAACATAACTGATACATGAGAACATTACAAGTGAGCAAAATACAAAAGCAAACGTTACATTAAATGAAGCAAAAATGACAATTGTGTGCCAACAAAATACAAGAGGTAGCAAAAGGTGCATTACAGGAGGAAAAATTGACGTGTGCCGGTTACAAAAGCGTACAAAATAAACAGAGGTATAATACTGCAATATATGGAGGACACTCAAGCACAAGAACAAACGTTACGTAGCCACTGGTGGCACTTGTGCAGGTATCGAAAACAAACAAATGTAAGAGGTAGAAAACAGTGTGTTACAAGAGAAAGTGATGGGTGCATGTTACACACGAGTACCAAACACAGGTAGAAGGATAATACTGCAATAAATGGCAGACTCTCAAACCACAAGAACACACTGGGAAGACACTTCCATAGTCAAGTTAGTAGATTTTCTATAATGGAAGGGTTTCCTTCAGATAATAGAGAGGGCATGGATTACATTTGGAAGTGTCTTTGAAGGAGGAGAACTTTGAGGTCAGTTTTGAAGGCCTGGGAGGAGGTGGTGGTCCGGAGCTGAGGCGAAAGTGAGTTCCAGATTCTCACTGCGCTGCCTGAAAAGGATTGGGCCATCGATCTTTCCTTCTTGAAAGTGGGAGGTTCAAGCAGTAGATTTTCCGCATTTCGTGATGGTCTACAGCCTCCAGAGAGTTTCAGTTTATTCGCCAGGTAGCGCGGAGAGGAGGAGTGCAAGGCTTTGTGGGTGATGCAGGCAGTCTTGTAGATAGCTCTAGCCTCGATGGGAAGCCAGCGGAGGGTGGATAGCATGGGAGTGATGGGGTCGCTTCTTTTGGCCCCAAAAATGAAACGAGCTGCTGAATGGCGAACATACTTAAGGGGGACAGGTGGGATTTGGGGAGGCCAGTCAGAAGAGAATTGCAGTAGTCCAGTCTTGAGAGGACCAGCGATTGGACCAGGGTTTTAAGGTCATGCTCCGGGAAGAAGCGACAAATCCCCCAAAGAAGGCGCAGTTGGTATCGGACAGACTTTGCAATTGAATTAATATGGGAGAGTAGATTGAGTTTTGTGTCGAGTATGACACCAAGGAATTTTGCGCTGTCAACAATGATGGGTTTATTGTTCAGCAGATTCATCTGGTCCATCCATGATTGAACCGGGGGAGGAGAAAGTGAGGAGGAGAGGAGGAGGAATTCAGTTTTGGAGGGATTCAGAATCAGTTGATGTGTTGACATCCAGTTTTGAATTGAGTCGAGGGTAGAGCTTAGGACGGAGAGATCGGTGGAGGCAACCTTGAGGTAGATTTGAGTGTCGTCTCCGTAGAGATGATAGTTGACCCCAGATTTACTTAGGAGATTTCTCAGAGGTTCCAAATAAAGATTGAACAATGTGGGAGCAAGAATAGAGCCTTGGGGAACACCTTGACCCACCACCGAAGGAGATGAAAGACTGTCCGCTATTTTGATCATTTGGGATCTATCAGAAAGAAAAGAGGCAAACCATTTAAGCACAGTGCCCTAGTCAGACCGGTTACACCCAAGCCTCACACGCGCTCCTGTTGCCCCAGGGTGATACTCTGAGGGGGTCTCAGTACCAGAGTCGACCTTAGGGTGGCTCTTGGCACCAAGGGGGGACATACATACTTGCAGTCGGGGCTTTAAGTGGGCGGGGTCTGAGCACCAGAAGTTTTTTTGAGGAGGCCTTGAAACGGGTCTCTATCGGGCTCTGTTTTGTGCCCTGGCACAGGAGGTCCGTATTTTTCGAGCGTTATAGGGGAAGAGACATCCTTTAAAGAGTCATTTTCTCTCTGGATTTCTCTTCTCTTTTCAGAACTAAGGAGCACCAACATTGGCGTGGTGTCACAAGGCTCTTATTTGGAAGCTTTTTCAATATTATATAAAAGCCACAGTTGCTGCTTATTTATGTTATGCAACTAACAACCATTGACAAAGCCAATAGTCCTGACTTGTTGTAAGTATGATGTTACTTATTGTATCATATATCTGGATGCAATGACAGAAACAACAAAATACCAGTCGGGCGGCACACTATGCGAAGCACAAACTTTTAACTTACGTGTTTTTAAGCCACTCCTTTAATTACATTGGCCAAGACCCTTTAAAAGACCGCCCCCCAGTTTTTTCATCCCACTTAAAGCCCTGCTTGCAGTGTTACTCAGTACCTACAGCCAGATGTCCATACACCTCTCATCACCATAGGACAATACTCCGGGTTGCTTTGACTAACAGGGTGCAACAACAGTCAGGACAGTTGGCAGCAGCAAAGAGCAGACCTCAGGCCGGTTCTTCGGACGGAAACACAGTTTGCAACTGTGATTCAAGGATGGAGCTAGAAGTTAAAGCAGTACAGAGATTTCCTTCAGTATCGAGTTAAAAAAGCAATCAGGTGGGAGCAATCAGTGCCACAAGACTTGATTGCGTGCCCTGGACTTGGACACATTTATGGATTGTTTTGATACTTAAAAATATGCCCTGCCCAATGCATGCCCATGGTCCAGGCAGCACAGGACTGGGAATGTAGCTGTGGCATGCAGGGCAGAATGGGGTCTCTGCAGCTCATTTATGTATTTGTGCGTCCCCAATGCATCTCGTTGTCAACATGTATATCCAGGGGCCGGATTGAGCACACAATGATGTCCCCCTGAAGATTCACTACAGAGCTAAAAACTGTTGCTGAATCTTTGCTGGCGGGGATTAAAAATGTTCCCTCATTTAATGCCCTTCGCCAGCGGGCCACCTAATCTATTCTCTGCCTCATGGCTAAGATGAAGATGTTGAGTGGCACCCCCACTACCGGCCATGGCCCGTGTAGGTAAGAGTGGTGGGGCGATGTGAGAGGGGATTTCGACAGACGATGAAATGGTTTTTAATTTTAATTTATCTCACATTGATTTGTTCCATTGCAGTAGCAATCATTGATAGAGGTCCTGAAGAAGGCAGAGGATAGGAGTGTCCTGATTTACTGCCGAAACATGTTGACCAAGTAACCATCTTGGCAGATATTTGTTGAAACTGCCATTTTTTGCACTGTTTGTAATCTTGGGCAATTGAGCGATAATAATAAACATTTGTTTCTCTCACTTACCCAATCTTAAGTCACTATTTTTCACTAATCTCAAGCACTGCATTTTTTTTATTTTTACCCATCAATCAATAAAATCATTTGACATCTATAAGGTGATCCCATGCTTCATAATTAGATGCAGGACGTGTCAACCCAGTCCTAGTTAACATCTTTTATGATTCACGTTGAGAATATTTAAGGAAGCCCAGATGATGACTAGGGCGGTATCGAATGGTGACTGATGGGTATCCTTATTTGTAAGGGGATTTTCTTATCTAGTTACACACTTAATTTGTTGGTTTATGTATTTCTAAGGTAGATCTATTGTTGGTAGACCCGTGGACAATTTGTGTATACTATGTTCTATGATATAGCCATACCATATACTCTTAAGTGCAAGATAATAATTGCGGTTAATGCTAACTTTGGTTTGGCTTTATCAAAACATGTCGTGTAAGGTGTCAAACACTTTGGAATACTCCCCCCCAATGAGTTCTGGTGGTGGGGGAAGCATTCCACCCTTCTAGAGGGAGAAGACATGCAGTTACTGGTTTACCCGGTTAAAGTTAAACAGAGCCGTCTGCCCTCCTGCTGCTGGACGAAACTCCGGCAGAGGAGGCCTGGACAATAGGTTTCCTGTCCAGGGAGGTGCTGGCACCTCCCCAGACAGGCTTTAGTGTATTGGGGCAGGGAGGGCTGCATTCAGTGAATGCTTTCCAGACACTGCCCGGGGCACACAAGGTGCTCCATGCATTTTCCAGTTCAAACCGGTTGCTAGGGCACTCTGCCCCAGCTCTGGCACGAAACTGGACAAAGGGAAAGGGGTGTAACAACCCCCTTCCCAGGTCCACCCATAGGAGGGACCTTAAAGGTAGTCCAGCCCCTAAACTTAGTATAAGTATAGGAACCCAGTCCCTAGGACTTTAGATAACCCTGGACGAAACTCTGAAACATAAATCTTGGACCTTCGACATTCCATTTCGACTGGAAGACGGAAGACATCTCCCTTGTGGTCAAGGAGTGACACAAGGTTTCCTGTTTCCTGTTCAAGTCAGTAGGAGGAGCTTGTGAGCGGCAGCGGTGTGGTGTGTGGCGGGCTCACCGTGAAAAGAAATCTTCGCCTGCAACCCGCAATCCTCGCAACCCCTGCAACCCCTGTCATTTTGTAAACCTCCCCCCCTGCAGCAGTGGGAGCCTGGCAAGCGGACGGCGCCGGGAGAAGTGAGACCCGAGGCAAGCCCGCGAACCGCGGGCGGCAGCAGTAAGTCGGAAAGTCGGCAGTGAAACCCTGCAGGTCGGTAAGGCAGGGGGGGGGCGAAGCGGAGGCGAGGTGGAAACGAGGAGGCGAGGAGCGGAGGAGCGGGTGGACCCCTCAATGACTTTATTGGATGGCCCTTGTGAGCTTCACGCTATGTGAGCACAGTAAAACTGGAGTAAGAAGTGGCGTGAAGGCGTAGGAGGCGAGAGACTGATAGTGTGAGAAAACGAGGTGAGCTGTGCGAGTGGGGCATTTACGAGTTGTGTGTGCTTCCATCGCCCGTCGCTCTTTCCCTCTAGCTGTGAGCTCACTCCTCGCCTGCCTTCTCTGTGCTACGTGCTCTGTGCTATATTGTGCTGCGCCGGGTGACTTGCCTTGATCACCCCAGGTCTGCTGTGGATCTGTGACAGTGGGTCTGCAGTGGTGGCTGTCTTATCGGTTTTTATCAGTTTTATATCCACCTTTGATCGTCGGACTGTGGATTGTGGATCGTGGATCGTGGACCTTGGACTTAGACCTTGGTGACTTAGGCGTCTTTTGCTTTGCCTGTTTTGGACACTGGGAGTAATTATTGATTAATCTCAGATACAATCCGGATATAAGTTTTGTACAATATTTAGGGTGGTGTGCGCTGGTTTGATTCTAAATCTCCTAGTGCTTCCTCCGACCCGAGAAGTCTACCACGGTCACCATAGTCACCATAGCCCCAGTTGCCAGACGGGAGTCGGCGTGTGGCTCTGATTGGGCTACCGCTGATTCGCCCAGGCCTCGGGTAAGGTGTTACGTGAATAGCCGTGGGGGTCTGCAGAGGCATCTGGGGGCTATCTGAGGAATATTCTGTGGTGGATATAACACCACGTAAAATATGACCTAAGGCGGTGCTTTACATCATTCAGTTATCATTCAGTTAACCTTTTTCTTGGAACGAATTGCTCTCCCCTGCTAGCCTTGTCACATCTCTAGCTGGAGGAACTCTAAGTTTAAGTGGTGATAACCTCTTTTGCCATGGTAATGTCTGTCAGGCGATTGCGCTCTTAGACTAAAGTAAAATCTGTAAACCCTCTAGAAGCCATTAATCATAGTGTCAAGAGTGATAAGAGTGACAAGAATTTGTGGTGCCCCCCATCAATAACATCAATGTTCTCTAAAAAGGGAAGAAGGTTTAAGAGCGAAACAGGGCAAAACAACGAAGAACTTGGAGTTGTGGGAAATGAGGAGAATTCGAAGGAGGTGATAATGGACTCCGAAATAATAGCAGAGAATGGAGTAGATAGCCATATATCAAGACCAGAAGCACTCTTTCCTGTAATAATAATACAGAAATCTAATGGGGACGTAGGTAATGTAGCGCACCCTTCTATTGTAAGTCGAGCTGTTGTATCATATCAAGAAGGGGTGGAGAAAAATTCGGGTTTGGAGATGGAATTGGCTCTATCTAGGAATGAGGTGGCAGTTTCCACGCAGAGTAAGGGTGGCGAAAGTGAGGACGTCACCACTCTTTCTCCACTAGCAGATTTGATAACCCTTTTTGAAAAAGTACATGACAATGTAAGTGTATCTCAAAGGAGTTTACTAGACTCCTCATCAATAAAAAGAAGTGAATTTTCTCCTAAAAGTGAACGTCAGAAAGTCCATAGTGAACTGAATGGGCAGGCAAAAACAGAAGACCTCACTCTTCCGGATATTGCCATTCAACTGGAAAAGAACACTGAACGACTGCAGCAGCTAGAAAAATCGGGTGCTCAATGCTTGGTTATAGACCCCCATCCGAATAAGGAAATATTGTCTCCTCAAGCAGGAGTTCACTTACACATGCCAATTATGTATAGCAGTACACCTACTAAATTCTCTTTGACATCAGAGTTTCATGATTTATCTATGCCCTGTGATAACCGGGTAGGGAAGTCTGCGTCTTCATTGTCTAAAAATGAGATTGCAGGTTCAGGGGGGCTAACGTATACATTTACTAAAAAGGAAAACATTTTAGCTGCAATTTTGTCCCTGCTGGAGAAGAGTGCCTCTAACTCGGATCATACTCAAAGTTTTAATGCCCATTTTGGGAGGGGTTTTAGAACTTAAACAACATAGCCAAGTATGTGTGAAGTTTTCCTCCCCTATACGTAACAATCTTTGTCAAATTAATGGCAGAATACACGATGCTGCTAATGGCTCAGGGTTAGGGGAACCGAATAATCAGTTGGTGAACGTTGGATCTTTGCCGCCTGGAAGAAAACTAACTCCAAACCCATCCCAAATTATTGTTAATGACTCTACAAAGGTCCCCACTGAGGGGAAAAGTGTAAATGTAAAGGTCTCTCCAGTGATAGATACAGTGCGTGTTTTCCCAATCTTTAATATGAGCAAGTCTAAAAAACCAAAACCTCTTGAATCAGCTGAAATAATTAATATTTTAGAAGCCTCTGGGGTGGGGGAACATGTATTAGTAAGTGAGGGAAGTGTTAAAAATCATTGTAGGAGGAAAAGGAAGGGGAAAATCGCAGGTTCCCAAAACGTAAGCTGAGAAAGTTACGGTTCCAAAGCGTAGTACAATCGGATCATTCTAATTTCGCTCCTGATGATGAAAATAACACATCAACAGTGGCAAAACAGAGGATGAATTCGAGTACAACTGAGGAGCAAGATAATGTACCCCAGGCGATTAGTCGGACTGGTAGGTCGAGTATCTCCCAGAATGAAAATGTGTTGGGTGAGGCCAGGAAAAGAAGGGGTTCTAATCTGGAGAGTAGCACAGGAGCGACGGTGGATAATATAAAAATCTTTGTACCAGCCCCGAGTATAGAACTAAGTGGGACCGCATGTGAATCAGTGGGTCCCGTCCTGATTTTTATGAAGCCTGATGTATGTAATGGTGGGGGAGTTAGTCGAAATATGACTACATCGGTTAATAACAATAAAGGGGGTAAATCCACTGACTTCATGAGGAGTCCTTATGATACGAATGTTTTGAGGCCCCCAGCGTTAGGCACTAGACATGTGAATAATGCCTTAATTTTTATCCGTCTTTTTGATGCTGAGCCAATGACATTGAATAGAAGGGCCCTTCTTGGAATTCTATCAGAAACAGAGGATCTAAAGTTAATTTCCTCTAAAGATATCAAACTAGTCCTTTTAGATTGGAGGCACAAACCTCAGGTCACCAAAGCAATCTTTACGTCAGGGGTGGTGTCTTCCCTCGTGTTGGCAAATGTGGATGGCTTTAGGAAAAGAGGAATAGATTTATTGTCTGCCCCACATCCCAGGGTGCTCCGTTGAAGCGTCTCGAAACTTCTCACTTTTGGCAAGGGATAGGATTAAATGTCCATGAGGGTGAGAATATGACCACTAAATTTGAGGATTTGGAAATTACAGTTGGGAGGGGATCGGGTGTAAGAAAAATAAAGGTAGTAGCATCGGAGGTTCATGAGGTTCTTGGCATTGATAGTGGAGATGAGGTGTCAAAATGGAACTGGATCGCAGGCACCTTGAATGGGGCTAAATCTACTAACACTATCCCCATAGAGTGGAGGTAGCCTACTAGGAACAATAGTGTCTTGGAATATGGCGGGCTAGGAAAAGAACATTTTAAGCTTACTGCCTTAGCACACCTAGACGCCAAAATAATCTGCCTCCAAGAGACGTGGGCAATTGAAGAATTCCAGTTAGATAACTACTACGTGTATTGTAGTGCAGCAAAAAAATATATAAAGGGGCATGCAAGTGGAGGATTAGCCATTCTGCTAAGTTGTGAGTTAATATGGGTCCCTGAGATATTTATTCATCCATCAAATTGCTGTATCTGTGCAAAGTTAAAATTAGAACAAGACAACTTGGGATGCGCAACATTTCTGTATATGGTAAATGTATATATCCCTCCTGGGAAGGCGTCCACCACACTGGTCGACTCCATTTGCACTTTTGTGCAAAAGTTATGTAGCAATGATGAAAGAGTGTGTATCGTGATGGTAGGAGATTTTAATGCCAATATTAATAATAGCTCATTCGCATCCTTTTCCAATTTGGACCTGGAGGAGGTTTGGTTTATACCAGAGGCAGTATTCCCTTCCAATTTAAGATCTGATAAACGTGGCCTTTTACTGTTGCAAAATTTGAGAAACCTTGACCTTATAGTATTAAATGGCAGATTCCCAGAGGACTCACCTGCAGCTCTCACCTTTCACGGGTCACATGGCAATTCCCTTCTCGAATATATGGCAGTGTCATTTCAACTGTTCGGGGCATGCTCCCAGTTTAAGGTTCTTCCTACTAATTTGAGTGACCACAACATATTGACTGTCAAGATAGCTTTAAACTTCGAGAAACCTGAACTATGGAATCAGAGGAATGAGATAGTAACATATTCTCGAAGTAATGGTCGCATTTTTTGGTCACATAAGAACCTTCCGAATCTTCATTGGGTATTTAAGAACATTGCGTTCAGTTTAACCTGGGAGAACCCGATCGTGAGATATGAAAGAGTCATGATTGCTGTCAGAAAGTTGGGAAGAAAGATGAAAGGTGATAGCGCCGCCCCCAAAGTAACACTTCCTAATGAAATTAAATCTCTTAATAAAAAGATAAATGGGTTGATCAGATTCCAATTTATAGACCCATGGCCGTCAAGACAAAAAGAGATATACAGATTAAAACAGGTCCGGAAAAGGAAAATAGCTGCAGATCGCAGGGCCTCTGAAGACGAAAAATGGGTTAACCTTCGGGAAGTGGCACTCTCTGGGGATACTAGAAAGTATGGGGCATTGATTGCCAAATATTGTGACAGTAGAGTAAAATCCCAGCCCATGTAGATCTCTGAATCTGAATGGTCTACTTATATATCCCTATTGAACGCCCCCAATCCTATAGATGCTGGGGTTGAGGGGTTCAATAGGTCCACATTTTTGGTAGAAAAGGTAGAAGCACCAATAATGAACGATCTCGAGAGATACATTAAGAGGGCGAGATACTCCGGGGCAGTGGGGCCGGATGATGTCCCTGTAGCCATAATAAAAAAGGACCGTGGCGATTGGGCAAAGGTATTACATCCGCTGTTCGTCCATTGTTATAAGTTTAGGGATATCCCTAATTCCTGGAATGGCAGTATAATAGTACCTCTATATAAGAAAGGTCCTAAAAATTCCCCCGCAAGCTATAGGCAAATCTCCCTTTTGGACGCAACGGGAAAACTTTTTGCAAAAAGCATCCTTGTCCATCTGCAAGAGTGGGTATTCGGTAATAATTTAATTCCCCTTGAACAGTCTGGTTTTCAGAAGTATAGTGGCACCCTAGACAACATCTCTGTCCTGCAAACCCTAATTGATAAATATCCTGTGGCTCGGAGGCTTCCGCTGTATACAGTTTTCATTGACTTTGATAAGGATGGGGATCCCAGGGAATTTGTTAAGAGTAATAATCGCTCTCCACTCTTCTACCTGGACTCAAGTTCTGTTAGGGGGGACCCAAGGCCTATCAAAGAAAATCACCACCCACAACGGGTTGAAGCAGGGGTGCCTTTTGGCCCCTTTACTCTTCTTAATCTACATAAATGATCTTCCAAGTCGGGTAGGGGAGAGTAAAGGGGACCCTCCACAAGTGGGTGATCTAAAATTAAGTTGTTTGCTGTATGCTGACGACGCAATCATCATGGACCTAACTCCAATCGGGTTGCAAAGACGTCTGACGGAGCTGGTTAGGTACACTAATGAATATTCTTTTTTAATAAACACTTCTAAGAGTAAGGTGATGATTTTTAGTCAGAAAGGCTGTAAGGTTAGATCAAATCTGAAATGGTTCTTGGGGGATGAAAATATGGAAATAGTGACATTTTATCCATATTTAGGAATTTTTTTACAAATAGGTGCTCTGCTAACAGACATTTAGATCACTGCAAAAGTAAAGCTATTTCACAAGCATCGGCAATTAACCGCTTGTATAAGCAATGCGGGAAAATACATTTTTCACATACTATTGCAGTGTACAAAATAAAGATCCCGCCGACCTTGAATTACGCATGTGAAACAATTGGCGAATGTGAGTGGGCTAAGTTCGAGAAAGTGGAAGGTAAAATTTGGCGTCAAATATGTAACTTGAGTCACACTGCATTAATCGCGGCTCTTAGGCTCGAATTAGGTCTTCTCTCAACGTATATTTTGTCATTGGCAGGGTCTCTAAGGTGGTGTAACGCTCTGATAAATGGTCAAGAAAATCTATTAAGGCTAGCTTTGCACAAGGAAATTTTTGAGAATTTATTGTGTAAAAGTATAATTTTTAGAAACTATTTAAAAGCTTTAAGCATTTTTGGTTTAGACTTAGTAGGGGCAGCAGTTTTAAACAAAATAGCATTAAAGCAATTAATTAAAAAAACCATATATGTGATCTCACGAGAAAGAGATCTGAAAATATGCAGAGGGAATGGCAGACTGGACTGCATAGCGGAGAGCTCAATTATTAAAAATCCTCAGCCGTATGTTCTTTGGAACTTGAAACATGGTGTACGCAGAGTGGTTCTACTCCTCAGAATGAATTTGTTGTCGTTGAGGATAGTAACAGGAGCTTGGGAGGGTATCCCCAAAAATGAAAGACTTTGTCATTTATGCAATGGTGGTATCCAAGATTTTAATCATGTTTTGATTGTGTGCCCAGCACTTAGTTCAATACGACGCAAATTTCTAGGGCGTGGTTTTCTACATTATAAAATTTCAACAGCAGAACAGGCAGGCAACTTTCTTCTGCACCCCCCGTCAGAACAGATATGTTTTAAGATCTTCTGCCTTTTTAAAGAAATTTTAAATGTATATTAGAAGTCAATAGGTAGGGTGATCAGTGGATTATGTAGTACCTTGTATAACTTCCCTTGTCTTAGCACTTTTTGAGCACCTTAAACATTTTTAATCCGTTGTATTAGTGTGTTTAACATTCCTGTCTGCTACTTAACTTTCTTGTGCATTTTCCGAGTTATTTTGGTTATATTGACGCTAGATAATCATTATGGGCTCTGTCCAGGATTAGGGCATTTATGCACTAGCACTTTATCTTAATATACTTGCACCTTCAGTAGCACTTTACAAAATCATCTGTTGTTAACACTGTTCTCTGTCCTCGACACAAGATATGTTTAATTGTAACCGTATATTGGATGAACTATACATATTCTCTTAACCATGCGCTGCTCAAATGTAATTGTAGATTAGATTAGATCGTTTTATTAAATTAGGGAGTCAGCCAATAGTGTTCCTTACCAGATAATGATTAGAAGAATTCAGTCCCCCTGAGTGACGTATTTAATGATTAACAGAGATTAGTCCTCTCAGGGATGAGGTAATTTTAGGAAAATTGTTTTTTACAGTATTTATTCGTAACTAAAGTTAGGGGTTTAATTAAAAATGTATTATGTACTGTGTGTAATGTAGGATAATTTCAGGGTGTATCCTCTTGGGTTTTTAATACTGTTTATGAATTAATGTTTTATTGTAATGTTATGTGGAATTCTTCGGAATTCCAAATCATAATAAAATAAATTGAATTGACCACTCTGTTCAAACAGGCACCCTCTGCATTTTTTAGGCTCCTGCCAGATCCCGAAGAATCTGCAACACAGGACATAAACTTCCAGATATCTCTGACCCCGACCTTTGCTCACAGCAAAGCTGGGACCCAAGGCGGACACGAGAGACGTGGGACAGGAACTTCTGGACATCCTGCATTTTGCAAGCTGCACCTCTTTCACAAGGTATCCTGAAGTTGTGCATTGGAGTGCTTGAAGCCCCAGCCCCGAGCCCCATTTGCATTAAAGTCAGAGGCCCCCACTCTACGAGTGTCCCGTGGGCTCCGCTTTTGCATTTCAGCTTGATGCATCTTCATGGTTCCTAGTCTGTTGGCTAGTGAGCCCCTCAAAGACTTTTCTTTGAATCTAACTTGCTTTCCTGGTTGCTCCAGGCTTGCTCCAACTTTCCTGCAAAGGAGAAGTTACTCAGACCTTGCTGGTTTGCACCGAAGCCCATCTTGACTTCCTGTGTGGGTTACCAAGGCTTGTTCGGTCCAATCTGGGTACCAACACAGCAGTCAACTAGATCCTTTGTGGGATAGCTGGAATCCATCTCCTGGTTGTCGTTGACACCTCCTGGTCCTCGTGGCTGAAGAGACAATCTTCACCTTTCAACCTGAAATCACCCAGCATCTGGTGGCATCTTCCTATCGCCGCCCTGGTCACTGGCTAGTGACCCAGACTCTGTCCCTTCTGCTTTCAGGTTCTACAGACCTTCGATCCACCCTTGGATCCACCCAGGCACTTTTCCTCTGGTCGCCTGCAGCACTTCTCTGCAGATCTCCATTGAAATCGACGACGAAACCGGACACCAAAAGAGACCTATGCACCTGGCTTATGTGGGTGAGGTAACATGAGTACTCTGGTAGTCTTGAGGGTATTGGCCCTCCTAGTGTCTAAGTCCAAGAGGGCTCCATGGTAGTTTATTTAGAAGTGTCCTTAAATTGTAAATTTGTAACTTGTTCGTTTTTCATAGAAAGTCAATGGTAACCCGCATTGGTAACAGTGTTTAGTCACTGCACGCGGCTCCCGTGGGCCTTCTACATCCTAACCTTTGGTTGTTTAGAGTAGCCCCAGCAATTCCACAGGCCCCAGGCCTGCTTTCTAATCCTCACGTGGTTCTTATACCACTATTTTAGTATATGGTTTGTGAGGCCTCTAGGGTAAAACGTATACTGTGCAACTTATCGTATGCCAATTAAGTAACTTGTATTGTACTTTTACCTCTGACCTCATAAAGAGTGCATAGGGGTTGTGTTTAGAATAAATACATATATATTGGATATATACCTTGTGTGGTGTGCTTTCATTTGGTACTCAAGGGATTATAATTGGTAAAACAACTCGCTTAATTTGCTCTCTGAAGTCTTAGCCTGATGACTGCTCGTCACAGCTACCCCTAGGATACCTTTCTATAAGGTTGACTTTGCAACCACCATCAATAAGGGTTGATTAGACTGGTGCAAGGTGCCCACTAGAACTAGTGGACATCATATGCCAGGCTAACTTTTCACATTGTTGTGCCACGGATGGGATAAGAGCTTGCATTGTTTTACCAAATAATCTTGAGAATATAATTTGAAAAATCACATTAACGTACCTGTAGGTACATATGAATCAAGTCTTATAATACATAAGTTCTACTGAACTTAGCATTTGTAGGTGGTAAGGGTTTAGCACACCCTGACTACAACTTCTAGAGAGGTTCTAGTAGGAAAACAACTAGTGTAGGTAGTGCACACACCACACCTCACTAGTCATGGCCTTAAGGGCAGGAGCTAGTACCTCTCTGCCAGATGTCAGCCAAGTGCAGACATCTAAGTATGACACCTTCTCATTCCAAGATTTGAGAGGATTATGTGTCACAAGAAAATTAAGGCAAGGACAGAGTCCAACCACCCAGCACCTCATAGATATACTGGTGGCAGATGACTTAGAAAAAAGAAAACAGATCCAGGTACCCAAGGTAGTGGGGAGGGGGGCCATCCATCATCAGAAGAGGATCCTAGTGGGCTCCCCACCAGGACTCTGACGAGGATGAAGACCAGGAACTGGTTGATGAACCAGACCTGGGAGAAGCAGGACTAACTGGAGATGGAGATGGCCATGAGGGTCACTCCGTTATTCCCCCAGATAGGCCTACTGGTAGACCCAGAAGACTGATATCTAACTCAGGTGAATCTCATCATTCTGGTTCATCAATAGGGTCAACTGCCTCATCTCACAGGAGGTGGAGAACCTCCCCTCTGGGAAGAGAGCATGAAGCAAGAATGACAGGAGTCAATCTTAGGATCAGGAGGCAAGAAATTGCCCTGGCCAAAGAGACCCTAGCTCTTGAAAGAGAGGAAAAATGTTGTGGGCTAGAGCCCACTGGTGGCAGCAACAACCCTAGTGGTAGGGAAAGGTCACATGACCATAGAAACCTGAACAAGATTGTCCCTCCCTATCAGAATGGGGATGACATCCACAAGTGGATAACTGCATTGGAGAGGGCCTGCGAAGTACAGCAGGTACACCAGAGTCAGTGGGCAGCAATCTTGTGGCTCTCCTTTGCAAAGGAAGAGACAAGCTCCTCACTGTTAGAGAAGAAGATGCTGACAACTACAATGTCCTGAAGAGTGCTCTGATACATGTGCTTGGCCTAACCACTGAGCAGTACAGGTTGCTGTTCAGAGACACCCAGAAGACACAGACTCAGGACTGGACAGACTTTGTAGATTGTGCTACTAAGGCTCTGGAAGGCTGGTTACTGGGCAGTAAAGTAAGTGACTATACAGGATTGTATAACCTTATAATGAGAGAACAGATTCTTAATAATTGTCAGAACCAGTTATTGCATCAACACCTGGTTGACTCTGAATTGACCTCTCCACAAGAATTGGGTAAGAGGGCAGACAAATGGGTCAGAACCAGGGTGAAGCAGAAGGTACAGAACCAAGGTGGTGACCAGAAGAAGCAAGACCAAAAGGGTGGGGAGAAAGCAAAAGACCAGAAGTCTTCTCAAGGTCCCCAAAAAGCCTCTAATAGTGGGGGTTACTAACAATCCAAAAAGAAAGAAGGTCCAAAGAAACCCTGGTGCAAGCTTTGTAAAGTTAAATCCCACTGGACCAGTGATTGCACCAAAAAATAGACAGCTCCAGCCACCATTGCCCCTAAGACAACTGTTTTCCCTAGTTCTGCTCCAAGTGGTGGTTCTCAACAGAAGGGTGTAGTAGGGTTAACCCTGGGAACTGAGATGGACTCTGGCCTAGTCAGAGTACCAACTCAAGCTGTTTTGATCTGTGATGGGGACATAGCCATGTCCTCTACTGTAAGTCCCAATAATGGGCAAGTACAGACAAACTCCTTCGATCAATGATAAAGTGTCTCAGGCCTACAGGGACACATGTGTTAGTGTCACAATGGTGACACCCAGCTTTGTGGACGCTGGGCAGATCATACTCGGTGAAAATTACCAAGTGACCAACACTAGCAATGTCACTACCACACGAGATGGCAGGTGTTAATTTCGCCTGGGGAGGGATAACTGGCCTTAAGAAGGTTGTTGTTAGCTCAGACCTCCCTGTAGAATGTTTGCTTGGCAATGACCTAGAGACTTCAGCCTGGTCTGAGGTGGAGTATAGGACACATGCAGAAATGTTAGGCATCTCAGCACATGTTCTTGCTGTGACTAGGTCACAGGTCAAAAATTGCAATAATGAACAGGCACTGCATTCTGGAATAATGGATCAGTTGCCTTCTAGGAAAAGGAGCAGTAAGGTTAAGGCTGTGCCTTCCCCCTGCCTCAGGATGAGGACCAGCCTTCTGAGGAAGCTGATTGTGAGGCCCAAGGAGGAACTGTCCTAGAAGAGCTTGCGCCCGATCAGGTCGAGTTTCTTGGGACAGAGAACCTTCTAGGGCAGATCTGAGGCAGGCGCAGTTAGACTGCCCTTCTCTTGAACCCCTCAGACAGCAAGCTGCTGCTGAGGCTGCAGGGAATGCTAGTGGGACCCATAAGGTTTACTGGGATGAAGGGCTCCTGTATTCAGAGGGTAGAGTTTCCCAAGCCTGTTGCTTCCAGGAGGTTGGTCATACCTTTGGCATTCAGGGGCTTCATTCTGACACTACCCCATGATATTCCCCATGCAGGACATCTTGGCCAGAACAAAACTTGGGACAGGCTTGTTCCACATTTTCACTGGCCCCACATGTCAGAGACACCAAGGAGTTTCATCGCTCCAGTGTCACCTGCCAAGCCAGTGGCAAATCAGGTGGCACTACAAAGGCCCTCCTTATACCACTACCTGTGATGGGGATTCCCTTTGAAAGAGTAGAATTGTCATTGTTGGGCCAATGGATCCACAAACAGCCTCTGGGCACATGTTTATTTTGGTGGTAGTGGATCATGCCACCAGATACCCTGAGGCTATTCCCCTTAGGACCACTACAGCTCCTGTTGTGACAAGAGCCCTCCTGGGAGTTTTCTCAAGAGTGGTTTTCCCTAGGGAGGTTGTATCAGATAGAGGTGAAAACGTCATGTCTAGTTACTTGACTACAATGTGGAAGGAGTGTGGAGTGAACTACAAGTTCACCACACCCTGTCACCCACAATGCAATGGTCTAGTTGAAAGGTTCAACAAGACCTTAAAGGGCATGATTAAGGGTCTCCCTGAAAAGCTCAGGCGGAGATGGGACATCCTACTGCCCTGCCTTTTATTTGCCTACAGAGAGGTCCCACAGAAGGGGGTTGGCTACAGCCCTTTTGAACTTTTGTTTGGGCATCCTGTAAGAGGACCCCTTTGTCTGGTGAAGAAAGGATGGGAGTTACCTCTCAAACTTCCCAAGCAAGACATTGTGGACTATGTACTTGGTCTCCGCTCCCGAATGGCAGAGTACACGAAAAAGGCATCCAAAAACCTTGAGGCAAGTCAGGAATTGCAAAAGGCCTGGCATGACCAAAGGGCTGTACTGACTGTTTACCAGCCAGGACAGTAAGTGTGGGTGTTGGAGCCTGTGGCCCTAGCAGCTCTCCAGGACAAGTGGACTGGACCCCACACTATTGTTGAACAGAAGGGAGAAGTCACCTATTTGGTTGATCTTGGAACTCCCAGGAGTCCCCACAGGGTGCTTCATGTCAACAGATTGAAACCATATGTTGACAGGGCAGACATGGGCTTGCTCATGGCTACTGATGAAGGACAGGAGGAAGAGAGTGACCCTCTCCCAGACCTGCTCTCTCAGAACCCTAATGATGGTTCCGTGGATGGTGTATTCTTGGCAGGCAGCCTCACTGACCAACAGCAGAGTGACTGCAGACAAGTTCTGCAGGCATACAGACATATGTTTTCACTGACTCAAAGTCAAACTACCTGGTGCACTCATGAAGTGGACACTGTGGACAGTATGCCTGTTAAAAATAAGATTTACAGGCAACCTGATCATGTCAGGGACTATATCAGGACAGAAGTCCAGAAAATGTTTGAACTGGGAGTGATTGAGCCCTCGGAGAGCCCTTGGGCCAGTCCAGTAGTCCTTGTGCCAAAACCTCACACCCAGGGTGGTAAGAGAGAGATGAGGATTTGTGTAGACTGCAGAGGTCTCAATGCTGTCACCAGGATAGATGCCCATCCAATACCCAGAGCAGATGAGCTCATAGATAAGTTGGCCTCAGCCAAATATCTGAGAACATTTGATCTGACAGCTGGCTACTGGCAAATCAGGTTAGCTGAGGAGTCCATGCCAAAAACAGCATTTTCAACCCCTAGTGGGCATTATCTATTTGTGGTGATGACCTTTGGTCTGCAAAATGCACCTGCCACATTTCAAAGGTTGGTGAACAAAGTCCTCTCAGGCCTGGATGACTACTGTGAAGCTTATCTTGAAGATATTGCTGTCTTTAGTGCCACCTGGGAAGATCACCTGATCCACCTGAAAAATATTTTGGAGGCCCTGCAAAAGGCAGGCCTAACTATCAAGGCTACCAAGTACCAGACAGGGCAGAGTCAGGTTGTGTACCTGGATCACCTTGTAGGTTGAGGCCAGGTTCAACCATTGCAGAGCCAAATCCAGACCATAATGGACTGGTTGCTCCAACCACCCAGACTCAGGTCAGAGCTTTCTTGGGCCTGACTGGGTACTACAGGAGATTTGTCAAGGGGTATGGTTCCATTATGACACCCCTGAATGGCTTAAATTCCAAGAAAATGCCTAAGAAAGTTCAGTGGACTGTCTGTTGTCAAAAGGCATTTGATGACCTTAGCAGGCCATGTACACTGCACCAATTCTGCAAAGTCCAGACTACTCCAAAGAATTCATTGTTCAAACAGATGCTTCTGAGTTGGGGGTAGGGGCTGTGCTATCACAATTGAATAAAGATGGTCAAGACCAGCCTGTAGCTTTTATTAGCAGAAGGCTGACCCCTATAGAGAAACGTTGGTCAGCTATTGAGAGGGAGGCCTTTGCTGTGGTTTGGGCCCTGAAGAGGCTGAGGCCATACTTGTTTGGTACTCACTTCAAAGTTCAGACAGACCATAAGCCCCTCTTGTGGCTAAAACAGATGAAGGGTAAAAATCCCAAACTGCTCAGATGGTCCATTTCCCTACAGGGGATGGACTTTACAGTGGAACACAGACCTGGGAGTAACCATGCCAATGCAGATGGACTCTCCAGATATTTCCACTTAGAACATGAAGACTCAACTGGTCAAAGTTAGTTTAATGTCCCTGCGTTGGGGGGGCAGGGGTCTGCTTCTTATGATTACCCCCACTTTTTGCTGTGATTCTCTGGTTTTTCGACTTTAGTCTGGCTGTGGTCCTGCTAATCAGGCCCACAGCTTAGCTGTTCTCTCTCTAAATTGATGCCATGTACTTTAGGTACATACCAGATTGGTTACTTGGACACTCTTGTGAGCCCCTGTATAGTGTACCCTAGGTACCCAGGGCATAGGTGCACCCTAGGCCTACCAGGGGCTGCAGCATGTATTGTGCCACCCCTGGTTTGCCTTCTCAACTGACACCACAGGTCTGTTCAAACAGCCTGGGTAAGGTGGTGTAATTACCCCTTACTTAGATATAGTATACTGTAACCTGGGGGACCCGCTGACCCAGCGACGGAGGTCCTATGTAACCCCTGTTGGGGGCTTATCCCGTGACCCACCCCTCTTTTCTCCACAGCAGCCAGAATGGAGGCAGACCGGCGAACCCTGGTGTATACCTGACGAGGAAGAGGAAAGCGGCCCCTTTAACTGGTCGGAGCTGGGTGAATGGGCGGATCCAGACGCGCCGTCAAAAACCGAAGACCACAAGGAACAGGTGTGCTTGTACACCGGAGGTGATTGGAGGCGAGGAGGAGAGAAGGCTTGTGGAGATTCGCAGGAAGAGGGTAGAACGGATGGAGGAGAGTTGGGAGCAGAGGAGCAGAATAAAACCGAGGGAGCATCTACGGGAGTCCGGAAGCAGAGGGAGGAACCATCGGCGGTCCGGGGCCAGGAGGCCAACGACAACACGAGCCACCCAGCTGCACCCCAGGAGGAGGTGTGTGGCTCCGCGAGGTACGAGATCGTATAGCAGGTTGGGTGGGACGTAAGGGCGAGTCCGTTACGTGACTGCTTTCCTTGGATGTTCCCCGGTGTTCCCTTCCCTGCACTCAACTTCCCGCCCACCTGAGCACTCGACACCGAGCTGAATCACTAAAGGTGTCTCCCTCACTCCCTCCCCTTTACACTGTGAATAAGTGCACTCGGACTGATTCTTCTCCTCACCTTTTTCCCCCGCCTTGAGCGTGACCCTGCAACACGGAGCCAACCGAGACGAGAACCCGGAGAAGTCCACCCAGAATACAGAAGGCAGAAGGTGTTTCAAGGAGGAGAAGGCAGACGGAAAGAAGCCGTTCCCTGAGAAGGGTGTCTACCCGTAAAACCTGCACTGATTATCTGTTGTCTCGAATAAATCCACCTAAAACGAAGACACGTCTCTTGCCCATTCCTACCGCTACCGTTACAGTGGTGGAGAATGCGGGCAGTCCAACCATCTGTCTAACAGGGATGGAAGCCGTAGTGCAAGAATTGATCAAGGGACAAGAGCGCTTAGAAGGGGCGGTAGAGAAGCAGATGCAATCTGCCCAGGTAGACCGGGAAATCATGAAAGCAGCAATGGCCTCCCGATCTGGAGAACCCCCTAGGATCTGGCCAGCTACCGGAGGTAGTGAAGAGAGGGGGTTACCACATGGAACAGCGGGGGTCTCATTAAAAAAGTACCAGCCGGGGGAGGACCCGGATTCGTTTATGCTAAATTTACAGAGAGCTGCCAGGGCGTGTGGTTGGCCCCTCACGAAGTGGCCCTTCTTCTTGGCCCCTCTCCTGGTAGGGGAGGCCCAGGCGGCCTACCAGGTGGCCAATCCTACCGGGGATACCCCATATGCGGATATAAAATGGATTGTCCTGGACCATTTGGGCCTAGATGCCGAGGCCTATCGTATCCGGTTCCGGAAGGAGAGGGGCGCCCCGGGGGAGAACCCCAAGACTTTGTTCGTCAGGCTGAAAATGGCAGCCGATAAATGGCTCACCCCAGCCACGTGCACTAAGGAAGAGATCATGGATAGGATTTATCTTGAACAGTTTTTAGAGGCATTACCTTATGCAACTCAGAGGTGGTTACGCCAGCATCATAACCTTACCACCACCCAAGCAGTAGAGATGGCTGCCACCTTCTCCCGAGCCCAGCCTCGAGCCCCTTCATGGGAACCAGAGAAGTCCACACGGATGGCTCCAAAAATTGAGAAACGGCCTCCTCCCGAGTAGCGGAGCTTCCTCGACCACGCCCCTGGAGGCCGGAACCCCAAGGGCGCAGTGGCCCCCAGTGTTTTGATTGTGGCGCTTAGGGGCATATAGCTCGGTTATGTCCTTGTAGGAGGGCCCCCGAAGACTGTACTCTACTCAGCCGAGATGGGGAACTGCTTTAGAGTGAGTGTGAGAGTAAATGGGTCCCTTATACAGGCATTGTTAGATTCCAGCTGCAGACAGTCCGTAGTACAGTCACAACACGTAGACAAGACTCAGTACATCCCCCAGGAAGAGGTCAGTATACACTGTGTACATGGGGACGTAAAACAGTACCCCGTGGCCATCCTTCCCCTCGAACCACTCCAGGGAGACCCACACACCGTTAGAGTAGGCACCTCGTCAGCTGGGCACCGGGGCACCGGGGTAGCGACTCCACTCGCCTCGTCTGGCTAGAAAGGCTCCGCCTCGTGTCGCAGGATGCCTCTCCGGGACCCTCCGTGTCCAGGGGGCGACTACAACGGCTGGGCGCCGTCACCTCCGGCCTCGCCACAACCAGGGGCAAAGAGTCGACCCCAGCCGCGCAAACCGGGTCCTCTGGTCTGGCTCGTTCCTCGGTCACTGCCAAGTGAGCTGCGGTGAACCGATTATCCCCGACGTAGTTCTCAAGGGCTCAACAGATCGCAGTCCGATTCTTCACCATCACCGAAAGCCAAAATGGCGCCTCCGAGTTCTCCTGTAGGCCATTGTCCCCCCTCCAGTGAGGGTTCCAGCTATGGGCGTCTCCCCGCCCGGCTCAAAGTCAGTCACCAGCTGGCCAGAAGCGGACTCCTCCACAGCAGCTTGAGGGTCCTGGTTCCCGTCTCGTCGCTGCAACACCGTCGCTGCTTATGCGTCCAGTGACCCCGCCCTTCCGGCTCACGGGCCTCCGATCAGCTAGGCCGCAGCCGCGGTCTCAATTTCGATAGGGATCAGCAGCTAGGGGCGCGTCGTCTCCGCGAGCAGCCCATCCCCTCTCCAGGTCGCAGGTCCCATCACGGCACCCAGTGTGGCGCCCGCTGCCCTCGGCCGGACCACCGCCGGCTTCTACGTGCTTCAGGGAAGGAGCTCAGGACAGCCACAGCTAGGACGCTATTTCTCTTCGCGTCTGGTCTCTGCGTTGCTCAGTGTTCCGGGCCGGATCCCAATCACTCCGAGGCTAGAGCACGGCTCTGGTACAGCCCGAACCGTTCCCGCACCTTCCCCACCCGGTTTCACACCGATGGGGGGGAGAACAAGCTATACAAAAGGCTCAGGGCCCGGGCTGGGTCGGGAGCTCCAGGAGAAAGCGTCTCCTCACTCTGCCATCTTGGCCACGCCCCCTATACTATGTTTTTATGTGTAGCTAACTCCAGCTGATAAAAAATTCTCAGCACTTTGATTAAGGTGGTTTCTGTCTTATTTGAAAAAGATGATTTGTTCATAAGGTTATTTAGCCTCGAATTATATGATTCTAAATTATACCAATGAGAAGTGTTGTTGCCTAAAAAATTGTTCTCCAGCCTGGTTTCAATGGGTTTAAGGGTTGCTCTAGTAGCCTGCTAGGATCCGTCATTTTGTAGGCATGGGCAAGCATGGTGCAAGCAAGCATGGTGCACAAACCTAAAATATAATGTAGACGGTTGAGTAGAAAAAAGAAAAAATTCACCTTAATCACGCGACCCAGCATCACAGATGTGCTGTCTGGCTAAAAACCATTGGCAAAGCCTCGCCAAGTGGTCACAAAGGTAAGAACTATTGGCTTTACCAATGCTTGTTTGCTCTTTAAAAAGGGTGGTGACCTGCCTTTCATCTCCCTTGGGATCAAGTCAAGATTTAACAATTAACTCTCCACTCCTTAAACTCCCTTGCCTGTCATTCCACTCTAACTGCCCCCACTTGACCCGCCTTCCTCGAACTGTTGTTGAGCACCCCAAACACAAAAAACAGGTCCCTAAACCTGTCATCCTTGCCGTCTGCCTTCCCGTGGCAGATCCTTCACACTGACACTGACGCAACAGTGCGCCATACAGTGTGTGAGTGCAGAATCGATCGCCACCTTACAACTGTGCCTACCGAGAACTGCCTTTCTGGGATAGGAGGCGCTGGCCTGCTCAAGAAGGCCTCACTTCCCTCCATCAAAGCCGGTCCCTGCCCACTTGCTGGTAGGTGTAACACATCCAAGGGGATCCCACCGCCGCCTCTAATATAGTAATCACGGGCAGTGCCTACTGTACATGGAGGCATTGTCACCACCACTAGTTCACAATGTGCAAAGTTGAGAGGAAACTTCCCTTTCCTAGAAGGTGCTTAACAATGGTGGTTCTTAACGTCCCATCAACATACCGTTAAGGGACACCATTGTTAGGCACTCCAGGAATAAGTGTCTCTGGGGAAGGATCTGTAGTTGAGGAAGGGTAGGTGAGGTCTGTCACTAGGAAAGATGTCTGTAGGGAGTGATTTGCTTCTTTGGAAGGGTCTGCCCATAGGCTCCGTCCATCACCACCCCCTTTTGTACCGCTTTTGGCCGCCATAAGTGTGGCAGGGTATACTCAGACGTGAGTCCCTTGCTCACTTTGCCACTGGATTCAAGCAAGCCGGGCTGAAGAAGGCTGGAATGCCAGAAACCGGTCCTCGGAAGCTTGTTTCCGGTCAAGGGAAGACATGGCTTGGCAGTTCGGGCTACACTGTTCCCATGAGGCACAGGGTCAGACTGATTTGCATATAGCCATGTCTGAACTGGGGTGGCAGAGTGGGCTAAAGAACGGTGATGGATTAAACCCAGATCTCTTGACTGGGTGTGAGTGTTTGATTGATTCAGATGCTCCGTCCATCACCACCCCCTTTTGTACCGCTTTTGGCCGCCATAAGTGTGGCAGGGTATGCTCAGACGTGAGTCCCTTGCTCACTTTGCCACTGGATTCAAGCAAGCCAGGCTGAAGGCGGCTGGAATGCCAGAAACCGGTCCTCGGAAGCTTGTTTCCGGTCCAGGGAAGACATGGCTTGGCAGTTCGGGCTGCACTGTTCCCATGAGGCACAGGGTCAGACTGATTTGCATATAGCCATGTCGGAACTGGGGTGGCAGAGTGGGCTAAAGAACGGTGATGGATTAAACCCAGATCTCTTGACTGGGTGTGAGTGTCTGATTGATTCATAGGCTCCGTCCATCACCAACCCCTTTTGTACCTGCCCTAAGGGAATGGCTTGTCCACGGGCAAGTTCTGTCTCTGAACAGTCTGCAGAAGGCTGTGCTATAGAGAAGGGATAACCCTTTCAAGGGGTGTGTCCTTATAGAGGAGTCTGTCCTTTGAGAGCAGGGCACAAGTCGTAAAAAAAGAAGTGGGGGGACGCTGTCACCGGAAGTGACGTCGTGACATGAAGTGACGTCACGAAAGGTGCCAAGCTTCTCGTCCCAGAGAGGCCAAAGAGTGAAGTCCAGCTGTTTGCAGGGGGGGATGGCGTCCCCCTGGTAAAATAAGTGGGGGGACGCCGTCCACCCGTGTGGTACCCCGACTCGAGCCCTGCTTGGGCGTGTTCTGCCTCTGGGGATGGCCTGTCTCTCGGTAAAGGTCTCTGCTGAAAGGATGTCTTTGACGAATGCTCTGCCCATCGGGAAGGGCCCATCTTTGGGGGTGGCCGGTAAGCATCACCTGGAGGCTCTTTCATTGTGACCTGGCTGTAGTGTCTAGAGCAGTGCTTTAAATGGGCCGGTACTCACCGGTACTGAGAACCGGCACTTCTTAGAATTATCACTCTGAGTAGCGGCACTTCTCGACTGCCCTTGAGAGTACCGGTACTCATGAAAAAGGTCGGCTCACTGACTGTGCTGGGGAGCAGGAGTGGAACGTGTCTATGACGGATCACTGACATAATATCGAGGGGCATAATATCGACTACCAAAAATATCGGTGACAAAATATTGACAGGCAGAATATCGACTTTGTATCTACAAACAGGTAAGTACAAAAATATTGAGTAAAAAATATTGTTTACAAAAATATAGTTTGTAAAAATATCGACTTTATTAAAAACAATGTTAAATTAAATTAATATTACAAATTAATTACTAAAATATACTTAAAATACTTAAATTACCTTATTATATTTAAATAATTAATTAAAGTTATAAAAAAATTTACAATCATATTTGTTAAAACATATATCTATAGTAACATGATATAATTAAAAAATATCCAATATTATTACCGTAGGATAGAGGAAGTGTAAAATTACTATTCCCACTCCAGAGAGTGCAACAGTAGATAAGGCGTTGGATAGCTTAGAGGTAAAAATTACTATTCCCACTCCAGAGAGTGCAACAGTAGGGAAAGCGTTGGATAGCGTAGGGGTAAAACTTACTATTCCCACTCCAGAGAGTGCAACAGTAGGGAAAGCGTTGGATAGCGTAGGGGTAAAAATTACTTTTCCCACTCCAGAGAGTGCAACAGTAGGGAAAGCGTTGGATAGGGTAGGGGTAAAAATTACTATTCACACTCCAGAGAGTGCAACAGTAGGGAAAGCGTTAAATAGCATAGGGGTAAAAATGACTATTCCCACTCCAGAGAGTGCAACAGTGGGGAAAGGGTTGGATAGCGTAGGGGTAAAAATTACTATTCCCACTCCAGAGAGTGCAACAGTGGGGAAAGGGTTGAATAGCGTAGGGGTAAAAATTACTATTCCCATTCCAGAGAGTGCAAAAGTAGGGAAAGCGTTGAATAGCGTAGGGGTAAAAATTACTATTCCCACTCCAGAGAGTGCAACAGTAGGGAAAGGGTTGGATAGCGTAGGGGTAAAATTTACTATTCCCACTCCAGAGAGTGCAACAGTAGGGAAAGCGTTGGATAGCATAGGGGTAAAAATACCTATTCCCACTCCAGAAAGTGCAACAGTAGGGAAAGCGTTGGATAGTGTAGGGGTAAAAATTACTATTCCCTCTCCAGTGAGTGCAACAGTAGGGAAAGGGTTGGATAGCGTAGGGGTAAAACTTACTATTCCCACTCCAGAGAGTGCAACAGTAGGGAAAGCGTTGGATAGCGTAGGGGTAAAAATTACTATTCCCACTCCAGTGAGTGCAACAGTAGGGAAAGTAGATACTTGATATATTATTTAAAAATATATATATATTAATATCTATAAAAAAATTAATTAAAAGTAATTACCACTTTAATATAATATAATGTAATAATTAATTAATTACAAATACTAATTTAATTTAATCATTACAATTAATTATCTATTAACACTAATTAATTACAAATTAACACTTAATAATTAGTAATTAAACAGTTACTTAACAATTAAAATATAATAAATACACAAAAAAATTAACATATGTAATTAGTTATAATTAAATTACTTCCCACCCTATTACCCTATGAACCCACAACGCGCTACAGAAATTAAATTACTTAAATTAACATAATTATCAATTAATCAATTAAACAAAATTATTTGCCAATTAAAATTTAATTAATTACCAAATAAATATAATGTAACAATTAATTATAAACAAATACCAATAAATACATTTACATTTTTAATTAATTATAATTAAATTACACTACATAAATTTACATATTTAATTAATTATAATTAAATTAGTTCCCACCGTACTCCCCTATAAACCCACAACCCGCTACAGAAATTAAATTAGTTAAATTAACATAATTATCAATTAATCAATTAAATGCCAATTAAAATGTAATTGATTACAAATTAAAAATTAATTAACAATTCATTATAAACAAATACCAATAAATAAATTTACATATTTAATTAATTATAATTAAATTACTTCCCACCCTATTCCCCTATAAACCCACAACACGCTACAGTAGGGAAAGTGTTGGATAGCGTAGGGGTAAAAATTACTATTCACACTCCAGAGAGTGCAACAGTAGGGAAAGCGTTAAATAGCATAGGGGTAAAAATGACTATTCCCACTCCAGAGAGTGCAACAGTGGGGAAAGGGTTGGATAGCGTAGGGGTAAAAATTACTATTCCCACTCCAGAGAGTGCAACAGTGGGGAAAGGGTTGAATAGCGTAGGGGTAAAAATTACTATTCCCATTCCAGAGAGTGCAAAAGTAGGGAAAGCGTTGAATAGCGTAGGGGTAAAAATTACTATTCCCACTCCAGAAAGTGCAACAGTAGGGAAAGCGTTGGATAGTGTAGGGGTAAAAATTACTATTCCCTCTCCAGTGAGTGCAACAGTAGGGAAAGGGTTGGATAGCGTAGGGGTAAAACTTACTATTCCCACTCCAGAGAGTGCAACAGTAGGGAAAGTGTTGGATAGCGTAGGGGTAAAAATTACTATTCCCACTCCAGAAAGTGCAACAGTAGGTAAAGCGTTGGATAGCGTAGGGGTAAAAATTACTATTCCCACTCCATTGAGTGCAACAGTAGGGAAAGTAGATACTTGATATATTATTTAAAAATATATATATATTAATATCTATAAAAAAATTAATTACAAGTAATTACCACTTTAATATAATATAATGTAATAATTAATTAATTACAAATACTAATTTAATGTCATCATTACAATTAAATATCTATTAACACTAATTAATTACAAATTAACACTTAATAATTAGTAATTAAACAGTTACTTAACAATTAAAATATAATAAATACACAAAAAAAATTAACATATGTAATTAGTTATAATTAAATGACTTCCCACCCTATTCCCCTATGAACCCACAACCCGCTACAGAAATTAAATTACTTAAATTAACATAATTATCAATTATTCAATTAAATAAAATTATTTGGCAATTAAAATTTAATTAATTACCAAACAAATATAATGTAACAATTAATTATAAACAAATACCAAATACCAATAAATGCATTTACATATTTAATTAATTATAAATAAATTACACTACATAAATTTACATATTTAATTAATTATAATTAAATTACTTCCCACCCTACTCCCCTATAAACCCACAACCCGCTACAGAAATTAAATTAGTTAAATTAACATGATTATCAAATAATCAATGAAATGCCAATTAAAATGTAATTGATTACAAATTAAAAATTAATTAACAATTAATTATAAACAAATACCAATAAATACATTTACATATTTAATTAATTATATTTAAATTACTTCCCACCCTATTCCCCTATAAACCCACAACCCGCTACAGAATTAAATTACGCAAAATTTAAATAACATTAAATTCATTAATTAAATTACATTGTAACATGAATAAACACTTTTAACACATAAAATACACTATAAAAAATCGATATTATTGAAAGTTCGATATTTTTCTTAACCTATACTATGTACTTCGATATTTTGACTATCTATATTTTAAAATTCGATATTACATTACTTACCTTCAAAACGATATTTTTGATGTCTATATTCTGTCCATTCGATATTCTGTCCAGCCTATATATTGTACTCGATATTATGTCCATTTGATATTTTGTAGTCGATATTTTGTCTGTTTACCGTCTATGACAGCCAAGGCGCCGCTTTTGTCTCGCTGATCTGAGCCCCTGCTGAGCTATTCAGCAGGGCTCCTTTGAATATTGTCCGGGTGCTCACCGTCACTCTGTGATGTGCTTGATGGAGCAAGGTCCGTTCAGGCCCTGTGCTGTCAATTACATTGCAAAAACAAAGGTTGTGATCGCGCTTCTTTAAGTAGAAACAAGCTTAATGCATGAAGTTGTTCCTATCCTTATGTTTAGGATGCCGGTGGGTATTACTTGCCTGAATTCGACCCACTGTACGTGTCTCACTGACATGGTTTCCATTCAGTTATTGTACATTGGAGGCAGTGACTCACATTTACATTTTACATTTTTTGTTTCCTTTCAATTCTTCATGTTACACGTTCATTTATTCCATATAATTGACACCACGTCCCGGCATTGCGACGTCTTCTGTTTTAGGTGAAGCGCAGTTCACTTTATTAACTTCCAGGTTGCACCGAATTCTCATTCACTTGGTTTCTTATCTATGTACATTCTGGCCCACATGCATCATTGTGTCATTTTGCATTTCTTAATTTGCGAAAAATAAGGAATCGCAAATTAAGAAGGGCAAAATGCTATGCATCATTTTTTTCGGTATTTCTTTGTGATTCGGTAAAAATCGCAATTTTTACCGAATCCCAAAGAAATACAGAATTCTTAAGTTAATTTTCGCAATTCCCATTGATTCCTATGGGCCAAAAGGCCCATAGGAGTCAATGCAAATTGCGAGTGGCACTTAGAAAATTTCATGGGTGCAGGGGGGGGGTCCAAAGGACCCCCCCCCATGCACCCCTGAAATGTATTTTTCGCATCATGTTGCACACACACATGTCCTAAGGACATGTGTGTCCGTAACATGAATGTTGAAAAAAAAGCATTTTCAACATTCTAAACACTTTTTCCAAATTTACCGAGTGGTTCAACCACTCGGTAAATTTGGCACCCTATTTGCGAATTTTCACTTTTTAAAATAATGATGCATTGCTTTTAAGAAATCGCACATCTGCGACTTCTTAAAAGCACCCGCAATTTTAGAATTCGCAAACATGTTACGAATTCTAAAATTGCTTCATGCATCCCAAAAAGCACTTTTGCATTCGCAAACGGCCGATTTTAAGGAATCGCACCGTTTGCGAATGGAAAAGTGCTTGATGCATGTGGGCCTAAGTTCGGTATCACAATTAAGCCTGCACGCTTTCTTTCTTAGGGGCACATTCTTGTGCCAGACACCCGTTATTTTTCTACAGTCACCCTTGGGGCTGCTGAGCCACACGGATTATGAACGTCATTTCACGTGGTCAGGAACTTGAACGCATGATTGTGACATTAAGGCGCCATTGTTTAACGGTAACTAGGTGTTACTGGGGCAGTACATCGTTGTACTTAGTTTTTTTGAATGAGTTTATACACATGTTGGTATCAAGCGCTTGGATTATTACAAAGAGTGATCTTCTTGATTTTGGAATTGGGGTTTGTGCTAAAGCAATGTGAAGATGTATGCTAAGCACAATGAGAAGTCAACATTTGTGCTGCATAACCACAAGTTGATTGAAATGAAATGTGTAATAGAATTAAATACAAATTGGCCAAAACAGTGATTGAAAGAATTATAATTAAAAAAGCAACAGCGGAGTGCCGGGAGGGTGCAATTTTCCTCCTGGGAGAATGTCCTCTTTACACTGTCAATCACATTCACACTATCCTGTGCATTTGTGCAAACACAGGAATCATGGCAGTCCCCTTGCAGTGGAAATTAGGCTACGGCCAGTCCGGCCTGGTGGCAATTCGAAAAGTCATGGTATGTGAAGAATATAACATGGCTTTTATCATGCCCGAGTCTTTTGTGTGTCTGCTTATGCTTGTGTGTTTGCCTGCATTTGTATGCCTGTTTTTGTAAGAGAAAAGTGAAAGAGAGAGAGAATTAAGACACTCTCAGGAGGTATTTTAAAGAAAATGTGTGGCACATGTCTGATCGGTAACAAAGATTCATTAATAACGTAAAAGGGAGGGTAGGTGGGTTGATGGGTGAGTGGATGAGTGAGTGGATGATGAGTGAGCAAGGGTGGATGTATAGATGGATGGGTGGATGTATAGATGGCTACATGAGTGAAAGAATGCATGCGGAAAGAGGGTTAATGATTGGATAAACGGTGGATACGTGAAAGATTGGATGGATGAATGAAAGGTAGGGAGGATGGATGAAAGGGTGGGTGATGGATGAGTGAAAGGAGGGATTGAGTGAAAGGGTGGATGGAATAAAGGAGTGAAAGGGTTAATTACTGGATGAGGGAAAGGGTGGATAAAGAGATGGATGAGTGAAAGGATGAATGGATAGGTTTGGAGGTGGATGGATGGATTGGTTTGAATATGAATGGTGGACAGACGGGATGGTGAAAAACTGAATGATTGATGAAAGACTGAATAGAGGATAGAATGTGAACGTTAAATGGTGGACATCAGCAGGTAATTGGAGGGTGAAAGGATGAATGGATAGATCTATGGAAGAGACAAGAGATATCTTCTGAGGGTCATGATGATTTGCTTCACTTGCTTGGTGCCATATTTTCAGTCTCTTCCTACTCGCTTGCTCAAAAATATATAGTATTGTGTCAAACAGCAATTAACAGTAAGACATTAAGAAGGTGCAACTATTGCAAAAAAAGGAAATGTTAACATATTATCTCATTTCTTTTTGTGTAGTGAGTTAAAATGCTTTGTTTATATGAACACATTTCTCATGTGTTTTGGTATGTGCTGCAAATAATATAGAAGTTATTAAGTTTCATCATGTCCTGCCTTTAGCCCCGCCCCTAACACCACCCACTCATTACACCCTTAACTCATTTTAATGAGTACCTGCACTTATTCTTTTCCATTTAAAGCACTGGTCTAGAGGCTGATTCACTATATGTGACTGGTAAGCAACCAGAAAAGCGAGGGCACCTAGAAACTAATTTAAAATTATTGTTTTTCAATAATACATGCTGTATGGCTGGTCACCAGCACTTAAAAGCTTGTTAAATATGATTAGTGAGCGCTGTAGAAAAGTACATCATGTGTGAATGATGGGAAGCGCCTAGAAATGCATTCATTATGACTGTTCTGCAGTGACTAGTAGTTGCAGTCTACCTGAAACCTCCTGAAACCTCCTGACTCAACGCTGCTGCGGTAGGACACCTATCAAATCCACCTCTTGACGCCAATCCGGCGAATGCCGAGGCCACGCCCCTTCACAGAGGCCACGCCCCCCACCGCCGTGCATAAATGGACGCTGAATAAAAGCGTCTGCCCAGTCTACCTGAAACCTCCTGAGGCGGAAGCCGGGAGCGCGACTTGATGTTTTAAATATTGAAACTGTTCGTATTCACTTGTGTGTTTAGCTATTTTAAAACCACTCACCATCTGATCCGTGTTCCCCGCGCAGCCGACGTAACGCTGCTGCGGTAGGACACCTATCAAATCCACCTCTTGACGCCATTCTGGCGTGCGCCGAGGCCACGCCCCTTCACAGAGGCCACGCCCCCCACCGCCGCGCATAAAAGGACGCTGAATACAAGCGTCTGCCCAGTCTACCTGAAACCTCCTGAGGCGGAAGCCGGGAGCGCGACTTGATGTTTTAAATATTGAAACTGTTCGTTTTCACTTGTGTGTTTAGCTATTTTAAAACCACCCACCATCTGATCCGTGTTCCCCACGCAGCCGACTTAACGCTGCTGTGGTAGGACACCTATCAAATCCACCTCTTGACGCCATTCCAAGAGCACCGAGGCCACGCCCCTTAACAGAGGCCACGCCCCCCACCGCCGCACATAAAAGGACGCTGAGTACAAGCGTCTGCCCAGTCTACCTGAAACCTCCTGAGGCGGAAGCCGGGAGCGCGACTTGATGTTTTAAATATTGAAACTGTTCGTTTTCACTTGTGTGTTTAGCTATTTTAAAACCACTCACCATCTGATCCGTGTTCCCTTAAGACTATTCTAAATTACATATCTTTACTTGGTCTATGTGACCCGTGGCGTGTGAGAAACCCTCTGAAAATGGAGTATACCTGCTGGTCAGGAAGGTATAAATCCTCATCTCGTATAGACTTCTTTTTAACATCTAGACAGCTTAAATTCAGTTCACAGAGATTTTACCACAATGGCTTTTCAGACCATGCTATGATAGTGATTAATTTTGACTATGCGGAGACTATTAAGGTTTCGAAAAGATGGATGTTTAATAAAATGTATCTACAGGATTTGAACTGGATATCAGCAGTAAAGGTGGAGATAGCAGAATACATTAACCGAAATATAGGCACAGCCCCTCTTCATATTATTTGGGACTCGTTAAAGGCTTTTCTACGGGGGGTTTTTATTAGCAAAGATGCGGCTGAGTGGTGTGTTGTGAAAAAGAAAAGGAACTCCTTGCTTCGAAAAATTCAGGATTTAACATTAAGCTATCAGCATCGACCAAATTATGCAGTTTTTTTTCAATTAAGGGAAGCTAAACAAGCGCTTAGCGCTCATTATTATGAGCAAAGTGAATTGGTGTTTCAGAAACAATCACAAAAAGTGTACGAAGAGAGTAACTTTACAGGGAAATTTCTAGCCTGGCAGGTAAAAGAACAGGCGGCCTCAAATTTGATTCACTCCTTAAAAGACCCTCACACTCATTCCGATATATTTGATCAGGCTGAAATAAATAATATCATGCTTAAACATTACGAGAGTATTTACTCTGTAAAACATATTTTCGATTCTCAAAAATTATCAGAGTTTTTAGATCGACATGAAATTCCAAGTCTACCCTTCGAAGATCAGAGGCATATGCAAAGACCTTTTTCTAAAACAGAATTGGAAGAAGTTGTTAAAAACCTTCCACTAGGCAAGGCTTGAGGTCCCGACGGCTTCCCCTCGGAGTTCTTTAAAGTTTTTTTTAACTCCTTCAGCGATTTATTTTTGTTATTGTTGAATTCAATGCTGGAAGGAGGGCAAGTCCCGGAATCCTTCCATGAAGGTACAGTTATTAGTTTTCTAAAAAAAGGGAAAGAATCCAAAGACCCGAACGCATATAGGCCAATTACTTTATTAAATTCCGATTATAAAATAATTACTAAGATGCTTTCACTCCGCCTTAACGATCATGCGGCGGACTTGATTCATCTAGATCAAAACGGTTTTATAACAGATAGACAATTATTTACTAACACACACTTTTTAGTTGAAGCATTAGATTATTTTGAAACACGTGGGATGCAGGCCTTGGTATTACTTTTAGATGCAGAAAAAGCTTTTGATTTGGTGGTATGGGACACTCTTTTCTTTATTTTATCTAAGTTTGCCATCTCTCAACGCATCATCAATTTGATAAAGAATTTATATGTTGGTGCTAGAGCAAACATAATTATTAATAAATCAGTAGCAGGCTTAATTTCAGTACAACGTGGCACTAGGCAAGGCTGCCCTTTATCACCTATTCTTTTCGCTTTCTTTATCGAACCGTTAACTATTGCTATCAGGAATTGTTTTCAGATTAAATCTCCAGTTACCTCCATGGCTAAAATCAAACTCTACGCAGATGATATCATGTTACTTATTAAACCGGATTTGGAATCACAGACCCATATTTTTCAAATTTTTGAAGAGTTCGAATCTTTAGGAGGTTACCGGATTAATAAAGAAAAGACAGAAATATTGGTATGTGGGGGTGCAGACCCAGTTCTTCACAAAGATTTACAAGGTTGTATTAATTCAAAACCGAAAAGATATCTGGTAATTTGGTTCTCTTCCAATATCTTGGATTTATATACACTTAATTTCATACCATTAATAAAAAAAGTTCAATCTATGTTTGCTCGATGGGACCCGTTGCCTTTGACTATTCTTGGCCGCATCAATTTAATTAAAATGTCAATCCTTCCTCTTTTTAATTTTTTGTTCGCTTCAATTCCAGTCTATTTACCAGGTACTTTTTTCTCCAAAATAGAATCTATGTTTTCCAAATTTATTTGGGCAAAAAAAACACCCAGACTAGATATACGGACATTAACTGCAGAAACTGATTATGGAGGTCTTTCCTTTCCAAATTTGAAAGATTATTTCTTTGCTTATTTTGCACAATATCTAGAGAGATTTAAAAACAGGAATGCAGCTACTAGCTGTTTTATAAATGTTTTCTTTGATCTGATATGTTCAGAAATTCAAATTCCATCCCCTTTGTTCGTTCTGAAATCTCCCAAATTTGTGCGGTATAAAATTCTAAATTGGTTTTTTAAACGACGCAATGCAATGATTAAGAGATATTCACTTCCACCCTTTCATTTACTAACTCCTTTAATTGGAGTGTTTTCCTTTTTAAAGATCAAAATCGATCCCACTGTTATAGAAAATTGGGACCGGGCCGGGTTCAGAACATTAGCAGACTTTTTGGCCAGCGGGACTTGGCTCTCTGTTAACGAGATGGCAGGTCAAATTGCTGGCAATTTTTTACTCATGGGCTCCTATTCTAATTTAATTTATCCTATGTTGGCACAATTAGATCCCGGTATCATTTCGAATTATACTTCTACTCTTGTTTTAGATCTGTTTGTTAATAATTCGGAGAAGAAACCCGGTGCATGGAAACAGTGTCTAATTCAAAGTCGGGAGGGAGAGGTGACTGCTAAAGCAATTCGTAAATGGTACACTCAGGAAAATTTCATTCTGTCACCGGAAATATGGAAAACTATTAATCAGTTTAATTTCTGTGTACTACGTGGTGCCAATTGGCGCCGGATGCTGTTTTTTAGCAAGTGGCTATTATATCGTACTCCAGTAATAATTGCTAAAATGTATAATAATGCATCTGCTTCCTGTTTCAGACAATGTAATTGCGAACAAGCCAATTGGTCACACATTATAGTGTTTTGTCCCAAAATTAAGCATTTCTGGGAAGAAATTATTGGTTTTTTAAAAACTTGCTGTATGTTATCAGTCCCATGTAATGCAACAATGTTATTATTTGGTTATGATCCTGATTGTACATTTTCAAGTCACCTGGCAAAATTGATATATATTATAATGGCTGTGGCTAGATCTTTATTATTGCAGAATTGGCTTTCAACCTATATCCCGACGCTACAGGAATGGCTGGAAAAAATGAAAAGGGTTAGGAAAAGCGAACTGTTATATGCTCAAAGAGTTGGGGGCATTAGAAAATTCGATCAAATATGGGGATGTTTTTTTGAGTAAATTGGTGTGACGTTTTGTTAAGTTGAAATCAAATGGAAATATTTATTTTGTTGCGATTGTCAGTATTCCTTGATCTATGCTGCATAAAACCTGAACACAACTTCAATAAAAAGAATTAAAAAAAAAAAAAGAGTTAAAATGCTTTGTTTATATGAACACATTTCTCATGTGTTTTGGTATGTGCTGCAAATAATATAGAAGTTATTAAGTTTCATCATGTCCTGCCTTTAGCCCCGCCCCTAACACCACCCACTCATTACACCCTTAACTCATTTTAATGAGTACCTGCACTTATTCTTTTCCATTTAAAGCACTGGTCTAGAGGCTGATTCACTATATGTGACTGGTAAGCAACAAGAAAAGCGAGGGCACCTAGAAACTAATTTAAAATTATTGTTTTTCAATAATACATGCTGTATGGCTGGTCACCAGCACTTAAAAGCTTGTTAAATATGATTAGTGAGCGCTGTAGAAAAGTACATCATGTGTGAATGATGGGAAGCGCCTAGAAATGCATTCATTATGACTGTTCTGCAGTGACTAGTAGTTGCAGTCTACCTGAAACCTCCTGAAACCTCCTGACTCAACGCTGCTGCGGTAGGACACCTATCAAATCCACCTCTTGACGCCAATCCGGCGAATGCCGAGGCCACGCCCCTTCACAGAGGCCACGCCCCCCACCGCCGTGCATAAATGGACGCTGAATAAAAGCGTCTGCCCAATCTACCTGAAACCTCCTGAGGCAGAAGCCGGGAGCGCGACTTGATGTTTTAAATATTGAAACTGTTCGTATTCACTTGTGTGTTTAGCTATTTTAAAACCACTCACCATCTGATCCGTGTTCCCCGCGCAGCCGACGTAACGCTGCTGCGGTAGGACACCTATCAAATCCACCTCTTGACGCCATTCTGGCGTGCGCCGAGGCCACGCCCCTTCACAGAGGCCACGCCCCCCACCGCCGCGCATAAAAGGACGCTGAATACAAGCGTCTGCCCAGTCTACCTGAAACCTCCTGAGGCGGAAGCCGGGAGCGCGACTTGATGTTTTAAATATTGAAACTGTTCGTTTTCACTTGTGTGTTTAGCTATTTTAAAACCACCCACCATCTGATCCGTGTTCCCCACGCAGCCGACTTAACGCTGCTGCGGTAGGACACCTATCAAATCCACCTCTTGACGCCATTCCAAGAGCACCGAGGCCACGCCCCTTCACAGAGGCCACGCCCCCCACCGCCGCACATAAAAGGACGCTGAGTACAAGCGTCTGCCCAGTCTACCTGAAACCTCCTGAGGCGGAAGCCGGGAGCGCGACTTGATGTTTTAAATATTGAAACTGTTCGTTTTCACTTGTGTGTTTAGCTATTTTAAAACCACTCACCATCTGATCCGTGTTCCCCGCGCAGCCGACTTAACGCTGCTGCCGTAGGACACCTATCAAATCCATCTCTTGACGCCATTCCGGCGAGCGCCGAGGCCACGCCCCTTCACAGAGGCCACGCCCCACAACGCCTCCTCGCCCACCATAAATCATGTGCCTCTTTCGGACACGCAGCGGAAGCGACGATTGTGCGCCGAAGGCGCGCCTAAGGCAAGCCCGTCTGCGCCCGTCCGCGACCGAATGGGCCTAGGGCCACCCCACTACGCCTCACCGAGACAATACTCATCGGCGCAATTATATGGACTCCAAGGCCCGTGGCCGATTGACGCCTCCGTGACCAACTATATCAATAGTTTGGGACTGACTATCTTAACCCCTTCTCCTTCTCTCCCCGCCCCGCCCCACCTTTCCCCTCTCCCCCTTACTTCTCGCTCCGATTCCCCTGCTATACCTAAACCCACTTCTCTCTCCATTCACTATCTCAACACGCGTTCTGCAGTCAAGCATTATCATGAACTCTCTGTTCTACTCGACCTGTACAAACCTGATCTCTTATTCCTTACAGAGACCTGGTTCCGGGATAGCTCCCTCCCTTCTTTATTAGCAGCTCTTCCTGCCACCTACTACGCTCTCCGCACTGACTGACCATCTGGCAAATCGGGCGGGGGTGTCGCTTTGATCGCCCGGAAAGAACTTCCCTTTCAGCCTCTTAATTTTTCTCCTATCGGCACTTCAGATTTCTTAGTTGTCCGTTCCCTCTCCCTCAATGTACCTCTGACCTGTTTACTTATGTACCGTCCCCCCCAACCCTCTCAAGTCTTCCTTGCTGGGTTTCAAGAGCTTGTGACCACCCTAGCGGTTAACAACTCCTCCATTATGGTGCTAGGTGACTTCAACTTTTGGCCCTCCGACCCAGCAGAATGCTCCACCTCCAAAGAATTTTCGGATACTCTTCGATCTCTCAATTTCAACTCTCATGTCCTCTCCCCTACTCACATTCAGGGCCACATCCTCGACCAGATCTGGTCCCTCAACTGTCCCATTGCGTCCCTCTCCATCTCCCCCTGCTCTTGGTCCGACCACTCCCTGATTTCCTTTTCCTTACAACTTGGCCCAGCCACCAAGCCCTCGCTTCCCAAAAACATCTGGGCACGCTCTTGGGGCCGGGTGGATGCGGCCTCACTGGCTACCTCTCTCTCTTCCTCCAGCCCAGATTTACTCGGTCTGCCTATCTCAGCACAGCAGACTCCATCAATTCCTGGCTTCTATCAGGCTGTGACTCAATCGCCCCTCTTAGACGAGTTTCCTCCAGACGTGCGAACGATTCCAACCGCTGGTTCAACGAGAAACTGAAGGCCCTAAAACTTACAGTCCCCCACGCCGAACGAGCCTGGAGACGACAGTACTGTCCCATCCTCAAAGCCCAGTACACCTCCCTCCTGTCGCAATATAAAAAAACTATCTTGACCACCAAAACAGACTACTTCTCCTCGAAAATCTTAGCTGCCGAGAACCAGTCCAGAGAAATTTTCTCTATTGTCCAAAAGCTCGCTTACTCTGACAGAACCACCCTCAAACCTCCCCAGTCACACTCTTTATGCAGCTCCTTGAACACCTATTTCTTGGATAAAATCGCAAAAATCAAAGCCAATATCCCTACCCCTTCTCCCTCTTTTCTTAATCCCTCCTGTCCTCCCGCAGAGGCTCGTCTTGACTTGTTCCCTCTCCTAACGGAAGAATCCTTTCTTTCCCTTCTCCCTTTGGTCAAATCAGGGTCCCCGCTAGACCCGTGCCCTGCCCACATTCTCAGGCACATCTTCACGACCTGTGCGCTACCCCCGCTTACCTTTCTCAACAGCTTCCTGTCTCAGGGCGTTGTTACCCCAACTCTCAAAACAGCTATAATTCTTCCCATTCTTAAAAAACCTGGCGCTGACCCCTCTGCTCCTGTCAACTATCGTCCCATCTCTCTACTACCCTTCTTAGGGAAAGTATTGGAGCAACATGTGACCAGAGCACTCACCACCTACGTGGAAGAAAATCGAGTATTAGCCCCCCGTCAGGCCAGATTTCGCCCGGCTCACTCCACCGAATCTGTAGTGTTATCGGTCCTTGACAACCTTAGAGAAGGTTTGGACACCAACCTTCCCCAGGCCTTGGTCCTCCTCGAACTTTCCACCGCCTTCGACACGGTGGACCATTCCATCTTACTTTCCCGTATCAGGGCGGCTGGGGTTGGTGGTTCGGCCTTGGTCTGGCTGTCCTCCTTCCTAAGAGACCGCACCCAATCGGTGCGCCTGGGCGACTTCTCGGCTGAACCACGGAAGGTTTTATGTGGGGTCCCTCAGGGCTTCTCTCTTTCCCCACTACTATTCAATCTGTACATAGCCCCCCTCATCTTTGCTCTTCAGCAAATGGAGGTTTCCGTATACAACTATGCGGATGACCTCCAGCTTATATTTTCCCTATCTCAATCCCCTGACTCTAAGTCTAATTTCCAATCCACTAAGATCTTCATCCGGCACTGGATGAATTACAACCACCTGAAATTAAACCCAGATAAAACCGAACTGGTTTTGACAGGTGGTTGTACCAGTCCCTGGTCCCCCTCCGTCCCCCTCTTCCTCCGTCAAAATGCTCGGTATCAAGCTCAAAGATCAACTCACTTTGCACTCCCAGGTGAGCTCAGTGGTGTCCTCTTCCTTTCTTTCACTCCGTACTATCCGCAAGGTCTCCCGCTTCTTCTCCTTCACTGCCCTAAAACTTATTGTACTAGCTATGGTCATCTCTCGTTTAGACTATGGCAACGCCCTATACTGCGGCATGCCCGCTTACAACGTACGACGACTACAGCTGGTTCAGAACCAGGCCGCCCGTCTAGTCTATAATTTGGACAAATCCCATCACGTCACCCCACTCCTAAAATCCTTGCACTGGCTCCCCATCCGTGAACGCTCCCAGTTCAAGATGGGTTGCATCACTTTTCAGGCTCAGCTAGGCTCCGCTCCTACTTTTATCTCCTCGGAGATTAAAGCCTATGCCCCCGCAAGGGAACTGTGCTCATCTTCTCAACATCTGCTGACAGTTCCCCGTTTTCGCCGTAAAAAATGGGGAGGCTCAAAATTCTCCACACTTGCCCCCACTTTTTGGAATTCTCTCCCGGTTCACCTCAGATCCTCAACCCAATATTCTCACTTCAGAAAGGCACTAAAAACCTTCCTATTTTTACAAGCTTTCCCACAATAATTCCTCCCATGTCCCCCGTCCTCCCCGTCCTTCGAGGCTTCAGTAACTGCAGCGCCATGAAACCGCCAGGTGTATGCGCACTTTAGAAATCATTTAAACTCAAACCTAATTTAAACTTTCCTCCGTGTGGCTGGCAAGCAGCCCCCAGTAGCTCACTCACTGTGGTTCTCAGCAGTACCTAAAGCCACAATCGCTATGGCTGGTCATCTGGACAGAGGTAGCTCTTTCAGTACAACTGGTCAGATGCGCCTAAAAATTGATTCGAAATCACCGATCAGCAGCGCCTAGAAGTTCATTCTGAATGATGGTCAAACCTGGCATAAATGTTCTTTCAGTAGAGTTGATCAGTCTGATCTGAACGTTCATTCGGCATGACTGGTCAGCAGCGCCTGGAAGTAGGGTGACCAACCGTCCGTAAATTTCACGGACCGTCCGTAAAATGGACCTCTTGTCCGTTGTCCGTGAGGATCCCTTTTACGGACACCTTTTGTCCGTAAGTATGGCCTTGGAGGGAGCAGCACTGCTCCCCTGCAAGAAGCCTCAGCCCCCTGATGGGGCGCCTCATACTCCTCCTGGAGAGCAAGAGCAGCCCCACCCGCCCATTGTCATTCTGTATGGGGCTGATGATTGCCCCATAAACAATGACAATGGGGTAGTCTGGGCTCTTGTGGTGGCCTCCTCCTGCCTCAGTGTACAGCAGGGCATTTTGTAAGAAAGATAAAAGGTGAAACGTCGATGTTGCAACGTGAGAATACAGTTATTATAAAGAAGCCTGTGAAACACCTAAACATCTATATTATATTCAACAAAGCCATGTATGCTGCTTTATTTTAAGCAACTAACAACCGTTTACAAAGCTAATAGTTCTGGCTTGTTGTTGGTGTAACAATACTTGCAGTATTCTATATCTGGATGCAACGACCAACACAGCATAATACCAATCGGGCGGAACACTATGCTAAGCACAGATTTTTAGCCTAGGTGTTTTAAGCCATGCCCTCAATTACATCGAACACCCCCTTTGAAGAGACCCCCCAGTTTTTTGTACCCCACTTAAAGTCCTGGAAACACCATCATGTCAGTCACCTCACGTTCTGGCAGTTTGCATCATGCATGACTCATGACTTCTAAGTTTTCAGGTTGCCTATGTGCAGGGGCATAGTAAACCCTCAACCAGCACCCCTTGCTTTCAGAACTATAGCAAGGGGGAAGTTCTTGAATGGCCTCTTCAGCTCATAATGTGAAACGGTGAGTAAGTAAATAAGTGAAGGAATGGGTGAATGGCTGGATGGATTAGTGAAAGGAAGAATAAAAGGGTGAATGGATAGATAATGAAAAAGGATGGATCGATGAGAGAAAAGGTAAATAGATGGCTGTATGGGTGGAAGGGTAGATAGGTGAGAGAATGGGTGGATGAAGAGTGAAAGGATGGATGGATTGATAGATGAGTGAAAGGATGGATGGATTGATGAATTGATAAGTGAATGGATGGATGGATGAGTGAAAGAGTGGATGTAAGGATTGATGAGTGAGTGAAAGGGGGTAGACAGACAAAAGGATGGATAGATGAGTGAAGAAGTGAAAGGGTGGATGGATGAGAGACCAGATGGATGGGTGGATGAATGAAAGGATGGATGAGTAATAGGGTCAATTGATGGATTCATGAATGGATAAGTAGATGGGTGGGTGGGTGGGTGGGTGGAAGGATGGATGGATGGATGGATGGATGGATGGATGGATGGATGGATGGATGGATGGATGGATGGATGGATGGATGGATAAGGGAAAGGGTGTTGGAGAGAGAAAGAGAGGATGAATTACTGAAAGGGTGAATGGGTGGAAGGACAAGTGACTGGGTGGATGATTGAGTAAGTGAAAGAATGGTTGGATGGGTGAAAGGGTAAGTGGCTGGATGGATGAGTGGATAGATGGATGGGTGGAAGAGTGGATAGATGAGTGTAAGGATGGATGGGGTGAAAGGGTAGATGGATGAATACTGGACGGATGAGTGAAAGGGTGGATGGAGGGATGGATGAGTGAAATGATGGATGGAAGGATACATGGTGGCTAGGTTTGCAAATGGTTGAACATGTTTGGATATAGATGGGTACACAGATGGAAGGACAGAATGAATGGTGAAAGACTGAATGATAGATGAAAGAATTACACCTTGTAGCACCGATTATATTAAGTAACATTTCCTAAACATTGACTTTCACATTTATGTAATTCATTGTCTCTATATAATGTGTGTGTGTGTGTGATGTATCGCACTCCGACACCCTGCTCTACATACTTGAGATGAGTAACACTATAAAAGAAATGAAATACACATGAGAGACAGTCTATGTGAAGACGAGGGGCACCATTGGAGGGTGGTGGCAAAGCTGGACTGGCCGGATCGGGTGTTTCCCTTGGAGGCTCGAGAGGGGGGTGGGGCGGTTTAGTTACTGGAGGCTGGCACTGCAAAGTTCCTTGTATATCCAGTAGTTTTCGAACATCAATAAAAGCGGCCTCACTTATAATCAGGTGTGGTTCACCATTGTCTGGTGACTAATGTACTTCTGAAGCGAGATGCGAGTTTTGAATTGTCTAAGGTAGCAAGCTGAGGGCATACTGAAAAACCGTGAAGTGCATGGTTGACTCAACCTAATATACATTTATCTGGACTTGTACTTAAGTGGTTGTCTATTTACTTACTTATATACTATTGCGAGACCTCCTCTGATGTGTTCGTAAAACTTACTTTTTGTCCCGAAGTTTTGTCCTGAATTTTGACCTCCTGTCTTGAATTTTTGTCCTGAATTTTGACCCTTTGTCCTGAATTTTTCCACTCACCGTACTGAATTTGCACCCATGCCAGTTGGTCACCCTACTTGGAAGCCTACTGCTCTGCAACGCACCTGGAAGCTGTGAGCACGGCCCGGAGCTTCTACAGCTCTTGACAGCACCGGCTTTGCGCTATGGCCCGTGCCTGGGGGTTGGGGGCTGGGCATGATGGAGATCTTTGGCACCACCTGACCTGGCATTCTGCTGCCGCTATGTGAATGCAGCGCGGGGGCGCGGGGGCACAGCGAGATAGTGATGGACCGAACAGTTTCAGAAAAAGGAACACCTAGAGCACGTGACAAGAAAAGAAGCTGCTGCTGCCAGTCGCCTTAATTGATGCGAACAGCACCGGGCACAGCAGAGACAGCCCAGCCGCCTGCCCCTGTGCTGCCTGGGTGGAGGAACTGGGGTAGATAATGAGCACTAGGAGGCTTGTTGCAAGAGCAATGGGAGGGGGGCAGGCATGTGGGCACACTGAAGTGCGGGGCTGGCGAAAGGGGTGAAGTATCTAGTGGCTGTTGGGGCGGGTGGGGAAGGGTTGTCAGTAAGGGATAAGAGCGTGGGGCTGTGAGTGGCCAAGAGTACCTTGGTTGATGTAACAGACAAACAGCATTGCGTGGGGGTATAATGACTCCATATATATGCGGGTGGCATTTGCTCTCTGAAGGATCACTCAGAATAGTGTGTGAAGTCAGAGGGTCGTGGGGCAGCGTGTGCCACTGCCCTTAACACACGAGCAGGGAGAGAACCGCGGGCGCACACAGCCCCTGAGTGAACAGATAGGGGGCATGAGGGGGCCGGGGTCCTGTGGGCGTGCTGAGCTGAGGCGGTAAGCACGGAGTATCTGCATGGGCACAATGGCTATGGGTATTTAGGAGAGCTGTGCTGCGGGTGTGTGTTGTGTCGCGGGGAGATAGAGGGTGTGAGCATCATCAGGGTCCGTGGAGGGAAAGCGGCCTGAGGAGGAGGGAGAGGCGAGGGTAGGGAAGAGTGGGCAAAAGAGGGCTGTGTCCTACTGGGAGGTACGGCTGAGAAGAGCAGCAAAAAATCACTGTTGCGGCCAGGGGGGGGGCGAAACCAGGAAGTCAGGCATCCTTGCCTGTGACATGGGCGGGGCCTGTGACGCGGCGGGAAGAGGCTGGTGGGGCTTGTTCATGCGGGACTCCCATGAGGAAGGGAGAGCCCCGCGGTAGCGGTGAAAGTCCTTAGAAGTCCTCGGTCCCAGGAGGGGGCCCGGGTGAAGTGGAGAGGTGGGGTGTGTTTCTGCAGGACTCCCGTATGCTGTGGGAGCTCCTGCATGGCATCGCATTGGAACCCAGCGCAGGCCTCCAAGAAGAGTCTCCGTACAGCAGTCAGGTGAGTGGGGCTGCATGCTAGCACTAGCGAGTGCCTTTACTGAGTGGTCCCGCCGTTGCAGGCCACTCCATCGGGGGCAACGTTTAATTTTAATTATAGAACGTCTTGGCCATTTGGTGCATGGTGAATGGAAAGTGAAAGTCCTGAGAACGGAAGGGAGACAGGAGATGTGCACGTCGCGTGACTCGTGACTGAACGTGCGTGTTTACTCGTGCGTTCACAGTTCCAGTCCGTCCTGCGCGTGCCCATCTGCTGTCTCCCTTGAGAGGCAAGTCAGCGACAATAGGTCTCGCTGGCGAGAGCGCTTCTCGCTGCGTCGCCAGGTGCGAGACCTAAAAAGGGATCTGCTCAAATCTACCAGCTTACTGAAAACCATAAACTATGCACCTATCCCTCACACTTCTTCCATCATACTGCTGACTGCTGCTTCACATAACATATTAACCAGCTAGGAGGTCCTCACCAACTAAGGTTGCCAACTTTCCCAGAGACAAATACCAGCCATTCGTTCAAGTTTACATTTTTTGCAAAGGCCCAGACATGATACTTAAGTAGGACTATATATCAAATCATCGTATTCACTTTTGACACTGCTTTTCTGATTTTGTGTATGGATCTTTAAGGCAGCTCAGGAACACATTTTAACGTGTTTTCTTTTTATGTTTACTGTTTTAACTAACCTCTGATAAGAAAAATACTGGCTTTAGGTGATTTTCATAATTTTTGTATTAACTGGAACATTAAAATACCGGTCACCCCGCTAAAAAATTATTCAAAAACAAAGACAATCAAGTTGACTACAATTTGTCATGATTTAAAAACTCAATAAACTATTAAAAAAAACAAAGACAAAACCCATTCCACCACACACCCTACACGGTATAGCATGCTGCCATTGTAGGTAAGATCTTCAGCACCCCACCAAGGGGAATATGCGCTATATCAACGTTGCAATCTAAACCAATACAACCACCAGCCCTTGAGTCTGCCCTACCAGCTGTGACCCCCCCCCATGGACATCCTCTGAATTGGGAGAAAACTGTGTTTTGACCAGGAACTGACATTTCTATCAGGTTAGTTCCCATTCTGAGGATTTCAACTCAGAATGCTTGGAGGTAGAGGTGGGCATACCGCCAGGAATCCCTAACTCTGGCCTTGATATCTACGACTCTTATCTTGGCAGTTGGTAATGAGGCCTGAGAGGCGGCCTGACATTGCTGCCTTGCCTACATACACTGTGGTCCTGATCCCTTCCTGGACATGCTGCAGCTAATTGGCTGCTCGACAGCCTCACAAATGCAGGTCGATATCCACCACATGTTGCCCTCTCACTTACGTGGTCATTGATCAGCTGGCCAATCAGCATGAGGATCACACTAACATGGTCGTCAACCAGCTAATCAACATGAGGGTTTTTATGTGCAAGTTCACCAACCACGCATCAGCACGATGTATGCAATGGGTGATACCACTAATGGCCGGTCACCTCTGAAAGGGTTACAGTGCTCCCTGGTGGAAAGTCCAGTTGACCAGTTATAAATAGTTTTTAGTAGCTACAGATGCTAGCACGGGGGTAATTTGACGTGTACTGAATGGCTACGGAGAAAAGTCGAGTGGATTCCTCTTTCATATTTGAGCTGATCAGTGGTACGTGATGGTGTCTAGTAGTAGCGTCGGTTTGTATAGTTTGTAGAAACTCATTGTGTTTTTTTCCTGCCAGAGACATGTAGTCCAGCGTCCAGTACCCACATGTCACAACTGGATCCAGAAGACACCACCTGGACCTGGATCAGGGCCGGACTGGCTACCGGGCAGTTTGGAATGCTGCTGAGCTGGGGGCTGATTTCGTTCATGGAGACCAGGGCCGGACTGGGAACCAAAACTGGCCCTGGAAAAGGGCTCGACCCCCACAGGGGAGTTGGGGGTGCCGCCAAGCTCTTTGCCAGGGCCGGTTCTCTGCCGATTTTGTTACAGGGACGATTTTGCATCAAAAACGATCCTGTAACAAAAACGGCCCCCAGGGGCCCAAAACCGGCCCCCACCCATGCGGCGCACCGGGGGATTGCCCGGTGCCCGCTACGGCCAGTCCGGGCCTGATGGAGACCTGCGTGTGCTAAACGAAATTCGTTTTCCTTTAATTATTTTGAAGCACACGCAGGTCTCCATGAACGAAATCAGCCCCCACCGGAGTGCAATCAGCCCCCAGCTCGGCAGCATTCCAAACTGCCCGGTAGTCAGTCCGGCCCTGAACTGGATGTTAATGGTTGGTCGGTGGAGGATCTGATGGAAAATGTTGCTCCTCCCCCTCAGAACGTGATGAGGGGCCCCTGAGGCTCCTATATCTCAAAGATATTCATTGACCTTGGACTGAAGGGTGCCCCTTGAAACGACGGGGGCACCCTCAATAATTGAGCCCCCACCCACTCTTGTCCATCCCCATTCCGCACCGACCACCCTCCATCACAGGGGCAGGGCATGTGCGTGTGTGCAAAAGGCTTGGGGCCTTATTTATGAAGGCCTTGCGCCTCCGGTGCGTCACTTTTTCCCATGTTAAAAGTGACGCACCGGCGGCGCAAGGCCTTCATAAATATGGCTATTGCAGTTGATGGCTGACTCTACCCCATTATTTCCAGCCTTTCACAAGGTCAAGCCTGTGGAGAAACGTTTACATGTTTCCATTATAGATAGCCAGCGACAACGCCATCAGATGAAATCTACTCCGGGGAAGGGTGCATCGCAGCTCTCTGGCACAAGCCCAGATGGCGAGCTCCGGGCCATTCATGAGGAAAGAATGGCACACACAGGCGGCTTCTTGCGGAGCGGGCCCAGGGTCCCGGGAGCTCGCTCTAGTCTATTGTCCCCAGTCTGCAGGGCTCGCGATTGATGAAATGCGTGCACTCTGTGTACAGGCCGGATCCCTTAGCAGGGTCAGGCCTGGCACACTGCTGCCTATTATACCAGGGGTGAGTAAGGAGGCGGCCGGCCCTAGGGCGAGGCACCTGCTGCATTCCTGCTCTCTGTAGAGGGGCGAGTAGGGGAGGGCCCGACCTCTTTCCTCCCAGAGGCTTTCCTTAACCCTTTCACTCGTCTCAATATGGCGGCACTCGGGACTTTCAGTCCTGTACAATGATATATTCACGTTTAACATTCATATCAAGTAACCCACAAACATCTGAACTATCGCTTAGCGACTAAATAATACATGTCAAACAGAGGGATTTTTTCTTTTTCATTTATTTCAGAAGGGCAAAAGGCTAAGATAAGCTTGGGAGGATTCAAACCTGTGGCCCACAGTTTATGAAGGTGTCTAGGCAGTGGAATCTTAAGTCCAAGGGTAATTTCGCTGAAATGTAAATATCCGTTTATTTATATAGCACTTCATACATGCATTTCGCGGGTTTCTCGGCACTTTCAATGTATGGTAGCTATCAAAATTCAGGTAATGGTAGAATAAATAATTTGACCAGGATCACACAATGTGGTTAAACATGGAAGTCAGCATTTTAACACAATATTCCAAAGTGAGTCATGTAGTTTCTTGGCCATATCTCCTACACACCTTGTTTCAGGCGCCCATGTAAGTGGCCCTCAAACCATAGACCTATGATAGCCCCCGTCCTCCCAGAACTTACAGGAGTCAAATTTGTAAAGTAGCTCAACGGAGATAATGCAGGTTTGAGAAATCTGTGCTCAAAGCCCCTGTTTTAAAATCCAGATGGACTGTCTCAAACATGTAAACCTTACAAGTAGACCAATCCTGGGCTATTGAATAGGGCGATGCAACACTTACTCTTAACATACTCGCTTCAACCCTTCATGGTTTAGGGAAAGATTTAAAGCCGGGACAACTAACTCCACACTTAATCCACCGCCTGGCTAGGCAGCCATTCCACTATCCTCCATCCCATCACCTAACAACCCAACCTGCGAAAATGAGATTGTATTTATGAACCTCCAGAACTATGTAAACATCCTCATGTAATGTGATGTACAAGGCTGCGCAGTTCTCTTTTTCTGTTGCTTTACTTAGCAGCTAATTCGGTTTCTGTGCCCAATTCAAGATGGTTGTCTACAGGAAGAAACTTCAAGCCTGTCCCTGAAGGCAATATTCAATCCCAAGATGGGTTCCTTCTAGGAGAAACTTAGGGCCTGATTTAGATGTTGGCGTGACCGAGTCGGAGTGGGCTTTTTTGGTGGTCTTGCCGTCCACCACCCTGCAGGTCCGCCACCCCGGTTCAAATGCTGGCTGGCAATGGGCAAGAAGACCGCCACAGTGCCCTCCAACTCCACAAGAACTTCGCTCCCTGCCCCTATGGTGGGATGGGCTGTAGGAGGCAGCGTTGGGACTCCAGCAAGGATTCCCCAGTCGGGATTTGAATCTGGCTTGTTTCGGAGGGAATTCCGGCAGCGGAACGAGACAAAAATGGGTAAAAATTCACCTTTTTTGAGGGTTCACAATGCAGTTTCTTCCTCTTCGTCTTCGTCCAGGTCCTCTACTTGTTCTGCTGCACCTTGACCACGACGGACCGGCACCCCGTTTTGACAGACCCAAGATAGGTGTTTGTGGTTTGTGCAGATATACATTACATGTTGTGTGTATGTTGGTGTGGTGCAATACAGAACGTACACAGTATGTTCACAACACATATCCTATATGCATGCACATGCACAACATATATGTGTTTTACATAAAAAAGAATTGTTATTTATCTAGTTCCCCACCGCCACGTTCGCACCCCCATCAGTCCTCTGCCAACTGGACAACGCCAGCCAAACGGGAACATCCAAATCTGCTCAGTGGGACTACACTGTCGAGATGGCGACGGCGGTCTGCTCACCAGCACAGTAGACTGCCGATGAGGCAGTCTTCTGTGTATCCCACATACATCTAAATATGGTAGTCGGAAGACCCTCAGCTCGGGGCAGATCTCAATCCCACCGCTGCGGCGGGCCAGCGGTAGGACCGCCGAGATCTAGAGCCCTTAGAGTCTGAGCCAGAAGACAATAGGTGGCTGTCAACAAGGAGAAGCTTTGCGCCTGGTCTTGAAGGCACCAGACATGATGGCGTCATTCTTCGAGAACATTCAAGTCTATTATCCCTAAAAGCACCCTGTTCCACATTTCCAGTTTTACCCTTTATTCAATATTCCAATTTTGAGACACTTTTATCATTACAATTATGTTTTTAATTATAGGTTATCTGAAGATTTAATGTCATTTAATGACTTTGCTCCTTTAAAATAATTTTTGTTTCGGCCTCACATTTCTGGAGGGTTACCTTGCTGCTCTGGCCAATGTACCACGTATGAGCCAAGGTTGTCTTTAAAAAGTTATAATAATGCTGAAGTGCGATTGATACATGAAGTTAGTGTAACAGCAAGTAACAAGTAATGATGCTGGAGAGTTGCCCCTTAATGTTGCAGCGACAGCCTAAGTCTAGGAACCACTAAGAGCAGCTGGTCATTTGGTGAATTCTTGGGTGTCAGTGACTGCAACGGCCTGCAAGGAGATGTCTGGGGCGTCCATGGTACCCCCTTTCTCCCCTCCATAGGGCTTCCATCAGGAGGCACACTGACAGTGTGCCACCTTTTAGATTGCGCACTGTAAGTGTGCCTCTTCAGAGCTTCTTTGACTTTGCACACCGCGTCTGTCATACAGCACCGGCGCAGAGGCAATGGGATTCCCTCATTTGCGGGGGGCACGAGCCATGCAAATGAGGGAATGCCCCTTGAAGATAGCGCTGGTGCTTTATGTCCACCAGCACTATCGGTATTACAGAAGGGGCCACACAGGCGTCTGCGAACCCCTGCTGTAATACCAAAATGGCCAGGGGGCGCCAAAGCGGGCGCACGCGCCCGTTGCCCCCTCAGGGCATTATGTAATATGGCCCCTGGAGGGTTGCAAGGTATCAGTATCATCACATGACTGGCAGCCTGAGCACAGGGCAGCCTCCTCAAAAAAGAAGCTGTGGAGTGAGTGAATTGAGCACCAGAGATATGTCTTATGGAAGACGATGGTGTCGTGCCTCACCACACTTATTGTCGAGACATGTGATGCCCTCAGCTGTCTACAGCTCAGGTAAACACTGAAGTACATCACATGCACTGCTGGCAGCTCTTTGTCAAACAACAAAGCAAACACTTCATTCTGTGTTTCATTATGAGTGAAAACAAGTAGCAAAGCCAGTAATGATAGGTGTAGTGGGAAAGGGGCAAGCTAACTTGGGATCTCTCACCACCGCAGATACCACCATAACAGCACCATAACCAACACTAATGCCATCAATACTTGCACCACTAATACCAGCACTACTGATAAGACTAGCACAGCTGCAGGCAACTCAGTGGTGCCACTACCAGGACGAGCAACATATAATCAAGCCCATCTCTAATTAGGTTCCCATCACCTCTTCCTTGCGCTACTCCTTCAAGATTAGTGACCCTCTTTAATCCACCAATCCACAAAACTGTCCACAAACATCACTGTTATTCTGCTTCCTGGCTAAAGTCCACAAAAGAGCACTTCATAGATCAATACTCAGTCTGTTCTATCTCAAGCAAGCCAGGACTTACCTTATGGTCTAATATACACCTGCTGGCTGGCTAAATATGTGCAAGAAATTCACCACATCATACCAGGTCGCAGACGTGATGTTTATAACTGAAACATGGTTAAAGGAGAGCACTGCTTATGCCCTGATAAGGTGCTTGCCATCTCTCAGGGTTATGACATACCTCACGTAGATAGGCTGGACCAGCCAGCAGGAGGTATCGCTGTCATTTTCAAAAAATTCAATCAACATTTCTGTCTTCTCTAGGTGTCTTCACATTCTCTACAATTTCTCACACTTAACAGTTTAATCCTTCCCACTTTCAATAGTAAATGTGTAAATGTGTAGGCATTTATATAGCGCACTGCTACCTGTAGGCGTACTGGCGCTTCGACCGCCGCGAAACCCTTCCTGGCTTCCCTGAGAGATGGTCCCTTAATGGGTATCTCCAGGGTGAGACCAGGCATCCCCGGCGGTCTAGGGGGCCGTTAGTGAAGATGAGGCAAGCTAATGCCCAGAGTTGCCGAGTGTGATCGCTGATCAGAGTGGGCACCGAGGCGAGAGAATTATCGAGTCCGCTGACCCTGGTCCAGAAACCTGCCGCGCCTGGAATCGAACCCTGGTCCCGGGCCGTCCTCTGCTCTCGGGTCTGCCGCCTCTAACCAGTGAGCCACACTACTTCACCTATACTGGTCTTTAGAGAGGGGTAAGAAAACAATTTTAGGGCAGCCCTTGTAATATAGAGGGAATCAAAGGTAGGTGGCAAAGTGGGTGGGTGTGGGATGCCAGATTTTAGAGGGCTAAAGGGAAGTTGTGAGTGGAGAGTTAAGTCGGTGAAAGATAAGCTGTAGTATTTTTGAGTTGATAAGGGTTTCGAAGACAGAGAGTATGGAGGCGAGTATGGGGGCGAACTGTTTTAGGCAAGGGTTGACTACTGGTGATTTTAAACATTTTGAATAGTATTTGCTGAGGAGAGAGTAGTTGCACAAAGCTTTGTGGAACAAGACTGGCTAAGTGGGACATTGCCTTGTTGTTGTTTTGGGGTCTGAAGTGTCAGAGGGGCACAGGTAGTGCTTAATTCGAGCCGTTGGTTCCAGTGCTTGGCACCGGCACTTAATTGTCAACACCGGCGCTTGTGACAGTCTGCTAAAAAATTGATACTTGTATAGCGCACTACTCACCCGCAAGGGTCTCAAGGCGCTTGTACGAATACCGCTGTGGAACCCATCCTGGCTTTCCCTGTGAGGCGTCCACTCCTGGGCACCCCCTAGGTGGAGGCCAGGCGTTCCTTAGCGTTGTGGGGGCCATTGTGGAGATTAAGCAAGCTATTGCCCAGAGTTGCAGAGTGGGACTCCATGATTGGAATAGGCACCGAGGCGAGAATTATCAGGTCCGTGGAATTTTGAGCCCAAGACCCGCCGAGGCGGGGAATTGAACCCTGGTCCCGGGCTAGACCTCTGCATCAGGATCTGCCGCTCTAATCATTGAGCTGTCTAGTTAATTTAGAAGTGAACACACCAACAGTTAATTATTGATTTAATTTACAATACAAATGACTATTACATGCTGCCCAAGCCATTCTTATAGCTTTGGGGTCCTGAAATAGTCTGAATTGCCAGACCTAGGAGTGTGATTGATAGTAGTTGTGTTTTTACTATCATTGGCAGCGATAGCAACAGCAATGTGTGGTGCAAGCTGCGGAGGCCTCCTGACGAGGGCCATGGCACTTATGTTTTTTGTAACTTAGGCATTGTTGGTTCATTGAGATAAATTGGTTGTCATATCTCTCCCAAAGATCAAGGCTTCAGGGCTTTTACCTGTGGTCGAGTGAGTGGTCGAACAATAAGCTGGAAGGGTAGAATTCAAGACAGTTTAAAGGTTGAGCTTTTTTAATACATCACACTGAACACCTTTCTTAAGAGAACTCATGAAACGTTTGAGAAGCCCATTGGCCTGTGGTCAAAGAGGTGTGCTCTTCAGATGCTTCATATTAAGATGACTGAGAAAGTCTGTGAATTCTCAACTACTGGAAGGTAGGCCATTGTCAGATTTTAGGATCACAAGAACAACCCATCTCGTGAAGATGCCGTCTAATCACACAATTACTCTTGAATTATAGATGAGAGATCTCCTATCAATTGACAACGTGAGTATTCATCAACAATCATCATCAAGTGATGTCCATTCTCAAGAGGACCGAAGATGTCAACGACAATTCTTTCCCATACATGATTCGGCAACTCTGACATTGTTAAGGTGTGTTGAGTGGTTTTCAATGAAAGGCAGTTGCATAAATGATAGGCATTCAATTCTCTTTCAACTCTCTCATCGAGATGAGGAAACCGACTCAGTTTTGCAGAGCTCTTTTTATGGCAATGATTCCACAATGTCCTTCATGGGCCAATTTAATTATTTGTTGTTACAGACTCTCCGGATTAACAATTCTCAAGCCTCTCAGGGTAATGCCTTCTTGAGTAACGGGCAGTTCATCTTTGCCATTTTTAAACCTGTGGTATTCACTGTCACTGGTGAGAGGTCGAGAGTGCTGGTTCCAAGAGTAATCTGTAATAATGTCCTTTAGCTTTAGCATGTCACTAGCTTGACTTGTGGCAGTCACAATTTATTCCAATGAAATGGCAGCTGGTATGCTTGATTCCACAATGAAATTTATGTAGGCTTCAACTGTCTTGGAAGGGGTACCAGGGCATTGCAGAGGCAGTCTTGAGAAGTAGTCAGCAGAGTTTGATCTTTCCCTGGACAGTGCACAATTGTGCAGTTGTATTCTTGTAATCGTTAGATCTCAACTTTCAATGTGAGGATACATCTTTGCCTTTGGATTGCCATAGATGCTCAACAATGCTTGATGTTCTCTCTCAAGCGTGAAAGGCTTTCCATATAAGAATACGTGGAAATGTTCACAAACCCAGACCACTACTAAACTTTCTTTCTCGGGTTGTGAATAAGCACGTTCAGTTTGGGACAAATATCTGCTTGCATATGCCACAATATGTCTTCGTGGTAAAAATACAAGAGATCCCAGGATAAAGGGTAGTAAGTATGTTCAGGAACAACGGTCCCTAAGACAAAAAATAGGTAATAATACTCTGGAGACAAGAAAATTGTCCAGGAGGTAAAAATAAATATGTAGTACACTTTTAATCATATATATATATATATATATATATATATATATATATATATATATATATATATATATATATATATATATATATATAACAGCTCCCAAACACCAACCAATTGCACTCACGAGTGGGTGCACACGAAAACGGGGGTGTGCCCGTTTTTAAATTACGCTCCAAACTTCCAGGAAATTAACTCCAAAGGAAAGTAGCACACGCAGGGGAGGTTTCCACAGGTATTTAATGAAGAAACCAACAGCAACCAATTGCTGTTGGTTTCTTCATTAAATACCTGTGGAAACCTCCCCTGCGTGTGCTACTTTCCTTTGGAGTTAATTTCCTGGAAGTTTGGAGCGTAATATATATATATATATATATATATATATATATATATATATATATATATATATATATATATATATATATATATATATATATATATATATATATATATATATATATATATATATATATATATATATATATATATATATATATATATATATATATATATATATATATATATATATATATAAGATCAACCCCACTGGGGTAATCCTTAACGGGAGTTAAAAACAAGAAAACAAACAGGCAAGAATATTACATGACCATCAGTTATATCCACAATGGGGGTCACTTATTTACAACAAGGAGAACACTACCTCACCCAGAAAACATGCACACATATTTAGAGGTCTGAGTGTTTAAGGTCGATGACATTTCGATTCATGATTTATGCAGGATCATCATCAGAACTTCAAAAATACATGCCTGATTACATCATTAGTGGGCAAAGAATACATGTATTTACTGACATCTTTATTATATTTACGAACACCTGTAGAGGAAAATTAATGGAAAAAGGGGGGAAGAAAACAGAAAAAACAGAAGTCGGGCATGTGAAGCATCTTGAGCAAAAGAATGTTGATGTACCAATGTGAAGTGTGATATACATGAGAAACAAGCCTATAACAGTGCAATTGCCCTATTGGCTGTGAAAACCAATGTAATCACAAACAAACCGGACAAGATGAAGAATTGAAGGTGATCGTGTCCTAGGCATGCCAAAATTGGTATCCCATCATGCAACATGCGTAAAGCAACTGGTGATAACATGAGATAAGAAAAATTACCCACGTACCTATCACAGCTTCTGAAAGACGACATGCAAGGGGAGGTATGCCACGTAGCATAACAGAGGCAGTTTATCTATAATTGCAATTGAAAAAGAAAAAACACCAAATTATGCAATAATTTTATTGTGTTTCATAGTTGCTACAAATGAACCTTGACTTTTTGATGGCATTGATGCAGTCAATGAATACACTTTTGTTTTTGATAGCGTAAGTCTGGGCAATGGAGATAGTTCATTCTATTTCTCTTCAGGCATAATGTTTATCAATGCACTGCTGTCTGTTATAAAAGGTTTTGAGCAACCATTGAGTGTAATCTTCCGACAATGTTTGAATGACTTTGGTGCTTTTTCATGTCAATAGTTCTTTGACCTACATTTTCCTTTACATGCAGCTAGTCCAACATGAGCACTCTTTACTGAGGTAAACATTGACATTACACACTCATCTTCTTCACTTTCACTTGATAGTGATACTGAAGAACTTTTTTGACAATGATTTAGATGATGATCAACTTTGGTGTTGATTTGCCTCAGCTGGTGTTTGTCGCTTGCCTTGGGGGCGTGCATCAAATGTTGCTTCTGGAACATTCGGGAAGCCATTTTGTCTTTGCCAACTCAAGTCAAGTTTATTTTGATATGGAACCCCTACAGAGGTCCACATGATTATACACTGCAGATAAAACAAAAAATGCATTTCCCTCAATAAATAGTTTTTCCTTTGTACGAAGCTGCCTCCTTAAAATATATTATCATTCATACTATACAGAATGCGGGGGAGAATAAAACAGTCATGTAAGACAGCAAAGTGCAACATACAAGGAACAAAATAAAACAAAACATTTCTAAAAAGCAAGAGTAAACACATATACAGCAGGATGAAGAAAAGTCAGAAATTACAACCTAAGAAATAACATTAACATTTCATAATAAACAGCCCAAAAAGTTTTTTTTTTAAATTGATAAATCCTATGACAAACCATTTCAGTTGGTGGGGACAAAATAGATGAGCGGGCCTCGTGGGCAGAATCAATGTTGAATTTAAAGTATGAAGGTCTTAGGAAAATGCGCCTAGTCTCCGAACACACAAATAACACAATTAAAATCTTGCACTTGTAAACAGTAAATTTTACAAACTCTCCCTTTTTGAGGTATTTTGTCTTCGGGCTGTGACGCATTTACTTTTTCCTTCACCTTACAAACTGTTACCAACTCTTACAAAATGGTTCTCCTTCCCACAGCCTTTACAAATCTGTCCAATGGTGGGACATTTACCTTTGTGGGTAAATGAAAATTCACACCTGAAACACAACTTGTGTTTCCGTGGAGGCATCACTCTGTGTGCTTCTGTTTTGGTTTACTTTTCATGTTCATGACTGACTCACTCAGGGCACCACCAGCCTCCATGTCAGCAGCTTGTTGATCAGAACACTCTTCAGTTCTGGCAGCCATGAGAACTTGCGCCTGACTAACAGTCTCTTTTAGCATTCGTCATCTGAATGAGTCTCACAGGCTTCCGTCAATAACCCTGAGACCTATAGCTTCCTCATCATTAAATTCATTTAACTTACTGTGTTTGATGAGCGTATCCAGTCTCTCAACAAATCCGTCAATTATTTCACCAGCTTGTTGTCATTCTGACTGAAAATGTACCTTTAATAATCTACATTTGGCATTGGATTGAATTTGAGATTCAGGGCTGCTTTGATTTGATTACATGTAATTTCATCAGTTCGCTGCATTTTCTTTATCACTCTTTTACATCTTCACCAGCAAGATTCTTAAGATATTTAATCCTTTTCTTGTCATCTGCTTCTTCTATAGAAATCAATGAAATCATGAAATCTAGTGGTGGTTTCAGGGAAAGACAGCGGCATTGTAACCGTGGGCGGAACTGACTGATGTGGAAAGTCGTATGCTTTCAGATGCTGCTTGGTGATCTTGTTTATGGAAACTATCTCTGAGGCCTTGCGACGTGCTGGCTTCTGAGTCATCTTTGATAATTACAGCAAATGTGGCCTCTTTTTTGGTTTTGTATTGGAAAAACAGCCTTTTTCTATTCCAATCACCGCTCTCAGATTTCCAATTTTTGAAGACCTATGGAGTTGTTCAGAGACCCACTCAGCAGATTCCGCGGCGCGCCACTATGTTTATGGACAGCTCCGCAAGCACAACCCCGGGCACTTTCTCTGGAGCCACTACACCAGCTCTGTTGTTTGATGACTCTCTTCCTCAGTTCTGGTAAGCAGATGGTGGTTTCTTGTTTTTGGATTGCTTTTCTTTAGGCATCTCTGTGTACTGTCTGACACCTGGTTGATATCTGCTTCGCAGCAATTCTGATCACAGCGTTATCTTGCAATGGGCTGTCGCTGTTTGCCGCGCTTTCAAAACCTGGTTGTATCCACCTTTAACATTATCACCCCGTATGATGTATAGCTTTAGGTTGTGTACTAGCATGGTACCTCTATTTATGGCCTTCCCAGCAAGTTCTTGGCCATCGATGTGCACACTTCTCATTAAAGCTTTTGTTATCTTCAAATGCTTCACACTTTCTGGAGTTGCACTTTGACTCCGCCTATGCCAAAGTCGATTCGGCAATTGACTTCATCTGATGTACAAGTGGCACGCACAACCAGTTTGCTGAACCACTGCAAACTATCTGGGAGAACACTATCTATCATCAGGTTACTTATACTCCTATCTCTTTGCCAGTTGTAGCATCCTCTCCAGCCTGGGTCCCTGCCAATGACTATACCACACACGGAGCTTTGCATTACACATCTTTATTCATCTGCGTGAAAGCGCAAACTCAACATTCTAAACCTGCATTCACTTCACTTCGCTCGAACACTTACGTTACAGTTCTTCATAATCTGTCAGAGCCAAAAGGGCGCCATCATTGCTAACTCACATGCCAGCACAAATCCAAAATATATTTATGTATTATTTAAATGTAGTTTATTTCGTTTATACAAATCATATAAACCACATATGCAACCATGAAGGGGAACATGGAGGCTGCATGCTGTTGAAGCTGCGGGTGCTAGTGGGGAAATGGAGCTGTGGGCGGTTATGCTCCCGACGATTTAACCTACCGGAGAAGTGAGGCTGATTATCCGGAATTAATTCCTGCATATGGAGAAATGTGCCTCAGTGGATGGTAAGGCAGGGGATAGGCCCTCAAGATGTACATTGCGAACAAGAAATATCGGGGTGGTTAGGTGGGACAGGTACCTGTCTTTAGCTTTGTAACTCCTTTGACTATTGTACAGGAAGTAAAGGACACAAGAAATGGCAAGCAGGGTCGCTACAGTGGGGATGTAGGGGGGGAACTGGTCCTTGGAAACTGGTAAATACCCATTAAAAAACACAGGGGAAAGAGGTAAAAAGCCAATAACCCTGTCAATCAAAATAACATCTTCGCTTAAATTATTTTTTTTTGTTTTACCTAGCTTGCAGAGAGGGGGAAGTCTGGAGGAAGTAATCTCTGCGAAGAGTCTCAGAATGGAGGTACCCAGTGTGGCTGTGAGTGCTATCGAGAGCAGTACCACCGGAGTTTCTCCTCAATTATTGAGGAATGAGGACGAAACCAGTTCTGGAAGAGTTTGAATGAACACAGTTATAGTCCCAATTATTAACAGGTTTGAAGCTTTGGCAATAGCTGAACCACCAGAGAAGGCAGAGGATCTTCATATGAGGAGCGACAAAAATTTTGGAAAGTGGAGGGAGCTCCCAGGGAAATACAGAAAATTCACTGACGAGTATTCTACTGGGAGGAAAGAAGGAAATTAAGAGTTGCTTTGAAGTTTCGGAGGCCAACCAGGTCGGTATTCAAGTTTTGTGCTCCGAGTTAGCACAGAAATCGGATGAGGTCGCTTCCGGTACCAAGGGCTTGGAAGATGAAGTTGTATCGATTAAATAGGATGTGACAAAAAATGCCACTGAGATTTCTAAGCTGGTTAAGCAAAACCAAGGGTCTCATTAGGATGGCGGGCGGACTGTGCCCACCCGCCATCCCCGTGGTAATATGGACCGCCCGCCTTAAGGGCGGGGGTCCCGTCGCCAGTATTAGGATGTGCCCGCCACAGTGGCGGGCGCATCGTGCATTCATACCATTGTGGCAGGAGGTGCACTCAGCACCGCACGCCACAATGGCAGGAAAGCATGCTGTGCACTGCCATGCTGTGCATGGAACTTCTGGGGGGTACCATACTTACCCCCATGTACACCCCCCACCCCCTGGAGTCCCTGGGGGCCCGCAACAGGCCCCCGCAGGGATTCTCCGCATGCCTTTCTGTAGGTATTCAGAGAAGCCCATCCTAATATGGCTGGCGGTGTCTATCAGGCATATTATTCCATATTATTCCTTTTTCGCCCCGGCCGCAAGGCGACTGGGGCAGAAAAGCGGCAGACGGTCTTTCCGTCCGCCGAGGTCCCCCCCGCCATCCCAATATAGCGGGGGTCTTCAGTGCAATGATGTCGGGCGGATTGCCCCCGGCAGGCTGGCGGTGGCTACCGCCAGCCTGGCGGGGGCAATCCGCCCGACATCGTAATGGGCACCCAAGTGTTAAGAGATGACTTTGAGAGATTGGAGAATCATCCCCGAAATAATAATTTAAGATTCGTAAATATTCCAGATTCAGAGGAAGGTACGAATATGAAGGCCTTTATAATCAGTACACTCAGAAATACCGTTCTTAAGGCTTACAAGGACATTAATCTTGAACAAGAGATTCAAAGAGCACACAGGGAGCCTTTTCGGCGCAATCCCTAAAGGACCAAACCTAGGAAGATCCTGGTGAATTTCCTTGTGTATACTGTTAAGGAGGCAATTCTCAGTGGAGCCTTAAGAGATGGCCCATATCCAGTCAAGGGGTTCTCTGTTACAATAAGATTGAACATTTCCAAAGTCACAGAACAGAGGCAATGGGAGTTGGATACCAGGGTGGAGGATCTGCAGAATCTGGGAGCCAAGGTGGAATAAAAATTCCCTGCGATACTTCGCATAATGTGGGATAATCAAATGTATAATCACTGCACTGTCGAGGATGTAGATGCTTTAATAAATTAGATAAAAAAAGAATAAACCACTAAATAATAAGCAGATGATTGTAAAACTCTTGAGTCAGGAGATTAGATAAGGAAACTGAGATGCGCTTAAGTGCGGAAAATGTTAATTTTTTCTTCGCACATTTAATATTCCCCCAATAGGCAACCCATAATTCATATTTATGCCTACTTAGATAGGGAGGGTTCCCAAGGCAGGGGTTAGTGGGGAGGGGATGGGTGGCGGGGTGGTGATTGTGCACAGGTGGGGAGTAGAGGGATAAAAAAAAAGTCCTCAGTATCACCTAACCAGGAACATTTATATGAATTGAATTTGAAACAGGGGGTGGGAATTAGAGAAGGGGGATGATGGCTAAACCTGGTAAAGATATAGATATCCTTAGTCGGAATATGAATGGTCAGAGGTCTCATGCCAGGCAGAGGGTGGTGCTGAGGTATCTGGAAGAGAGCCATGCTCATATTATGGTCTTGTAGGAGACGCATTTGGTGGCAAGTGAGAGTGAGGAACTATACCATAGGTATGGATGGGTCCAGAATTTTTTAGTTTCTGATCAAGAGCAATGCTGTAAGGGGGTAGTGATCCTCATAAGAAGGGGTTCTGGAGTGGAGGTTAAATATTCTAGTAAGGATAGTTCCAGGAGATGGGTTTTAGCAGGAATGAAATGTGCAGACTTTGATTTCATTTGTGTTGGGTTTTATGGTCCAAATGAGAATGATCCACAGTTTATAGTAGATTTGGAGTTAAACCTAGTGGAGGTTCCGTTGATTTTGGGTGGTGACGACAATATCTTGCTGGACCCTATTTTAGATTGCTCAGCTCAGAGGAAGGCTGCTCAGGCACCTAAAGCATGTCATGCTCTTAAAAGTATGATGCAAGATCTAGGGTTAATAGATGTATGGAGACATCTTAGAGGACAGACAAGAGGGTGTATCTTCAGCAGTAAAAACTATGGACATTATTCCATATTAGATTAATTGTTGGTGGAAAGGGGTCTAGCGACAAATATAAAAGAGATTATACATCATTCAGCACATATTTCGAACCACTCAGCGGTCATCATGACATTACAGGTTCCCAATTTGGGATTCACCAGGTATGCCTGAGTTTCTCAAAGATGGGCTGAGTCTTCCATTGAGGAGGGCAGGAAATGAAGTATGGAGGGATCTCCTAAAAGTGCAGGGGATGTTTCCGTGGGAAGTGTTGGTGGCAAAAATGGGTGATTCCCTTTCAAGATTCAAGTATCTGCAGTTGTCGTCTTGGGTGGCTGCTAATGCACAGGAGATGAGCGGGATGTGGGAATTTGACTCAAAACTACAGGATGAGACCCCCAGGAAAAAGGAAGTTGCCGACTGGTATTGTACTTTGTTAGTAGCCTAAGATAGGAAGCTGAAAGCACCATACTTTATAGGGGAAGGAGTTACCAGATGACGGAGCGACAAACAATCTGGCAACTTTCTTTAAAATAATTCTACAGGGTGGTCAAACCAGCCAATCTGAAATAGAACCATTTTTTCAACATCCACAGGCTGTACTGGTCGCCCCAGAAGTTAGCTAAGTTCACACCAGAACCGATTCCAAAATGGTGTAGATTTGGCTTGTTGAGAGACGACGACCTACATGTCTTTTTTGAGTGCCCAGAACTACAGGTGTATTGGCCGGAAGTTGAGAAAGTCGTTAATGAAATTTTCAAGACAAATATAATGCTGAGCTCAACATTGGTTTTGATAGGGTTGGAGGACCACCCCAGTCAGTCCCTATCGGCAGTCAGAAAGGCCCTCCTGTTTTATTTGATGCTCTTAGCCAGAAGAGAGATTTGTAAGCGATGGATGAATCCCCTTCCTTGATTGGCTTCAGGCAGTGAGAACCATACGTAAAATGGACACTGGTGTTGATCTGTTCCTGTTGGTGTGCCGACGCGTTTCGAGTTCGGGGAACAAGTTCCCAAACTCTCATCAGGGCCTTGTGAATAATCTGTGATTTGTAAATCAAGAAGGGATTATTTCATAATCCTTTTTGAACAAGAGAGTACAGCGTTTAACATTTTCATCTGTGCAGGGCGATGCGTTACGTTACGTGGAAGAAGGTTGCTGAGCAATTGAGTCCGTAACTTGAGAAATGGTTCGGAGTTAAGATAGTGCCCGCCACGTCCGATTAATCACGAGCGAATAAAGATAGAAGATACACGCAGAGTGTTTCCTCACAAACAGGTCTGTCCGCAAAAAAAAGAACTTGGCTATCAAAAACGAAACGCCTATACACCTTGGAAAAGAATATAAGGAACATCATTTCTTGAAAAGTCTTCCCCACACCGCCCGGCACAGATGAAAATGTTAAACGCTGTACTCTCTTGTTCAAAAAGGATTATGAAATAATCCCTTCTTGATTTACAAATCACAGATTATTCACAAGGCCCTGATGAGAGTTTGGGAACTTGTTCCCCGAACTCGAAACGCGTCGGCACACCAACAGGAACAGATCAATACATTAGGTGTATAGTGTAAAAAGGCATGTACATAGGTGTTCCTGTTATTTGATGTAGTCTTGTACAATCTGGAATTAGAGTTTTGGTATAGAAAACGATAATTGAAATGTCTACTGTTATTTGGATGTTTTTGTTTTGAATTGTGAACATATAATTTAGTGTATTTGCTTGTGTTGTACATAATTGTATATATATATATGTGTAAAAAGTGGTTTAAGTGTTTTGTAAATATGTATCATTTTTTTTGCCTAAAAATCTACATGAAATTTTGCTAAAAAAGATAAAATGATTGGTATAAATAAAAGTACCTGACCAGATGTAAGGAAGTATCGTTTGGTCTCAAATCAAAGAATAGATTCATAAGTAATAAGGAGGGTGTGGGCTCTGTTTTTGTGTTTTGATATCAGTGAACCGAGAGGCAAGTCATTTGTCATGTGCGCCCTCTGGATGGCCTGATTGTTGTTATACTTGGAACAATATTATAGTTTTTTAAAATCAATCGCAGGAGAACATCCTGAACTTGTGTGCTCTCATATGTGATAATGAAGAAAAAGGATGTGATGTGAAATGAAATGAAAAAAACACCTAGGATTACACAATATGTTCAAGTGGGGAAGCAGGGTTTGATCCAAGGTTTTCTGGTTTCACATTGTGCAGTTAAGCCACTAGATGGGTATCTCTTTCCCTTATAGGTTTTGCATTAAAAGTTCATCCTTTGTCTATAATTCTTGGCGCATGAGTTTAGAATGTGGGAGGGAGACAGAAACCACATGAAGCTCGGTTTGTGTTGGGCTTGAGTATCCAAGAAAACCTCGAGATGAGCGAAAGCCAGGCCTTTGGCTCAGATTTTCCTCAAGCATTCTGTGGCTCACCCACCATTATAATTTAGTGGCAATTAAGGGGACAAAGGCATGAAAAAGATATGATTTGATCCTCAAAATAACTCCATGACTCACTGGCCGCACCATGTTCCACGCCTCACAGTCCACACCATGAACATGCTTTTCTTCTGTTACGGCCACCTTACACCAACCCGAACCTCATCCTGCTGGCATCAGCATGGCCCTTGGTCATGCTATGCACCTTACCTTATGGCCTCTGGGAAAACAATTGCGAGTACCCATGCCCTAGATCATCACTGCTTCACCCCTGCCTCCAAAATCAGTGTGCTCGGTGTCTGCTTTAAGACATATCATTAGAACTAATGACCATAAAAGAAGAGCATGGCATAAACCATGCATACTCAAATACATGTGATTATAACTTATGCACATAAAAGAAGAGCCTGGATATGTGCAGACGCACAGAGAGTAATGAGATGCGAGTCAAACAATTGGTATTTTATCTTAAGTCAGTGCGTTTAGAGTACCGAAAAACATTCCGCCAAGTAGAGCGTGGCACATAGGTAGGTGAGTGGCGATGGGTAGGATCTGTCTTCTTCCAATGAAATCTTAAGCAGTCATGGAATATTTATTTTTCGCTCTTCTTGTGTTGCCCAAGTATCGGTATGACTGACCGTTTGCTGCCACTGATAGGCTGGTGTTTCTCTTCTCAGTTACACCTTTTCCACAGGAGTTTGTTTCAGTCAGTGAGGTAGCTAGACCGTTTGCCGCCCGTGGCGGTCCCTGCATTTGCCGCCCGGCGACGGCCTTAGGTAAGAGCTGGGGGTGGGTTGCTGGCAATCCCTGTGTTTGCCACCCCGCATTGGCCGCAGGTAAGAGCGCTCAAAAACTCAGGCCACCTGGGGCGGACCGAACCCCCCACACTTCCCCCTTGCTATGCCACTGGTCTCAGTCTCTCTCTCGCACCCTGATACTTGAAGTGAAGGTATAACATTTCATTAGCTGCCCTGTGCGGACCCCAGGTAACTCGTTATTAATGTGTATTATGACAGCCACAGAATTCATTCAAACACCTATGAGATGCAGCAAAATTGACTCAAATATTCAAAAAAATATACATAAAATACTCAAAGGCCGATCACTAATCACATTACAGGCACACCCAATCATACTGATGGCTCAAAATGCCAATAGAGAGGGAAAACATATAACATAACTGATGTGTCATGTAAAATTTGAGGAATTAAGGGTGTTCCCATTACCGATGCACTTGGGGTGACTCTACTGGGTCCTTCTTGGTACGGTGGAGGATTTTTAGTTAGAATTTCCTCCAATAATTCATCATCTGATTCACCATATCCTGTCACATTCATGTGTTTTGTTTTCTCCTTACACTTGCTTCCCAACTGTTCTTCAGCCATTAACACTGGGTATAAACCTTCTGATACCATAGCTCTTCTCCATTGCTTCATCGGACATTCGTGTGACTCATGTAAATATCTGGGAAAAAATCCTCTATATCTCTTTCCACCTCTGCATTTCTCTTGTTCAAATGACTCCGTTTCCCATTCTACCAAATCCTCATACTGAGTTAACCTAGGTCTTCGTTCTAAATCATTCATTCTCATTCTTAAATTCTGGAGAATTCTCTCATTAAACCTACCATGTTCTGGAAAAGCTAGAACTCCATACCTTTTGTATATTCCATCCAATTCTCCAACCATACACAAGTATGATATCCTCTTTCCATCATCATAAAGGAAGCCAGTGTTTTTGGTGGCGGAATACGAATTCCCTCTCTAGTCAACACAGGTTTATCTTTCTTAAATAAATTCTTAATTTTCTGTATTAATGAAATGTTTCTCTTTTCTCCATACATTCCGGATGAACGATATAAGAAAGAATATTCTGCAAACCCACTCGAACTCTGCTATTGGTGCGACTCACACCAGCAGTCAAATCAGAATCCAACATACAATTCTTTTTTGGACAATCCTAATGCGGCTTTTATCTTTTGACCAATCAGAATCAGGCTCACGCTCGTGGTCTGACCAATGCCAGCACGACCTTTTGTGACGTCAGTATTGCTCCTAACTACTGACCCCTCCTTTACAATCTGCTTCTGTCTCACGCCCGCTGTTTCAAGCAGTCTCAGCGCAGCTCTCTGTGACGTCAGCACAACTCCGGCGACTGACCCTCCCTTCACAAGATAATACAAAAACGTATTTCTTTACTTTTCTTCAAATAAAATACGTCAGTAACAACAAAAAAACATTCGCTACTCTGTCTGTTTCACTAAACAAAGGATAGATTTCAACTTACTCTTTAGTTTTAGAATCACCCCTCTTCTACTGAGAGTAAAAACACCTGTTTACCCTTGATTCAAGCTCGGGAGAACCTGTTACTCCTTCAGTGTTACCCCTACTGGGAAATAAGACCAAGGTTTCACCAGCGAACCCTCTGCTATCACTCACACTCTACTTTTATACGAAATAGTCCCTAGTTTAATATTGCCAGCCCTACGTAGCTTCTCAGTATTGTTCCAACAGATGAGTAACCTCACTGCAGTGTGGCTTCTGTCACCACCAGCTATTCATTTCCCGGTATTTCCAGACAACATAAAACAAGACGCTAACTCTTTTTGTTAAACATAAATCAATAATCAATATTTATCACCAAACTAGTCAATAATAACCTTAATTCTGCTACCAGAAAACTGATCCAGTGGCGTACCAACAAAAGATACTCCACTACCAAATACTTACCTGGTCCCATAAACACACACATAATTGAGTAAAGCACGGGACTCACAGTTTAGAATTTTTCCACAGTTTTCAAGATGAGTTATTTAAAACTCTTAACTAACCTTTCACTGATCAACAAGTTTTTTCCTCTGGTCAATGGACCATTAGTTGAACTAGTTGATGGTGAAAAATAACATAAACTAGCTTGTTCTTTTATTCTATGTAAATAACCACAGACTCTGGAAAGTTTTAAATCTTTATCTAAATTCCAAACGCATGTGAACCATCTCAAATACACAGTGCAATCACCATCATTCTTAGGAGAGAAAATTCAATTACTTCATCAAACAAATATGACACAAATTTACTCAATGACCAATGTCTAAAGAAAAGGGAGAGGATAGGGAGAAAAGAACATCTGCAAATAACGTGAAAATATAGTTACCAAGAATGGTGTGAAGACCAACCCCCTTGGCAAAGTGCTGGTAAGGGTCCCTCGGGATAGATCAGGCGACAAAGACTTCAGGACAGGATTCAGGGCAGGATAGTTGACCTCACTAGAATACCGACGATTGCGCCGCACCCCTCTCTGACACTAGCTTCCTCCTCGAGATTCTTCTGCGATCTTCTTATCTAACCCAATTAAATTAGGATAGAAAGTTCTGCATTCGACTCTTCGTCAACATCTCACAGCATCTCTTCCAGCATCAGCATCTTCTGCTCCAAGCTCACAGTATCTGGACTAACTAACTAAAGCTATCTCAATTATACCTCTCGTACTTCATGTTCCACCCACTATAGTTTCAGTATCGGAAAAATACGAGACCTAATTGGTGAGGCAAGTGGGGAAGATCATCACACCATGCTTACATGTTATCTAAATCAGTTCGACTATTGTTCACAAACCCATCCCCTTAATTTTTATTCATAATTTTATTTCACACCTGCCTTCACATTTTATTTGAAACATTATTATAATAGTCTGAATACAAGTCCACATCGTTGAACTTTTCACTATCCGTTCCAAGGGTATTACACTTTGCGCAATTGACGGCCGTTCAACAACTATGTCATCATTCAGGGTTAACTTTCAGTGGACATGCGCAGTCTTCTTTTACTCTGCTTACTTCAGTTATACATGAGAGGCCCAAATACGCACTAGGGAAAAAGTCACCTCTACTCTATCCCAGTTTATTTATTAGACTTATCCCCGCGTTAGCATTAGTAAAATAGCTTGTTTTTGTTTCAGCTAAACAGATGCCATGCATGCGAGTCTTCAAGACTCCATTTTAGTGTCTTCTGCTCATGCGCAAGAATTTCCCTCCAAGCGATAGCTTGTCATACTGCGCAGATGTAGTTTACGCATGCGCAGTAAAGATGTTCAGTTTAAATCGGTTTTTAGTCCTTTGTTCATGTTATTCATGTTAGTAAACACATAAGCAAGCTTCACTAACCCACGTATTCATGTGGTGCGCATTAGTTTTATAGAAAACATTTTTATTAACTTGTTAGTGAGTTAAAGGAGTGGATTGCTCGGAGAAAGTCTCTTTTCTACAAGTCCTTGCACCATCAGTACAATATTTCTTTTAATCTTCTTCCTCACTCAAAAACAATTCCCAGAACCAGAGTTCTTAGAAGGAATTCTTAAACAGATGCCAACCGACGCATAAATTACTATTCAACAAATTGTCAGACAAAGACTTGACAGTCTACAAATGTGTCAGAGAAAAACTTGGCTGTCTGCAGTTTTCAGCAGAAGAGGTAGCTCAAGAAGTCTTCACCAGGCGTAATTATATTTTACAGCCTCGAGTTGTGCTAAGGTAAGAAATCGGAGGGAAACATGTTCGAATTTTTCTTCAAGGTGCAGACCTTGAGCGCATCACAGACTACAATTACTGAGGATAGGCGCACCTGGAAGCTAGAAACTGGCAATAAAAGTGTGTGAAAAAAAACACTGCCTGTGCATTTTACTCCATCAGAAAATGACACACATCCTTCAACCCACCAGTAACACCTCTAAATACAACTCACCATCAACTTCCCATCTTCACTTTTTGGAGTTTTGTGAGCCAAAAATAATAATAATAATAATAAATAAAAAAAAGTGTATGGAAACTAGGACAAATCTCCCACCACAACCCTGCAAATTCCTCTCTCCTGCCATGAGAACTGACCACACTTCCCTAGCCATCTCCGTTTATTAGGGGATCAGCCTTCCATGGCTCTCCATTTCCAGAGGATCTGGTTTTGTCCTGTGGGCAGAGCCGAAGCTGGTTCTGGCCTTCAGAGAAGCACAGCCCTGCTTTCCAAATATGGACGGGATTCCACTGAAACACGCACGAGTACGTGTGTGTGTGTGTGTTGGCACCAGCCCACGGCCCCTCAGCCTGTCTGACCGGAAGGAGTAGAAGCCATGGGAAGAGCGCCCGGATGCTTTGGAATGGCCGCGTGCCAAAGTTACGTCAGAGAGCGTTTGAGAAGTATCCACGGTCCAAATTTAGGAGATAAATTGCCACTTTGGGAAGCAGGCTGGGGACATTCTCAGTCACAGTGGGTCGCTGAGATGTTTTCTCAATACCAGCTTCTCTTTTCCCAGAAACATTTGGAGTAAACTAGGTCTAGAGCTGCCCTGGCAGGGTCAGTGCCTGCTCAAGATCACAGTAAGAGGTAGAGGGCTGAGCTGGGTCCTCTCCCCTGGTTTCTCGAGAACCACTCCGCCTCCAGACTAGGTAGATAAACCGAGGCAAATCCAGGCACATATTTGTGTACCACGAACCGTCATTTAAAGACATTTAAACTGCGTGTCAGCAGGCATTTCAGTGATGCTAAGCTGGCCGAGACAATGTCCTCAAAGTTTAACGGCAGGAGGGTCCCACATACTTCAGCCGTTCAGTCTAAAATATGGGAGTTCTCTCTCCTGAATTTCATTTGCATATTTTAATTTAGAATTAATCGGTGCACTAATTGCTCCCTTGTGGAGGGAGTTCCGGGGGGCTGAAGGTAGACATTTGGCATTGGAATGGACACTGGTTTGAATCATTTCCTTATGATCTACATTTGGTTCCAGGTTTATTGATCAAATCCCACACCCGAACCTAACCCCTCACCCTCACCTCATTCCCCGAACTCCAACCCTAACCATCCCCATCCTTAGGAAGAGGTGTGGCGCCGTGGCTAGGGCGACTGACTCTGGAAATTGGGGATCATGGTTCAATCCCCGGCACCGGCGGCAGATTAGCCCAGCACTATGTGGCTCTGGGCAATAGCTTGCTAATCTTCCAGACGGCCACCAGCGCTTAGAGACCCTTACAGGTGATTGAGTGCTTTACAAATGTGGATTATTATTATTAAAGAATAGGGGGAGCGCATAGACCGGAGTGGGAGTCTCAGACACTCCTACAGGTAGAACACACAGGCTGGCATGCATGCAGCGGTGGGGTAACGCCTGACGCACCTAACTTGCATGTTTTGAACCCTTTTTGTGCCCTTGATAGCACAGCTCCTAGCGGACAATAAAGCAGGAACAGAACATCAACAGGGCTCTAAGAGACATTTTACCTTTCCTAGCTTTCGAGCTATGCCCCTCTTCCCCCGTTGAGGAGTCAGACCTTTGATGGTCAGACTTCGGACACCTTTCCGAATCGACACATACATTTTCAGGTGAATGTACATGTGATCAGAAAATGCCATGATTCACAGAGCAAGGAAGCCAATGACTCATCTGTACTGCTGAGTGACACTATTTCTAACATATGTCATCTAAGTGGCTGTGTAACTTCAACAGTGTGTGAGTGGGTGTCTGAGAGGCTGTTTGGGTGTGTGAGTGAGTCCGTGAGTGGCTATATGGATCTCTAAGTGGGTGTGTGAGTGGCTGTATAGGTCTGTCAGTGGGTATGTGTGTGGCTGTATGGGTCTGTGAATGGGTTTGTGAGTGGTTTTCTGGGTGTGTGAGTGGCTGTATGGGTGTGTGAGTGGCTGTATGGGTGTGTGAGTGGCTGTATGGGTGTGCAAGTGGTTGTATGGGTCTGTGAGTAGGCGAGCAAGTGGTTTTGTGGGTGTGTGAGTAGTTGTGTGGGTGTGTGATTGTGTGTATGAGTGGTATATAGGTCTGTAAGTGGGTGTGTGAGTGGCTGTATGGGTGTGTGACTGGGTGTGTGTATGGTTATATGGATCTGTGAGTGGTTGTGTGGGTGTTTGAGTGGTTATGTGGGTGTATGTGAGTGGGTGTGTGATTGATGTCATCAGTAATATCATCAGCAATGTCACTGACAATCTCATGAGTGATGTAATATGTGAGGTCATACACAGTGCATTGAGGGGGTGTAAGTTATAGTTAGCTCAGGTAACTATAACTGCACAATTTCACTGGTTGTGTATGAGTGAAATATGAGCCTAACTATAATGTCCCTGTAATCTTTGTTGTTTTCAGTGAATTTCTAAGGTATTTTACATTTTTTTCCTAACTGTAACCTGTAACCTTTGAGAATGTGTGTGTGTGAGTGGCTATAGTGGTCTGTAAGTGGCTGTGTGAGTGACTTGTGGGTATGTGCATGGCTGTGTGAGAGGGTGTGTGAGTGCCTGTTTGGATATGTGAGTGGGTTCATGAGTGTCTGAGTGGGTGTGTGAGTGTAGAAGGTCTGTAAGTGGATAGATGAGCTAGAGTGGGAGAGTGAGAGTCTGATTGGGTCAGTCAGTGGGTGTAAGAGTCACTGAGTGTGTCTGTGAGTAGGTGCAGGAGTGTCTGACTGGGTCACCGAGTGGGTGCATCACTGCCTGGGCGGGTCTGTGAGTGGGTGCATGATTAATCTGCCAGATTCCATTTAACAAAATATATGACTGTTGGCTTTAGCACAGTGTACTAAGAATCCATCCTTAAAAACCTATTGCATTTAGCACATTTGTTTCACAATAAGCAAGCAAGGCCTACTTGCTTTGTCATAACTTTTCATTATAAACACATCACATTTGAAGATCTAACTTTACTTTCCCCAGTGAACAGTTGAGACCTATTGCCTTTACCAATAGCATGACGCTATATGCAACAGAGACATACTGAAGTTTACAAAAGCTGGCAACCATCAAGCATACATTTATAAAATTACAAATATGTACACATTTACAGCTGGAAAAACAATATACAATCCTCTTAAATGTGTCTACCAAGAATCATCACAGTGAAATTCTACGTCCAGGGTTTGTCAGATTCTGTGGGGAAAAAAACACCTGTGCCTCGCATAGTTATCTGGGAGCTTCCATGGTACTAAATCCTTTAATACGGCCTGTGACATAATGTGATAACAAGCCACTGTTAGATGCCTATTGGCTTTACCATATGCTTTTCATGACAAAAAAAAACAAGCCTACTGCCTTTGTTTGTATTAACTGTTCATATTAAATAGGCCAGACCTGTGGCATTTGGCACGACATTTACCTGCACACGAATCAAGCCTATAGCTTTTATCATAGACTTGTCACACTAACCAACTCAGGTCTACAGTACAGTTTAGAACAAGCATTTGCAATGCAATAGGTCTCGCGCTACTGAAAGTTTGAGCTATTGCTATTACAAACAATAATGCAACACCAATAACTCAAACTTTCAATAATACCTATTGCATTGCAAATGCTTGTTTTAATCCTCTTGCCTGTCAATCTGCACAGCTATTGGCCTTGCAGTCACGATTGACAGCATTTAGAATCACTCAAAAACAGCCCATAATTCCGTTTTTACCCACATTTAAAAAAACAGACAGGAGAACAAATGGTTTTCTGTATGTATCTGTAAAAATCAGTAAAAAAGGAAAACAGGGAGCCTCACTCATACTATAGCACCAGGGGCCCTCATTTTTGGCTTATCCGGCAAACTTCATCCCCTGGGATCATCATGTCGTGTTTCTAGTCACCGTAAGCTGTTGGGAGAACTTCGGTGGAAGTACCAGGAATCCAGTCTTTGCTTCCAGGTTGTAGATGTTGAGCAGTTCAGGGTTAATGATATACATACAAAGTCCGGGGTCCTTTGTTCATAGCACTATATATTGCTCCAGCTTCTTCGAAATATCTGCTGCTCAACACGACTCTGGTGAACAGCGTGTGCTGAACAGTACGTCGCTAACCTCTCACTGCATTCTAGCACATTCCAGTGATGTCTAGGAAGGGCTGAAATAAATTTGGTATAAAAAGTTCAAAAGTTTATGAGTAATCCCAAAACTAACTACTGCGGTGATTCTCAAATCTGCATGGATTGTCACAGAGAATTTAATTAAAAGTACCACATCATGCACATACCAAATCAGGCAACAGGGCCCTAAATTGTTCTTAACCCCTCACACCACAGAGCGCACCGAAAGCGCAGTGCACATACAAATAAGTATTCACCACCCCATACCTAGATGGTGTGAAGGTTAGTGAGTAGTTGAGAGTGCAGCTGGTGGTAGCTTCCGATGGCAAACGGTCGACAAGTTTGTCTATTCCCTTTATTCCACAGCTCTAAAAAGTCTATGGTCAGTAAAGCTACATATTGTTTTAGGTAGATCATGGCTCATATCGTGTGGACGCTGTCTGTTAGGTTAACACAAATACATTAATATAAAAACAGCCAGGTATGATTTAATATGGGGGTTTCGTAGGCAGAGCCAGGCAACAGGTATGTGGTGTTTGTGGTATTGTGCGGGACACGCAGTTCCAAGAGGCTTGTGTCTGGGCTGGCTGCCTGCCCCCTCAAAGGTGCATTAATCATGCTTGTTTCACGATATTCACAATTATTAGATCTATACAGTGGTGTGAAGATGGAGGTCAAGGAAGGGGCGTAAGGTTACTGACTACTAATTATGTCATAAATTGGCACCATTATTATTTACATTCGAAGTGGTGTTTGCAGAAGTTAACATTACAATATCGGATTTCAAATTAATTGGCTACTGATGCACAGGAAAAAGGCCACCTGCTCCAGTTCTGCTGCCAAGTTGAAGTTCAGTTGCCAAGGCCTTAGAACCGCCCATCCATCACATCATATTAGTGGCATGTCAGTACTTGTTGCGCCTTCCAGGAGCTGCAACAGTCCAGAGCTGCAATAAGATAGTCAAGTCACTTCATACGAGCTGCACTGAATACCTTGTACGAGTTGCGACATAACAGTCACATTAAACAAGCCAGCCAACAGTAGATATAAATCACCTGTTGCCTTCAGTGAGCATTAGAGGACAGGTGCTTTTTTTGAGGTCCATAGGGAAGTCACCTGAGCGGGCTGCTTTTCTGGTGGATGACGTTTCAAGGTGCGACGCTGATGGTTTCATGACCTGGGGCCTAAATGCTTCAGGAACAGATTGAGCAACGCACATCAGACCACTGGGCTCTCAACAGCTCTGTTAATGTGCACGGATTTTGTATATCCACTGGGGCTCATTTTACAAAAGGCTGGTTCATTCTAAGGCTTTTAAGGGAACAGAGCAGAAAGTTAATAATAGACACATATTTTATAGGGTAGTGCAGCGCAGAATAGTAATGGAGCATGATTGCCCACAGCGCGCGGTCTGGTTTGTTCTGCAGGTGTGGCTGATACTGCGCCGGGCTCATCACTTACACACATCATGTCTCTCCAACCACACGCAGTGCCCCTCCCCCGCAGACATCTCTGTGCTGCGTTGTTTCTATTTCCTGACAGCTGCACCGTCCCCCGCCCTCCCCTTCATACTGTACACGTACAGAGCACTGTGGCTCGCATGCCATGACTGCTAAGCGCCTCGACTCACGAAAAACTGCTGAGGAAACACTACGCAGTGATAGTATTTGCACCCCTGCCTTTCAAAAGAGCCGGCCGCGGGCTTCTGAACAAAACTTGGGACTCCAGCACTTAATCATTTACAAATTAAGCAATGTTAAGTGGCTCGCATGCCCTGACTGCGAAGCGCCCTGAGACCGCCGACTGAAGAGAAGCGAGGCAAAGCTGGCGGAGAGCCGACAGATTAAAATCAAATGAAAAAGCAGAAGACAGCATCTTTTAGAACATCGCAATTGATGTTAACTTCGAGGGTCATTTGCATTCTAACCTTTTTTCACCTTTTGCTAGAAAAACGAGTGGTACACGCGCGCGTGCTACAGCGAAACATGTGGTTTAAATTATGGCGCCCATGTCTGGGCACAATAATTGACACCACATGGCAGCAGTGCCCGTAACAGACACCAATAGGCCATGGGCGGAGCAATGCGCCCGCCTTTGACCAATTGCGTGTTGTCTTTCATAAAAAGACGCACGCGAAGGCCAATAGCGTGGCCCAAAAGGAAGAGCACACACACAAGCGTGTACCGATTCCTAGGTCTGTTTGCAAACCCCTACATGAGGTCTCTCACTGCGCGAGCAGTGCTGCGCACTGCAATGCTAGGCACAAGACCTAAAAAGGCTGAATATATGGCTCTATCCCAGAGCATGATTCCGTACACTCTATTAGCTACCTTCTGCCAACTTTGCTCCACATCCTATGGGTTCATTTGGGCCTACGTATGACAGCGCCAGGGTACCCGTAGGGTGATAGTGCGCTTTATAAGTGTCGATAACAACAACAATAACAACATATTATAAGCTTTGCCACAAGGCAGGCATCAGGTCTACAGTCATAAAATTGCAACTTTATGCAAAATTACAGTCAGCAAAACAAAATGTTATATGTCCTAACAAGGCTTAACAAGGATTCTCACTGTGTACATCTTATATATCTATGGTTTGTCAGAGGAGGTAACAACAGCGAAACCCTTGTCTACTAAATTAAGCTGTGAGATTCCATGTAGCTAAAACCTATCTGTAGGTTTTAATTCAGAGCAATAAGAATCCAGCATTAAATGCCTATTAACTTTAGCATATACTTTTCACCATCAATATTTCAGACCTACTGCCCTTACCTTACCCTTTTCATAATAACCAGTGAGGCCTGCAGCCTTTATCTTTGGCTTGTCACCATAATCAACTCAAGCCTACAATACTGAGCGTAAGCTTTCCTCAAGGCAACGATACAGCATAAAGTCATAAAAGAACAAATGCATACAAAATAACAGTTGACATTGCTAAATACTATCTCTAACTAGGAAGGCCTAAAAAGGCTTACTGTAGTGTTCTATCAAGACGGTTTGTTCGGATGGAGCACCAACACCAAAATCCTTTCCTAGTCTAGTAATGTGTGAAATCACATTTAACAAAATAAATACCTTTATACAGGCTTTATCACGGCGTAACACCAATCTGTCCATAAAAGCCTATTGTCTTTAACAGATCCTTTTCACAATAAGAACGTCAGGCCAACTGTCTTTGCCATAACATCTATACTACTATTATAAAGAGAGAACACAAACCTTTGAGCCAGGTAAACTCGAAAAGTACACCACCAATCAAAACACCCAAGACATCGTTGAAAACCTCAGGGCAAGCAGAAGGACATAGGCTATTAAAAATAAAAAATATACGTTGTTTAAAAAATTTCGAAATAAAAATAAAGTAGTCCCTTGCAAGTAGCTCCGGCCGCGACGTCTGCGTGATGACATCATTTGCGTTTGTGCTCCCTGGCAACACTTCCGGAAATGGCGCAGAAGATCGTGACCTGCTGGGAGGACTGCCGCGGCCCTGCTTGCTGCTGTGCGAAGTGGCGGCCTGTGCGGGCGGGGCGCCTGGAGAGTGGTGGCCTGTGCGGGCGGGGCGCCTGGAGAGTGGCGGCCTGTGCGGGCGGGGCGCCTGGAGCGGGACCTGCGGCTGAGGTAAGGATCTCCGGGACACGGGCGGGAGGGGGCCAGGGCGGGAGGGTGCCGGGGGCAGAAGTGCACGCAAGCCTCAAATGCTGCCCCCAGCCTCTTTCTGCCCCAGGCAACGCTGGGGCGGGCTGCTAGTTAAATAATAAACAGATCAAATATAGGAAATCTGGCACGACTTTTCCCAATGAAGTCTTTATTATTAACTTTTCACCTTACCCAACACCGGTCTATTCAAGTGCATAAGGCAACCATCCTACATACAGTTAACGAATTTCAAATATGTAGAAAAATACAGCTTTTAAAACTATATACAACCCCTTATAGTAGGCGCAACAAGCATCATCACACTGAACCCCCCAGGGATTATCAGCCTGGATGGCCTTGCCTGCTGTGGTAATCGGTGAGATTACATGTAACAAAATTACCTGTCTATAGCCTGTGATATCACATGATGTTCCGTGTGGGCATTCAACACATATTCTGGCTGTTTAACAAATTGTCAGTTTTCTGTGCAGTCTTGGTGTGTACACTGTCCCGATAACCAGGGTCGGATTGGGATCACAATTTGGCCCGGGCACTGACGAAAAAAGTGGCCCACGTTCAAGGGGTGTGGCATACATTTAAGGGGCGTGACCTACAGTTAAGAGGTATGGCCCACATTCAAGGGGCGTGCCCTTTCATCAAACACTATTTGGTTACTCTTTGAGGTCTAATTCGTAGAGAAATATTTAGTAAATTAAGCCTTTTAAAGCTTACAGAGCAAGTAACATTGGTAAAGACTAGGAGCACTGCAGGTCTGATTACTGAATACTTACATGCAGTCTTAACGCCCTGCACAAGGTCGTTAGATACTCTTTCCCAACCAGCTAATCATCACATAAATAAGAAATCTAGTACAAAGTCAAGGAGAAAGGGTAAGACTGGAATCTCTGGGAACAGAACATGTAATAACAAAAGTAAGAATTTACAAATGAGGAAAAGGCAGTCTGGGGTGTAAAGAATGCTGAAAAAATGTATCTGTACAATCTAGTCATAAATTTATTTCACAGCCAGCAAGTGATGTCTATATACAAAAAACACAGTTTTATTCACATCTGTTGCTGCCTTCAAGTCTGGGCCATGAGGAGACTGAGGATTACTCAATTAACCATGAAAATGATATAAAATCTGCAAAAAGGAATTCTAACCTGAACATGCTAGAAAAGTTAATTCTTCTGCACAGACAAGAAGTGCCAAGTTTGCAAATTTTGCTTAGGCCTCAAACAAGGTCTAGCATAGAATGAGGCTAAACAGCTCTCTTTTGAGAAATCACATTAAACAAAGTCTTAGACATGTCCTGAAATCAACACAAAAACATGTTGCCACATTCTGGCCTAGGACCTAAAATAGAGTGCAGTCAGACCTACACACTACAAACAAAAACTAACCAAAACTTACTAATTAATATTTTTGGCATATAGAGAAATATGCCCCTTGTCTGCATTTTGGATGAGGCCTTTAAAATAAAGTTACATTATTAACTGGCACAGAAATGAATCAGTAAATTGTGCAAAGAAATGGTAAACAAAATGGTTCCTACCGGTTCCTTCTTGTTTCAGAGGAAAGGATCGGCTAGCAACACATTGCATTTCTGGGTGCTGGATGTGGCAAGTCAAGTAAACCTTTGAGGAAGACCTACTGCACTGAGTCTAGTACAGTATTTTCTGGATTTGGTGGGATGACAATTGAGGCACACTCGATGTAGCTTTGAGTACTGCTTTACTCAGCCTACTTTGGTCAGCCCTGTGGAGAGTGGGATGCCAAGGGGATTAGATGGCCCCTCTTGAGTTAGAGCTTGGCAGTGTGGTGCATCTGGTTACAAGAGTAACCAAATAGAAAAGGCAGGGTGAACACTCTGTAATTCTGTATGGGAGTGTCAGGACTAGGGTGACCAACTGGCATGGGTGCAAATTCAGGATGGGGAGTGTAAAAATTCAGGACAAAGGTTTAAAATTCAGAACAAACCTTCTGGACAAAAGCTACATTTTACAGACCCATCAGAGGAGGTTGCACATTATTATGTAAGTAAGTAAATAGACAACCATTTAAGCACTAGTCAAAATAAGTTTATATTAGGTTGAACCAATCGTGTACTTCACGGTTTTTCAGTATGCACGCAGCTTTGATCAACTGTGCATGTCTTTTTGTGATATTTCATATGATAATAATCTATATATATGGTTACAGCACTGGGTTGTCCAGTCTGATATTTTGTTTACAATTCATGGTTCTGAGCAGGCATGTTTGGTGAGAGAAATGGTCGGGAAGATCTGCTTGGATAGTCATTGCGAGATGTAAAGTGGCAAAGATAAGATGCCGCTAATCCAGATCCAAACATATTCAACCATTTGCAAACCTATCCATCATGTATTCTTCCATCCATCATTTCACTCATCCATCCCTCCATCCAGCCTTTTACTCATCCACCCATTATCCACCCATTCATCCACTCTTCTACCCATCCATCCATTCACTCATCCATCCATTTACCCTTTCACCCATCCAGCCACCCTTTCACTTACTCATCCATCCACCCAGTCACTCACCCTTAGACACATTCACCCTTTCAGTCATCCACACATCCATCCTCACTTTTTCTCTCCATCCACCCTTTCACCCAATCCTTCTCTTCACTCATCCATCTAGCCATTTGCCCTCTCACCCATCCAGCCATCCTTTCACTTTCTTATCCATCCACCTAGTCATTCATCCTTCCACCTAATTCACCCTTTCAGGCATCCATTCTCCCTTTCTCTCTCCATCGACCCTTTCACTTAGCCATCCATCCTTCCTTCCATCCACCCAACTATCCATCTACTCATCCACTCATGCATCCATCCATTGACCCTATCACTCATCCATCCTTTCAATCATCCATCCATCTTTTCTCTCATCCATCCTTTCACTCCTTCACTCATCTATCCAATCTTTTACCCATGTACCCTCACTTTCACTCACTCATCCATCCTTACGGCCACCCTTTCACACATCTGTTCATCCATTCACACTTTCACTTATCAATAATCAATCCATCCATCATTTCACTCATCCATCCACCCAATCTCTCTCATCATCCATCCATTCACCCTTTCATTCACCCGTTCACCCTTTCACTGATCCATCCAGCCATCCCTTCACTTACTCGCTCACCCACCTTTTCACAATAATTGTGAGCTGAGCCTTTGTACGCAGAGTTGCAGACAGAAGAGACTCATCAGGAACTCACCCCTCGCTGTAGTTCCTAAAGCAAAGGGAGGCATTCAAGATGCCCCTGCACATAGTCAATCTGAAACCTTGGAAGTCATGAGTCATGCATGATGCACAGTGCCAGGCCCTGAGGTGTCTGTGACATGGTGTTGTTTCCAGGGCTTTAAGTGGGATGACAAAACTGAGGGGTTTCTCCAAAGGGGGTGTTCAATGTAATTATGGGCGTAGCATAAAACACCTAAGCTACAAATCTGTGCTTAGCATAGTGTGCCGCCCGACTGGTATTTTGCTGCTTCTGTCATTGCGTTCAGATATATAATACAGCAAGTAATGTTACACCTACAACAAGCCAGAACTATAGGTTTTGTCAATGGTTGTTAGTTGCATAAAATAGAAAAGCTGCAACCATGACTTCCTTGAATGTAATATTGAAAATGCATCAGTTCTAAAATGATGACACAGAGAAAGAACTATAACCCTTTTTTTTAAAACTTCTTGCAGGGGGTGGGGGCGGGGGGGGGGGGCTAAGGTGAAGATTGTGCGCTTTCAAAACACCCCCTGGCCCCCACAGCCAGACCCATTCTTCCTCGCCCACTGTGCCCTGAATGTGAGGGGCTGTGGGCGAGGTGTTAAGACTATCACTGTTTCCCCGGCTGCGTGGGCCCCAGGGGGGCCATGGTGAAAATGGCTCAAAAGGCCTGAGAAACACCTGGCCCCCAGGGAGGCCGATTCTTGTAAATAATCACCCCTCCCCAGCCACCCTCAGCGTGATTGCTTTGCAGGGCAGGGGGTGCAGTAGAGGCCACAGCTGATAATCGCTGTATGGCTGCACAGTGAAGCGCTTTCATTTCTGTCTCTGTCTCCGTGCTGTGGGCCGTTTTTTGTCTCCCATTTCCCAGTCGACAGAGAGCAGACAGCAGAGAGCACTCTCTGTGGACTGGAAAAGGGGAGAAAAAAACGGCCCACAGAGGGCACTGAAACAGCGGCCCTTCGGCCGATTCCCGAATGCCCGCAGTGCCAATCCGCCCCTGCCGATAACTCACTGAAAACACTGAAACAACTGCTGGTAGTGTATCCACATCCCAGAAGCACTAGTTTTGACCCATAGGTTCATCAAAATATATGACAAAGTCTTATAAAAAATATACACAGAGATGTATTGCTGTTTAGTTGATTCATTTAATGTTATTTATAAATCTTGATTGTCAATCAGTGTGGTTCCATCAAATTCAATATGCCTCAAAACGCCACATTTGAAATCCGTGACAGGCCCTTTGTTAACCACAGTGACACCCACTCATATAATCCGCTGGTTCAAAAGTACTCAAGGCCTTTCAAAATAAAGTGTACCATGCGTGGATGAGTTCAACCTTGAGCTGCAGACCACTTTCATCTACTCAAAAGAATAAAGGTTATCTAAGCTCCACTTCAAATATAACCTTAGCCTCGTGATGTCAGACTTCTGCTAAGCGTATAAACCTGATCCAATAAAAAAAAGCATTTGCAATGCAATAGGTCTTCCAATTGCGAGATTTTGAGCTCTTGGTATTGTAAATGACAATGCCTTTTATAATAATAAAATGCATTGTCATTTGCAATACCAATAGGTCAAAGTTTGTAAAATGCAAGATCTATTGAATTACAGAGAGTGCGGTGTCCCTAAAGCGGGCGCCGGGCTCACCATTAAAGTTAATAAAAAGAAAAAATGAAACAGAGCGCAGCATCCCTGGAGCGAGTTCTGCGCACAAATTAATTTTTTTAAAAATGAAACAGAGAGAGGCGTCCCTGAAACAGACGCCAAGCTCAGCTTTCAAGTAAAAAAATAATGAAACCGAGCGCAGTGTCCCTGAAGAGGACGTTGCGTTCAGCTTAACATTTTTAAAAACAAAAAGTGGCCGCCATTGTCCCATGAATGCTGTGGGGGGGAAGGTGAAGCCACTTGTGGGCATGCTGCAAATACACAAAGCAGCCACCATTGTCCCCATTATTAACAGAATAGTGCTCACCCACTTATAACGCAGACTGTGTAACTAGACAAGTAAAAGGTCCAGTTGTTATGGGAGGTAACAAATGCAATATCACAACAAACAGTGGAGAGAGGGTCAAAGGGATATATAGTTTAAAGCCCCATGACTGGTTCAAATCCCAAGCTACACTATATGATCAACAACAAAGAACACAGGGGGTCTAAATGCCAGTAAATCTGGCTAGGCGGTCCTAAAAGACTGTAAGGTCAAAACAAAAGGTGCCCAAGTCACCACAGACCAGCCTAGAATAGGAAACAACTTTGTATTTGGAGATCCACCAAACACTCAACAAACTCAAAATGAATACACAAGTGGTGATCAAAATCCATACCATCAAATAGTGGATTACCATCAAAAAGACTCAGTGATCAGTCATATCATCTGGCTATCCACCTTGTGAATAGGCTAGTCCCTTGATCATCGAGACTAATAACCGCACAATTATTTGGTAGTATTGGATCAAGTCCATAAACATCTATGGACCGCCTGATGATAGATAATATATGATGGTTATAACGATTGTGAAAATACTGGTGCAACATAAATTAAAGTGGTGAGTTAAAATAGGATGGTGTGTCCTCAATCAAACTTTATTCTGTAGCAGGGCACATCTCCTAATTAAAAACCAGAGCAGTGTAAAAAAAACAGTATTAGCAAATATCTGTCAAAAAAGGACGAACGTGTTTCTGCCTATTGGACACTCAATCCCTTGGCATTCATCAGGGCCTCTGCTCTCCAAATGTTGCAACTGCTATCAAATAGTGTGACCAAATGAAAATTACAAACAATAACAAAATAAATGGAAAGGTTGGAAACGATACAACCAGTACCAACCGTGAAACACAGTTCCTCCGTGTCAATAGAAATTCATAAATCTATGAAAACAATACAATCATTGTAATTAATACATTTTTCATGTGGTCACTAGTTCCCAAACAAAAGTGTTCCCAAATACAAATTGTTAGATAATACACTCAATATTGCTCACCTGAAATGACAGGGGAAAGGACCTCACCTCAACCAGGACCGTGCTCAGGTCTACGAGGCCCCACTTTATGGTTAGGAGAAATGCAAACAGAAAGAAGAGACATCATACGGCTACTATATCGGTAGTCCCTAGTGTCAACAATTCACCTCTGTTGAATATGTCATCCTCCTCCCTTTACAAATACTGTCACTGAGAAAACACCCCCTGATCTCAAAGTGTCCCTCTTGGCATGTTTTCTTGAGTATGATATCATTAAAAAACACACATTCTAACTTGTCTCATTACGCATGCAAATGGTGACATCATCTGTTAATATACCAACCATGGTAATCTATTTGCCTGTCACCAAATGTCTCAGAAATGAATCTGCTCTCCTTGATAAAAAAAAGTCTCTAATTCCTTGGTAGCATAGATGGAGCCTTACCTCTCCGTCGGTACCTCAAGCTCACTCCTGAGACTTGGGGGAGGCACCGAACGGAGAGAAATAGGCGTATTTATCATCAGTATTTGTCACAGACTCTTTTGTTCGCGGGCACATATTTAGCGTGTCTGTACGTGAGCCGACTTGTAATTGTGCCTTCATAAAATCCCTTATTGTTAGTGCATATTGTTAGAATAACTTACATCAAAGGTGAACCTGCTCCGTGCAAAATCGCAGACCTTCCAGGTGGACACCATTGAGCAGCGGAGCTACACACTATTACAGAAACTACAAACTGACGTCAGAGCGTCATTGTTTGTAGTTCCGCCATCACTCAGAAAGAACCAATGGATCGCGCTACTATTAGAACTACGGATTGACGTTAAGACGTCTCTATCCGTAGTTCAGTAGAAGTTCAAGTATTGGCGAGTAGAATCATTTAGCGATCCCTAGCAATTATTAATATACAAGTGCAACAGCTGTCTGGCAAGCTAAGTGGGTGCTCTTCAATATCGCTACGGCGAACCATCAACGCCACTCAAAAGGCACCACTGCATCACAGATATATACTAGAAATAATAGGATTGCAGGGTGACATCATAACGTCTATACACAGGTCCATATTGTGAACATGGCATAATGTTGTGGGAGTAGAAGCAGACTAATGAAAGCTAGTGAATACTATCTATTCTCAATGGAGTGTCTTATCCCATGGGCTGCTTATTTAACCTCTTGGATGCTTGAAATATTTTTCTACTGTGCTGGACCACAATAGAAACGGGTGTGGTCAAGACGAGCTGAGCTCGTCATGAGCACACGAGCACTGTGCTGCATGACGAGCTGAGCTCGTCATGAGCATGGAAGGGGTTAAAGCTGCTATCTCAACACCTCGACTGCTTATTATTGGCTATATTAAAAGGAAGCCATACTCTAATCTTAATCCATACTAACAGCCCCTTATTTGTTAAGCCAAAGAAAGGTGTTGGAAGGAGTTGAATACCCAGAATAATTAGTAGATGTACACATCAAAGATGTCTACAAGGGCATAATACATCATCCCTGTAACTATTGTGATCTTGAATCTGATATAGAGACCCAAGCATATATTGTTCCTTATTTTTTATATTTTTCTTTATCCAGTGGTGTATTGTAAATGCACCCCATCCCAAACTGTTCAGTGTCAGGATACCGATGCCATGAAGGACATAAGAATACTTCTCTCAATAGTCATATTTGTCCTCCAACGCATCATCCAACTTGTCATGATATATCAATAATGGATTCTAGAGTGAAGTCCAAGGAATGTCATCATTTAGTCCCTCAGTATCACTATGCAGCTGGTAAATCCATTTTTGTTCTCCCAGGAACAAATATCTGGAGACATCGCTCGTATGTGACTGTATGAACGGCTTTTCTAAAACAGTCCACTGAAAGTCTGCTTCTCCATGTTGTTTCTCTAGAAAGTGTCTAGTCAATTTAGTCATAGACTTTTTACAGCGGAAGCAGCTTTTATGTTTCAACATGCGTGTTCGCACCTTACGTGTGGTCATGCCCACGTATCTAGTGGAGCATGAACAAGTTAGCAAATAAATCAAATTGTCACTGTTACAGTTGCTAAAATGCAACTGTGACCAGGGCCTGTCAGTGCCTATATCGATCTGAGTGGAATGTTTCGTCTGAGGGCAAACTGAAGAACAAGTTACTTACCTTCGGTAACGATATATCTGTAAGAAACAGTAGTTAGTATTAGATTCCTTACCTTAGAATATCCCCAGGCGTCAGTCTGGATCCGGAAACTTTTGCGTAGCAGTACCCCTGCGCGTCGGTAGGCGTCGTCTGCAGGCGTCCCCTGCGGCTCTGCGTCCGTCGTTGGCGTCGTGCTCCGTAATGACGTCGCTGGAGTATATAGACGCCGCCTCCGCGCGCTGACGTCAGTTCTTTGCACACAGTATTTCCGCGCCAGAACACGCAGAGCCATGTGAGAACCAACACTGGTGCCATTTGAAACCAGGGCCCTGAAAGGGGTGTCCTTAACACTAGGTATCAGTTCGCAGAACGGGGAGGATGGGTGGGGCGGTAAGGAATCTAATACTAACTACTGTTTCTTACAGATATATCGTTACCGAAGGTAAGTAACTTGTTCATCTGAAAGAAACAGGTTAGTATTAGATTCCTTACCTTAGAATAGATACCCCAGCAATACCAACCCCGGAGGTGGGTCTGCGAACCAATACAATCCTACACCAGAAAGTCCTGAAGGACAGAACGGCCAAAGAAGCCATCCCTCCGGACTTGACTGTCCAGGCAGTAGTGCCTCGCAAAAGTGTGCAGCGAGGCCCACGTAGCCGCCTGGCAAATGTCCTGCAAGGGGACTCCCCGACCCAGGGCAGTAGTAGCCGCCGTGGCCCGAGTGGAATGGGCCCTCAGCCCAACAGGAGGCTCCTTCCGAGCCAAGGAGTAGCACGCTTTGATGCACAGAACGACCCACCGAGAGATGGTCCGCTTATGTACCGCCCGTCCCTTCTTCGCACCCACGTAGCCAACAAACAGTTGGTCATCCACCCGGAACTGGCGTGTGCGATCCATATAAAATGAAAGCGCACGTTTTGGGTCCAGACGATGGAGCCGTTCTTCATTCTTTGAAGGATGCGGAGGCGGGAAGAAGGAAGGGAGGGTGATGGACTGCCCGATGTGAAAAGCAGAGACAACTTTGGGTAGGAAAGAAGGTCTAGTTCTCAGAACCACCTTGTCTGGATGAATGGACATGAAAGGAGGTTTGACAGAAAGAGCCTGGAGCTCACTCACCCTCCTGGCAGAGGTGATGGCAACCAGGAAGGCCGTCTTTAAAGTCAGGAGACGGAAAGGGCAGGAATGAAGTGGCTCAAAGGGAGCACACATCAAGAAGGTTAGAACCAGGTTCAAGTCCCACTGAGGCATCACAAATGGAACAGGTGGATACATGTGTGTGATGCCCTTCAAGAATCTTGTTACAATGGGGGACTTGAACAAAGAAGGTTGATCAGGCAGCCTCAGAAAGGCCGAAAGGGCAGAAAGGTAGCCCTTGATAGTGCCCAGAGCAGAGCCCTGCTGGGCAAGAGAAAGAAGGAAGAGAAGAACCTCAGAAGGAGGGGCAGAGAGAGGATCCACAGCCTTTGCTGTGCACCATGCCACAAACTTGTTCCACCGACAGGCGTATACCGATTTCGCGGAGGAACCCCTGGCTGCCAGAAGTTTAGAACCAGGTTCAAGTCCCACTGAGGCATCACAAACGGAACAGGTGGATACATGTGTGTGATGCCCTTCAAGAATCTTGTTACAATGGGGGACTTGAACAAAGAAGGTTGATCAGGCAGCCTCAGAAAGGCCGAAAGGGCAGAAAGGTAGCCCTTGATAGTGCCCAGAGCAGAGCCCTGCTGGGCAAGAGAAAGAAGGAAGAGAAGAACCTCAGAAGGAGGGGCAGAGAGAGGATCCACAGCCTTTGCTGTGCACCATGCCACAAACTTGTTCCACCGACAGGCGTATACCGATTTCGTGGAGGAACCCCTGGCTGCCAGAAGGTTAGAACCAGGTTCAAGTCCCACTGAGGCATCACAAATGGAACAGGTGGATACATGTGTGTGATGCCCTTCAAGAATCTTGTTACAATGGGGGACTTGAACAAAGAAGGTTGATCAGGCAGCCTCAGAAAGGCCGAAAGGGCAGAAAGGTAGCCCTTGATAGTGCCCAGAGCAGAGCCCTGCTGGGCAAGAGAAAGAAGGAAGAGAAGAACCTCAGAAGGAGGGGCAGAGAGAGGATCCACAGCCTTTGCTGTGCACCATGCCACAAACTTGTTCCACCGACAGGCGTATACCGATTTCGTGGAGGAACCCCTGGCTGCCAGAATCACATCACAGACTTCAGGAGGCAAGTCAAATGGCCTCAACTGCCGCCGCTCAATCTCCACGCATGGAGGTGGAGGCTGGACAGGTTCGGGTGGAGGACCGTCCCCTGCTGCTGCGACAAAAGGTCCTCCTGAAGGGGCAGGCGGATCGGGGGACCGACTGACATGCTGAGTAGCTCGGGATACCAGTACCTTCGAGCCCAGTCCGGAGCCACAAGGATGACTTGGGCCCGGTCGCGCCTGATCTTCTTCAGCACTCTGGGCAGAAGTGGTATAGGCGGAAAGGCGTATAACAGACCGCAACTCCTCTCGCGCCGAAAGGCGTCGCCGTGCGAGTGCCGTCTTGGAAACTCCAACGCACAGAACTGATGACATTGCGCGTTCTCTTCTGTGGCGAATAGATCTAACCAAGGCTCTCCCCATTGCCGAAAGAGGCCTTGCGCCACGTCCGAGTTCAGACGCTATTCGTGATCCATCGAGCACCGACGGCTGAGTTCGTCCGCCCTGGCATTCAGAGAACCTGCCAGGTGTTGAACCGTCAGAGTCACGCCCTGACGTTCCAGCCATTGCCAGAGGCGCAGAGCCTCCTGGCAAAGGGTCCACGACCCCACCCCGCCCTGCTTGTTGCAGTACCACATGGCGGTGGTGTTGTCCGTGAACACCTGCACTACACTCCCGTTGACAAAGGGGAGGAATGCTTTCAGTGCCAAACGAATCGCCCGGAGCTCCAACAAGTTTATATGGAGCCGGGACTCCGCCGGAGACCAGATGCCTCTGATCTCTGCCTCTCCCAGGTGGCCTCCCCAGCCCTGGAGGGACGCGTCCATCACAACAACGTGCTCTGGTTGGGGAAGGGAGAGGGATCTGCCTCTGACCCAATCGCGGTCCGTAAGCCACCACTGCAGTTGTCTTGCAGTGCCCTCCGAGATCAAGACATGGTCGGACAGATTGCCCTGATGCTGGGCCCACTGAAACTTCAGGTCCCACTGCAGAGCCCGCATCCGCCACCGGGCGTGATGCACCAGACGGATGCAGGAAGCCATCAGCCCCAGCAGCCGCAGCGTCAACCTGACCGAAACCCGGGATAACGGCTGAAAGATGGGAATCAAAGCCTGTATATCCTGGACTCGCCGTTCCGGAGGATAGACCCTAAACTGCGCCGTCGAGAACCGCTCCGATGAAAAGGAGCTTCTGAGAGGGACACAGGTGTGAGTTCGGCACATTGATGGAGAACCCCAGCTCGTGCAGGAGGTCTGCCGTCATCTGAAGGTGGTGGACGACTGTCTGGGGCGAGCCCGCCTTCAACAACCAGTCGTCTAGATAGGGGAAGACTGAGACCCCCAATCTGCGCAGATGAGCTGCGACCACTGCCATCACCTTGGTGAACCCCCGTGGGGCGCTGGTAAGGCCGAAGGGGAGCACGATAAACTGAAAGTGCTCGTGGCCTACCGTGAACCGCAGGTAACGCCGGTGGGCCGGCAGGACGGGGATGTGAAAATACGCATCCTGCAAGTCCAACGCTACCATCCAGTCTTGCGGGTCGAGAGCAGCCAGGACCTGAGCTAAAGTCAACATCTTGAACTTCTCCTTCCGGAGGAAGCCGTTGACGTTCCTTAGATCCAAGATAGGACGTAGGCCCCCTTTGTCCTTCTTGGGTACCAGAAAGTAGTGGGAATAGCAACCACGTCCTACTTCTGGCCCAGGAACGTGCTCGATGGCCCCCTTGGCCAAGAGGGCCGTAACTTCCTCCCTCAGAAGTGCCAAGTGGTCCCCCGACACACGGTGGTTCTGCGGTGGCATGGCTGGAGGAGTTGTCTCGAAGGGGAGGGAGTAGCCCCTTCGGACGAGCTGCAGCACCCACCTGTCCGATGTTATTGTGCGCCAGTGGGAGAGGTGATGGCGAACCCTGCCTCCCACCGGTGTCACATGGGCCTGAAAGCACGGACTAGGAGGATTTAGTGGCAGATGCTGCGGGGGGAGGTGTGGCCTGACCTCGCCGCTGTCCCCGACCGCCACCACGGCGGTTTCCACGGCAGCCACCGCGTTGATAAGTCTGTTGCGGTGCGTGGCTGGCAGCACGTGTGGGACCGCCCCTTCCTTGGCCACGAAAGGAGCGAAACGAATCCATTTGCTGGCGCTGGGTCGAGAGACCTAAGGACTTGGCCGTGACCCTGGAGTCCTTGAAGCGCTCCAGCGCGTGGTCCGCTTTGTCACCAAACAGGCGACTGCCATCAAACGGCATGTCCATCAAGGCATTCTGGACATCAGCCGAGAAGTTGGCGGATCTCAGCCAGGCGTGGCGACGAATCGCCACCGTCGTGGACATCGCTCTGCCCAGCGAGTCGGTCGTATCAAGACCACACCTGATGGAATATCTTGCTGCGTCTCGGCCTTCAATCATAGCCTTGCCGAGCTTAGCCCGTACCTCCAGGGGGCATTCAGGCAGCAGGTCCGCAACCGTATCCCACAGAGAGTGGGTGTAGCGGCCCAAGAGGCACGCGGTGTTGCAAGACCGCAGTCCCAGACTCAGGGACGAGAAGACCTTTTTGCCATACTGGTCGTACCTCTTCGATTCCCTGTCGGGCGGGGCCGACGGGAATGCGGTCTGGGAGGTGGAGGCCTGGATCACCAGACTCTCAGGGGTGGGGTGGGTGGACAGAAACTTAGGGGTCGTCCGAACACGGACGGTGGCGTCTGGCCACGTTCCTATCAACAGGCGAACCTGAAGCGGGCCTGGACCACGTGCCCAAAAGAACGTCCGTTAAGGCCTCGTTAAACGGCAGCAGTGGCTCCTGTGGGCATGACTGCGGTTTGAGGACCTCAGTGAGGATGTTAGTCCTCACGGCCGCGACGGGGAGCTCAAGGTGTAAGGCCTTGGCAGCCCTCATCAACACCACAGAATAGGCAGCCCCCTCCTCCGTAGCCACGGTAGGAGGCGAGACAAAGCCAGGGTTGGGGGGAGTCATCCAGACCACTGGCGTCACCCAAGTCACCCGTCCAGTCCATGTCGTACTGACACTTGCGTGTCAGAGGGTCCTCAGACCCCTCCCACCCCTCTCCGTATTCTACATCCTCACCATATTCGGAATCAACAATGTATACCGGCTCCTCGGGGTTCACAGGCCCCAACGGCGTCGAGCCCGGCGTCGAACGACGCCGGTCCGACTCCGCGTCCGGATTAGGAGAGGGAATGGGGACGGCGCCGCCCGGAGCCGGCGCCGGAGCACCGGCGCCGCGCGGGGGCGGTGCCAGGGGTTGCCCCGATGGAATCGGCGCCGGAGAGGCCGGTTGACCAGCCGGCGTCGACCCCGAGGGCCCCTGCGGCGCCGGGATCGGAGCCGTCAGCGGCACCGGAGCCGAAGCACCCGGCGGCGTCGAGGCAGGGTCACCCGAGCCGCTAGGGCCCCCGGACGGGTTCACAGGGCCCGAAGGTGCCGCGGAACCCGCCGGAGGAGAAAGAGCCCTCATGGCCACGAGGAACGCCTCAATCTCCTCGGGCGACGTGCCTTGCCCAGGGACCGCAGGGTATGGAGCAGGCCGCGTCGGGGGGAGTCGGGGGTACGATGATGATGCCCGACTTCTTTTGCTTCCTACCTGAGGAACCAGATGAATGGTGACGACTCCCGGAGCGCCCGTGACGGCTCCGCGACCACTCCCTCGATCGCTTCCTTGACCTCCGGCCGGACCGGGACCGCTCTCGACGCGGGGCCGATACCCGGAGCTCGAGCAGCTTGCGGGACCGCTCCGACCTAGCTTTATTCGTCAAGGCCCGGCAATCGACGCAGGCGTCCACGTCGTGGTCGGGGCCCAGGCACTGGAGACAGAGTCGGTGATGATCCGTGACCGACATCATCCGGTCACAGTCGTCACAGTTCTTAAAACCGGGCATCCTACCGGCACCGTAGAAGATTCAAGAGATCAAAAAAGATCAAAAAACTTGGTCAAAAGACCGGAGTACTGCTCTTCAGATCTGCGCTAACTGGCGCGGAAAAAAGAAGAACTGACGTCAGCACGCGGAGGCGGCGTCTATATACTCCAGCGACGTCATCACGGCGCACGACGCCAACGACGGACGCGGAGCCGCAGGGGACGCCTGCAGACAACGCCTACCGACATGCAGGGGTACTGCTACGCAAAAGTTTCTGGATCCAGACTGACGCCTGGGGATATCCTAAGGTAAGGAATCTAATGCTAACCTGTTTCTTTCAGATCAGGTACCGCAAGGGTGGTGTCCCACTGCCGGTGGTAGATTCCATAAGGTACCCAACATTTGTTGAGGACTCTCTTTCGGACAAGTGTGTACTACACGATCGCGAATACTTGTTGCTCTTTTGAAGGCAAAAAGTGGCAAAGCGATCTTGTCACTACTGTGATTGAGAATCCGCCAATGCTTCCTGACTATTCTCTGGATGCTGTTACTCCTGGTGCTGAAAGTACTCACAAAAGTAAGTCTGTTGATGGGATTTTTCGCAACCGGAGTTTCCAAGAGAGCTTCACGATTGTTATTATTTTCTCTTTTCCATGACTTTTTTATGAGTGACCTCGGGTAGTGTCTATCTCTCAGTTGTGATGTAAAATTGTCGGCATGAGTCCTGAAATCATCAATATTTGAACAATTTCTCCTTAATCGGAGAAATTGTCCAAACGGTAAATTGTCCCGTAAAGACTTAGGGTGGTGGCTATCATATAAAAGTAAGGAGTTTCTGGCCATGGGTTTCCTATACAGTTCACTCTGCAAGCCTGTTGGTGTAACATATTTGGAAAGATCTAAAAATGCCAGTCTGTCTTTGTGTGCCTCTACCGTAAATTTAAGGTATTGGTTCCTGCTGTTTAACCAAAGATGGAAATCTTTAATAGAGTCTAGACTCCCTCTCCACACCACCAACACGTCATCGATGTAATGCTTCCACCATCTTATCGATGTGTGGAAGGGGTTGGTGAGTGTAAGTACATGCTGTTGTTCAAAATGATGCACATATAAGTTTGCTAGGCTCGGCGCAAAAACACTGCCCATGCTAGTTCCAGAGGTTTGGAGATAAACAGTGTTCTCGAACCGAAATAATTTGTCCTTCATGGCCAGCTTTGCTAAGGCCATGATAAAGGGTACCGGTGTTATGGTCTCGCCAATATTCTCCCCCAGGATGGATGTAACCACTTCAAGAGTTTCATTCTGGGGGATGGAAGTATACAGGGACTCTGCATCGAAAGAGACCAATTGGTCTCTTTCACAATCAAATTCAATCTCAGGAAGTACTCGAAGGACATCCTTCGTATCCTGAAATGCGTGCAGAAACATCCAGCGCGCGCACGTCCGAGACGCGCCTACAAGAGACCAGACATAACAACATGGCTAATTTCGCCGAGAGCTCCTTAAGAGACAGATAAGAATTCGCTGGCCACGACAGGAACAGATTCAGAACCAAACTGACGTCCCAAAGGACGGAGTACCTGGGTTCCGGCGGCAGTGCGAGGCGAACCGCTCGCAGAAGCCGGCACACAAAAGGGTGTTCCCCTACCGGATGGCCATCGATGTTATCATGGCCCGCAGATATCGCCGACCGGATAGCATTGATCGTCCTATACGCTAAACCCTTGTCGGCCAAATGAGCCAGGAAATTCAGCACGGGAACAAGGCCGGCGACCATGGGATCCAAATCCCTTCGTAAACACCAACGCATCCACTTAAGCCAAGCGGATCTGTAACGCTTCGTCGTACTATCGGCCCATGCTTTGGAGAGCAAGTGCGCGGCCGACCCCGAAAGGCCCGGGAGCGTCCAGCGTCTCCTGAGAGCCTCCACGCCACGAGGCGGAGAGTGTTCTGCATGACGAGAGGGTGAGGTTCCTGATCCGGGCTCGTCAGGAGCAGAGGAAACAGGGGGAGTAGGATTGGAAAATCCCAAGAAAGTTCCAGAAGAACCGGAAACCATACTTGAGACCTCCACAGCGGTGTAACCAACACCAGTTCCGCACCCTGGCGGCGTATTTGAGCCGCCGTTCGCATGATCATGGAGAACGGGGGAAACGCAAACGGCTGTTCCCGACTCCAATCCTGCAAGAACGCGTCCGTGGCCTCCGCCAGAGGGTCCGGCCTCCAGCTGTAGAACCGCGGCAGCTGGTGGTCGAGACGGGACGCGAAGAGGTCCACCGAGAAGGGGCCCCAAAGGGAGTGTAGCCACCGGAAGACTCCCGGATCCAGTTTCCACTGGCTGGCATCCCTGAGATGTCGAGAGTGCCAATCCGCTACCTGATTGCGCTGGCCTGGCAGATACTCCGCCGTCACCGCAATGTGACGAGACAGGCAATAATCCCAGAAGTCCTTTGCTAAGTCCGCCAAGGCGCGGGACCGAGGACCTCCTAGGTGGTTCACATACCGGACCGCCGAAATATTGTCCATCCGCAGCAGGACACAGGCCTTGACCGAATCCTTGGTCCAACGACGAACAGCGAAGGAGCCCGCTAGGAGCTCCAAACAATTGATATGCAATTGTTGTTCTTCTGACGACCAGGCGCCGCCGGTGGAAAAATCCCCGCACCGGGCGCCCCAGCCCGACCTGCTGGCGTCGGACTCTATGATCAAGTCCGGAGCCGACCCGAAGATCGCTCGCCCATTCCATGCCTCCATGTGAGACAGCCACCATGACATCTCCTCCTTCACTTCGTCCGTGAGGGGGACCCACTGATCGTAACACATCCCACGGCGCAAATGCTGCGCCTTCAGGCGCTGAAGAGCCCTGTAGTGCAGCGGGCCTGGGAAAATCGCCTGGATGGAGGACGATAGAAGACCCACCACCTTGGCGACATGGCGCAGTGACGTACGGTCCCTCGCGATCGTCTGCCGAAGCAGGTGGCGTATCTTTGGGACCTTCCGACCCGGAAGGCTCAAGACCGCCTGTACCGAGTCCACCACGAAACCTAAAAAGGTGATCTGCTGAGTGGGAACCAAAACCGACTTGGAGCCGTTGATGACGAACCCCAGTCTCTGAAGCAGGCCGACAGCTTGGCGCAGCTGTCCTGCCAGCACCTCTGGGCACTGCCCCATGAGGAGGATGTCGTCTAAGTATACCAGCATACGGACCACCTGACTTCTGAGAAACTCCACTACCGGGTGGAGGACCTTCGTGAAGCACCACAGGGCCGAAGAAAGACCGAACGGCAGGGCGGTGAATTCGAACACCTTGCCGTCCCACAGGAATTGTAGGAAACGACGATGAGGGGGGTGGATGGGAACGACCAAGTAGGCATCCTTGAGATCCAGTCGCACCATCCAATCCCGAGGGAGGAGCACGTCCCGAAGGAGGTGGATCCCCTCCATCTTGAAGTGACGGTAGACCAACCACCCATTGAACTCCTTGAGATTGATCACAGGCCTCTTGCCCCCATCTGTCTTGTCTACCAAGAAGACGTTGCTGAGGAACCCATGTGGGTGGCGCGTTGATAGACGGATGGCTCCCTTGCGCAGCAAGTCTGAGACCTCCTCGTCTATCAATCGCGCGTCGGAGTCTGAAAAAACCATCGGGCGCGGGGGCCTCGCCTGAGTTGGTCGGTCGTAAAACTCTATATGGAAACCTCTCACAGTTTGCAAAACCCAAGCGTCGGCAGTGAGCAATTCCCACTCCCCGTAAAAGCTTGCCAGCCGCCCCCAATCGGAACATGATACAAGCAAAGTACACTTACCGGGGGCATTTCCTTGTCCGGAGTTCTTCTTGAACCCTCTGCCACCATAGCGCTGTCCCCTCGTGGGGTAGAAGTTGGTGTAGTTGGCCAAGGTCTGGTACTGACCTCTTCCGGAGCCTTGTCCACGGTTGTTGGTCTGCTGACCACGGCCGATCGCGCGGCCCCTGCCGCGACCGGCCCCTCCAGAAAAACGCTGGTGGAACACCCTCTTGATGCTGGACTGGGCCTTGTCCAGCGACGTGAACGTATTCACGAACTTTCCCAGCTCGCGGATGAAAGGCTCACCGAAAAGGCCACCCTGGGCCACGGCACCTGCCTCCGACGAGGCCAGGTCCCCCAGCTTCGGATCCAGCTTGATAAGGAGCGAACGCCGCCTCTCCGTGGATAGGGCACAGTTGGAGTTGCCCAAAAAGACGATCACCCTCTGGGCCCAGTTGGAGAGCACCTCCGGTGAAATGGCGGTGCCATTCGCTCGGGCCTCCTCCGCCATATCAAGGATCTTCGTGGCGGGCCCGACCGCATCCAACAGCTTGTCCTGGCAGGCCCGCCAGGACCGGTCGATCCCCTTCCTGGCGTCCTTCATGAATTTCGCCAGGAAGGTGGCCATCTTGGGGTCCAATTCTGGTGTCATGGCCACTTTCCCTTCCAGAGTAGGCCGAGGGCATTCCCCGCGCAGGCAACCCCTCGCCTCCTTCTCCAGGGGCTTGCGCAGCCTGCCCGCGACAAACTTCACCACCGTCTCCCCCGGGGCCCAGGCCGCGGATCGGGGGTGGACGATCTCGCCCGGGTCCAACATGCCCAACTCGTCACGGGGCATCTCCTTCGCTGAAGGTGTCGGGAGCCAAGAGCGGGTCGACTCCCCGTCGTCATCCGTGTCCGGGGAGTCGTAGATCGGGGAGGCGGGTGCCGTAGACACGTCGCCCGAAGTGCCAGGGTCCACCAAGGGCGCCGGAGGCACCGCCGTCGCCTTGGCCAGGAAGGCGTCACGAAGTCGCTCGAAAGCGCCCTTGTCCACGCCTTGGGCCTCCGATGAAGGTCCCTCACCACGGGGTCTCTTCGGAGCGGGTGGCAACCCGCCGGACGTCCCCGGGAGTTCGGGGGACGGAGGCACCTGCGCCGCTGCCAGCTTCGCACACTCCTCCACGATGCGGGCAGAAAGGCGGTCCTCCATGGGCCCTACCACCTCCGTCACGCAACGATAGATGGAGTTGTCCACCGCCTGATAAAACTCATCATCCTGCAGATAGGGGCAGGCCTCCTCATCGTACTCCCCTTCCATCTCGGAACCAAGGGGCAAATGCGGGGCACCCAAGAGGGCGGCAACCGAGAAAGTTCTCGAATGTGGGCAGGCCCAGCGGCTGCGATCACGTTTTTGGGCCAGCTGACGTGGCAGGTGGGCTGCACCAACCCCCAAGCGCGCAGACCCTCCTCGCCGGGACCGGGTCTACGTACCCCTCAAGCGCGCTAGGCCACACACGGAAAAGAGGTGCACAGATCTCGCCCGAGGGCAATTCACGCGGTCAGAACCGCTATACAGACCCCAGAGGGCGTCAAAAGTGGTAAAGTACAGACCCGGATCACCAGGTGTCAGAGGGGTACGCGAGGGTCGGCCCCTGCGCAAGCAGACCCCACGGCGTGGCTCCTCGCACTGTGGAGGCGCGCCGGAGGGTCGGCGAGACGACAGGCCGCCCCCTTGCGGTCTATGTACACACCGCACACAAGTGGGAATAAAGTCGCGTAGGAACGATAGAACGTTCCCGCAACCGGGGACTCTGAAAGGGAATAAACCATGCAAGGAGTCCCCAAAGACCGCACACAAGACAATCAATCACAATAAAAAGAAGTCGAAACAGAAAAGCACTTATCTGGCTGCGGGAGCAGCGAAGAAAGAGGAGGAAGATGATGGGAAGTCCGGTTATATAGTGATGATGGACAGAGACAAAGGACTATGGACTATTATTATAAGCAAAGAGACTCTTGGGAGTTGTTGTTGGTTTTTTTTGTTGAACATTACGTCAATGCTTTATGTTTAAAGCATCTTTGTTCTTATTATATCTTTTCCTGAGCTGCTGTGGTTTCTTTATGTTAATAAAGCGAAGGAAGATATAGCATAATCTGAAGCCTCCGGTCCTGACATAGAATTATGAATATAGTTGATTTCTTCACATGTATGTACCAGAACTGTTGATCCTATGGTTAAAATACTGCAAAAGCATTTACAATGATTTGTACAGTGAATGTATCCTTTTATTTCAGTTATTAAAACAGCACACCTCGAATAACCAAACAGTTTGTACAAAAGTTACTAGAACAGTCTATATATATATATATATACGTATAGCTATGTACCAATTGTTACAGGTCAAGTTGCTAATTGTGTTTTGCATGATAAATGTAAATCATCATGTACTTATCAAACCTTATTGTATGTTCACTCCTCTAGGGTAACTATGTTGACCCCAATACCTCGACAGAAATTAAAAGGTGTCTTGATAAAGGTGGACAAAAATTTGGAAAACCACCGAAACGCGTCGACGCTTCACCCAATATAATTCAGGATCTCGACATCTTTGCTGATATACTGTATTATAGTGCACATAGCTTAGGTGTTAACAATAGAGTTCGAATATACAATCAGTATTGCACAAGTTCCATGTCTTACAGTCTTTTCTGTCCTTGTGATTCAATCTTGCTGGCCAAAATTGAATGTTAAAAAAACTTTTTATTGTTTTATCTGTGTTGAGTGGGTTCCACTTTGGATCACTCTCCTTTTAACATTTGTATTTTCAAATAAATTGTAAGTATTCTTTATATATACACTTGTATTTTGTAATTATTTTTCTCCTTGACCCTCTGGCTTCTCCCATTTATTTACGTTCAAGAGAACACTTTATTTCACCGGGTAAAAAACATTTGGAACAACAAACATTGTCAAGCATTTTTTGTTTATTCTTGCTGTAGTTTTCAGCACTTCTTTACCTGTGCCCGGAAAGACACCCCACAGGCGTGGGGTTGCGACCATATACATACCTTAAGAAGCTCTCACTCACTATTCAGAAATCTGTGAGTGGTTTTACCTGAAAAGTTAAGGACATGACTACAGGGCCCTGAAGGGAACCGTTTAAATGTCCATTGCTTATATCCTTACAAAACGTAAGTAGTATGGTTTAAAAAGACCACATCCATAAACACAGAGCTATCGTACATATTTTGTTTTCCAATGCATCCATCAACCAGGTATTGCAATACATCCAGAAATGGTGCATTTCCCTACCTGGGGACAACAATGCTGTTCAAAGAAGGACGAGAAAACAAAAGTAGCGCTTCACAGCAAAGTCTGTAAAGTGAGGCTGATATGTTTGGACGTGAATAAAACCAATCTGGGCACTTTGCAACCATTCTGTCTTGCTTTATTTAGTTATGTATTTATTTTTCATATTTAAAACCTTTCATTTCTCTCCATCACGAGGCTGCACTTTGGAATAAAAAAATGACAAAAAAAGGACATTTCCCGCAAGAGTTTTTCTTTTTTGGATCCATTTCACAGGGAAGCAACTAAATGAAAGATGGAAAGAGAGGTTGTGAACCATTTCGTCAAGTCATTGTTTTCAGTAAGAGAGGAGCAAGACAGAAAGAGAGGGAGTAATCGGAAGAGGGGGGGGGGGGCTGGCAGCTGCCAGCACAGAAAAGAAGAGGACATAGTCCGTATCTTCTCTGGACAGTAAGGAAGAGACAGAGTCCTTTTCCTTTTCTGTCCGTCCCCGAAAACAAGCCAAGCCTTTTATGAAGGCCTTTGCTTTTTCTGCCGTCCTGTGACACAGTTTTGAAAAGAAAAAGTAGGGGAACGGAATCTTTCTAATAAAAGAAGTAGGGGCAAACCTTGCCCTTTCGATCCCGCCCACTTGGACCACTGACTCACCTGTATAAAACAACACAGTCCCGTGATTATCGATCAGTGCTCGCGCCTCCCCAGCATCCGATACTACGCGTACGATAACCCGGATGTAATAGCATCAACTCCAGATCACCCGCCTTTCAAAAAGCGTTAATTAGTGTAGTTCTAAGCGCCCAATATTCCTCTCAAACTCTAGACTGCACTCTGAAGTCAATGGTGGAAGTAAGCGTGCTTGGGACTGCAATACAGACCTCATGACTGTCCTCATACTATCTGTGTAGCTGCCAGGGGAAAATAAACACTGTAAATTATCAAGTTACTTAAGACACTTTAAAAGCTTATCAATGTCATGTGTGTCCCTGAAAGTCCAAGCTCAGGCGGCCGTACGCTGCTGGCTCAAACAGTTCGATAATCACAGCTGTGTGGACGGGAAGCACCCTTTTTGGTGGAAGCACACAACTTGTGCTGAAAACATGTATTCCATATTACCAACATGTGGGCGCAGGTAAATCCCCTCTGCTCTTGAAAGCTCTTTTTTTAAGTTGGTCAGTCACATTACGTCCCTTTTCAGTGTGTTGTCCAGCCGGACCTAAAAAGAATAGCCCAAACTCTCAGCCAGCAATGCTGGCTGTTGACAGCGTGGTCTCCTGCCACTGTAAATAGATTTAACCGTGGTACATTAGCACCCCCTAGTGGAACTTTGCGAACACAGCTATGTAACAAAAGAATAGCGCTAGCTAGCTCAGAGCTATAAGGATGTCAACACGAATGACTTACTGACTTTTGTGACACTTGAGAGCACGGTGGCATTTGGGATCCGTATACTTAGAGCTCAATAGGCAATAGCTCACAGTATAGCGTTCTTAAGCGACCCGCCGAGAGTCGGTCAGGCCAAAATGGCTGCAGCTTGGTCACTATTGTAAGATATGGACCGACTCCTCTGTGGCTCGTTAGGTAGAGCTTTGATGAGCAATATGATTGCGGTTATAAATTGGCCCACTAGGAGGGATTTTTTTTAATGAAAGTTTGTTCATGGTTTGCAAAAACACAAATATATAGACTAGTACAATACGCGTTACAGTAAAATATGAGAAATAAACAACAAAATAAGGAATACAAGCTACCTCAGGTTGTGGACAGTCGCCAGAAGCGCTTCTAGAGCCAAATTTCGGGTGGGGGGAGGTGGGGGGGGGGGCTGAACCTTTAATCAGTAGGCAGGGTCTCCAACAAGGGGTGAAACAACAGCAAGGCCTAATTAACATTCAAATGGTCTTTTAAGGACCTGCGAAACGTTCGGGTGCGGCTCTGTGTGTGCCCGGGATCTGTCTCATCCCGGGCTGCCACACACGACTGGGGAGGGCTGAAGCCCGTGTAGCATCGTGCTACAATACATACAGACACTGGTATTATGTTAACTGGAGCTTTATTCACCACTTCTTGCTCCTGCCCTGTCCCTACTCTAACTGCCCTTTCCTGTGTCCGCTCCTCCTCTTCCTCTGGCCCCCTGGCTCCACCCACTCCCAACTAGTAGTATGCTGACTTCATAACATCTCCCCCCTTTGTGACAAAACAAACAAAACATACTGACTTCTCAGTCCATCTCTTCGATCAGTCTCTTGGGTGGACGTACGTCACGATGAGGTCGTGGTGACCGGGCTCTCGGACGATTGGTACTCAGTGTCTCAATGATCGGAGCAGTGCTCCCACGATCATCTGAATGCAATTCTTCCGATCTGGGAGTGTCCATTTCACTCGTCATGGTTCCGGAGGTATCCTGTGGCAATTTCTTAGAGTGCGAAATGTTTCTCGTGACTCGCCGCTGCTCGGACTCCGTCGGCAACATAGTTCCTTTCCTTTTCGTGACCACCAATGGTTCGTCCTTGAATGGACAGGTGGTCTTTTTCTGCGGCTCCTGCTTGACGATAACATGGTCCCCTTCATGTAGCGATAGTGATCTCGCTCTTCTCCGATGGTCTGCGTAGGCCTTCATTTTTTCTTTGTTTCGTTTGTCAGTTACTCTTATTTCATGTGAATCTTTTGCAGATGATGATGCTTTCAAGGCTCCATCCCACGTTGGAATGCGATTCTTCATGGGACGTCCCAGCATGAGGGTTGCTGGGCACTGGCCAGTCGTTGCATGAGGGGTTGTGCGGTAGGCTCGGAGGACCTCATTGAGTGCTGCTTGCAGATCCCTTCCTTCCGCAGTAGCATGTTGAAAGGTCTTTTTGAGCATGGCCATGAATCTCTCAATTGTCCCATTTGCCTGTGGCCAGAGGGGTGTAATCCTACGGTGATAAAAGTCTAGGTGTTTCGCAAAGGCTGCAAAGTCATTCCCATTGAAAGGAGGCCCATTATCTGATTTAACTGTCTTGGGAACCCCCCACGTAGCAAAGACTTCATCAAGTACTTTAAGAGTACTGGAGGCATTTGTGGACGGTACAAAACATGCAATGGGATATCTAGAATATTCATCAATGATGGCCAGTACATATTTGCCCGATGACAGGGGTCCATAGAAATCAATAGCGATCTCTTGCCACACACCACTGGGTAGGGTAGTCATGTGTAATGGTGCCGGGGGATCGCTTTTGCTAGTGAGTTGACAGAGATGGCAATCCTTCAAGGTGGTTTCCACCAGTTGATCGAGGTATGGAAACCACACTCGTTCCCTTAGTGCTCGTTTGGTTGACACAATCCCCTGATGCCCTTCATGTGCAAGGGCAACCACTCCTTGTCTCAGTTGAGCGGGGATTACAATCCTCTGGTCTCGCAACAGTATGCCATCAGTGGTGGCCGACAGTTCGCCACTCACATGCCGGAAGGCTTGCATTTCACGCTGGACCAAAGGGTCGGCATTCTCATCCTGAGGGTCGTGTCTCCATCGATTGTGTCGAACCCTGTGAAGGACTTTCTGCAGGATGACGTCCTGTGTCGTGCTCTCCCGAATGGTCTCCATGGGGATAGCTGGAGGTAGAGCTCGGTCGGTCACAAAATGAATGTACTCTTCTGCGATGGATGACTTGGAAGCTGACGATGGAAGCGGGTGCCGGGACATGTAGTCCGCCGGATTTTCAGACTTCCCCGGCTTGTGGATTATGGTGAAAGTGTATTCCTGTAACCGTAGGCCCCACCTTTCAATCCTTGGGGGCATCTTGGATCTAGGGTTTCCATAAATGGTGATAAGAGCTTGATGGTCTGTAATTAAAGTGAAATGTTTGCCATATATGAAAACATGAACATTTTCACATGCCCATACTACGGCTAGGCTCTCCTTTTCGGGCTGTGAGTAGGCCCGTTCAGGGTCAGTCAGGCTACGACTCGCGTAGGCAATGATACGGTGCTGATCTGAGTCATTTTCATATTGTGCCAGGATCGCTCCAAGCCCCACGGGGCTGGCATCCACAGTTATCTCAGTCTTTCGCTTTGGGTTGAAGTATGACAGGTGATCCGCTGATTCCACCGCTTTCTTGATTTCCTTGAATGACTGCTCACATTGGGGAGTCCATTCAAATGGCTGACCCTGTTTGGTTAGCATGCGGAGGGGATGGCTGATCGTTGCGTAGTCCCTGATATAACGAGCACAATAGCTGGCCATTCCAAGGAACGACCTGAGTTCGCTGACATCTTGGGGACTCTTGGTGTTATTTAGGGTCACAATTTTGTCAGGGTCAGGCTTCATGCCAGCTCCAGAGAAGATATGACCAAAGAACTTCAGCGTGGCCTGGTGAAACTCGCATTTCTCTTTGTTCAGAGTCAGGTTTGCTGCCAATAGGGCATGACAGACACGATTGAGTGTGATGTCGTGTTCTCGGACATCAGAACCATAGACAAGGATGTCATCGCTATAGTTGAGCGTGTTAGGAATGTTTTGAATGACTTGCCGAATTGTTTCTTGAAATATTTCGGCCGCTGAGGAAACTCCGAACCTCAGTCTTTTATATCTAAACAACCCCAGGTAGGTTGCAAAGGTGGTGATATATCTGGACCCCACTTCTAGTTCCAATTGATGGTAACCTTTATTCAAATCTAACTTGGAAAACACAGTGGCCCCATTAAGCGCTGCGATCATGTCGCTCAAATGTGGTCCCGGGTGTCGTTCTCTTTCGATTGCAGTGTTGGGCAGGCGCATGTCCACACAGAGTCTGACTTTGTTGGCCGTGCCCTTCTTTGGGACAATAACAACTGGTGATACCCATGGGGTCGGGCCATCAGTGCGCTCGATGATATCTGCGGCTAACAAATCCTGGAGTTCTTCCTCAACAGCAGTCTGTAAATGAAATGGTACCCTTCGAGGGTGTTGGGCGACGGGCCTGACTTGTTCATTAATATGCAGTCGTACCTGACAGTCTTTCAATTTGCCCAATCCCTGAAACAATCCGGGAAAATGGCGAGTCACATCTTGGTTGTCGCTGACCTTGAAAAGAATTTCTACTAGGTGAAGCCGTTCAGCGGTTGGCAAGCTCAATAGACAGTCTGCCTCTGGGCCCTTGATAACATGGATGACCGCTGATATGGTTGTGTTGTCATGTGTAAGTGTCGTCGGGAACTTTCCCAGGCAGGGAAGTGGCTTCTTGGCCATCCACGTAAAAACTCGACAGGTGCAAATGTCAGAGGAGGTCGTGGGCTCATTCTTTCGTATTCGGTGACTGGAATGTAGTTTAAGGATGCACCAGAGTCTAATACAAACTTGGTGTCGTGATTTCCAACTTTGATATCCAGCCGAGGGTATTTCTTAAGCTGGTCCGGATCTGCCGCCAGGTTTAGATATTCGATGGTGTATGCTGAGTCTCGGGATGACGGCCTGGATTCTCTGGAAGGTGACCTCCGCTCCCACCTGGACCGACGTGACTCTCTGCTAGAGTGTGACGACCCAGAGGACTGTTCCGCCTGGTCTTGAACAGCTCGCGCATGGTGTCTTCGAGTGTCGGACCGAGACATTCTTGGGGCTCTGCTTCGTGTGTCAGATCGTGTTGTCCCCGTGGTGCCACTTCATTTCTCCTTATTGTAGTCCCCACACATCACTTCGAAATGGTTAGTTCGACCGCACTTCCGACATCTCTGACCCATGGCAGGGCAGCTGTCCACATGAGGGTAATCATACCCACATCGGTAACATTTCCTCACTCTTTCCGATTTTCTCTCTTTCTTCCATGGTTCTCGTTGTTGATATTTTGATTGTTCTTGACGGGAAGACGTGTGCGACCTCCATTGTCTGTCTCTTTAGCTCCTTCGACTGTCGCTTTTGGGGTGCACACGTCGCACTTGTTCATGACTCCCTTTGTGTTCCGTTTCAATATCGGCTGCATACTTCTCCGCCTGATCATAAACTCGTGTCATCTCCTCTATTTCATCCAGTCCATGTACTTTTCTCAGTAGGCGTCTCCTGAGTTGATCAGAATAACATCCGTCTATTATTTGTGATTTGATGGCGTCATCTGTAGAGAAATTATCAAATTCACAGTGCTTGGCTAGTCTCTGCAGACGCATCATGAAGGCACTCATGGGCTCATCCTTCCCTTGCCGAGCAGAGTGGAACGTGTGGCGTTCATAATCTACATTTCGTTTGTGAAGAAACTTTTTATTCAAAACATCACGTGCTTTAACGTAAGTATCCACGTCAGTAGCAGGAAGGTCTTGGAGTATTTTAACTATCTCTCGCCCGCCAGGTTGCGCGGAGCAATCAACTTCTTTTTGTCCTCTACAATGTCCGATCCTTCAACGTAATCTTCAAACTCTTCCAGCCATTCTTGCCATCTGGGACCCATGCTCCCTCCAGTTGTCACCTTGAGAGGCGCGGGTGCCCGCAGAAGCGACCCACTTGGTGGAGGCTGAGCGTTGTCTTTGTCGGACATTTTGCAGCAATCTCACTTGGTTTCACCAATGCTTGTTTCCTTGCCAGTATTTGCTTACTTATCAATGCTTGTTAGTTCGCCAGTGCTTGGTTGACTTCCTGTGTCAATGCTTGTTTATTTACCAATGCTTGTTTCTTTGCCAATGTTTGTTTTATTTCTGTTGCCAATGCTTGTTTGTTTGCCAGTGCTTGTTTTATTTCTGTTGCCAATGCTTATTTCTGCTGCCAGTGCTTGTTCATTTTGCTCAATGCCTGCCTGACTTCAAAATGGCCGCCCACAGTTTGCACAGGGAGGATGTCCCAAAAGTCGCCTGACTCAAAGATGGCCGCCGTGGTGATCTGCAGGCACTACTTTCTCTCTCTGCATTCAGCCCTTCTCTTCACTCGGGACTCACCGGCAGTCGTTCTCAGGAGCAGCACCCTCCGGATTTAGCTCCCTCTGGTCGCCACTGCAGTCAGGTGAGGTTGGGGTGGGCACCCGCCTTCCGTTGCAGAGTCCTCGGCTGCGGCGGGCCAATCCTCACGCATCCGGCGTGAGATTCTCTGACATCGGAGCTCAGGCTCCAATTATTTCGCGCTCAGCAGCGCGCGACAGCAGGCCTTCGTGGGGCGATCTACCCCAGGATTTACTCTTCTCTTGGCCACCACAGTCGCCAGATCGGGTTGGAGTGGGCTCCCAACTCGATTCCTGAATTCCCGCTCTTCAGTGCCGATAGGGTGCCAAAGCTCACGCATCAGGCGGGACTCGCGTTTTCAGCGCGAAACTTTTCTTTTTCTTGAGCGCTTCAACGCTCGTGGTAGCGGCTCCCTCCGGGCTCCCACGATCACAGGAGGGGCAGGGTCACCTACTGATGGTCTCTCCTTTGGCTGGCAGCATTACACAGCAGCGGGCTTTTCTTTTCAAGCGCCGCAAGGGACAGGGTGCTCTCACACGATTCTGTGGGCTGCAGTCTTGCTCAATCCCACCCTCGTCGCCAGTTGTAGCATCGTGCTACAATAAATACAGACACTGGTATTATGTTAACTGGAGCTTTATTCACCACTTCTTGCTCCTGCCCTGTCCCTACTCTAACTGCCCTTTCCTGTGTCCGCTCCCCCCCTCCCCCCGGCCCCCTGGCTCCACCCACTCCCAACTACTAGTAAGCTGACTTCATAACAGCCCGGTGAGTCAATGGTTATTGCGCGCCTGCAGCCGAGCACTTCCTTGACTTGGTCATAAAGGACTCAGAACGGGAACGAAGTGGTGTAGATTACGATTCAAGTTTAAACACAATTTTGAAACAGGGGATGGGTATCAACTGTCTCAAATTGCATAACTAGTTGGGGGCTCAGCCGTCTTCAGGGTGCTCTCCAGATACAGCCTTTGTATAGTCAGGGCTCGAGTCGGGGTACCAGGCAGATGGACGGTGTCCCCCAACTTATTTTACCGGGTGGACACCGTCCCCCCTGCCAAACAGCTGGACTACACTCTTTGGCATCTCTGGGACGTGATCTGAGCTCACAGCACGCTGCACACGCACTGGCTTTGCAGATGCAATCACGTCTAAGGGGTGAGCGAGGGGAGGCAATGAGCCCGATGGTGCAAGCCACCTTTCGTGATGTCACTTCCTGTCGTGACGTCACATCCGATGACAGCATCCCCCCACTTATTTTTTTAGGACTTGTGCCCTGTGTATAGTGTTATCTTGTCAGAGTTAGTCGGACTGGGGCTATCTCCAATTTGGTGCACCCAAGAAAGAGGCACAATGAGGTGTGAGGTTTATGCAGCTGGCTGTCATCAGTCAAACTGAAGGAGTAACCAGGGACAGGCAATAGGGCAGGTCTCACTTAGAAACTTTCTCACCTCTCAGGAGAGAAAATGTAGTCCCACCCCTTGCCCCTAGCATCCACCAAATGGCAGTGCTCAAGAAAACCATTCCACCATTCCTTGCTAACAAACTGGGTCATAACATTTCCAAGGGTGTCACCATCTCTATCCTTCTCACCTCAGTGCCTGGTCCTCCTCCCTCCAGTAACATGCATGCAGGATGTACACTTCCACTATCTGGGAAAACATCTTATTCTATGCCAGGCCGAGGGCATCCAAAATGGATACCACTGGCCTCCATTATTCAGCCTCACTCACACACACAGTTTACAACACACGTGCTACCTGCACTACCGGTAACACCAGGCATGCAACGCCCATAGGACTAAAAGAGCTTCAGCCCCCTGTCGTGTGTCTCAGCCCGGACTGCTGCAACTGAAGCTGCTTTGGGCTCGGCTGGACAGTGTCTGGAGTCTTATCTCCAGCATGTCCGTGTTTTCACAGGTCTTTAAAGACAAATTACATATTTACATACCTTTGTAAACTGGTTACGGAAGCTTAGTTATTTTTTCTGTTTCCAGTACCCTCTGGGCCCCGACTCTGCCTATTCCTTACATCTTTATTTTACATTTACTGCTGTAGAGTGAGAATGCATTTCATGAAAAGGAATATAAAGCAGGGTTGCCAAAAGAAAAATGCCAGCCATGTATTATTTAAAGAGCCTGCAAAGACCTCTCTTGACACTAAACAGGATAAATAAAAAAGTACGTATTCATTTGTAATGTGACTTTTCTCTCTTTGTTTCCTTTAATTATCAGTCATGGATCATTCAGGCAGCCCCAGAACACACTTACAAGTGCTTTCTATTGCTATTTGCTGTTCGAAGTATGCACAGATAAGTGCTGAAAATATGGCTTTCGGTGACTGCTTATTTTTGTACCGTCTGGGACATCAAAATAATGAGCTGGCAACGCTAATAATAAGACTGGACGTTTGTTGCAGGATAAGCACTTTATTTATTTCCTCCATCCCAGATTGCTGATTAATCAGACCCTCCAGGATATCGCGATTTCGCGATTTGCCGCGAAATCGGCACTTTTGTAAAAGTGCAGCGATTTTTACAAAAGTGCCCGCGAAATCGGCACTTTTGTAGAAATCGCGGCATTTTACAAAATCCGCGGCTGACTCGGGCATACATTGTCTGGCAGACACTCCGTCTGAAATCTGAGCCTTCCCTGCGCAACAGCAAGCAGTGTCCTCCACGGGTCAGAAAACTCTGTCTGTAAACAAAAACTCGGAAATCCTGTTCAGTGCACGTCTATAACCCGCCATTTACAGACCGTGGACATGGCTAACTGTGCTTTCGTCATGACCTTAAAGCGCTGCACTTTTGTGTCTGTATTTGTTGCAATGTGGGGACTGCATAGATATTGCATATCTCAAGGCCAGTGTAGCATGCATTGCTATACCCGAGTGGCTGCTCTCCATGTTATCCCCTTAAATTGAAAAACGTTTCTTTTCCGTCGGAGATGCAAGCCTCCCCCCTGGTAATTGCCCGTACTTTAATGAAGCCCTGGACTTCTTAATGACAGCTGAAATGGGACCCAGCAGGTGGTACTGTGAAGCATGGCATTAAATCAGCATGGCTCACCAGAGAGCCCACCGGGAGCCGAGGACCGCGGACCGCCCCAAGAAGCGGCTGTAAATCAGCCTTTCGCATGGCTGCATATAACACCGGGAGGCTAACACTTTCCCTAAACTGCTCACATTAACACATACGTACCACTCTGCACGAAGCCAGGGTGCTGGCCTATCATAAGAAACATACCTCTGGCTGCACCATAGACATGAGGTGACCGCCCGAAGTGTGGCAAGCACCTCTGTGCATTTCCTGCTATGCAAATGTGCTGGATTCTTGTCATGCAAGACGAGGCCATCAATTAGACATTACAAGAGGTGATAATTGCTGCCTAGACGTTTCGACGCCTCGTTGAGGTAGTAAGCACTATATTTATCCAATTACAATACACTACCATGCACCTATGTTGCTGCTTGCAACTACTGTGATTTTATCAGCCTGGCTGTTGGTGATTTAAAAGTCTGTATACCTTTGGCTTTTGTTCGATTGAGTAGCTGGTTATCTGTATTTGTTATAAACACCTGTTTATTAAGACGCTGCAGCCTCGAGGTTTCAAAAAATCATTTGTGGCCTATCACTAAGGTCATTCAGTACCCCTTTCTGAGATGGCATCAAGGTCAAGGAGCATGTGATGTCATTTTCGCTGTCCCTAACTATAATCAAGAGTGTTTCTATGGAGGAATGCTTACATTAGTGTACATACATAGCTTCATGTTGTTAAATAAATAAAAAAACGAAGATATCTGTGTTTGTTGTAGGAAAAATGGCCAAATAAAATGCCGCAAAATTGCTGCTAAATTTCCATTTTGGTGCCGCTAAATTTGCTACTCCATGCTGCTATATCCTGGGGGGTCTGATTAATGCCAATAGCAGGGCTTTAAGTGGTCCAGGTTCTGCCGGTGCTCAGCATCAGCAGTTCTTAACCTGTTAACCGCAGCGGTAATTCCGCCGCAGAGCGGGCGTTTTCGTACGCGGGTGGAATGCCAATGGCCGACGGCAGCACTGGGGAGGTAGTGCTGCCGTCGGCCATTGGCCGACGGCAGCAGGGAAAGGGTTCAAAGCAGGCGCAGAGACGGGTCCCTATCGAGCTCTCCATTTTCATCCTCACACTCAGAATCGGAAAAAAAAATCTTAACTCTGCAGCAGTTCACTGTTTTGATGTAACTTTTATTTTTTTCAGTTCTGTATTGCTAAACTCAAAGTTCTTTACATGAGCACCAACAAGGACATCTTTATTTATTTTTCTGGTAGGCACGGACGATTACGTTGATTTGCCCAGAAACACAGGATGTTGAGCAGACGCTGAGACTCAAATCTGGTTCCTCAGCTTCAAAGTTGACAGCTCTAGCCATTACACCATAGCCTCTCAGGCAAGAACTAAAGAATTTTCAATATTATATACAACAAAGCCATAGGTGTATATATGCATGTAGTATATTTCTTTTATGCAACTAACAGCCGCATCATCATCCTTCCACTATAACCCCAGGAGCAGTCCAGTTCCGCAGGAGATAGGTACTTCGGGTTGATCTGTTCATGACTAGGGGTGAAGAAAAGCAAAGGGGAAAGTTGGCAAACAAGTGGGAGATACATCTAGATACAGAGGTGATATAAAACAAAACACTGTATCTAAGATTGCACAATTTCGGAGCAAACCACAAAGGCTTTGTATCGGAACCAGACAAACAGACCTGATAGAACAATATCACCACTAAGACGTACATAAAGCAGCGCATCCTTTAAATTGCCCAAAAACAAAAGTGGGATCGGCCGAAAGTTTTGAGCAAAGGAACAGCAATTCCCAGCTTCTTACAGTGCCTCTCCCTCTGGGAAACAGACAAACTGGATGTTCCAGATATGAGAGAAAACAATTTACTGGTAAACAGTATTACCCATCACCCTGGACATGAGCTCAGAATTAAGGACTAAGATGATGATTAGGGACAAGGCAATAATGCTGGTGCTTCACAAGATCAAGGTCTGAGTCTCTAGTGCCTGTACATCTGACATATGCACAAGAGCCTATTATGCCTTCCATGACCCCTACTCCCTTTCAAACATGTTATATGGGTGACATATGTAGTCATCAATACTGTATGTCTTGTACCATCAGTGGTTTGTCTGATTCCTCACTACAACCTTTCTATGTTTCCATTTTGCTTTCTATGGCCTTCTGTGCTGCAGCTCACCTGCAGAATGTACGTTCAAAATACCATGCTCCAAAGAAATATGTGATAAAGTGATTGATAATTAAGTAGGAAGACGACTCTTTGAGGTTCCTGGTGACATGACAATGTTAGACAAACAAATTACTGACCGTCGGTAATGCTCTTTCTGGTGGCTACTCTATCTAACCACAGATTCCTCACCTTGAGAATTTCCCCAGGTGCCAGAGTGGATGGGAGATTTTTTCTCAGCAATTCCTTCATGCGCTCAATGGCGGCGGCGTGCAGCTCCGCGTTGGATCTGTCCCACCCCATAAGTGGTGTTGGTGCCTTAATAACTGCTGCCTCTGGCATCGAATTTAATTGGAATATTTTTAGTATGAATCAAAGGTGTCTATTCCCCACATCGCTAGGAGGGTGAATCGGTGAGGAATTTAGAGAGGTAAGTAACTTGTTCTTTGAAATGATACTTATAACCGTAGATGTTTCACCTTCTGAAAAGATACCAAAGCAGTACCTCCCTAACTGGTGGATCTGTAGAACAACTTAGACCAGGAAATCCTACGGGATTGAATGCACTTCCCGCCAGACCCCACTATCTAGGCAGAAGTGGTTCATGAACATGTGAACTGACATCTACGTTGTGGTCAGGCAGATATCGAAAACGAGCCCTCAGTCCACCATCACGGAGGTATCAGCTTTGGCTCTGGTGGAATGAGCCCGCAGGCCTCTCAGAGGCTGTTTTCTGGCCAAGCCATAGGAGATCTTTATTCAAACAACAATCCATCTAGAGACGCTCTGTTCTTCAATGCTCTACCCAAGAAAACCCCCAAAAAGCGGATCCTTGATAAAAACTATGTAGCTCAGAGCTATCTTCGGGTCTAGGCGATGGAACCTCTCTTCCTTCTTGGATGGATGAGGATGAATAGTATGGGAGGAACGCTGCCTTGGTGCTTAACACTAACTTGACTGGGGAAAAAGGAGGTGCACGGTTGCTAGACAGAAAGTGCTTGCAGCTAACTGACTTGACAAGCACACATGATTGCAATGAGGAACACTGTTTTTAACATAAGCAACCTTAGAGGACAACTGTGCACAGGCTCAAATGGAGTGCACATCAAGAATGTGAGAACCAGATTGAGGTCTCTGTGCAGCATCACAAAGGGTTTTTGCAGCAGCCTATGGGTCAGCCCTTTCAAAAAAGCATCACAATAGAAGATTTAAACAGGGATGGGTGATCAGGCAATCGGAGATTTGCTGATAAACAACCTTTAACTGTTGCACAGAAAGGCCTTGCCTGGCTAGAGGTAGGGATAAAAGGAGAACATCTGACAATTGGTACTACAAGGGCTGGATTTAACGGGAACATCAAGCAACAAACTTTTCCCAGCGTCCCACATAGATGGCCTCAATAGAGGGACGCCAGGTGTGACTTCGGCAAGTTGATGGCAAATCCCAGGGATGTGAAAAGGTTGGCCGTTGTCTGGAGGTTTTTCACTATTGTTCGAGACAGGCACATTTGTCCCTACTGTTTGAGACAGGCATTGTCAGCTGGATACCAACCTCTACCTTGAAAGGCTTGTGATGCCTCTAATTGCGGAGGCAAAGTCTGACATGGCCTCTGCTCTAAGCCCTTTCAGAAACCCTGAAGGGAACAATACTGCTAGTGAAACTGCCATGCAGTTGATTCCAGGCTGCTAGAGGGCACGGCTACCTGGCGTTCTTTGAAACACTCCAACGCTGAGTCCGCTTTGTCCCCGAAAAGACGGGTGCAGTCAAAGGGCATGTCCATGAGTGATTGATGGACGTCACTCAAGAATCCTGTGGAGCTTATCCAGGCCTTCTGCTGAAGCACCAGACTGCCCTACCCAGACAGTATGTACTCTCCAAGACTGAGCTGATTACTTATTTTACTGCGTTCTGGCCATCCTGAAGGATCTGTTGAAGAATAGCCCAAAGGTTATCCAGGACCGCTGGCAAGACTTAAGCAACCATGTCCCACTGCACATGCAAATTACACCCCAATAGGGAACTTACATTTACAGACCTGAGGGCAAGACAAGCAGGCAAGAACATGCGTTTTAACTCTCCATCTGATGAGGAGGCCTGAACTAACAAGCTCTCAGACACTGTGTGCTGCAGGAGCAAAAACTGGTCACCCGAAGGCAGTTTATGTCCCTGGCAATTTACGGTTCACAGTAGTACAAGATCATGGCTTCGCCCAGCAGGGCGGACAGGCCTTTTTTTCCCACCGGGCATTTACTTTGATTGGCTGGAGCTGTTGACTGCCAGTTTTGAAAGCCCAGGGCTGCTCCTCTTGCCTCTGTCACTTTTCTCGGCAGAGCGGCTCTGGTGCTATTAGACCTCTCTCCCGGGTTTGACACCGTGCCACACAGTCAACTTTTGGCCCGGTTGTCTTACATCGGCATCTCTGGTCTGGTGTGGGAGTGGATTGAATCCTTTCTGGTGAATAGAACACAGCAAGTATGGCTGCATCCTTACTCCTCAACACCGAGAAGTTTGACTACGGGGGTTCTTCAAGGCTCAACATTGAGCCTTCTTCCATTCAATGTATACATGACGCCGCTCATTTATATGGCGGAGGAGCTGGGTGCTAAGATCATAGCTTATGCTGATGATACCCAGCTCCTCTTCACGTGGAAAAAATCTGATCTTTCCCCAGACGCTGTCAAAAACTGACTTGCGGAAGTTTTTAAATGGTTAGCACATGCCTAACTTAAATGCAATGAGGAGAAATCGAGGTGCTCCTTTATGGATCCTTCCCCCCGCATTTCAGAGAGGAAATTTGGCCTGCGGGTTACCCCATTCCCAAATCAATGGGGAGCCCGGCAACAAATCTGGGGGTATGGTTCAGTGAGGAACTAAGATTTCTGCAACTGATCAATAAACTAGTTGGTGTGTGCTTTGGCATACTGAAACGCCTAAAGAAGTTTTTGCCCCTTCTGCCCAAAGTGGCTAAAGAAATGGCGACCCGTGCTCTTATCCTCTCACGTTTGGACTACACCAATGCTCTTTACATTGGTGTTCCGGCATATCAGTTTAAAAAGCTGCAGATTGTCCAGAAACCGACGGCTAGAGCTTTACTGGGTAATCCTGGTAGGTCTAGCGCTAAGCAGTCTCTGCGGGATTTGTACTGGCTCCCGGTAGACCAACATGTTTTGTTTAACTTTCTTACGCTTGCTCAGAGTGCTCTCTACAAGGCTGGGCCTCAGTATCTTAGAAGACGCTTTACGATCTATGTGCCGCCCAGACATTTACACTCCACGGGTCAATGCCTCGCTGTTATATACCCAGGTACCGCCTGGTTAGAATGGGAGGCAGCTCACTCTTTGTCAGAGCGGCCAGGGCTTTGAATGCCCTGCCCTTCGAGCTTTGGAACATTGGCAACACCAGGCTGTTTAAAAAACAGCTAAAAACCTTGCTATTTAAGAAAGCATCCAGCCAGTTAGCTCCCCTTCGTCTCCACCATTTGGCTTCCACGCCGGGACACTTCTGAGTATCCGTGCGCACTATAAATGGAGTTTAACATAACACAACATAACATAACAAAAGGAGTGGGGCTGGTTTGAGCTTTTTGCAAGGGCTTGTTTTTGGTTCCCTAATCCAGCCGTCGCTCAAATGCTGAAAAACGTGTCTGTCAGTGCCTCACTGAACGTAAGAAAAAGTTCTAGAGAGGTCTGCCCTGGATGCAGTACCTCTGTGAGCAGATTTGTCTTTATTTCCACTGAGGGAAGTTGAAGGTCAAGTACTTTAGTTGCTCACCTGATACCCACTGCAAATGAGGCAGACTCTTATGTGCAGGGGCTAGGTCAAGAGTTTAGGGCAGTGTCTGGCGATGTATCATGGCCACAGGCCTTTTGCTGGTCCAGGAATTGATTTCTGTAGTTGTATAACTGTGAGGTGTCATCACCATCAACATCTCATGACTACGGATCACAGAATTTATTATTCAGGGGAAGCGTGTCTGAATTAGATTGAGGTATTGGGAGAGACCGAGATCAGATCAGCTTCCAAGTCTAAAAGGACTATGGGCTCTTTCTCCAGCATCACTGCTGCTGGGATCTATGCACGGGACCTGGTGCAGGTCGCCGAGCTGTAGTGGAAGTCAGAGCATGTGTCGGTCCCCGAGTCAGGGCACTGGATCATGGTCGAGAAGCAGGGCCGGACTGAGAACCGAAACCGGCCCTGGCAAAGTCCTCGGCCGGCCCCCTGGGGGTGCGACCGAGCTCTTTCTCGGGCCGGTTTTCGGCCGATTTTGTTACAGGGCCCCTTTTGCAGCTATGCTGCAAAAACGGCCCTGTAACAGAAACGGCCGAAAACCGGCCCCCACCCTTGCGGCGCACCGGGGGATTGCCCGGTGCCTGCAACGGCCAGTCCGGGCCTGTCGAGAAGTACAGTCAGCGATACATTCGCCAGTGGTAACCGACTGGAGGCCTCCTCAGCTCTATGGGCCCCAAGGCACTCCAGAAGGATCCAATGGGATACCAAAGATTTGCAGCATGGCCTCCTTGAAGGACTGGATCTACTGAGGTATTACCGATGGACCTGGGAATATGGGCTGGATCGGGACTGGGGCTGAAATTAGTTCTGAGGTAGGAGACTGAGACCGCAAGAACCCAGATGCCTGCGTGACTTCTCCTAGTCTGGTGAGAGTGGCGGCAAGAAAGGGAGACATGTTTGGACTTCTTGTACTCATTTTTGTTCAACTTACCAGAGGACTTGAAGTGTGATGACAACCTCTTTTGGGACCAGCCTTGAGAACGAGAAAGCACCTGCGTTCTTGACTTCAACTGGAATAGGGCCTTCCAAACCATCCTACAGTGCTCGGCGACATGGAGCTTGGCCTTGCAGTCTCGAAGGGCTTTGAGATTCATCTGAGTGGAGTCGCCGCATAACCTAAAGTCATGTGAGGAGTGCAGACATCGGAGACAAATCTCATAAGCATCCATCATGGACATCTGTTTGTGGCAATCCCTGCAGGATTAAAAACCTTCAGTTTTACAGTGATATAGGTTTCTCGCTCACCAGAAAAGATTTGAAAATTGAATAGTAATAAAACCTATCAGGTGACAGAGATCCACTTCAGTAGGTGAGAAAACAAAGGAACTGACATCACCACATGGAGGTGGTGGTTACATTGTGTCCCAACGTTAGTCACAGGACATGACAAATTTGACGCAAAGCCACACGATGCAACCTGCAGAGCACGAGTGGTTGGTCTGCACATTCAAGATGCCCATTGTTAAACTGCGTCAACCATGTTCCTTCTCCAAATAAAATCTGTAGAAAGCTTGAATATCTGCCTATGTTGTTTCACCTTGACTTGCATCTAAGTTGGCCACTCTCCAGAGAATCTATTCTGCTACCTTTTTCTCTGGCATCACACAGTCCTGCCCTCTTTTGACTCCTTTACGCTTTTGACCTCTTAAGTTCTCGAGTCCTGATGATGATCCCAAAGCAACAGGATATCATCATCCTTTCTCTTTATTGTATAGGGTCGTACTCCTAGCAATTCCATGTGCCACACTTATAGGTGATATATTAAAATGAATTTCACTTTTTTAAGCAGCAAACCCGTTTACATCACTGCCACTTTCTAAAAAAGGTCCAATTTTCAATTTATGTATGTGTTCCATTTATTATATTATTACAATTTTATTTATACTAACATTTTCTATGATTTCGAATTAGGGGCTCTTGTTCCTTGGATTATATCAACGTTTATGGCAGTGACAGAACATAGGCTGTGCAATAATTTTGTGACATGCATATTTTCTGCAACAACACTGCAAATTTTGAGATTTAGGGCTGCAAAATATGCTTTTTTATTAGGTCTCGGCTAAAAGACGCGCGTAAGCGCGTCTCCGCCGAGATCTTATGTCAGGGACTATGCTTCCCAGGAGACAGCCTTGGTCACGCGCATTGCCTCTTCAAGGAGGCGATTTCCGCTGGCCACGCGCTCGCGAACGCGCTCAGCTGCTGTCTCCTGGGAAGCAGCTACACCACACGCGCATGCGCAGAAACAGCGACAGACACACACGAGCGCTCATGCACGCACGCACCCACACATACAGCGAACCCACCCCCCGGCGTCGCATGCATACACACACACACACACACACACGTGCAACGAGCATCCCCCCCCACCCCTCCGTTGTCGCACCCCTCCCCTCCGCCGTCGCACCCCGCCCCCCACCCCTCCGCCGTCGCGCACACACACACGCAGACATACAGGCATTCTCTCTCCCCCCCCCCCCCGCCCCGCTCACCGGTCAAAGGCCCTCCGGACACGCAGACATACAGGCATTCTCCCCCCCCCCGCTCCGCTCACCGGTCAAAGGCCCTCCGACCGCGGGGCTCTCCCTCGGTGCTCCTCCAGGCACTCCGTGGGCGCGGGCTTCACAAAACGGAAGTCCCGCCCCACGATAGGTTTCGTTTTCTCAGTCCCGCCCCACGTTAGGTTTCGCTTGCAGCTCGTTGGGTATAAAAGCTTGTCGATCCAAGTGTGTGTGTATTGCAGATGTTATCCCTTTTTACAACAAACCTTGACCTCACCAGAGATTCGTAATTGTCCAAACATTCCTCTATCTTGGTTAGTTTTTGTGTAATAGGAGATAGCAAGGTAGTTAAAATACTCTCAAATGTCTTCCACTGTTCTAAATCACAGTTCGAGTTAATACCATTTCCCGCTGCATAATTGGTATCACCATCAACCAAATCGGCATTAATTATAGGACTGCCCTCCTCGGGTGAGACACTGTCACGGGTTTTGTTCGACCTTGCCACTTTTGCTCTACAAGGCTCTACAAGGCCTTTGTGGTCCTCCTCCCCGCTTCCTTTTTACTGCCGGTTCCAGAGTTAATCATTTGGTAGAGGTTTTTTTATTTGGGGATGTGGCAGATGCACGTGTAGAGACGCTGGCTGTAATGTTACTTTGGGTCAGTGGCGATTTTGGGGAATCCTCTAGTGTTCCAAGGGGATATGGAACTTCAACGCCAACCTCAATATTAGTCGATGGTATAATAATGATTACATCTTGATGAGCTGGCGAGCGAGCTGTAGCTATAGTCCCTAGGGAAGATCTCCTATTTAATAACTGGACCAGAGACAACAGATGCTCGGTACAGAGGTCCCCTAAGAATAAACTGATCAAGCGTCCCCACCACGCTGCCACCATGAGAAGTACCTAGGTATTTCCTTTCCTGTTTGCTCATCTTTAATAACTTAAGTGAACTTAAGCCAACTGGTAATGCAGAGTAGTGAGTAGTGAGTGCAGAGTGGTAATGCAGAGTAGTGAGTGCAGAGTAGTGAGTGCAGAGCAGTGAGTGCAGAGCAGTGAGACCAGAGCAGTGAGTGCAGAGCAGTGAGTGTAGAGTAGTGAGTGCAGAGTAGTGAGTGCAGAGTAGTGAGTGCAGAGTAGTGAGTGCAGAGTAGTGAGTGCAGAGTAGTGAGTGCAGAGTGGTAATGCAGAGTAGTGAGTGCAGAGTAGTGAGTGCAGAGTAGTGAGTGCAGAGTAGTGAGTGCAGAGTAGTGAGTGCAGAGTGCAGAGTAGTGAGTGCAGAGTGCAGAGTAGTGAGTGCAGAGTGCAGAGTAGTGAGTGCAGAGTAGTGAGTGCAGAGTGCAGAGTGCAGAGTAGTGAGTGCAGAGTGCAGAGTAGTGAGTGCAGAGTAGTGAGTGCAGAGTAGTGAGTGCAGAGTAGTGAGTGCAGAGTAGTGAGTGCAGAGTAGTGAGTGCAGAGTGCAGAGTAGTGAGTGCAGAGTGCAGAGTAGTGAGTGCAGAGTAGTGAGTGCAGAGTAGTGAGTGCAGAGTAGTGAGTGCAGAGTAGTGAGTGCAGAGTAGTGAGTGCAGAGTAGTGAGTGCAGAGTAGTGAGTGCAGAGTAGTGCGTGCAGAGTGCAGAGTAGTGCGTGCAGAGTAGTGAGTGCAGAGTAGTGAGTGCAGAGTAGTGAGTGCAGAGTAGTGAGTGCAGAGTAGTGAGTGCAGAGTGCAGAGTAGTGAGTGCAGAGTGCAGAGTAGTGAGTGCAGAGTGCAGAGTAGTGAGTGCAGAGTAGTGAGTGCAGAGTAGTGAGTGCAGAGTAGTGAGTGCAGAGTAGTGAGTGCAGAGTAGTGAGTGCAGAGTAGTGAGTGCAGAGTGCAGAGTAGTGAGTGCAGAGTGCAGAGTAGTGAGTGCAGAGTGCAGAGTAGTGAGTGCAGAGTAGTGAGTGCAGAGTAGTGAGTGCAGAGTAGTGAGTGCAGAGTAGTGAGTGCAGAGTAGTGAGTGCAGAGTAGTGAGTGCAGAGTAGTGAGTGCAGAGTGCAGAGTAGTGAGTGCAGAGTGCAGAGTAGTGAGTGCAGAGTGCAGAGTAGTGAGTGCAGAGTAGTGAGTGCAGAGTAGTGAGTGCAGAGTAGTGAGTGCAGAGTAGTGAGTGCAGAGTGCAGAGTAGTGAGTGCAGAGTGCAGAGTAGTGAGTGCAGAGTGCAGAGTAGTGAGTGCCGAGTGCAGAGTAGTGAGTGCAGAGTGCAGAGTAGTGAGTGCAGAGTAGTGAGTGCAGAGTAGTGAGTGCAGAGTAGTGAGTGCAGAGTAGTGAGTGCAGAGTAGTGAGTGCAGAGTAGTGAGTGCAGAGTAGTGAGTGCAGAGTAGTGAGTGCAGAGCAGTGAGTGCAGGTGCAGAATGGTGTGTGCTGTTGAGTGCAGAGTGCTGTGTATTGGCAATGTAAATGACAATGCCATTTATTTATGATTTAAAGAAAAAAAAGAAATGTCATGAGCAATGCCAATTGCTCTACCTTTAATGATGCCGAGACCATTGCATTGCAAATGCTTGTTGCAAAATTCAGTGAAAATCTGGTTGTCCGATTTATTAGCTCAGTTCTCTCTTGGTCTCTGAAGGTAAATAGCAGTGCAGTGTGACACAGGTTTGCAGTAACCGAGCACACCCCATTATTTATATCACATCCCAAGTAGAAAATATTCATTCAGCAGACCTTTGCCATATGTTTTAAGAAAAGAACAGCAAGGGGTGTTTAATGCCCACCAATAGCATTATATCGCCTATAATCAAATCTTAAGGAGATTCAAATATGTTCTATCTATGCACATTCCTTGTCATGGGCTGGGACTGGACTGCCTGGAAAAGAGATTTGAGTACCGGGAAATGAGACACGGAAGGAGGTGAGAGAAATAATGTAGTTACTTGAAAGAGAAAAATGAATGTAAAAGGTTTAAATAATATAGTTAAGTGCAAGAAAGATGGGCAGAATAACTGACAAAAGGAAGGGACAAGGGAAGAAAGGAAATAAAGCACATATCTTTACAAGAACTAGAAAAACACTAGGCCCATGATTTTGTACAAGCAAAAAAGATCTAACACAGATAACCACTGATTTCCAGTTTGTGAAAAGATTTGAAAACACTCCGCTGGAATAGAAACTGAAAACAGGAAATCCCAATCATGTTCCAGACTTTCCCCTTGTAGATGAGCACAGGGCCAATGGGGGGGGAGGGTGTTTGGGGGTTAGATGCTCCGGCCTTAATGGTAACCAAAAGAACATGCATACCTAGTTGGAAGTACAAAAATCCTTGAGATGTAATAAACTGAATATCTTGAATGGAATAGTTTTATAAAGGTGTAGTACCAGAAAATAGTTTCTAGAAAATAAAAAAAATTACAAAAAATGTTTAAAAGAAATTTGATTAGATTCTCCGGGAACAATCTTAAAAACAAATCTCATTTTGTAGGTGATAGAAGCGTGGGACTATAATTAATTATTGGCAAATTCCCATGCTAATTTTAATTTGCTCAAATGTTTTTCTCCCATTTTGATTACTTGCCAGCATCCTCTTGTAGCCTCCTCAGGGAAGGTCTAATTATGGCTTAAAGCGGTCTCAGTCACTGTTTGCACTATGACTTCTGTCTTCACATCTGAGTCTTGGGGTCCGTCCCAGACTGAAAATCTAATAAATTATCCATTTTTAAAGAGATGTGTCCCTGAAATTATAAACACTTGCACAAAGGGCAGGCCTTGGCTTTGAGGAAATTGATCTTGCTGATCTGGTGTAGACAGAAAGGATACTACAGGAACTTAGCAGGCTGCCCATTGAAAGAATGATGCAACATAAAATGTTTACACAGTAGATATTAACATATATGAAGCACTGGAAAAACATAGGATTAAAAAATATGTAAGGGTGTAAACTAAAAATACTAAAAGACCGCTTCTTTTATTGCCATTCGTCTACCATAGCATGATCCTCGTCTTTTACATTCTGCTTTCGGTAGTATCTGATAAGTGTCAGTTGGAAAAGGTAGAGTTAATACATAGCAGCTGGAGGAAATTTTACTTACTAGAGTTCTCAATTTATGAGCACTGAAAGGTAGTCAAGAACCTCCTGTTTGGTTTGCAGAAAGACTAGGCGCCTCCACTTTGTCCCACTTATCTTCTTCTGTGGGGACAGCATCGTACATATGTACTATGTAACTAATCCCTCCCTTTCTTGATGCAATATTTTGTCATCACGAGCCGCAGAATCAGGCTTAACTTACCCCTTCATGCATCCCACACTATGCATGAAATGTCCGTTCACTGCTGCTTCTGGCAGTCTCCTTTATGACAGAGATAAGGGGGTACTTCCACCAAGGAGCAAGGAGGGAAGGTGTAAATTTCCCATTTGCGATTAGTCTAACTGTGCTCCTTTCTTAGGTCTCACCTAAGACAGCGCTCATGCACTGGTGCTTGTGAAAGATATTGTTTAGGGCAAGGGCCTTAGAGACCAACCCATTGCTTACCATTCATTGGCTTCATTGTCATTCTTATTTGCTGCCTGCTAATAGGCCAGTGCGTCAGTTCACTACCTCCTCTTTCGTGTTGCGCATGGACCAAGCACAGATTGATTCATTGTGATTAGTTTCCTTCTGTTGCTCATGCTGTGATTCAGGTGCTATTTTTCTTTCTTCTTCCTTCGTGGTCCGTGTTGCCTCCTCCCTGTTGCTTCTTCCCTCCCACCCCCGTTGTCCGTGTTTGCCAGCACGGACCACGTCACAGCGCTTTTTTACTCTTCCGTTGTCTGTTACCGTAACCTACCATCTCTCCTATTGTCTATGCTGCCCACCTGCAATAAGAAGAAAAAAAACACTGACGTTATAGTGCTTTTTTCCCTAACATTTAGCGATGCTGCACTACAGCCACACTGCTCTGCAACATGGCTGAAATACATTGGCTCTTTCATTGACTTTGCTAATGCTCGTTTAACTAATTGCTTCAAATTTATAGTACATAGGATTTTTGACAGAACAGTTTAACTGATTACGCTGTTAATATTGTAGTGCGAAAAATGACCAGTACAGCAAGTCAGTTCTTATATGAGATAATGGCATAGGCATACGTAGACTTGCTCAAATAAATGTCTTTATTATGTACCTGTATGTGCTTGGTTTGAAAATTCTCGATTTTCTACCCAAAAATAGAAAAACTTGGACCATAAAATGGTTAGCCAAGTTTTTAAAGACATGTTTGTTTTATAATGACAATATATACTAGAATACCAAAACCATGTCACTTTACATAATGTTTGTGTTAATAGAAAAATTCCGAAAAACACAGATACATTTATGATCAATAAATCTTTATATCACGTTCAGTTGTTATTATAAGCTTTTTGTTAACAGTTCAAAAAAATATAAAATGTACTGAACTATAAATTTCAAAGGAAAGACTTGTCAGCTAAAATAGCGAGGTTTCAGCTTTAACTCAGGCACAAGTTCTTAAAAGCTTTGCACTGACCAACTTCACGTACATGGCACAGAACAGGCAGCGATTGTCAAAAATAATGAAACATGCTATGATCCATATTAGACGATAAGCTTTTTAAAATCAATAAAAACAGATAGTATGTGTTCCTTAAAAAAATAATAAGCTTATGAAGGTGCACAAAACAGAAGACACCAGACCGTGGGAGTGGTGAATTGAATTTGCAGAGTTTCAAAGTCGACTATGGCCTGCAAGTCTGACCAGGAGCATTTGAAAACCTAGACATCACTTTCAAAGTGACTAAATGTGCCGGCATGATTTTTAGGCATATGTAGATGCCTTTTGGATTTTATTTGGACAGCGCTTCCAGAATGCTGATCACTCTAGTTTTTGAGACGCACTCGTAGTTGTCATTTCTCAGCTCCTTTGTTCAAAACAGACCCAGCTGGTCGATGATGAGCAGAGAGAGAAATTAGCGTTCCAATAATTAATCTTTTGTTAAGCTCAGGCGCGGCTCCTCCGCTAAGGTTGAAAAGCGTCGCCCCAATGATTATCATTTTATTTATTGCTAGATACGATCTCGAGCGGGGTTGACGGAGTAGGGAGAGGAGTGGGTTTCACTCCTGAAGTGCTCAGGACTGCTTGGCCCTCTCGGGTCGCCACAAGCCGTTCTGTGACCTTTGCATGTCCCCCACCAGGCTGCATTACACACCCTGGTGTGCAACATGCAAACCCTCCCAGTTCCCGTCTAAGCGCCGATCCACGGCGCTCAGGCCAATCACAATGCTACATTACAGCGTTGTGATTGGCTTTGGGGAGGCTGCGAGGGGGGGGGGGGTGGGGTGCTTCCTGCTGCTGGCTGAGAATGTAGGAAGATGTCGGAGGGACCGAGGACGATGGAGATGCAGTGGCCGTTCAAAAGGTAAGTGTTTTTTTGTTTGTTTAGTTTCCCTTTTTTTGGCCCCTCAGGCTCCTGCCTCCTTCCCACCCTGCCTCACCACCCAGGTCTGGTAGAAGCAGCTACTGGGTAAGCTTCTCCGGACCACATTTATGTTTGAAAAGTATGATTCTGTGTCAACTGAGTCAGGGAAGGTTTTTTAAAAAAAATTCCAGCATCTTTTTCTTACAAACTGGGAAATCAGTGAAATATATTGCACTTCCCCTCTAACCTGCAGTACATTTGAATGATTATTTAGTCAGTGTTAAATCAACCAAGTATTAAAGGGATATGGTAACAAACCCAGTAGGCCTCATTTCATCAACTAGACAAATGAGAGGCGGGGTCGGCATCACTGAGATTTGAAATGACCATTTTTAGGGAACACACTCATCTCCTACATAGGCGCCTAAACTCACTGAGATACATTAAGAGGTATCTTTCATGGTTTGGTGGTCAGAGCCCACATCCTGTAACATCACGTGGGATGATGTCATTTAGTGATCTCGATCAAAGAGAGAATAGAATGCAATGAAATGCTTAACAAGGAAACCATGTGTTTTTTCTTTTAAATGCCAACACTATAAGAAAGTACAAAATGCTAGAAATAACACCTAACAAGTCTGTCTACTTACAATAGGCAAAAAGCTAAAATATACAGTACATATGCTGATAGAGGCATAGCTAGAAAGTACAAGGAATGCACCCTGCAGCCCTTTGAACACGATTTCTGCATACTTGCAGGCCGCCAGGAGCCTGTTTGGGGCACACACAGGCATTACTCTTTAAGGGAAATGGGTTCCCATATCCCGCCAGGGGCTGCATTATGGTGGCTAGTACAACTTATCAAAACTGTTGCCCCCAATATGCCCTCCACCAAGAGACACAGGTGCCATCTCCTGACAACAGAAGGTCACTCATTCACCCGGAGGCCTTGAGAACAAATATGAAAGTAGAGGAAACCCATCTACTAAAGACAATGCGGCCTCGGCCCACCTACTGCCGGAAGCCTATACTTAGGCTTCTAGCATGAGAGAGAGAGAAGATAGGTGAAAAAGTGCTGATTTATCATTTGTTTTAAGAATCAAAAGAAAACAATGCATTTTAAAACGTTATAGGGCACCACAAACATCTATTCATAGCATCAAGACACATAACACAGAGGCGGTCAGAGCTCCTAAGCAGGAACTCACTTGTGTGGGGGGCTCTCTTCTTGTAAAGTGGGGAAGGTGAACCCCATGATGCTGGATAACCACAAAAGGCAGGAACATACCAAAAATAATGATTCAGACCAAATCAATGACTAGTGTTGCTACTTATAGCACTTATCAATGAGGTTGAGATGACTAATGTATATTCACAAATTTTCTCCAGCCTTTAGGTAATTGTTTCAAGCATGTACAAACTAATAAAAACAAGGAATAGACATACCCGTAATTTGCAATGCACAGAAACATTTCAAAATTTGCTAACATTCGTGACAAGAATTTTCAATTCTATTAAGGACAAGGAGGCGAGGATTATGCTTAGTCTCATTTCTTTACTGACACATAGCAGCCAATCACATTACAGTAAAGAAAAAACAGAAAATACGTCACTCATGAACCATAGAGTACACCCATAGTATATAAACAGTCTCAGAGGTAACCACTTCCTCTTTCTTTGTCCAAGTCCAGTAGGAAGAACCAATAAACATCAGAAACCACGGAGAACATCATCCGAAAGGACCAAAATCCGAACGAGGAGGAGGAGGAACTTCCAAAAGCCACAGGAACAGAAGCAGGCCAACGAGGAGTAGAAACTCGCAGCAGAACTTCCACAAGGGCGGAGCCGGAGGAACCTCACTTGGGATCAGAGCCTGAAAAGAGACACAAAGCCGTAATACACATCCTGTGTAATCATGAGCAAACAAAGGGTGGGTAGAGAAAATCAAAGCATTCATTACATTGCATCAGGAAAGATCTATGAAGCATTGCATAGTACAATATAATAGATACATGCATATACAACGGGTGGGATAATCCTCGCCTCCTTGTCCTTAATAGAATTGAAAATTCTTGTCACGAATGTTAGCAAATTTTGAATTCTATTTCAGGACAGGAGGCTCCGATTATGCTTGTTTAAAGCTCATCCACCACAACAGAAGCAACAGTAGGAACAGGCTTGAAATAAAATGTCTTAAACACTGAATCTGAGGACCAATCAGCAGCTTTCATAATGTCACATAAAGAGACCCCCAATGAAAAAGCCTTAGAGGCCATGGCTCCCCGAGCCGAGTGAGCACCAAAAACAGAAACATCAATGCCCGCTTCCTCCATAAGCCATCTTACCCAACGGGCCAAAGTGGCTGGAGCAACGGGACGAAAGGGTTTTTGCAAAGCAATCAATAATTGACCCTGCATATCAGATCGATGAAGAGAAGTACTCACCTCATACTCCTTAAGGCATTGAACTACACAAAGGTTAGGTCGAGCCGGAAAAGAAGGATACGAAATGACCTCCGTGTTAGTTTTTGTGCGCCGGGAAAGGCGAAAAGAAACACCCTCCGGCGTGAAACTACGACCCGCTAGATCTAGAGCGCGGACGTCAGAAATGCGTTTGCAGGAAAGCAAACACAGTAACATAGTAAGCTTGGCTGAAAGTTGCTTACGAGATAATAAGGAATTAACCGGCCAAGCCTCCAGAAAACGTAGTACCACAGAAACGTCCCATAGGGAAACATATCTAGGCTTAGGAGGAGTAGCCATACGAATACCTTTCAGAATTTTGGCTACGAAAGGGTGTTCCCCAACTGGCTTGCCATCGACAGGAAGATGACCCGCCGAAATGGCGGAACGGAAATTGTTGATTGTGCAATAAGCCAAACCCGAAGAGGAGGACAGAGATGGCAAAAAATTGCATATCAGAGAGATATCAGCCGATGTGGGATCAACTTGCCGTTGAGCACACCAATCACTCCAACGCTTCCAGGAACTTCTGTAGCGCTTGTGAGTGTTAGGGGCCCAGGCATTGCTGAGGAATCTGACAGCGTCCTCAGAAAGGCCTGGCACCGTCCAACGTTCCCCGAAATTCGCCACGCCAGGAGAAGGAGGGAGCCGGACTGAACCAGGGGATGCGGATTCTGCAATGGATCTAGAAGGAGATTCGCCCTCTGAGGAAGAAGAAAGGGCAGGTCGCATGCCATCTCCAGAAGAACAGGGAACCATGGCTGAGCCCTCCAGAGAGGGGCAATCAGAATCAATTCCGCCTGAAAGCGCGACACGTAGGCCAGAACCCTCGGGAGCATCATAAATGGGGGAAACGCATAACAGAGGGATGTCGGCCACGTCTGGAGGAAAGCATCGGTGGCTAGAGCCTCCGGATCCGGTCGCCAGCTGAAGAACTGGGGAAGTTGGGCGTTGAGCCGGGACGCAAAGAGGTCGATCAGACACGGACCCCAGTTGCGAAGCAGTTGGCGAAACACCCTGGGGTGGAGTCTCCAGTCGCTGAAGTCCCTCAGATGTCTGGAGTTCCAGTCCGCCACTAGATTGCGAGACCCGGGAAGGTACTCTGCAATAACAGTGATCTTGTGTTGGAGGCAATAATGCCAGAACTCCTTGGCAATCTCTGCCAACAATCGCGACCGAGTTCCCCCCAGCTTGTTGATGTAACGCACTGCGGAGACATTGTCCATCCGGAGAAGGATGCAGCAGTGGGATTGAAGAGGCGACAGGCATTTGATCGCAAATGACCCCGCTAGCAACTCCAAACAGTTGATGTGGAGTGAAAGTTCCCGCGGAGACCACCGACCCCCCGTCGAGACCGGACCGCAACGGGCTCCCCAGCCCCAACGACTGGCATCCGATTCGATCACAATCTCCGGAGAGGAGCCGAAGAGGGCTCTGCCGTTCCAGGCCTCCATGTGATCCAACCACCATTGCATCTCCAGCCTGGCCTCCTCCGAGAGAGGAATCAAATCGGAATACCGGAGGCCACGCTGAAGATGCTGGATCTTCAGACGCTGAAGGGCCCGATAATGTAGCGGTGCTGGAAATATTGCCTGCAGGGAAGACGCCAAAAGCCCGACTACTCGCGCTAACAACCTCAATGACACAGTCGGACTCGAGATAATGGAATTCAATTCCTTCTTGATATAGCGAATCTTCTGCTGGGGCAGCAGCAGCTGACAAGTGATGGAGTTGACTCTGAACCCCAAGAAATCGATGACCTGAGAAGGATGAAGAACAGATTTGGGAACATTCACCAGAAATCCGAGGGACTGGAGAAGGTCTATGGTCCAGTCCAGATGAGTCATTAGTCGGACCGGACAATCCGCCAGAAGGAGGATGTCGTCCAAATAAATGATCAAACGAACCCCACGACTGCGGAGCGATTCCACTACAGGACGTAACAGTTTCGTGAAGCACCAAGGTGCCGACGAAAGGCCGAAGGGAAGGACTTGGTATTGATACCAAGTCCCCTGCCACTGAAACTGCAGAAAACGGCGATGTGGATGGAAGATCGGGACCGAAAGGTAAGCATCTTTGAGGTCCAAACGAACCATCCAATCCCGTTCCCTCAAGAGGTCTCTCAACAGATGGATACCCTCCATCTTGAAGTGTCTGTAAACTACCCCCGCATTGAAGTCCTTCAGATTGAGGACCAACCGAGAACCTCCTCCCTTCTTGTCCACCAGAAAATTCGAGCTGGCAAATCCCTGCGGATGGCGGACTGTCGGCACAATGGCCTCCTTCAATACCAGAGACTTGAGTTCCTCTGTGATGAACTCCTGACTTTCCTTTGAGAAGTGAAGAGGGAAGGGAGGACGAGATTGGTGAATGGGATGATAGAATTCGATTTTGAATCCCTGAACCGTTTCCAGCACCCAAGCATCGCCTGAGATTGCGCGCCAATTGGCTAGAAAATGGCGGATCCTGCCCCCCAGAACAACACTGCATGCAGGAAGAAGTCTCACCTGAAGCGGCGGAATCTTGACGTCCGCCGGAGTAGCCACCTGAACCTCCTTTCTTGAACTGCCCACGTCCTTTCCTGGAAGGGTAGAAGTTAGACCGCTGGGCATAACCGGAATCCTGCTGGCCTCCCTTATGGGACTGGTTCCCACGTTGAGTGGATTGGTATTGACCACGGCCGGACGAACGTCCCCAGTTTCGTCCGGCCTTGTTAAAAACCGGACCTATGGCCCGTTTTAAGGTGGCCTGTGCCTTGTCAATACTACTAAAAGTGCTGACAAAATGGGTGAGCTCTTTCAAAAAGGATTGACCAAAAAGAAGACCCTGAGCAGCAGCGCCTGCCTCCGAGGAAGAAAGTTCAGACAATTTCGGGTCCAGTTTCAGAAGAATAGAACGCCGGCGTTCACTTGAGAGGGCACAGTTGGCGTTCCCTAAAAAACAGACGGCTCGCTGTGCCCACTGAATGAGCTCGTCAGGATCGACAGTGGTAGACGCTTCTTTGGCCCGGAAGCCTAGATCCAACATTTTTGTGATAGGACCTAAGAGGTCCAAAACTTTATCCTGACAAGCCCGCCAGGAACGGTCTAGACCTTTTTTGGGGTCTTTGGAAAATTTGGTCATGTACGTAAGAATGGTAGGGTCGACCTCCGGCGTGTCCGCCAGGTTTTCCGCCAAATCTGGTCGCGGACACTCTGAGCGAAGACGCGCTCGTACATCTTTATCAAAAGGGTGCCTGATATACTGCTGAACATACTCAGCCACAGCCGGGGAAGGAAGCCAGGCGGAAGAATTCGGGTGCACAATATCTTCGGGCTCAAAAGTTAAAACAGGAGGCCGAGAGGAGGCATCCACAAAATGTTCTTTGCATTTACGTTTTTTGGGAGGAGGAGGCAAAACCTCCGACGAGGAGGAGGAAGCATCATGGTCGTCGCTCTCTACCAGTACAGGGACAGCCTTGGATTTAGAGGACAAGGACCGAGCCAACTTCCTGAAGTCCGAAGAATGGGGATTACCAGGAGATGAGGACTTCTTGGAGGGAAGCCAACCTTGCTGTTGCGCATATTGCGTCAAATGGCGCTTCAGGGGTGTAATGGCACGAGCCATTGCCCTATTCATAGAGAGTTGTACCCCTTTGTCCAGTGCCTCAACCAGGTCTTGCTCAAAAAAGTCAGACCCCTCCTCCTCAAAGTCACCTTCCTCCTCGAAATGATAGGAGCCACTCATGATACACTGGGAGTGTAGTAAATCAGCCCACCAGGTGACAAGGAATCTGGTATGTCAGTGACACAGTCTGAGGGAGTGAAAAACCTCACAGTCAGCAAGATAAGCAGGAAAAACTGCGTAGAACACAAGATTTAAAGCGTGGAGGGAGGCTTGCCGACCAAAAAATCACCACTCTAGGCAAAGCCTATGCAAATTCACAACCGGGACCTTTTTCCAAGCTGCGGCGTCGAAACGGGACAAGCTGACAGGCAGTGGGCGTATACGTCAACAGACGCGTTCAAGAGCCGGCGCTGTGTTGACAGAAAACACAGCTGCGCGAGGAAAAGCCCTTAGGGACAAAGGTCGCGCATGCGCAGACACGCGGCTCGCCCGACAGCCAAGGAGCCTGCTCGCGCTGAACGCGCGCGAGGCAGGACAGTCCCCAACTCCCTCCACTAAAATACGGGACAAACGGCAGCAAGTGCCCGACCCCGGGAGGTGACACACGCTCCCACCGACGCGCCGGCCGAGTGAAATGGAAAAACGACCAAGACGGCAGCAAGAGCGCGAAATAAGCGCCAAAGCAATAATACACAGCGCGCACAAAGCGGTATGAATTTAAACCAATAATACAATTGAAACAGGTATAGAATAACAATTTTGCACTTAACTGGCTGCGGAGCAGCAAAGAAAGAGGAAGTGGTTACCTCTGAGACTGTTTATATACTATGGGTGTACTCTATGGTTCATGAGTGACGTATTTTCTGTTTTTTCTTTACTGTAATGTGATTGGCTGCTATGTGTCAGTAAAGAAATGAGACTAAGCATAATCGGAGCCTCCTGTCCTGAAATAGAATTCTAAAGGCTTATGTACTAGGGGTGCGAGGAAATAGTGTAATTTGCTTTTACGTAATTATGTGAAATTACATGAAATTATGCAAAATGCAAATCCCTCTTTTTGCACTGTAGTTTAGCATGAACTGTGTCCTCTTTGCATTCTACTGTAAAGAAAAATAGTCTGAAAACAACAAGAGGCACGAGACACAGTTGCTTACACTATGGCTGTTCGATCTATTTCTGAGCGCCTGCCCTAGACTTTTACCACAAATGGCATCTAACTATACACATGGTGTGATGGTCTAATTTCAGGAATTTTGTATGACAAGCATTACATGAATTTCCAAAAATTAAGCAAATTAAACTAAAAGTTAGTATCTATTGGAAAAAAGGGCCACATCCACCAAATATCCTGTGCAATTTCCCATGACAAGAAAAAAAACATTGGGAAGTCCAGAAGGTCCAATGTGGTCTTACTCTAATACCACTGTAATTCAAATTTCTTGAGCCTGATATAACATTGGGATCTCCGTCTGACTCCGAAAAGAGTCTGCTGTCTTGCTTACTCCAGGCGCAGGCATACTGCACACAAAGGAAACACTTGCAGCAAAAGGCAGCTTCACTTCTCAATCAGAAAAGAGTTCATCAGGCGGTTGACAACTTCAGGCTGGTCCTGCTGAACCCAGTGTCCGGCTTCTGGAATCATCTCCACCCTGAAGCGTTGCTGCACGTACTGCCTCATGCATTGGATCATGCCTGCCTCGAGGAACTGGTCTCGTTCACCCCAAATCACCATTGTGGGCACCAGCACATCCTGGAACTTCACTGGGAAGGAACTGCAAAGTAAATACCATCAGTGATCAGATTACAGTAAACCAGAAGTCAAGTCTAGTCATTCCCCAATGGGATGTGGATGCAACATTCTCACGCTATTTTACTCTGTGCCCACCAAGCATCAGACACTATGCATGGGATATGGAATATGGGAGGAACAACACCTGAACAAAATGTATCCTGCATGTCAAATCTGGACAATTACTGTATACTAGAATCTGAAGTCAGGAAAAGCCCCTATGTACTATTATCTCAGGTCTAAATTTATTTGCTGACTTTGTCCTAGGCTTGGACAGGTTTCAGTGTTACAGGTTCTAAAGCTTGAACTGGTTTCTGCATCCTAGTTTGTAAAGGCTGCGCAGGTTTCTGTGCCTAGTTTCTCCAACTTGACCGCGTTCCTTTATCATAGCACGTATGTATGTATGTATGTATGTATATGTATGTATAGGCATTTATATAGCGCACTACTTACCCGTAGGGTCCCAAGGCGCTTCGACCGCTGCGAAACCCTTCCTGGCTTCCCTGAGAGATGGTCCCTTAATGGGTATCTCCAGGGTGAGACCAGGCATCCCCGGCGGTCTGGTGGGGCCGTTAGTGAAGATGAGGCAAGCTAATGCCCAGAGTTGCCGAGTGTGATCGCTGATCAGAGTGGGCACCGAGGCGAGAGAATTATCGAGTCCGCTGACCCTGGTCCAGAAACCTGCTGCGCCGGGAATCGAACCCTGGTCCCGGGCCGTCCTCTGCTCTCGGGTCTGCCGCCTCTAACCAGTGAGCCACACTACTACGTAAAGCCTGGACAGCTTCTTGCATCATATCATCTTCAATCTGTTAAACTGTTTATACCTTCTCAAATTCGGACATCTGTTCAGATCCCTGGATAGCATGGGTTAACCTTGATAGAACCAGACAAATACCATCTTGTGAGGACCAGTCCAAGTAGAGTATTTAGGTACTTTCGAGTGAGTGTATCAAAAAGTAAAAGTGCAGTTACACTTTCTTTGGAGCGCTTAATAACCTACCCTACTATAAAAGCGCATGTTCAGTTAGAATAGTAATTACACCCTTCAATAAGGTCAATGGCAAGTACTCAAAAGTTTGGGTGGGGTGTGTGCATATTTGTATATAAAGACCTTACACGCTTGAACATGCATCAAACCTGGACAGATTTTTATGTGTCTTAATCTGCACACTAATGTTTTATTTTGAGTTCAATGACTACATGAACTCTTACAGGGGGACATTAAATGAACAGATCAGTGAAATCATGTATTTGGTCTGTAAAGTATTCTTCTTAACTGTAGATCTCTGAAGAGGTCTAAATCAAAAAATGAAATTGAACAGATATGTGGCAGGACAAACATCGCCCAATGTGTGCAGCACAGGGTGAGAAAGCAAGAAATGTGCTTTGGTTAACTTTCACTACAAAACATTGGACTGTTTTTTTAGTGCTGGACATGTGCTCATGTGTTTCCGATCGCTCAGCTGGCTGTTTTTAGGCAAAGGCAAATAAAGAACACTGATCTGCATTATTGTTTCTTAACGTCTCACTGCCCGTGAGGCAAAGGTGATTAAGTGGACCCTCTGAAGAGTTGAACATGAGACTACAAGGTCAAACGTAGATTCCAGGGAAGGATGCATTAGTTCATTGACAATGGTAGTGAAACATTTTCTTGGAACTCATTATTGGGTGCTTGTGCAAATGTGGCCCTTGCTAAATTATCAATGAGTTGATGCTTTAACAGACAACACGCTATTCCCTTCCTGTGTTATCCATTTGTGAGGGTATAGGTGACTCATACATGACATGATCAGGTTTCCCTGTATGTGGCGATCTAAGCTTCCGGTACCTCATCACGTTTCGATAGTAGTTCAGGGGTCCAGTGAGCCCCCCTGGCTGGGACATACTGTACAGAAAGGCCTCCATCTCTTCTTCAGTCAGACGTCGCTGGGGGTTCTGGATTCCAATCTTCGCATTCGTCAAGGCCCTCTTCAACATCTACTGGACAAAATACAGGATATCAGGGAGGGGTTGGCACCAGAAGAGGAGTAGGGGTGTATCAGAGAAGGGATAAGTGGGGTACCAAAACTGAAGGGTAGATGGCAGAGGATCAGCAGCCAATGACTGAAATACATATCTGAAAGGGAAAGCAAGGAGGTAGAGGGAAGACTAGGGTGGCTGTAGATATTCAAAAGCGAAAGAGATAGGAGTGTCAGAAGAGATGAGTGGAAGAGTATATCAGACGGGGAGGGCGGAGAGGTTGTTAGCCGAGGAGGGTACAGGGGTATATGAAACATGGGAGAGAGTATCAGCCACATATCAGTAGAGACTGGTAAATAAAACATAGCCCGCCAATAAACAGAACATTTACATTATTAACTTCTTGGCTGGAATTTTTGGCTGGCTCGGGTGGGCTATAGGAGGGTCAAAGAAAATGTTTTTTACGGAGAGGCTTTTTCGGGTGGCCAATCCTGCAGAGGGCATGCACATAGACATAAATGACGATGCCAACAAATGCAAAGTGGGATACTGGCAGGTGCAAAAAGAAGACCAATAGAATCTATTGTTCCAACAATGTTATAGAACTTAAGAACAGAAACGGATAGCAATGGTTTTGGAGTGCTGATTTTAGCTGGATCTATCCACAGCTTTCCCTAGCGTTGCATTCCTACTGTAATGGGTCCACGATCTGGGGTTCTAGGGCACTGCCTTTTTAGGTCTCGTCCTATTCCATTCCGCAAGGAATGAATAGGACAAGACTATTGGGGCTAAACTAAGAGCTAAACTAAGCTCTGAAAAATGCGGATTTCCAGAAGTGCATGTGGTCTCGTGAATGCGCTTCTATCCGCCTGCCTCGCATCATCACATGAAAGCCATTTGTTGCTTGTTCACACTTCTTTCACGGCCGCGAGGCTGTGCGTGCTTCAAAGGGATCCGCTCACTTCTCCTCCCCCCTCGCCGAGAGCTTCACATTTCAAAGAGCTCTCCCTCGCCTCGGAATGCATTTTTGGCCAATATCTACGCACTGAGGAGCGAGACTGATCTTTCCATGTCTGCATGAAGATCTGTTCATAATCGTATCCACCGATTCGGCACTGGGGCGCGACAATGGACACCAGAGCACTCCAGTCCTACCATACCACCTCTGACTGCCTAAAAGAGAGTTAACGTTGCTTACCTAAAGATCTCTTCCCTGCCTCCCCTTTGGCCTCCTTCACAGCTAACTGCACAGACGATCCTTCTTTCTCCAGAGCTGCTAAGCACGGGCTCTGACATGTTATCTAAGTATCCTCAGCTGTTGCACCAGCAGGGGACTTGCATCTCATTTGAACCGAGTTGGTTTCCCGAATAACTCATTCCTCTTCTCTGGGGACGCTGCACCGATCACTGCGTATAAGGAATTGAAAGGTTTCTAACCGCATACCACTGCTGACAAGATAGTCAGGGATATCTTTGCAACCTCAAGTCCATTTCTGAGCCTCCCTAAATTACCCCTTCCCCAGCTCCACTCCATACATGACCCAAATCATACTTAAGGCACACAATGCGCCACTGCTTGTGGGTGCCCCGTCTGGCATTAAGCCACAGTTCCACTCGGAATAGATGCAGACATGCACTCTAATGTGGCGTAACGGTCAGATCTGCCGACTTTGGAACTGGAGAAACAGGTTCGCGTCTCGGCGTCGTCTCAACATCATATCATTCTGGGCAAATCACTCCCTGTGCCTACCAAAACATGAATGTATACTTGTCTAACGCAACTGGCGCTTATGTAAATCCCTCCATATCTTCGGGAGGAGTTTGCGCAATATAAAACTGAAAAACTCAAAAAAACTTTGCATGCTTTTTGTTTCTTGAAAGAGCAATATGAATAGGCATACTTCGGAATCGTTTCTAGTATGCTTAATTTTTATGGCGCTCTTCCCAAACTATCAATCTCCTGCAAGTTAACATTGTACTTTGTGATACCTCGCCCATTCTTTTTAAGCGAAGATGGCCCAGTTTGTTTTATTTTCTACTTTGGGTTCTTCACTTTGTGTTTTGGCAGTCGCGGGAGAGATTTACACGCTGTTTGGTAAAGAAAACTGTAGCGCTACTGACACCTAGTGGCTCAGTGATATAGTTACAAAAACAGCCTGGCCGAGATCCTCGTATATTCCGGTTGATGAAATAAGGTTTTTTGGAAATCTCACTGAAACTTCCTAAGCAAAAGTACAGTTGCGTCTTTCAAGTATGGCATGAGGTTAAAATGAAATGAAACCTTAACGCCTTATAGGCTGTACTCACACAATGTACATCAGCATCATTGCCGACATTCTGACCTGATAACGATATTGAGGCATGCATGTGACAATGATCAGCCGCGTGGCTTCCAGGGGAGCTGCTAATTGCTTTATTCAGCTGCCCCAGGGAGCGCACAGCCTGGCAGTTTAGCACTGGCCCGTCGCCTCTGTCATTTACCCTAATGCCTTTGATTCAGTGCTGGTGGGGAGGACGGCGAGGGGGGTGGGGTTACACAGTTGCAGCCTTTTGTGCACCTTCATTTTCTGACCCTCTCTCCCCACTTCCTCTCTTCTCGAACTTCTCTTCCCCTCCCCATTCTCCCCCTCCTCCGTACCAATACATTTCCCTTCCTCTCTCCCCCACTCCTTCATCTGCCCTCTCCCTCACACCCCCGCCTCCCCTTCTCGTTCCCTACACACTACTCCTGCCTGCTCGCGCCTAGCAATACGCAGAGTAATTTAAAGCTGTTTGTGGCCTGTAATGCGCTCTCTTTTTATTAACTGCTATTGCCTCCATGTCACAGTTTAACAATAATCTCTGCACTAATCTCTCTTCTCCCCTTCATCTCACTGCCCTGCTTTCTCAACTATCACTTGTATTGCTCCATCTTTCTACATATCTTCATCATGTCTCTTTGCTTCCCTTTCTCCTCCTATTCCTAATTTACCTCCACTTCTTCCTCGCTCTCTGCGTTTTTACATCCTCCTCCTCTTTTTAGGTCAAGCCAATTTATAAGCGCAAACCTTCAAGTGCACGCAGTTAAAAAATTGTCCAGCGCAACTACCACTGTTAAACTAAATGTGACTGGTTGCTTTGTGTTCTCTCTCATGTTTGGAAACTTGCAGCTTGTTATTTTTATGTCTTTTCATTCCCTTTTACAATTTCTCTCCAGCCTCCTCGTGCTCCATTTTTATTCCTCTTTCCTTCTTTCTGCCTTGCTGTCCCCTCCCTTCTTCTCCCACTAACACCTCAAATTTCTCTAGTTTCTCTCCCCCTCTCAACATTCTGCCTTCCACTCACTTCTGTTGTTCTCGGTCTCTCTTACTAACGTCCCTTTAGACCCGTTTACATGCTCCCCTCTCTCCTTCGTTCACCGTGTCATTGCATTTTCTTCTTTATCCCTTCGTCTCATTCTCTCTATCGCCCTCACTCTGTCTATCTATTGCCCTCACTCTATCTGTCCATCGCACTCACTCTATCGCCATCACTCTTTCGATCGCCCTCACTCTACCTATGTATCTATCTATCGCCCTCCCTCTACCTATCTATTTGTCGCCCTCACTCTATCTATCTATCTCCCTCTATCTATCGCCCTCCCTCTATCTATCTCTCGCCCTCCCTCTATCTATCTCTCGCCCTCCCTCTATCTATCTCTCGCCCTCCCTCTATCTATCTCTCGCACTACCTCTATCTATCTCTCGCACTACCTCTATCTATCGCACTCACTCTATCTATCGCACTCACTCTATCTATCGCACTCACTCTATCTACCGCACTCACTCTATCTACCGCACTCACTCTATCTACCGCACTCACTCTATCTACCGCACTCACTCTATCTACCGCACTCACTCTATCTACCGCACTCACTCTATCTACCGCACTCACTCTATCTACCGCACTCTATCTATCCATCGCACTCACTCTATCTATCCATCGCACTCACTCTATCTATCGCATCACTCAGGACCACCACAGCATCACTCAGGGACACCACAACATCACTATGCGCTACCACAGCATCACTGAACGCCACCGCATCACTAATACGGCTCCCTTGAGCTTTGGGCCGACGGGCTCTTGGAAGACGCACCTGCGTGCCGGTTCTGGCATCGAAGCCTTTGACTGTTGTGTGGCGGCCTTCTCTTCCACCCCTAAACAATCTTTCTCTACTGATGAGGGAAGTCATCCCGAAACCCGAGACATGTCTCGGGCGATATCCTAAAACCCGGGACATGTATCGGGTCTAGAGATTCATCAGTCCTACAAGTACCGACTTGCACCCACCTGGGTGATCCACTGAAGAACTGCAAGTACCAGAGTCCCGAGGGGCGATCCGGAGGAGGGGCTAGCGGTGTGCGCTCCATTTATGACGAAACACAATACGGCTCCCTTGAGCTTTGGGCCGACGGGCTCTTGGAAGACGCACCTGCGTGCCGGTTCTGGCATCGAAGCCTTTGACTGTTGTGTGGCGGCCTTCTCTTCCACCCCTAAACAATCTTTCTCTACTGATGAGGGAAGTCATCCCAAAACCTGAGACATGTCTCGGGCGATATCCTAAAACCCGGGACATGTATCGGGTCTAGAGATTCATCAGTCCTACAAGTACCGACTTGCACCCACCTGGGTGATCCACTGAAGAACTGCAAGTACCAGAGTCCTGAGGGGCGATCCGGAGGAGGGGCTAGCGGTCTGCGCTCCATTTATGATGAAACACAATACGGCTCCCTTGAGCTTTGGGCCGACGGGCTCTTGGAAGACGCACCTGCGTGCCGGTTCTGGCATCGAAGCCTTTGACTGTTGTGTGGCGGCCTTCTCTTCCACCCCTAAACAATCTTTCTCTACTGATGAGGGAAGTCATCCCGAAACCCGAGACATGTCTCGGGCGATATCCTAAAACCCGGGACATGTATCGGGTCTAGAGATTCATCAGTCCTACAAGTACCGACTTGCACCCACCTGGGTGATCCACTGAAGAACTGCAAGTACCAGAGTCCCGAGGGGCGATCCGGAGGAGGGGCTAGCGGTGTGCGCTCCATTTATGACGAGCCACCGCATCACTTGTTGCCACCACAACATCACTCAGCTCCACCACCTCATCAATGTGTGCAACCATTCAACAACAACTGGTTCAAATATGTTCTCTCAATGTTTCAAGCTTTATTACAAATGTCACAAAAAGATGTTAATATTTCACTTCTGTTCTTGGATTTTCGTCACAATAAAATACAATGAACATAATCTTCACAAAAGTTATTTACAAAAGTTTAAGCTATTGCAGTTATAAATTACAATAACTTTTATTCAAGTATTCATTATTAAAAAAAATTAAAAGCCATTGTTATTTGTAATATCAATACATCTAAGTCACGTAAATACAACACATATTGCATTACAAATGCTATAGGTGTCACATTTGCGAAAGTTATAACTATTGGCATTGTAAATGACAAAGCTATTAATTTCTCTATTTTCAAAACCAACACATGAATACAAACCTTTCCTAATGCGAGACCTATTGCATTGCAAATGCTTGTTTGGACTTGTGGTTCTACAGGGTTCTGCCTTGTCGCACGCATCTATCTTCAGTATGGAGTTCCTTCCACTCGTCAAACTGATTCGCTTGCTTGCCATTCAATTTCATAATTATATGGATGATCTTAAACTCATGATGGAGCTTTAGACATTATCCATGTCACAGAGTAACAAACTTACTGAAAGTCTTTTGGCTACTGATAAATGTTTGAGTCGCAAGTACTTTAGGATGAAAGCTACTAAGATCGTCATTATAGTGGATGAAGTGCTGCTCTACATTATGGCCCTTAGTCATTTAGGCATTTGCAAAAGTGAAAATAACTTAGAATTCCTCACACACAGAGTAGCGCCCAGGCAATGACAGCAGTTGTATTGTGGACTATGCAAATAGTTTAGATTTCAGTGTACGTTCACCTCTGCTACATAGTCTCCAGTGTTCATAAACTTGCAGCATGTACTTTGACCATTTGTTGCCCAGGTATCATGCCCCCTAGTGACTCATTCGCTGCACAGGGTGATTGAGGAGAGAAGAGATTCACTTAAAGTGCTCTGCTGTGTGCATTGTAAACTAATTGATCTTTTCCCTTTTCTCAATAGAGAATTTTAGCCTTACAGACCAAGAGGACGACTTGCTTTAACTATGTCATGTTATACCTTAGTCCTAAAATTCAAAGAGGCCTACTGCAGAGCACTAGTCTTCTCTGTGCAGGCCATGCTACTATGGAACTTTCCTCCCCTTTATATAAAAATTATTGTTAACTATTGCATCTTCTGACATGCCTTAAAACCTTGTATTTTCCAGATTGGAAGAGTCAAATGTACTGAAGGTTATTGGATTATGCTATTTCTGTAGCATAAAGAGGGCACTATATTGTCAATAATTCGAGTTTTCGAAATATTTCATAGCATAACAACGCTGCCCACTGAAAAGAGTGATCCCAGTCATGGAAATGAGCCATGCAGGACAATGAACTGGGCAGTGTCAACCAACACAATAAGCAATTCTGGCCGACGTAACGGGTAATGCCGACGAACACAAAAAGTGATGCTTGCTAGCGTTAAAAAGTGATGCCCGTCAATTCAAAAAGCAATGCTGGCCAACCCAAAAACTGTTGCTGGCTGATTCAAAAAAAGATCCTGGGTGACACAAAAAGTTATGGTGGTTGACACATGAAATATAGCTGAAACAGTCAAAGAATTTTCCTGGCACGCACACACGGAGCAACCTTAGGATGTAAACAAGAGGATGCCAGCAGAAATATACAATGATGCCAGTAAATGCACAGAGTGATGCCAGGAGACACAAAAAGAGTTGTCTGAAGACATTGACCTTTACCAATAGATGCAAAAAACTGCTGGCAGGATCAATAAGCGATGCTAGCACATCAGCACAGGCAAAGAGCAACACAGGCACACCCAAAAAGTGATGCTGGCAGACACATACAGCAATGCAGTAGACACAAAATGCAATGGCAGTAAAAATCCAAGACAAATGCCAGCCGACACGAAACAAAAGGCGATGGCTGCATTTAGAAAGTAATGTCAACAGACAGAAGCAATGCATGGAGCAGACTAAAAATGAGAGTGATGTCAGCAGACACAAAGAGCAGTGCCCACTGAAGCAAAACACAGGAACGGAAGACATTAAACGCAATGTCCGCTGACATAATGAGAATGTTGATGACGCAAAGAGTGATGTCCGTAGAATCCTTGTACAGAAGGACGAGAACACATTATGATCCACAGCACTGATGGCCATCCTATCATTTTAGATGTTAGAAGGGAGTGGTGCTTTTCTGTCTTAAGGCAGCAGACAAATCCAGGAGGACTGGAAAGCAGTATCATAATTCATCTAGGATGTGGGGCATGTCACTGATGATGTTCACAGGGGGTGTTTTTGTTATGCATCTACGTATGAACATCGACTGAAGCTTGCCAGGGAGTTCAATGAGTTTAAGAACTGCTGAATTTTGATTCCACACATGATTCTAGAACTTTCAGTTAAAGGATGGAAGTTAAGTCCTTAAGGTCATCTCATTGCCTTTTCGAAAACAGAGAAAAGTATCCAACTTTGAGAGGTTCCATGATGATCCATTGGTTTATGAAGGAGTTCATGATCTTCCGATTGGCTTCATCAAACACTTTATACCTTTCAGGACAGAAGAGGGAATAGGTTACCATGGTTCAGAAGACGGTTTAGTTTTGCAGCTGCTTGTCAGATCTCAGATGTCAATTCCTTGGAAGGCGGACCATTCCTTTTCCGAATTTTTGTTTGGGCAGAGTTGGATGGGGTATTATGCGATTTGACCAGGGTGTGTTCTATCTTTTTGATTTTGTCTTGGGAGAATGCTGAGATATGATCAAACTTTGGAGGCATCAGTAATTGTCTGATTAGGAGGGATTGTGGCATTCATTACTATTCCAAAGAACTTTCTATGGCAGTTCCCGGTACAGTCAAGCTCTCTTTTGATGAACTTGGATTTAGCTTTGACGATGTGGAGTTTGTAAGTTCTTTTTTAATCTCAGATTAGCCAGGGAAAAAATGATGCATTTTGTCGCTGACTTCTTTCTGTGAGAGAGAGTGATATTCTTTCTTTATTTAGTTCTTTAGAGAACCAAGATATTGATGCTTTATTTCTTTGTCTTCTCATAATTTCTGGAGCTAGCAAACCTATGATCGCTGTCATAAGACTCCTATCGATTGAGGAGGTAGATTGTGTCAGTAAGGCAAGAGAGATGTTTGAATTACTGTCCGACCACTGAGGCTAGTAGGTCCTCGTGTAAGTTCCTAAGATCTTTCAAACACATGTTAGGTTCCTTTGGTTGGTTTCTGGGAAAGTGGAAAGCCTGGGTTGATTGAGAAAAAATGAGAGAGTGATCACACTAGTCAAAAGGTAAGGTGGAGTTTAATTTTACTTGGTCTTTATCTGCTGTAATCAGGATATCTCCCTTATTATAGGCTGGGGATGTGCAGATGTGACAATGATTGTTCTGTACAATGAAGCTTGAGATAATCCAGTCGGCAGCTTAAGGATGGTCATTCAAGTGAGAGTTGAAGTCTCTTGAAAAAGAGGTTGTTTGAGTGAATTTCGCTAACGGTGATTGTTGGACTTGGCCTTTTTCCCCCAAAATTTTTCGCTTTTGACCCCCTTACCTAGGATGTCTCCCCCATGGGATTAAACCTGTATAGGCCATGTGTGGTGTGAGACACTTTGTTGAAACTGTAAAATTACATGTTGTTAAATGGTGTACAGAAAATATCCCCCATTTTAAAACTGCACCTGACTGAAATGTATTGTATTTTAAAATGGATGCCATGGCCTGGGTAGTGCCACCTGACTACGTTAGGTTGGCGGTCTAGTCATTAATACCCAGCAACCCCTAGCTTTTGGAGGGAAAGCCTGGCACCCAGGGTGCTCACCCCCTCCCCTAGAACCAGTTTAGGCTAGATGTGCCAACATTCTAGAAGGTCCTGGCACTGCCTGGGAGGAGGGTATAAATAGGGAGAAGTGTCACCAGAGAGTCAGTCAGCGCGGGGACAAAGAAGAGAGGGGACCTGCTGTGAGGTGCTACCGCCACATGGGCCTGTGAGCTGGGCCCTGCACCCCTATAAACCCCCCCGCTGCTGTCCCCATGGGCCCCTGACAAGGGAGGGCCCCTACCCAGGTCCCTGACACTGTGGGAACCGGGAGTTACTCCAGCGCTGAGGGAAAGAGGTGCCCACATGAGGAGGAATGCTGTGGGCTTGAACCCCCCAGGAGGTGAGGAGTGTGCCCCTGGGGCTGGCTGTGGAACTGTTCACCCCCCTCCGTGAGGTGCGCCTGTCAGAAGCTGTTTGGGGAGGTTGGTGCCCCCAGGAAGCTGTGGCCCCCTTTGGAAGTGCTCCTGCTGCATTGCCTTAAGCGTTGGACTGGGAGGAGCTGAGTGTCCTTAGAAGCCCTGGACTGCCTACCCAGCGCTGTGGGAAGAAAAACGCGTTGTTCTGAGGGCCTGCTGTGTCCCCCTAGGAAGCGCTATAATCTGGAAGCGCTAATCTGCCCCAGAACTGCCGTGTGGGCGCAAGGAGCAGTGCGCTGTGAATAGCGCTGTGGTTTGAGTAGTAGTGTGCGGTGGAAAACGCTGTTTCCTGAGGAGACTGTGGCAAGGAGCAGTGTGCTGTGAATAGCGCTGTTTGAGGAGGCGCGCTTCTGTCGCTATATAAATAATTAATTAGAAGGGAGCCTACCCCTTATTGATGCCACCGTCACCGCCGCAGCCCGGCGCCGCCAAAGAGAACCCGCCGTGTTCGGCGTCGTTGCGGCGGCCCCCGGTACCAGGAGAGGGCCGCCAAAGTAAGAAAGGGGCCGCGCTAGGCCCTGAGGCCGCGGCACTCACGTCATGTGACGGGGGCGCCAGGCCGCGTCATCGGCCCGCCCCCGCCGCGCACGGATTGGCCTGCGCGGCCGTGACCTGTGAGGCCGCGCAGGGATTGGTTGACGGCCGGCAAGGCCAGAAGAGGCGGAATCGGAGCCCCGGGTCTCCGTGAGGTAGGAGGGGGACCCGGGTGAAGCGCTGGTGTGGAGCCCCGTGGACCGAGCGACCGGAGCGGGAGGCCACCCCGCCGGTCTGTGACCTGAGTGTGGGGCCGGGAGGATAGGCGGGGCCGGGGCACGCTGTCGGTGCCAGCCCCGCCTTCCCAAACCAAGCCGGGAGAGAGGCCGTCGAAGGAGGCCAGCTGGAGCGGGTGCCCACACTGCCGGTGAGTCCCCCGCCCCGCTCAGGAGAAACGAGGGGCCGGCATTGAAGAAAGAGCCCCCCCCAAGGAGCGCGAGACAGGGGGTGGTGTGGAGAGTCCCACGTGTGGAGAGAGAGACGGGCAAGGGTTGCCCAGGCACCGCGTTGGTGCCTACCCCGCCCCCATACCACGAGGAGGAGCAGCCGGAGGGGGAGAGGGAGCGACGAGGCACAGGGACGGTGCCAGCTCATCCCCTGTCCCTAGGGAGGGACCAAGAAGTTGAGTGAAACCCTCCTTCAGCCGCCCTGAAGTCCTGGCCCCAGTGAGGAAGAAGGGCCTGGGCAGCTGGCTTACGTCATTGTAGGGCCTCCAGAAGTCGGGACGGCCCTGCCCCAGAACATCTGGAGCTACGAGGAGGAGCCGCCAGCACTCGCAGGAATCCCGGTGAGTGGGGCTTTGATTATCCTTCGTGGAAGTCGGGGCACAGGGTCGGTGCTCGCCCCAGGACTTGTGCTAGCCCCTGGAAACTGTACTGAGCTTCATTGGCCCTATTGATCCCCTTTTTAAGCCTCTAGACTGGGCCGGGACATTACTGAGGCCCCCCCGGGATTGGTACAGGGACAAGTTAACCCCTAGCTAGGTGTTAGGCCCTGCAGAGGGAAGGGCTGGGTAATTTAGCCTGGTTGTTAGTGGCTTGATTATCCCTGGGTCCTGCAATGGTTAATTGCCATGTTTAATCCTAATTAGGATACTGGTTGCCCTAAGGTAACGCAGCATTTCCATGTTACCTGCCAAAGTGTGGTGCGCTTCCGTGCCTAGTTTGAATTGTAGGCTGATTACCTTGCTGATGTGGTTATGCTAATGTTATGCCTACACTAAGGTTATTGAGGCCCAGGTATATTGTGATTTTACACTTGTTGGGTGTTGGTATGCTTTTGTGCCCTTCTAGTGCAGTTGCGCCCCTATGCTGGCCTGAGGAGTTATTCCAGGCCCTGGTTTATGCCCTTGTTAATGAGCCTGCTGCACTGATTTCTGACAGGTGCTCCTGTCTAGTATGTGCTGTAATGCTATGTTGTTTTTCCTTACAGGGGTGGGGATTGGCGTTATAACACATAAAATGTATGTGCGCTAATGTGGGATTTTTGAAATTACAGCTACCCCGAGGATGAGAGCCTGAGTTGGCCCCGCCAGATTGGCCCCAGGTCTAATGTTCATTTAACCATCCTTTTTCTTTACAGCATGGACTTTGGACTCAACCCTTTTTATCCCCTGTAAATAATCCCCCTCTGAAGTACTTGGCTCTGGTGCCAGTTGGCGCCGTGTTATGATGACACCGTTAATGCATTTTTGCCTTGCAGGTTGGAGATACTAAACTGCTTAAATTTTCCAACTCAAATTGGTGTCCTGCCTCTTTTGTAGTGTGCCTGGTGTGTTGACTGAGGGTACTGCGTGAATGCTTCACATGTCCTCGAAGTTTGGCCTGCCCGCTTGATGCCATGCTACCCCCTTTGAGACTTGGGCAACCCCCATTTCCAACATTTGGTGGCAAGCGGTGGGATAGGACTTGTGTTTGCGCAGTACCACAGCGGCCACAGGTTACACTGCAAATAGAGCTTTGGATGTAATCCGAGCCTTGTTGTGGGGATTATTGTGTTTTTTATTGCTTCCTCCTGAAGAGTGTTCTGAATTGTCCCCTTGTTCCACTGGGAGGGTGTGTCCCGGATTTACCTCGCCACGATGGGGTTGATCTACCAGGAAGTGGAATTGATGGAGTACACCGAACAGGAGGTGATAGACTTCCTCCTGGAGAGAGGGATACCCCCAGTAGGGAACATTAGGAGGAACCTGTTTCTCTATGAGGCCCTCAAGAGGGGAGAGCCCTTAGAGATTGATGGGGACTTGTCCGACTACCCCCCCCGAGGTTTTAAAGGGTCAGTGGGTTAGAGACCAGAGAGAGGGTTCCCCATCCAGAACCCTGGGAGGTAGTTATTCCGATGAGGAGGAAGAGTTTGAGAGGGCGGAGACGCCAGTAGCTGTGGAGGACACCGAAGATAGGGAGTCTCGCACTGGGTCCAGTCCCGGGGGCACTGCCCCATCCCTTTCCCTGTCCCCAGAAGAGTGGGTAGATAGGAGAGAAGAGAGGGAGTATCAGCTGGCGCTGGCAAAGCTCAGGCATGCCGAGGGCTTAGCGCAGCTGAGGATAGAAGAGCAGCGCCTAGAGACTGAAAGAGTCCTAGCGCTGGAGAGGATGGCGGAGGCGGAGAGGGCCTTCGCCAGAGAGAGATCAGCTCAGGTGGGTAGTTTGACCCCTGAGAGTGGTTTCAGGAGTCTGGATTCACCGAGGTGGGTGGGATCCAGTGGTGGCAGCGAGTGTAGGTCCAGTGCAAGGTGTCCCACTCCCGAAGCCCAGGAGACTGTGCCTGATTCCCCGGAGGAGGAGGACGGGTTAGTGTTGAGGGGCAGGGGAAAGCTGTCCCATCAGTCCTGGGGAGAGTTTGAGGAGGAGTGTTGGACTGTACTGGAGGATTGGGTGGTGAGGAGAGCAGTGGAGGATTGGGAAGGGCTGTGCCATGCCGTTATCCGGGAGCACATGCTGAAGAGTTGTTTCCCAAGACTGCGTCACCATCTGTTGCAGTGCGGGTTCTCAGACCCCAGGGAACTTGCACGGGAGGCAGACCTCTGGGTAAGTGCCAGAGCGTCTGGGAAGGCTGAGGGGAATGATCCCGAAGGGAGTGAGACGGGGAGGTGTCCCAAGGTACCCCAGCTGCGGCCACCAGGCCTGGAGTGTTCTTTAAGAGAACCCCAGCTTGGGAGGCTAGGCTGCCCCGATGTGTCATCCAGAAGGAGGGATCCCCTTATGTCAGGAGAACCCGGAGCATCATTAATCAGAGCTCCAGGGGTTCGGGGGTCTGACCAGTCACAGGGTCTAGATCTTGGACTGGGGTTCCAGGTTCAGGGGTTGCCTGACCTGGAAGGTGGGGTTCCTGTAAAGCAGGTCCCTACCAAATTGACTCCCAGGGGTACCACTTCCAGTGGGAGGGTGCGGAACTCTGGGAGGGGGTGCAGAGGGAGGAAGGTCTCTTCTCTGTCACCGGCTCAGCCACAGGGCGCAGATCCTGGGTTGGGTGGCCAGGGACAGGAGTTGCCTGCCCTGGTGGGAGGGACCTCTGTAACCAGAGTCCCCCCGGAAGTGACTCCCAGGGGTACTTCTCCGGGTAGGAGGGTGCGGAACTCTGGGAGGGGGTGCAGGGGGAGGGAGGACTCGCCCCTGTCACCAGGTCAGCCTGTGAGTTTCGATTCCAGGTTGGGGAGAGAGTTGTGTGAGGGTGTCCCCAGGCGTAGGAGATGGAGGAACCCAAGGAGGAGAAGTAGGGGAGGGGAGCCTCGCCCCTAAGGGCTGGTCAGTCTGAGGGTGTAGACCCCAGGTGGGTGGACCAGTGGAAATTTGGAGAGAGGAGAGTGGTTCAAGAGAATTCCAAGCCTGAGGCTAGAGCCTCCCACTCTAGGAAGGAGAAACATCCCACTAGGGAACACCAGTGGGGTGGTTCTGTTGGTGAAGGGAGGGTTGCGAAGGAGAACCACTGGGTTCCAGAGTGGAGGAGAGACTGCAGGTGCTCCTGTAGTTGCAGGCCTGCGTCCACCTTTTTCCGCCCCAAGCAGGGAAGCCCATCAAGGCATTGATCGGTCTACCCTGGCTTTTGGCTGGGGGGGAGTCGTGTTGGACTTGGCCTTTTTCCCCCCAAATTTTTCGCTTTTGACCCCCTTACCTAGGATGTCTCCCCCATGGGATTAAACCTGTATAGGCCATGTGTGGTGTGAGACACTTTGTTGAAACTGTAAAATTACATGTTGTTAAATGGTGTACAGAAAATATTCCCCATTTTAAAACTGCACCCGACTGAAATGTATTGTATTTTAAAATGGATGCCATGGCCTGGGTAGTGCCACCTGACTACGTTAGGTTGGCGGTCTAGTCATTAATACCCAGCAACCCCTAGCTTTTGGAGGGAAAGCCTGGCACCCAGGGTGCTCACCCCCTCCCCTAGAACCAGTTTAGGCTGAATGTGCCAACATTCTAGAAGGTCCTGGCACTGCCTGGGAGGAGGGTATAAATAGGGAGAAGTGTCACCAGAGAGTCAGTCAGCGCGGGGACAAAGAAGAGAGGGGACCTGCTGTGAGGTGCTACCGCCACATGGGCCTGTGAGCTGGGCCCTGCACCCCTATAAACCCCCCCCGCTGCTGTCCCCATGGGCCCCTGACAAGGGAGGGCCCCTACCCAGGTCCCTGACACTGTGGGAACCGGGAGTTACTCCAGCGCTGAGGGAAAGAGGTGCCCACATGAGGAGGAATGCTGTGGGTTTGAACCCCCCAGGAGGTGAGGAGTGTGCCCCTGGGGCTGGCTGTGGAACTGTTCACCCCCCTCCGTGAGGTGCGCCTGTCAGACGCTGTTTGGGGAGGTTGGTGCCCCCAGGAAGCTGTGGCCCCCTTTGGAAGTGCTGCTGCTGCATTGCCTTAAGCGTTGGACTAGGAGGAGCTGCGTGTCCTTAGAAGCCCTGGACTGCCTACCCAGCGCTGTGGGAAGAAAAACGCGTTGTTCTGAGGGCCTGCTGTGTCCCCCTAGGAAGCGCTATAATCTGGAAGCGCTAATCTGCCCCAGAACTGCCGTGTGGGCGCAAGGAGCAGTGCGCTGTGAATAGCGCTGTGGTTTGAGTAGTAGTGCGCGGTGGAAAAAGCTGTTTCCTGAGGAGACTGTGGCAAGGAGCAGTGTGCTGTGAATAGCGCTGTTTGAGGAGGCGCGCTTCTGTCGCTATATAAATAATTAATTAGAAGGGAGCCTACCCCTTATTGATGCCACCGTCACCGCCGCAGCCCGGCGCCGCCAAAGAGACCCCCGCCGTGTTCGGCGTCGTTGCAGCGGCCCCCGGTACCAGGAGAGGGCCGCCGAAGTAAGAAAGGGGCCGCGCTAGGCCCTGGGGCCGCGGCACTCACGTCATGTGACGGGGGCGCCAGGCCGCGTCATCGGGCCGCCCCAGCCGCGCACGGATTGGCCTGCGCGGCCGTGACCTGTGAGGCCGCGCAGGGATTGGTTGACGGCCGGCAAGGCCAGAAGAGGCGGAATCGGAGCCCCGGGTCTCCGTGAGGTAGGAGGGGGACCCGGGTGAAGCGCTGGTGTGGAGCCCCGTGGACCGAGCGACCGGAGCGGGAGGCCACCCCGCCGGTCTGTGACCTGAGTGTGGGGCCGGGAGGATAGGCGGGGCCGGGGCACGCTGTCGGTGCCAGCCCCGCCTTCCCAAACCAAGCCGGGAGAGAGGCCGTCGAAGGAGGCCAGCCGGAGCGGGTGCCCACACTGCCGGTGAGTCCCCCGCCCCGCTCAGGAGAAACGAGGGGCCGGCATTGAAGAAAAGAGCCCCCCCAAGGAGCGCGAGACAGGGGGTGGTGTGGAGAGTCCCACGTGTGGAGAGAGAGACGGGCAAGGGTTGCCCAGGCACCGCGTTGGTGCCTACCCCGCCCCCATACCACGAGGAGGAGCAGCCGGGGCACAGGGACGGTGCCAGCTCATCCCCTGTCCCTAGGGAGGGACCAAGAAGTTGAGTGAAACCCTCCTTCAGCCGCCCTGAAGTCCTGGCCCCAGTGAGGAAGAAGGGCCTGGGCAGCTGGCTTACGTCATTGTAGGGCCTCCAGAAGTCGGGAGGGCCCTGCCCCAGAACATCTGGAGCTACGAGGAGGAGCCGCCAGCACTCGCAGGAATCCCGGTGAGTGGGGCTTTGATTATCCTGCGTGGAAGTCGGGGCACAGGGTCGGTGCTCGCCCCAGGACTTGTGCTAGCCCCTGGAAACTGTACTGAGCTTCATTGGCCCTATTGATCCCCTTTTTAAGCCTCTAGACTGGGCCGGGACATTACTGAGGCCCCCCCGGGATTGGTACAGGGACAAGTTAACCCCTAGCTAGGTGTTAGGCCCTGCAGAGGGAAGGGCTGGGTAATTTAGCCTGGTTGTTAGCGGCTTGATTATCCCTGGGTCCTGCAATGGTTAATTGCCATGTTTAATCCTAATTAGGATACTGGTTGCCCTAAGGTAACGCAGCATTTCCATGTTACCTGCCAAAGTGTGGTGCGCTTCCGTGCCTAGTTTGAATTGTAGGCTGATTACCTTGCTGATGTGGTTATGCTAATGTTATGCCTACACTAAGGTTATTGAGGCCCAGGTATATTGTGATTTTACACTTGTTGGGTGTTGGTATGCTTTTGTGCCCTTCTAGTGCAGTTGCGCCCCTATGCTGGCCTGAGGAGTTATTCCAGGCCCTGGTTTATGCCCTTGTTAATGAGCCTGCTGCACTGATTTCTGACAGGTGCTCCTGTCCAGTATGTGCTGTAATGCTATGTTGTTTTTCCTTACAGGGGTGGGGATTGGCGTTATAACACATAAAATGTATGTGCGCTAATGTGGGATTTTTGAAATTACAGCTACCCCGAGGATGAGAGCCTGAGTTGGCCCCGCCAGATTGGCCCCAGGTCTAATGTTCATTTATCCATCCTTTTTCTTTACAGCATGGACTTTGGACTCAACCCTTTTTATCCCCTGTAAATAATCCCCCTCTGAAGTACTTGGCTCTGGTGCCAGTTGGCGCCGTGTTATGATGACACCGTTAATGCATTTTTGCCTTGCAGGTTGGAGATACTAAACTGCTTAAATTTTCCAACTCAAATTGGTGTCCTGCCTCTTTTGTAGTGTGCCTGGTGTGTTGACTGAGGGTACTGCGTGAATGCTTCACATGTCCTCGAAGTTTGGCCTGCCCGCTTGATGCCATGCTACCCCCTTTGAGACTTGGGCAACCCCCATTTCCAACAGTGATGAATTCTATAATCTATTCTGCGAAGAGCGAGTTGTTTCCCGGGGAGAGGCAGATCAGAAACACGCTGGTTGGGAATTGCTCTGTTGGAATTAACTCTAATGACGTGTTCAAATGATGGTATTTGTTTCTTCATAATATTTATGCTTCCATCTGTTCTACTGTATCTGTCAATGTGAATGACTGAATATCCCTTAGGGACAATTAGCTCTATGGCTTGTCGTTTGCAGTATGTGTATTAAGATTAGATCAACAATAGCAGTATTGTGTTTTACTTCTAATATACAATTGTGGAGGAGAAATTTGAGAGATGGATCCAATGAGGAGGTTTAAGAGTGTTAGAGGTTTTTATTTTGCACAGGGTGTTATGCTTTATCCCTTTAGCCTGGGATGGATGATATGTAATTCTTCTGCTAAGGAGGGACAGTATGTGGGCATTTGCAGAATGTTCAAGAGAGGACATTACGTCTATGTTTGTGGTATTGAGGGAATTTCTCATTGCTTTATTATTGTTCATTATGTTTTTTGTTAACTGAGTCATAGTCCATTAGGAGTTCATCAATATCTAAACTGCAGAGGGTGGGAAGTGATTCGCCTGGTCTGTGGTTCACGTCTAGTGCAGTCTGATTCTCATACCAAGTTTAGAGAGAGCTGTCGATGTTATTGGACAGTGATTCAGCAGGTATAGTGAGGTTAGCCAAATACAATTTAACAGCATAAAGGGTGTGGGAGAATAAAGCTGGGTCTACAGTAGGTAGGGCTGAATAAGAGGAGAAAGAGGGTACAAGAGGGGGTGATATTGTGAGGAGGGTAGAAGGACTTGGTGACTGGAGAAGAAATTAGAGCAGTCTTCTCCAACAGGTAACTCGTGAGCTAGTGGTAGCTCTCCAGCTACCTATGAATAAGTCTCCTCTGTGCACCCCAGCCTACTAAATTACAAGCTTTTGCTTGGTTGAATTAATGTATGTATACCAACATTGAAAAGCATGTATTCAAGACAAAAATGTGTGTATTTTGAGAGCTCATAACCAAATGGTTGAAAGAGAAATAATGAATTTCTAAAATATATTGAATGTTGATATTTGAGTGATAAGTTGTGCAGCACTGGGGAAACCTATTAATCACATTTTAACCTTGGTGCCAGGGGCATTGCAGCTATATGTGTTATTTGTTACCCATGTAGAGGCATTACGAATTGACCAAGACTTTTTTTAACGCTACTGTTGGCAACCCTGTCTGATGCACGGAGGTGATCACTGCTGTCAAATCTTGCATGTGGTGGCTACTAATGTAATTTGTCTGATGCACAAGTTACTACTTGTGTAATGATATATCTGTAAGAGACATTAGTTAGTGATAGATTCCTTACCTTAGAATATCCCCAGGCATCAGACTGGATCCGGAAATTTTTGCGTAGCAGTACCCTTGCACGTCGGTAGGCGTCGTCTGCGGCTCCGCGTCCGTCGTCGGCGCCGTGATGATGTCGTCGGAGTACTTAGACGCTGCCTCTGCGTGCTGACGTCAGTTCTTAGACACAGCTTTTCCGCGCCAGAAACGCAGAGCTATGCCAAAAACCAACACTGGTGCCTTGAAAGTAGGGCCCTGAAAGGGGGATGACCTTAACCCTAGATATCGGTTCGCAGAATGGGGAGGATGGGTGAGTCGGTAAGGAATCTATCACTAACTAATACACAAGTAGTAACTTGTGCATCTGAAAGAGACACGTTAGTGATAGATTCCTTACCTTAGAATAGATACCCCAGCAATACCAACCCCGGTGGTGGGGCTGCAAACCAATAATCACACCAGAAAGTCCTGGAGGACGGAATGGCCAAAGAAGCCATCCCTCCGGACTTGGCTGTCCAGGCAATAATGTCTTGCAAACGTGTGCAGCGAGGCCCACATAGCTGCCTGGCAAATGTCCTGCAAGGGCACTTCTCGGCCCAAGACAGTAGTAGTAGCCGTGGCTCGAGTGGAATGAGCCCTCAGCCCAACAGGGGGTTCCTTCTTAGCCAAGGAGTAACACGCCTGGATACACAATATGATCCACCGCGAGATGGTCCGCTTGTGTACCGCTTTTCCCTTCTTAGCGCCCACGTAACCAACAAAGAGTTGGTCATCCACCCGGAACTGGCGTGTGCGATCCAGATAGAAAGAGAGCGCACGTTTTGGGTCCAGACGGTGGAGCCTCTCTTCCTCTCTTGAGGGATGCGGAGGCGGAAAGAAGGTGGGCAAGGTGATGGATTGCCCGATGTGGAAGGCTGTGACCACCTTGGGCAGGAAAGAGGGCCTTGTCCGCAACAAAACCTTGTCCGGATGGACCGAAAGGAAAGGAGGTTTACAGGATAGAGCCTAGGAGCTCACTCACTCTCCTGGCAGAGGTGATGGCTACCAGGAAGGCAGTCTTCAATGTAAGAAGGCGGAGAGGACAGTTGTGAAGTGGCTCGAAGGGAGCGCACATCAGAAAAGTAAGAACCAAGTTCAAGTCCCACTGAGGCATCACAAAGGGAACAGGAGGGAACGTATGTGTGATGCCTTTCAAGAATCGATTAACAATAGGGGACTTGAACAAAGAAGGTTGATCAGGCAGCCTTAAAAAGGCTGAAAGAAAGGAAAGGTAGCCCTTGATAGTGCCCAGAGCAGAGCCCTGCTGGGCAAGAGAAAGAGGAAGAGAAGAACCTCAGAAAGAGGGGCAGAGAGAGGATCCACAGCCTTTGCTGTGCACCATGCCACAAATCTGTTCCACCTGCAGGCGTATACCGACTTTGTGGAGGGACACCTGGCTGCCAGAATGATGTTACACACTTCAGGAGGCAAGTCAAATGGCCTCAATTGTCGCCGCTCAATCTCCAAGCATAGAGGTGGAGACTGGACAGGTTCGGGTGGAGGACCGTCCCCTGCTGCTGCGACAGAAGGTCCTCCTGAAGAGGCAGACGAACCGGGGGAATCGACTGACATACTGAGTAGCTCGGGATACCAGTACCTTTGTGCCCAGTCCGGAGCCACAAGGAGGATTTGTGCCCGGTCGCGCTTGATCTTCTTCAGCACTCTGGGCAGAAGTGGTATAGGCGGAAAGGCGTACAACAGACCGCAACTCCACTAGCGACGAAAAGTGTCTCCGAGCGAGTGCCGCCTTGGAAATTCCAAAGCGCAGAACTGATGACATTGCACGTTCTCTTCGGTGGCCAATAGATCTAACCAAGGTTCTCCCCACTGCAGAAAGAGACCTTGCGCCACGTCCGAGTTCAGACGCCATTCGTGATCCATCATGCACCGGCGGCTGAGTTTGTCTGCCCTGGCGTTCAGAGAACCTGCCAGGTGTTGAACCACCAGGGTCACACTCTGATGTTCCAGCCATTGCCAGAGGCGCAGAGCCTCCTGGCAGAGGGTCCACGACCCCACCCCGCCCTGTTTGTTGCAGTACCACATGGCGGTGGTGTTGTCCGTGAACACCTGCACTACACTCTCCCTGACAGAGGGGAGGAATGCCTTCAGTGCTAGACGAATCGCCCGTAGCTCCAAAAAGTTGATATGGAGCCGGGACTCCGCCGGAGATCAGAGGCCTCTGATCTCCGCCTCTCCCATGTGGACTCCCGAGCCCTGGAGGGACGCGTCCGTCACAACTGCGTTCTCCGGTTGGGGAAGGGAGAGGGATCTGCCGCTGACCCAATCGCGGTCCATGAGCCACCACTGCAGCTGTCTCGCAGTGCCCTCCGAGATCAGGACCATGGTCGGACAGGTTGCCCTGATGCTGGGCCCACTGAAACTTCAGGTCCCACTGCAGAGCCCGCATCCCCCAACAGGCGTGATGCACCAGAAGGATGCAGGAAGCCATCAGCCCCAGAAGCCGCAGCGTCAACCTGACCGAAAGTCGGGATAAAGGTTTAAAGATTGGAATCAAAGCCTGTATATCCCGAACCCGCTGTTCGGGTGGGTAAACCCGAAACTGCGCCGAGTCGAGAACCGCTCCGATGAAAAGGAGCTTCTGAGAGGGGCACAGGTGTGACTTCGGCACATTGATGGGGAACCCCAGCTGTTGTCTGGAGGTAGCTGACGACTGTCTGGGGCGAACCCGCCTTCAACAACCAGTCGTCGAGGTAGGGGAAGACTGAAGAAACCCCCTAACCTGCGCAGATGAGCTGCGACCACCGCCATCACCTTGGTGAACACCCGTGGGGCGCTGGTAAGGCCGAAGGGGAGCACGGTAAACTGAAAGTGCTCGTGTCCCACCATGAACCGCAGGTAGCGCCGGTGGGCCGGCAGGACGGGGATGTGGAAATAAGCGTCCTGCAAGTCCAACGCTACCATCCAGTCTCCTGGGTCTAGGGCAGCTAAGAACTGAGCCAGAGTCAGCATTTTGAACTTCTCCTTCCGGAGGAAGCCGTTGACGTTCCCTAGATCCAAGATAGGGCGCAGGCCCCCTTTGCCATTCTTGGGTACCAGAAAGTAGTGGGAGTAGCAACCACATCCTACTTCTGGCCCAGGAACGCGCACGATGGCCCCCTTGGCCAAGAGGGCCGAAACTTCCTCCTGCAGAAGCCGCAAATGATCCCCCGATTCGCGGTGGTGTTGCGCTGGCATGGCTTGAGGGGTCGTCTCGAAGGGGAGGGATTAGCCCCTTCGGACGATCTGCAGCACCCGCCTGTCCAAAGTGACAGTGCGCCAGTGAGAGTGGTGATGGCGAACCCTGCCCCCCATTGGCGTCACATGGGCCGAAAAGCACGGACTAGGAGGATTTTGAGGCGGATGCTGCGGGGAGGGTGTGGACTGGCCTCGCCGTTGTCCCCGACCGCCTCCACGGCGATTTCAACGGCCGCCACCGCGCTGGATGTTAGTCTGCGGTGCGTGGCTGGCGGCACGTGTGGGGGCGCCCCTTCCTTGGCCACGAAAAGAGCGAAAGACAACAGTTTGCTGGCGCGGGGCCGAGTGGCCCAAGGACTTGGCCGTAGCCCTGGAGTCCTTAAAGCGCTCAAGCGCATGGTCTGCCTTGTCGTCAAAAAGGCGACGGCCATCAAACGGCATGTCCATCAGTGTGTTTTGGACATCGGCCGAAAAGTTGGCGGACCTCAACCAGGCGTGGCGTCTAATCGCCACCGTCGTTGCCATCGCTCTACCTTGTGAGTCGGTGGTATCCAGCCCACACTGTATTGAATATTTGGCTGCATCCCAGCCCTCCACAAGGGCTTGGCCGAGTTTGGCTCGTGCCTCCAACGGACATTCTGGCAGCAATTCCGCAACCGTATCCCACAGAGAGTGGGTGTAGCGGCCCAAGAGGCATGCGGTGTTGGAAGACCGCAGTCCCAAGCTAAGAGATGAGAAGATCTTTTTCCCGTACTGCTCATACCTCTTGGATTCCATGTCCGGCGGAGCCGACGGGAATGCGGTCTGGGAATTGGATGCCTGGATGACCAGGCTCTCGGAGGTGGGGTGGGTGGACAGGAAACATGGGTCACCCGGGGCTGGGCGGTGGCGTCTGGCCACGTTCCTATCTACGGGCGAACCTGTAGCGGGCCTGGACCAAGTGCCCAAAAGAACGTCGGACAAGGCCTCATTAAACGGCAGCAGAGGCTCGGCCGAGCATGACTGCGGTTTAAGGACCTCAGTGAGGAGGTTAGTCCTCACGGCCGCGACGGGGAGCTCAAGGCCCAAGGCCTTGGCTGCCCTCCTCAACACCACACTGTAGGTTGCCCCCTCCTCCGAAGACACGGTAGGAGGTGAGACAAAACCAGTGTCTGGAGATGTGTCCAGACCTGTGGCATCCCCAAGTCTACCTGTCCAGTCTTTTTGAGACTGACACTCTCGGGTCAGAGGGTCCTCAGAACCCTCCGAATACTCCTCTTCACCCATCCCCTGATAGTCAGGGTCGTCAAACGATGAGGCCGGTTCATAGAAGGTAAACTCCCCAAGCGGCGTCGAAAGCGGCGCCCAGCAGCGCCGTTCCGACGCCGGAACCGGAGCGAGGGAGGCATCGGGGACGGCGCCGCCCGAGGACGGCGCCGGAGGTGACACCTGACGGACCGACGCCGGGGGGGTCGTTAGGTCCACCGGCGACGACCCGGATCCCAAAGCGGATCCAGTGGGGCCCTGCTGCGCCAGGCCGGAAGGCGCCGGCGGCGTCGGGAACCTGGGGCCCTGTGGCGCCGGGCCCGAAGCCGCCGGCGGCGTCGAGGCCGAAGCACCCGACGGCGTCGGGGCTGAAGCCGCCGACCCGCTAGGGGCCCCAGACGGGTCCGCTGGGCCCGAAGGCGCCACGGAGCCCGTCAGAGGAGAGAGGGACCTCATGGCCATGAGGAAGCGCTCGATGTCCTCCGGCGTCGCGTCTTGCCCAGGGACCGGAGGGTGTGGAGCAGGACGCGGCGCCCCCGGCTCCGACAGAGCCGCGTGGGCAGTGCTACCCGCACCCCCAGCTGCGTCGTGCGAGTGTCGGGGGGAGTCAGAAGAGCGATGACGTCTCTTCGACTTCTTGTGCTTCTTACCTGTTGACGACTTCGACCCGGAGGAGTGAGGCCGACTCTCGGAGCTGTGATGGCTCCGACCCCGCGACCTGTCCCTCGACCTCCCGTGGGACCGGGACCTTTCGCGGCAGTTGGGGCAGGTCTTGTCGTCGTGGTCGACGCCGAGGCATAGGAGACACCGACAGTGAGGATCCGTGACCGACATCGTGCGGTCGCAATCCTCGCAGTGCTTAAAACCAGGCATCCCTAGGCACCGTCCGGAGTCGATCGACTTCGAAAAGATGATCAAAAATGATCCAAAAAGTTAGTCAAAAATTGACTAAGGGTTACTGCTTTTTCCAGATCTGCGCTTGCTGGCGCGGAAAAAAGAAGAACTGACGTCAGCACGTGGAGGCGGCGTCTAAGTACTCCGACGACGGACGCGGAGCCGCAGACGACGCCTACCGACGCACAAGGGTACTGCTACGCAAAAATTTACGGATCCAGTCTGACGCCTGGGGATATTCTAAAAAAACAAAATGCGAATGCCAGTACTGATACAAAAGATTTAGTTAACAAATGTCAGAACCCTGGACCTGAAAAATTCATTCAAGGCTGGTCGCTGATTGGTAGCTTTGTTTATTTTGTTTAATTTTATCAAAACACATATATTAAAGGCAGTAGACAATATTACATGCTAGGTGCAAAAAGAATGTTATAGGAAAAAGGGAGTTCTTTCATCCAATCAAACATGTCACAGGCATACAACAATCAACCATTCAAGAACAAAAAAGACAATGTGTAATATATTACAGTGGACAGTATTTACAGTGAACAAACAAACACAAAAAGTTCTAGAAAAAGCCACAGTCTGCAAAATATTTTAGATGATATTCATGAAAAATTGTTTATAACAAACGTACATTTCTTCGACAGCTTTCAATATTCTCTGGTTTAGTTGAACAAAAATAATAACATATACTAAGTAATGTACAAAGGGTAGTGGTAAGCAACAAGACAATTCATATGAGCTTATCACCCATGCAGACTCAAAGGTGGCTGTGGGCCTACGCGTTTCGAATCCTGCTGATCTGAGAGGATTCTCTTCAGGGCCTTTATTTTTTATCTGGAGAAAAGAAAAGAAAAGATTTTAGAGGAAATAATAAGAGGTGTGTATTAGACAGGATCAACATAAGATTCCTCACTCAGGAAACACCCACTGCTCTAGAGCTTGCCACATTAGTGAAATAACATCCGAATTTGAATACCAAATTCGCAGCTAACTAGCTGGGGAAGGAGGTACCTTGAGTTGGTCAGGGGGGGCTTAAATTACCTACAGAACTTAATGAGGTACACTGCATGGAGAACAGAAAGGGGGACTTTTAATCTTACCTGCCTAGGCGGGGCTGCTTTGTCAGGGGCAAAGTCAGTTGTAAAAACAGCAGTAGCACCTAAGGGACAGTGGGAACGTGTATAATCAGTGGAATGTTCTTATTAGTCCAGCGACAAAATATTCTATGAGCACAGGAGCAATCCATACCTAATCATCTGGAGCCTTTATTTTCATGTGCAGCCGCCGTCGGAAAAGGAAAAAAGGGGAGGCGAAATCTGGAAAAAGTTTGAAGAAAGTTTCAGTTCACTGAAATTGTCTAGAAACACTAAAGTCTTATTTAGTGGCTGCTGAAAGTTCTTACCCGCCAGAAGCACATAGAACGTAAAAAGTTCTTGTAACCGGCGCTTTTTTCCGGGTGTTTGGGAAAACCTATGGGGGAGTCAACAAACCGCGTGTCAGTGCATTTCAAATCTTAGCTGTCAGAGGCTCCACGGCATGAATGAGAAAAGCCGAGGCTTACCGTGATTAATTGCACATCAAACGTGTGAATTCTTGTAACCGATGCTTTTTTCAGGAAGTTGGGGAAACCTATGAGAGAGTCAACAAACTGCGAGTCAGTCCAATATTAAATTTTGGCTAGCAGAGGTTCCACGACATGAGGGGGGGACGCCGCGGCTTACCGTAATTAATTGCACGGGCGTGGACCGCTCAGCGCGGCTCGCTTGGTACCAACGGGTTACAGGCCCTGCAACAATGTAACAAAGCAGGACTAAAAGACTATTCAGACTACTAAGCGTAACCGAGGTAGGAAAAACGCTTGAAATCTTACCAGCAACGCGGCGCTGCACGCTGGGGGCATTTTATTGAAAAAGGGGTAGATTACTGTAGTAAAAAAGAGAGAGAAGAAGGGAGGAATTAGTTGTGGTATAAGGAAGTAACACTAACTGCAAAAGCGGGACAAGCGCTTCGTGTTACTCACCGCGGTGTCTGGACTGAATGAATTGAGTGAAATATTTAAACTGTAACTAAGTTTCACCTACATTCATTTCCCCTGCTCTGCAGGCAATAGTAGCCCATAGGAATCATGTGTGGATCGGTCAATCCAGTTCTGGTTTTCCCTTTCCTAACAGGTACCGGGGAAACACAGTGGGCGTGCACCCTTGATACACCTGATGTATATATAGGCGGTCGTTTGGCAGCCCAGACAGCTAAGGTGCTTGAGCCAGAGTGCAGCCTTTTCGCCACGCCGTCGTGTTAGGACTTGGACTAGTCTTTAACTGTGAGTAACACGAAGCGCTTGTCCCGCTTTTGCAGTTAGTGTTACTTCCTTATACCACAACTAATTCCTCCCTTCTTCTCTCTCTTTTTTACTACAGTAATCTACCCCTTTTTCAATAAAATGCCCCCAGCGTGCAGCGCCGCGTTGCTGGTAAGATTTCAAGCGTTTTTCCTACCTCGGTTACGCTTAGTAGTCTGAATAGTCTTTTAGTCCTGCTTTGTTACATTGTTGCAGGGCCTGTAACCCGTTGGTACCAAGCGAGCCGCGCTGAGCGGTCCACGCCCGTGCAATTAATTACGGTAAGCCGCGGCGTCCCCCCCTCATGTCGTGGAACCTCTGCTAGCCAAAATTTAAAATTGGACTGACTCGCAGTTTGTTGACTCTCTCATAGGTTTCCCCAACTTCCTGAAAAAGGCATCGGTTACAAGAATTCACACGTTTGATGTGCAATTAATCACGGTAAGCCTCGGCTTTTCTCATTCATGCCGTGGAGCCTCTGACAGCTAAGATTTGAAATGCACTGACACGCGGTTTGTTGACTCCCCCATAGGTTTTCCCAAACACCCGGAAAAAAGCGCCGGTTACAAGAACTTTTTACGTTCTATGTGCTTCTGGCGGGTAAGAACTTTCAGCAGCCACTAAATAAGACTTTAGTGTTTCTAGACAATTTCAGTGAACTGAAACTTTCTTCAAACTTTTTCCAGATTTCGCCTCCCCTTTTTTCCTTTTCCGACGGCGGCTGCACATGAAAATAAAGGCTCCAGATGATTAGGTATGGATTGCTCCTGTGCTCATAGAATATTTTGTCGCTGGACTAATAAGAACATTCCACTGATTATACACGTTCCCACTGTCCCTTAGGTGCTACTGCTGTTTTTACAACTGACTTTGCCCCTGACAAAGCAGCCCCGCCTAGGCAGGTAAGATTAAAAGTCCCCCTTTCTGTTCTCCATGCAGTGTACCTCATTAAGTTCTGTAGGTAATTTAAGCCCCCCCTGACCAACTCAAGGTACCTCCTTCCCCAGCTAGTTAGCTGCGAATTTGGTATTCAAATTCGGATGTTATTTCACTAATGTGGCAAGCTGTAGAGCAGTGGGTGTTTCCTGAGTGAGGAATCTTATGTTGATCCTGTCTAATACACACCTCTTATTATTTCCTCTAAAATCTTTTCTTTTCTTTTCTCCAGATAAAAAATAAAGGCCCTGAAGAGAATCCTCTCAGATCAGCAGGATTCGAAACGCGTAGGCCCACAGCCACCTTTGAGTCTGCATGGGTGATAAGCTCATATGAATTGTCTTGTTGCTTACCACTACCCTTTGTACATTACTTAGTATATGTTATTATTTTTGTTCAACTAAACCAGAGAATATTTAAAGCTGTCGAAGAAATGTACGTTTGTTATAAACAATTTTTCATGAATATCATCTAAAATATTTTGCAGACTGTGGCTTTTTCTAGAACTTTTTGTGTTTGTTTGTTCACTGTAAATACTGTCCACTGTAATATATTACACATTGTCTTTTTTGTTCTTGAATGGTTGATTGTTGTATGCCTGTGACATGTTTGATTGGATGAAAGAACTCCCTTTTTCCTATAACATTCTTTTTGCACCTAGCATGTAATATTGTCTACTGCCTTTAATATATGTGTTTTGATAAAATTAAACAAAATAAACAAAGCTACCAATCAGCGACCAGCCTTGAATGAATTTTTCAGGTCCAGGGTTCTGACATTTGTTAACTAAATCTTTTGTATCAGTACTGGCATTCGCATTTTGTTTTTCTAGATATTGGCTCAGCCATACTGATTAGAGCCACCCCATTTGAGTTTTTCGGTTCTATTAGCGGGCGCTGGCCCGCGAGGTTTTGTTGTTCATTTACTTGAAGTAAGGATAGACCTTCCACTAACCTTTCATTTTGCATTAACTGTGTGAGTGTTTTCCACGTACATGCTAATTTCCCACTTCTCCCTCTTTAGGTCTTTGTAACCTTTTCTTTTTTCTCATTTGTTCCTCAGAGTAATGGCTGAAAAAGACACTTTCGCCTACACAGAGGATCACATTAGAAACTTCCTCAGCGACCCACCTGTCTTCTCCTCAGTTACCCTAAGTGAAACAGCTACTACATCGAACGAATCGGATAAACTAATCCGCCTTAAAAAGAAGCAGATAAGGACAGACCTCCATGGTCACTTTTTGTTGCAACACCTCCGGGAAGGCACCATTCCTGCTGGTTTACAAATTAAAAATATACCGGTAATCTTCACAGAGGACCCAATATTTAAGAAAGGTTTTTCTATGATAGAGACCAAATGCAGTAGAGACTTGATGATTCTAACAGTTGAGACAGCTGCCCGAATATCTAAAGAAGAACTAGCCGAAATTTCTAAATTAGAGTCAGAAATATGTACTAATCCGACCATAGCTGATGCTAAGGCACTCTTGGACAAAGTTAACAAGGAGGTCCAAGAATTTAAAGACTATACGATAACCCAAAAATCCAACCAATTTGAGAAGGATAAAAAAGGTTTTTCATTAGACAATATATACCCCTACTTGCAGACTGATTTCTATTCCAAAGTAGAATCCAGACGTTTCCTACAAGGAAACCAGGGAAGGTCACGAAAACAGTTTATTTCCTTTAGTGACACATCGTCATCGGGAACTGACAGTGACTCCGCCAGTAACTACAACCGTCCGAACAGGAATCGCAACTGGAACGCCAACCAGCAACAACAAAACCAATCGTCAAACCCCCATTTTTTAGGGAGAGGTCAAGCACCACCCAGGGGCAGAGTGAGAATCAATATCCCATGGGAAATGAAAACCAGACGGCAGCATTACAAAAACTAGACGCTTCGCCGATTTTCAACCTATCCAAAAAAGTTTTAACACCTGACGAAGAAAGCGTGTTGGCTAAAGGTCTGTCATTTGTCCCCTCCAAAAGGACTGACTTCGTTAAAATGAAGTCAGAATTCATTGAATTTTGTAGGAAACTAAGATTGACCCTTTTCTTTAAGGAAGCCCCAAGTAACCAGGCAATGGAAGTCACTGGTCTTAGGAATAAATCCACCTTCTGCCCCCCAGCAAGTAAGGTCCCAAAAAACCTTTTGACCTTTGAAAAGAGTGTGTTATCGGCCATATCAACCATGGAAAAGGAAAGGAAATATGTAAAATTTAATACCACCAAAGCACAGATGACAGCCCTAAATAACCTCAAAACAGACAGTACTGTCATAATAAAACAGGCCGACAAAGGTGGTGCAATTGTAGTGTGGGATATCAATGATTACACCACCGAAGTCATGAGACAACTGGCAGATAGCAGCTGTTATCGCAAAATAAACAAAGACCCTACTTCAGACCTTCAAAAAGAACTCTTTAACATCATACAAGAAGGGTTTGATTTAGGTTTCATTGGGCCGAAAGAACTTGACTATCTAAAAATGTTACACCCGAAAGTGCCGATGTTTTACGTATTACCCAAGATCCACAAAGATCCTGACCATCCCCCTGGCAGACCCATTGTTGCCGGTTGTGGCTCTTTGCTCGAGCCAGCAGCAAAATATGTTGATTGTTTTCTAAAAGAATTCATGATCAGTGTTAAATCCTATCTCCAGGATACAACTGATTTTATCAACCGACTAGAAAACATCGAAATCATTGAAAACAGAGACAGACTAGTTACTATGGACGTAACTGCTTTATACACTCAGATCCCTCAAGATGAGGCGATAGCAGTACTTACACACTACCTCGATTCCAGACCAAGGCCCATGCAGGTGCCCACTGCATTCATCGTGGACTTGGCAGCTTTCGCCTTAAGGAAGAATTATTTCTGCTTTAATGGCGAGTACTACTATCAAGTCAAAGGGGTAGCCATGGGCTGCCCCTTTGCACCGGAATTGGCGGTATTATTTATGTCAATGTATGAGGAGGCGTACATTTATCAAAATAATCCTTACGCTCAATACATCGGAGCGTGGCTCCGGTTTATTGATGATGTTTTTATGATTTGGACGGGCGACAGTGACACTCTTGACCAGTTCCACCGATGGCTGAATGATAGAACGGCTGATATAAAATTCAGCATGTCAAGTTCAACTGAGAGAATTGCTTTTTTAGACGTGGAAGTCTTCCCTTTTGAAGGGAAACTGGCGACGACCCTATACAGCAAGCCCACTGACAGAAACAAGTCTTTGATGTTTTCAAGTAATCATCCGAGGAACCTCAAAGAAAATCTCCCATATGGACAGTTCCTGCGAGTCCGCAGGAACTGCACTTTCAAAGAAGATTTTCAACAACACGCAGCAAAATTAACATCTAAATTGTGTGACAGGGGATACCCCAAGAAACTTGTGAAAAGCTGTATGAGGAGAGCCCAATGGACACCACGCGAGACCACACTAGAACGCAAAACCAAATCAGAATTGAAAAGACAGGTTTGTGTCACGACATATTGCCCAAATGCCAACCAGTTGAAAAAAGTCATAAAGCAAAATTGGCACTTAGTAAAAGATCTGGATGACAGTCTTGTCGATATACCCCTATTTGCCTTTAAAAAGGAAAACAACATCGCTAATCATATTGTCCGGGCTGCCATGCCAGCATCTAAACCTGCGACGTTGCGCCAAATGATGGGGATGCCCCCCATAATTGGGCACCATAAATGCGGCACATGCCTTTGCTGTGAATCCTGTATCGAGGGTTCACTGTTCCAACATAACGGAATTTTCTGGAAACACGAGTCCTTCAGTAACTGCAAGAGCAAGTTTGTCGTCTATGGCATTACCTGCCCTTGTCGCCTACTGTACATAGGCAAAACCAATCAGGAGATCCGTCAGCGGATCTCACAACACAAATCCAGAATCAAAAGGAAAATTGAAAACGCCCCTTTAGTGCTTCACTGGACGCGTATGCAACATGCTGTAAGTGACCTGAAATGGACCGTAATTTCCAAAGTGGAAAAGAGTCCTCGTGGTGGTGATCAGAATCTTGCATTGTCAAAACGGGAGGCCTTGCTAATAGTCAAATTTGACACCGCGGTGTCTGGACTGAATGAATTGAGTGAAATATTTAAACTGTAACTAAGTTTCACCTACATTCATTTCCCCTGCTCTGCAGGCAATAGTAGCCCATAGGAATCATGTGTGGATCGGTCGATCCAGTTCTGGTTTTCCCTTTCCTAACAGGTACCGGGGAAACACAGTGGGCGTGCACCCTTGATACACCTGATGTATATATAGGCGGTCGTTTGGCAGCCCAGACAGCTAAGGTGCTTGAGCCAGAGTGCAGCCTTTTCGCCACGCCGTCGTGTTAGGACTTGGACTAGTCTTTAACTGTGAGTAACACGAAGCGCTTGTCCCGCTTTTGCAGTTAGTGTTACTTCCTTATACCACAACTAATTCCTCCCTTCTTCTCTCTCTTTTTTACTACAGTAATCTACCCCTTTTTCAATAAAATGCCCCCAGCGTGCAGCGCCGCGTTGCTGGTAAGATTTCAAGCGTTTTTCCTACCTCGGTTACGCTTAGTAGTCTGAATAGTCTTTTAGTCCTGCTTTGTTACATTGTTGCAGGGCCTGTAACCCGTTGGTACCAAGCGAGCCGCGCTGAGCGGTCCACGCCCGTGCAATTAATTACGGTAAGCCGCGGCGTCCCCCCCTCATGTCGTGGAACCTCTGCTAGCCAAAATTTAAAATTGGACTGACTCGCAGTTTGTTGACTCTCTCATAGGTTTCCCCAACTTCCTGAAAAAAGCATCGGTTACAAGAATTCACACGTTTGATGTGCAATTAATCACGGTAAGCCTCGGCTTTTCTCATTCATGCCGTGGAGCCTCTGACAGCTAAGATTTGAAATGCACTGACACGCGGTTTGTTGACTCCCCCATAGGTTTTCCCAAACACCCGGAAAAAAGCGCCGGTTACAAGAACTTTTTACGTTCTATGTGCTTCTGGCGGGTAAGAACTTTCAGCAGCCACTAAATAAGACTTTAGTGTTTCTAGACAATTTCAGTGAACTGAAACTTTCTTCAAACTTTTTCCAGATTTCGCCTCCCCTTTTTTCCTTTTCCGACGGCGGCTGCACATGAAAATAAAGGCTCCAGATGATTAGGTATGGATTGCTCCTGTGCTCATAGAATATTTTGTCGCTGGACTAATAAGAACATTCCACTGATTATACACGTTCCCACTGTCCCTTAGGTGCTACTGCTGTTTTTACAACTGACTTTGCCCCTGACAAAGCAGCCCCGCCTAGGCAGGTAAGATTAAAAGTCCCCCTTTCTGTTCTCCATGCAGTGTACCTCATTAAGTTCTGTAGGTAATTTAAGCCCCCCCTGACCAACTCAAGGTACCTCCTTCCCCAGCTAGTTAGCTGCGAATTTGGTATTCAAATTCGGATGATATTTCACTAATGTGGCAAGCTGTAGAGCAGTGGGTGTTTCCTGAGTGAGGAATCTTATGTTGATCCTGTCTAATACACACCTCTTATTATTTCCTCTAAAATCTTTTCTTTTCTTTTCTCCAGATAAAAAATAAAGGCCCTGAAGAGAATCCTCTCAGATCAGCAGGATTCGAAACGCGTAGGCCCACAGCCACCTTTGAGTCTGCATGGGTGATAAGCTCATATGAATTGTCTTGTTGCTTACCACTACCCTTTGTACATTACTTAGTATATGTTATTATTTTTGTTCAACTAAACCAGAGAATATTTAAAGCTGTCGAAGAAATGTACGTTTTTTATAAACAATTTTTCATGAATATCATCTAAAATATTTTGCAGACTGTGGCTTTTTCTAGAACTTTTTGTGTTTGTTTGTTCACTGTAAATACTGTCCACTGTAATATATTACACATTGTCTTTTTTGTTCTTGAATGGTTGATTGTTGTATGCCTGTGACATGTTTGATTGGATGAAAGAACTCCCTTTTTCCTATAACATTCTTTTTGCACCTAGCATGTAATATTGTCTACTGCCTTTAATATATGTGTTTTGATAAAATTAAACAAAATAAACAAAGCTACCAATCAGCGACCAGCCTTGAATGAATTTTTCAGGTCCAGGGTTCTGACATTTGTTAACTAAATCTTTTGTATCAGTACTGGCATTCGCATTTTGTTTTTCTAGATATTGGCTCAGCCATACTGATTAGAGCCACCCCATTTGAGTTTTTCGGTGGGGATATTCTAAGGTAAGGAATCTATCACTAAAGTGTATCTTTCAGATCTGGTCATTACTATAACACTAATAATATTAGTAGCTCGAGAAGATTTACATTGAAGAGAAGTAGCTCTGATTAGAGAAAAGGATGAAGACTCCAGTGTAGAAAATGCTAGCATCTTGTGAGTGAGAGCAGATTAAAAGATGGGCACGTAGTGATGTTCGGCAGTAGCTGACATATGGAGGGGTTATTTACATAGAAAGTGGGTGGACTGTATTTTAGAGGAAATTCGATGTGAGGATGTGAGTGCGGATTATTGTGGGAGAGAGGGGAAGATGGTGAGGGAGTAACAGTAGGGGTGTGCCCGGGAGAGGGGGGGAAGTTTATTGATCCAAGTATGTACTGTTCTGGTCTTAGGGAATGAGTGACTGTGGGGTGGTAACTGGCATGTGATTGTTTTTTTGTTAACACAATGGGATGTAATCAACACACTTCCTAGTGTAATAAGGTACACAGCACTGACATCAAGTTTCACCGTGTTATATTTTCATTTTAAAGGCCAATGATATTATCTAATTATACAGACCACATTAGCGAAATTCAGCTTTAGTTTAACCAAAATGGGAAAAGAACACAAATGTAACATCTAATTTAATAACGATCACAACACCTCACACCTATGGGGGGGCCTGGCTGAGCACGCAATGGCAGTGGACGTGCCCGGGTAGAGCTCCGTGCCGAGCTCCCCCAACACGGGCCAGGTCTCCCTGAAATTTACTCGGTTTCGTCCCCAATTTCCAGCAGAGCTGCAGGAGACTACCTCCTGTGCCCCTACCAACATTGGTACCGATCGGAGGTTCCTGGCCGTTCCGGCGGTGTCAGAGATGGGCTGCTCCCCCCGCCGGTTCTCCCGGCCAGCGGGAGCCTCTAGGCGAGACCGGGGCTTCCCTGAGGCTACTAGGCCAAACTACTGCGGTACGTGACGCAGGATCGCCGGACGGTGTCCCAGGACCTAGCCCCAGATATCGGAGGAGCTGTGGGACGATGCTCTCCTGGTCCCCACCAGTATTGTGGCCACAAAGGGATTCTGACCCACCCTGTCAGAGACGAAGGCGGACGGCCCCCTACTGCCGGTTCTCCCGGCCGGCGCGTGAGTCAGTGTGCAACCGGGATCGAGCTGCGGCTGTGGGTCTTCCTGTGGGGGGCCCGCGGGAAGGAGTCCTGTGGCTAAGGTGCGAGGACAAGCACCTGGCTCCTGCTGCCCTCTGGAGATGCGCGGGGAGGCCCGGTGCGGCCGGGAGTCGTGGAGAGGAGTGGTGGCGTCTGTGGATGCCCAGACTGCGACGGGGAGAGCTACCCTGAGTGCTGGCTCCCCTGGCTGGTGTGTGTGCCCATACAAGGCCGGGGCTGGGCTGTAGCCGGTGGGCCCCACTATTGACGCCTGGATCCGGGGACCCCCATATTGGGCACCGAGTAGGACACCTGCGCAACATCCATGAGGTTGCTGGATGCCTTGGACCCAGGAACACTTGCTTCCATACGCAGATGAGGGGCACCCCTTCCCTGACGTGAGGGCATTGATAAACACTACATGTTTGCCTAACGGCCGCGAGACGGTCATCGTCGCTGTGCCTGGAGGAGAGCGGTGGGCGACGTCACCCACCTCACTGGCGCCCCAGATCTGGTCACTCCGTCACTGAGGGGGCCACCTTCCGCGGAGAAAGCTGTAGAGACTGCATGGGATGCATGAGTGGCGGACAATAGTTGTCGATGGACCTGAGGTGCTAGCGAGAGGGACCTGAACCCTTCCAGTGTTCGCTGGACCGGAAACCCAACTGACGGTAACCAGAGGTGCGAGGATCCTGCAATGGGCCCCCACATCCGGGGGTATAATTGATACCTGGGAGCGCCGGCGGGTGTTGGCGGAACACAGAGGAGACACATAACGCCCCACCCTATTCTCAACCAGTTGTTGTTCTTAGCTTTGGGGCTCGACTGGGTCACCTGCACGACCTGGCAGAGTTGCTGTTCCGTGCCCCCAATTGCTGCTAAGAGGTGATTACAACTGTGTTTTGGACACTAACCTAGACCGATCATTTCCCCCCTGACCAGTGCGCCTGCGCACGGGGCTATGAAGGCACTCACGGACTGGGCGACACAATGGGATTTGCACGACGCCTGGCGAGGCCGCAATCCACATACAACGGTGTACTCTTATTATTCAGGCGCCCATACGTTACACGTCAGATTAGACAGATATATGCTGACAAGCGACCTACTTCCTCATGTTACGGACGCTCACTATTTGGGCCGTACCCATTCTGACCATAACCCCCACATCTTGGACTTAGCTTGGGAGAGACCACACCCACCTGTACCCACCTGGAGACTCCAGCCTGACATGCTATTAGATGCCCCATTTAGGGATGCACTGTCGACACGCCTCCTGCAATATTTTGAGGAAAACAACCACACTGACTCTACTCCACAGTTAGAGTGGGACGCATTCAAAGTTGTCACAAGAGGTCACTGTTTGGGTACACAAGCGGGTATGCGAAAACAAATAGAAGGAGAACTGACACGTGTTGAATCTGAACTGCTGGAGGGGGAGCGCGAGGCGGTAGAGGGAGACGATGAGACATTAATAGCAGCTAGGGAGCAACATACACATTTACCTGATAGGCTGAAGAACCTGAATTATGCTGCCCACTCGGCGCGCACACATCACTTTGGGGACAAGTCGGGTAAATTGCTATCGTGGTTGATCAGACGAGACACCCAGACTGCCCCAGTGACGTCCATCTGCACTGCTCAAGGTGATACTGTATACACACAGAGGGCAATACATGAAGCGTTCACAACACACTACGAGGGCCTCTATCGTTCTCGCTTACGGGTTCCTACAGCTGACGTCATTACATATTTATCAACCCTACCTACCTTTGCCAGAGAAAAACGACGCGCAGCGCGATGAACTAGGAGCGCCGTTCACGCCAGAGGAACTCCGCACAGTCATCTTTTCCCTTTCCAACTGTAAATCCCCAGGGCCTGACGGGCTACCTGCGGAGTTCTATAAAGCCTACTTTATTATACTAATTCCTGAACTACTGCGTGTGTTTGGGGCGGCAATCACTGACTCTACTCTCCCGTCCACCCTAAACGAGGCGACCTTCATATCACTCCTGAAGCCAGGCAGAGACGAGACCAACATGGGCTCGTATAGGCCGCTGGCCCTCCTTAACACTCACCGCGTTGGCTCAGCGCTTGGCGCCCTTGGTGCCTACCCTTGTTCATACTGACCAGAACGGTTTTGTGCCGACTCGCAGCACGTCGTATAACATTAGATAGCTGTTCAAGGTACAGAGTCTAGCCACATCACGGTGGCCTCGCTCGGGATGCCTGATACTCGATCTTGAGAAGGCAGCCGACTCTGTGGAATGGCCCTACCTGGTGTCGGTACTGCAAAAATACGACTTGGGCGATGACTTTCTCCAAATGGTAGAACTCCATGGGTGGGCTACTCTCGGACCCTATTAGGGTATGTAAATGTACCAGGCAGGGGTGCCCCCTTTCCTCTCTAATCTTTGCTCTCATGATGGAACCTCTGGCGGCCCAGCTCCGCGCCTCCGGAGCCGACTGGGGCATCCCTTTAGCAGACGGAACCCACGCGGTGTCGCAACATGCTGACGACCTATTACTTTACGGTACACAGACAAAATATCGAGTTTTAAATATCGATATACAATAATATCGAAGTTTAAATATCGATGGGACAAAATATCGAAGGTAAGTAATATCGACAGTCTTAATATCGATATTAGTATGATATCAGTAATATCGAAGTTTTAAATATCGATGTCAATAATATCGAAATAAATAACTTCGATGTTACTAATATCAATTTTTAAATAAATTTAGTGTATATTATATTGTATTTATTATGTTTTATTATTTATTTTTAATGTAATTTAATTAAATATTGTCTTTTACTACTGTAGCGGGTTGTGGGTTTATAGGGGAATAGGGTGGGAAGTAATTTAATTATGTTAAATTAATTATTAATTAGTAGGAATTATTAATTAATTAATTGAGAAATAATTTTTAATTAATTTTAATTAATTGATTAATTGATAAATATGTTCTGTAGCGGGTTATGGGTTTATAGGGGAATAGGGTGGGAAGTAATTTAATAATAATTAATTAATATATGTTTGTACATATTTTAATTAATAATTAATTGGTAATTAATTTATATTAATTAATCAATTAATATAATTTTGTACATATTTTTAATTATTAATTAGTTGGTAATTAATTAATATTAATTAGTTAATTACATTAATTATAGTAATTTTTTATATATATTTTTTTTTGTTATTCCTAATTAATTAATTGGGAAAAATAATATTAATTATTAAATTAAATTAATTACAGCTAATGTGCTAATATATTTACTTTATTGTTATTGTTAATTAATAATTAATTGGTAATTAAATAATATTAATAAATTTTGGGTAAAGGAGTATTTTTGGGGTTCAGGGTCAGTTTTCAGTTTTTGGGTAAAGGGGTATTTTTAGGGTTCAGGGTCAGTTTTCAGTTCTTGGGTAAAGGGGTATTTTTAGGGTTCTGGGTCAGTTTTCAGTTTTTGGGTAAAGGGGTATTTTTAGGGTTCAGGGTCAGTTTTCAGTTTTTGGGTAAAGGGGTATGTTTAGGGTTCAGGGTCAGTTTTCAGTTCTTGGGTAAAGGGGTATTTTTAGGGTTCAGGGTCAGTTTTCAGTTTTTGGGTAAAGGGGTATTTTTAGGGTTCAGGGTCAGTTTTCAGTTTTTGGGTAAAGGGGTATTTTTAGGGATAAGGGTCAGTTTTCAGTTCATGGGTAAAGGGGTATTTTTAGGGTTCAGGATCAGTTTTCAGTTTTTGGGTAAAGGGGTATTTTTAGGGTTCAGGGTCAGTTTTCAGTTTTTGGGTAAAGGGGTATTTTTAGGGTTCAGGGTCAGTTTTCAGTTTTTGGGGTACAGGGATATTTTTAGGGTTCAGGGTCAGTTTTGGGTTTTTGGGGTACAGGCGTACAGGGTAAAAACAAAAAAATATTACATTAAATCAATTAAATAACATAAAAAAATTACATTAAATTAATAAGTGTTTTATTTATTTTAAATGTATATGTATTAGTTTTATTTTGTTTTAATATTTTTATTTAATATTTGTAAAATTATATGTATTTTAAAATTATTTTTACATTATTAATAATACATTTAAAAAAACGATATTTTTATTTCCGATATTTTTGTACTACGATATTTTTTTTCTCGATATTTTTGTACTTACCTTTATGAAGATAGGATTCCGATATTTTTGATGTCGATATTTTTGTTCCGATATTTTTGTAGTTCGATATTCTGTCTGTCGATATTATGTCAGACATTCTTACTTTACATCAGAGACTTGACTTGCTTTCCCTCGGCACTCACAGGCATATTCTGTACGTTTGGAGAGATGTCGGGACTCAAGGTAAATTGGGCAAAGTCTGGGGTGTACTCCTTTGACGCTGCCATGCCGAAATGCGCTATTACGGTTCTAGAGGAATACTTTCTTTGGTATACAACGGCTTTTCACTATCTGGGGATATGCATGTACCTAGACCCCACTGACGTCTTAGAAGGCAATTTAATAAGGGCAATCTCCTCCCACAGGGCGCAGGTAACCTTCTGGAACTCACTCCCACTCAATGTCCCGATCAGAATCACCCGGACGAAAATTATAGTGTTGCCCAAACTGCTGTACTTCTATGCTAACCTTTCGGTCTACGTCCCTACCTGAATATTCAGCGGCTTGGAGACGTTGGTTTGAAAACTGATATGGAACGCGGGAAGGCCCAGGGTTGCGCTGAAGACGCCCTATGCGCCAACGGAGGCTGGGGATCTGGCCGTCCCCAACCAGGAGCTTTATTACTTAGCTGCACAGCTACAGTGGGAGACCTACTGGTTAAGCGGGAAAAACCTGGGAGACACAGCCACGGACACCGCGGTCATGACAACAACCCAAGTGCATACCCTTTTTCACCCGTTAGCTAAAACTGGCTGCCCAGAGCAACTACACTTAGCGGTGGCGCGGAAGTGCAATATTAGAAGCTTGAAGCATAAGAGCTCCACAAAGCCGTATGTTACGAACCTACCATTGCTGGGGACTCCCTGGGAGGACGGTGCGCTCGCATAAGCGGCATTGAGCAGCTGGACACGGGCTGAGCTGGAAACACTGGGGGACATGTTTGCGGAGGGTGCCTTAATCCCATTTGTGGGGCTGGCTGCGGACACGGGACTGCCAGTGGGACAGTTCCTGGCGCATGCGGCGCTCATACGCACACTGACGCGGGCCTGGGGCGACCTCACAGAAGAATTGCCGACCCATCTACTAATACAGTATTTACATGTGATGGGGAACGGGTCTCACGTGGTGCACTGGCTTGCGCAGGCCCTGCACATACACACACAGTTTTCCGACAGGGGACGGGCGTGGTCTGACAAAGAGTGAGCGACAGTGCTAGCTGGAGCACTCAATGTCCCGCGCAATTCCCATTTCAAAATTATTCAATATTATATTATACATCGTGCATATTTGTCCCCAGACAAGATAAACCGGTATTTTGGTCTGACCACGACGGCATGCCCCAGATGCGGACTGGTGGATGCCGAATTTCTACATCTGCTCTGGTCTTGCTCTCACCTACAAGACTATTGGAAGGCGGTATTGACCTCCCTGGCAGCAGGGACGGGAGGTGGCTTACAGCATACGTGGGAGGCATGTCTATTGGGCCTCTACAAACGGACGAAACAGACGAAAGTCCCGGACAGATTTTGGAATCTTGATTTAATTACAGCGAAAAGGCTTATCACTAAGCGCTGGAAAAATAGCGAGCCCCCTCAGGCAATACACTGGCGTCACTCCTTTGACAATTGGGCGAGGGCGGAGGGTATAGCTTTACACAGGGAGGGAACGGCGGGGCTCCGGGCGTACCCAATAGCCCAGGCCTGGGATGACACATTGGCTGCTTTTCAGCGGGTGTGCCTGCAGGGAGGTATTACTTAGACACACTATCCTTTGATTCCTGCCTTGACGATGGCGCCTGCTTAGGTGACTGTTCCATATAGTGTTCCTGCACCTACACCCCAGCGGGAGGGCGTGCCCTGTCGTGGCATACCTGGTGAACACACCTGCTGCGACCTGAAAGAGTCCGACCTTTGCGGCACTGGAGCAGGGACCATAACTGACCCCTCTGACCCCCCCCTGTGCGGGCACCCCCCGTTTTCCCTCCCCCCCCCCTGTCCGCGCGTTTCCCTCCTCTGCCCTCATCGAGACTGGAAATTTGCAGAACCCTTCCTCCTCTCTGGCTAGCCCCCCCCCCCCGCAATTACTCCTCACCCCTAACGACTCACATCGAAGACAGAACACCGCACGTGCCCACCCTAGCCCATTCTATTTCTTATTTGCCTTCTTTACCTTGTGTTTTCAGTTCCTATTTCACAAGTTAACGTTCTACGTTTGATTCACCACACATAAGGTATTGAATATCGAAAGACGTGCAGATCCTTCTGGGCCTACCCTAACGATTGCGGGCGCAGACCCGAGCATACTGACATTGCAATCCCAAGAGATGAGTGCACTCCTTCTGGGAACGGGAGGGGAGAGACACCTTAGAAATGGGGACATTGATGAGTGACATACCTAACCGGGCATACTGCAACACTTTTTTCTGTCCCGACCCTTTCTTGCATACAGTTCCCCCATAATGAGATGGCACCCACCAACTGGTATGTATCTTAATCGGCTTGTTAAATGTAATCCTATTTGTTTTCAATAGACCTCAATTATTCCTGGAATTTTCATTTCTCTGGAAAAGGTGCCCAAAACGGAACTTTTGATCTGCAGGAATTGTATGGTAGACACTGTTATCTTAGCGAACTGTTATCGAGTATACATATTTGTGCATCAATGATTCCCATTTTTTTCTTCTTTAGTTTTCTTTATAATGTACAAAGGAAGGGAAAGGGAAAATACAAGCTTATCCTGTAAAATAATACTGCTTTGTTCTGTAATCTCATATAAACCTGCAATAAAAGATATTCAAACAAAAAAACAACACCTCACACCTATGACTTTGACTTCTAGTCAGTAAATGTATGTTGTGCATATTGTTTACTTCAATTAATATTTATTGTTTATGATTCTTATCCCAAACCAGGCTAAACACATCATATGCTATTTCTGTCACTGAGAGCTGGTCTTGATTATTTCAGAAGTGTCAATTTACCAATAAGGCAAACTGAAAATTAGCACAATTATCCGATCACTATCCGTAAGTCCAGATGAAGGGTCCTCACCTTGAAATCGGCCAGAGAGATGAGGATCTCTGGCAGCTTCGGGAGCTGAAACATAAAGATGTAGCTGGACCGCATGAGCTGTGAAAAGTGTCGCAAGGCATAGTCTGAGGAAAGAGGATAAAGCAAATACCATGAGGAAAGAGAAAAGTAAGAGATTTTCAAAGGAGGCAGCAACAAACCTGTTATAGGAGAAGAATACAATCACCAGAAAGAGAAGGGAAAATAACAGGATGGTTGAAAAGAGATACATTGGGGTTGAAAGCAGAGAAGACAGGGATTCAGAGGGAGAGGCAAGAAGAACAATGAATGTACAGAAGAATTTGAACCACAGAGGGGCTTGTCAAGAAGAATGTAGATAAAGAGTCGAATGAAGGATACAGAATGGCATTTCAAGAGGAATAATCACAAGAGCAGTGATTGCTACAGAGAGTCATGCTAAAAAGTGGGAGTAATACAGAGACATAGCAAGAGGAATGATTATACAAAGAGACATGTTAGGAATGTTGGATACACAGAGGCACAGCATCAGGAATAGAAGTTACAAGGAGGCACAACAAGATCAGGGATACGGAGAGACTCAACAGGATGAATGAGGGATGCATAGAGGGACAGCAAGAGCAATGAGGAACAAGGTGAGGCAAGGCATGAGGCATACAGAGAGGTACAGCAAGAGGAATGAGCTATACAGAGAGGTGCGACAAGAGTGATGAGGAACCGGAGTGAGAAGAGAATGATCCCATAAACAATGAGAAAAAACTTAAGGGACCATAAAGAAGGGTTCGAATGAATGAATGAATGGATGGGAGAGAGCAACAAGGTAAACTTCGGAAAGTGAATAAGGAAATACAGCAGAAAGGGAAAGTTATGCTAGAGGAAACAGATGATAGAGGTACATACGATGAATGCGAGGGTGAAAGACAAATGTAAAGGAGCAAGTGAATGAGGAAAGAAAAAGAGGAATCAAGGGTCAAAAGGAATTTGGGAAGATAACAGAATAAGGAATGGGAATTATAAAGGGAATGGGGAGAGAGACAGAGATGAAAAGCAGAATTAGCAGCGGACAGAGAAGGAACATATGTGGGATTAAAAAAACGAATGATCAGAGTAAAGTAGGAATGAAGAAATGTGAAAAGAGGAAAGGCAAATGTGGCTACTACATTATTAAAATAAATGAAATAAACCATGACCATGATACCAATAACTCAGCAATATCATGAAGAATCCTCCCTTATTGATCGATTCTCAATTTATAATCTAGTGAAAAGCGTATGGTCCAATTTTAAATGCTCACGAATAGCTGGTTGAGCATTACACCTACTCAAACCTCAATTCTGAAAGTCTTCAACTTCATCTCAAGAACATTCAGTCTTATTTAGTCTTTAGAAAGGCCATAAAAAACAAACCGTGTTCTGTTAACTTTAATAAACCTGTCAGTTCTATCAGCCATTGAACTTTTGACCCATAGTTGTACTTAGTGCCAACATTCCTATGTTGGTGAACGATAACTAAATAAATTCCAATTAATCAATGATGAGAGTGGCATTCTGACGAAGCCTGCTTGACTGGCAGAAATGTGAGCTTCCTGTTGTACATTTCACATCCTCTAGTGATGGAAAGTATACAAATCAATGTAGCCATATGTTGTCTAGAACTGTCCCAGTTACATGTTTCCTCATCGCCCGTCGCTTCCATTGCATTAGGTTTCCATAATGGTTGTATGTCTGAATATTATAGTAAAAAATATTGTCCAACTTAAATATTGTGCCCCAAATATAATTTGCAACACTACTCACCCTCCGGTATGGCCTACCATGCTGGGTCCCTTCCTTATTTGGCACCTAAACCTGTGGCACTTCGCAGGCTCTCATGGTACAGACTTCCTGCCACAGAGATTACCACCTACTTCAATATTAACCAGGGCTCTGTGGATTCTACTGCTACACTTTGGGAAGCAGGTAAGGCCACCATACAAGAACTGGCAAAATCCTTTGTTCGACGACATGAAAATGCCAAACGACAGGCAGTGACAGGGGTAGAGGACCAAATACCCTGTATGGAGAGACAGCCCTGGACTGGGGACTCAGATGACTTTCGTCATAAGTTGCTCGGGACTGGGCCTCCCTGCGTCAACTGACCCCATAGGAGGCCCTCCAGTGCTGGAGGGCATCAACTCAAAGGGTCTATGAATGTGGCTACAAGAATGGGAAATTACTTTACTGGTTGGCCACGAGAGACTTGGCATCACGAGTGGTTCCAACATTGCAACACCCACAGGACAGGACAGTCCACACATCGATGGAGATAGAGCAAATATTTGCGACTGAGGCCTATCTGACCAACGCCCCGTTCGAGATACACACCCCCCTGGCAATGGGAGATCCAACTCCCCTCACTATCTGTTACATCGAGACCAACGCTGGAGGCCGCCCTTACTATTGAAGGAGTGGAGAAAACTATCCTGGCATTGAATACTGGAAAAACACCGGGCCAGACAGGTTTACCTCTGAATACTATTGAAAGTATCAGGACAAGCTGGCCCCACACCTTTTGGCTGTACACCAGGAGACATGGTGCTGGGGTCTTCCCTGCAGGAAGGGACTCAACAACAATTGTGGTTATTCCAAAATCCACTAACCGCAATCTCTGATGAGAGCCCTTCTGCCCCCCCTCTTCCCAATAAATATGGAATTCAAGCATACGGCCCTGTCTGCACAGGTCTGAGTCAACGGGATTCTCTCCCCACCATTCTTTATTTCGCAGGGGCATGCGCCAGGGCTGCCCCCAGTCAGCGCTGCTGTTTGCTTTTGCTATAGAGCAGTTAGCCTGTCTAATATGATGTGACGCGCAGGTTCCGGAATGGCATTGGAGGGGGGGGGGGGGGGGGGGGGGGGGGGGAACTATAAAAGACTGCATTGCCCTATATGCAGATGATGTTCTGCTATTTTTAGTGATCCTCAGAGGAGGGGGCCCCAATTACTTGACATTCTTTGGCTATACGCCGAGGCATCAGGCCTCCGGGTGAACAAATCCGTCCTGGTTTCGGTGGTTGGAGATGCCATGGGACGCATTTGATGCCCCAACATTTTTACTAAACTATATTCTTTTCAGTATCTTGGGGTCCATATCTCTTGCCTGACGGACTTAGCCTGGTCTCTCAATTTTAATCCACTTCAACACTAGATCGGGACTTGCACAGATGAAGTCATCTCCCACTTAACCCAATTGGGCGCACTGCCTTATTTAAAATGATGTTTTTGCCTAAATACCTCTACGTCCTGGTGAATTACCTGTACCCTATTCCCTGGGCATGGTTCTGCTCCCCTAAATCGAAGTTAACTTCCTTCACTTGGGTGGGTGGGAGCCATTGTGTGGCCTTTGTGTCGGCAGGGAAGTTGCCGTTTGACGGGGGCCTCGGTGTCCCAAATCTTTATGCCTATACCGTCCCTTTCATCTGGCCCCGGTAAATGAGTGGTTTACTGGGGATTGGGATGACCCGGCCTACCAACTTGAATTATATCTCCTATGCTTCGACGGAATATTAGACCTCTAATAGGATACCCAGTTGCCCCTGCTAATCCATTCTTGCAAGAGGCCTTGCACCACACCTGTTGGCTGTGCCACCTCACATATGTGACACCCCTATGGTGGGCGACCTGGTTAAGCCAGCTGGCTGGCTTTGAGAGGTTCCTACATTGGGACCGCATTACCAACTTGGGTGACATTCGTAGGCAAGGGATTCTGATGTCTTTCCAGGTGCTACAGGAACAATAAAGCCTATCGCGTACACAGTTCTTATGCTACCTTCTACTGCGTAAAACCCTTTTAACTCATATCCCAGCAGACACAGAGATACTCAAATACAGCCCTCATGAAGCAAAATTATTAACGGGTCATCTGGGCAGGAGAGCGAGCTCGGCAATATATCACTCTCTGATAATGAACGCCACGGATCACTTCGCACATTTACGTTGTAGGTGGGAGGGCTGGGAGGGAGAATAAGATGATGAAGATTGGAGGGATGCCTATCTCACCCCGCTGGAATTGGCTATTTCCTCTATGTTACGGATGGTACAAGTCATTTATCTGCATGCTAATTACTTGAAACTGCGCTGCTTGCAGAAGATGGGTGTGAGGAAGCAAACTCAGTGGGCATGCTGCCAGACCCGGAATGCAGATTCTCTTCACATCACATGGTCCTGTGCGTGCCTGGTGCCCTTTTGGAAGGGAGTGATAGGGAGATCTCTGCAGTCCTGAAACATACTATTAAGTTGGGCCCTTGTGAGGCATTACTGGGATTATTGGAGGGCACTGAGGTGGCCAAACAGGACATTGCCTGCTGCTAGAGGCGCACGGAGAAACCCTTCCCTGAAAAAGTGTCAAAGGGGTGTTAAGTGGTTTGTGAGCCGCGAACGACCCATCTAAGAGGCTTGTGGTTGCCTTCAAAAGCATGCTAAGATATGGGGAAAGTGGTGTGCTCATTATGGACTGCCTTTGTAAATGTATGTTGGGGTTGGGTGACTGCGGGTGCCCAGCGACCAGATCTGGTGGGATATTACTTCAAGCTTGTACTTCTATGTGGATGCAGCTGTGTATTATAATCAAAATCAATAACATTTGGTTATTCCTAAAAACAAATATGGAACTCAAAATCTTTGCTAAACTCCTAGCCCTCAGACTGGCCCAGTTCGTGGACACACTGGTGACTCCTGGAGAGAGCTGGGCCAAGGGAAACGCTGTCTATCTATGTAAACTGACTAGAGATCCTTTAATTAGTTGGAAACTTTAAACATTGATTTTGAAACCTTCTTAGTATTGTTCTAAGAGTCTTACTGCACGGTTGTTGTTGGGGGAGGATACACATCATAATGACAATATTGCAACCGTACAGTGGCAGAGAGGTAGTGCTCCCACTCTACCATAGTGACTGGACAGAGTAGTTGTAGGTTGGCGCGTTAGTTGTCAGCCCCCCAATTCATCAAATGACAGCTGGCTTGCGGGGGCGCAGTGGGGCATGCCAAAGAGAAGCCGGTCTGCACCGTATGGGTAAAGGGGCCAGGAACCCTGTACAAACTTGCCCCAAACAGGCAAATTAGACATCAGAACAGTTGCTGCTGATAAGATCACCTCATGACTCACGATGCGAACGTTCATGGAGAGTGGACAATCTGGATGAGGTAATTAAGGTATGTGCACAGTGTAACTATGAGTTAAAAGCGCAGAACAAGCGGACTACACTGATTCAATCCTTACAACCAGCAGCTAAACCTTGGAAATTAGGCTTAATTAATAGTCGCTCCCTCCCTAAACATAAAATAGAGACACATCTTCTGTTAAAAGAGGAAGACTTAGATGTTCTGTTTATTACGGAAAGCTGACTCAACAATAGTTCTAGTCCAGTCATTTGAACGGCCTTTGCCCATGGGTTCCAAATATACAGACATGATCGTATAGGAAAGGTAGGGGGTGGCATAGCTATCCGACTAAAGGATGAATATAAATGCATCACTACGTCACTCCCAACATTAGATTGTGAAAGCTATTGCATTTTCTCCTACATACACATTTTTCGGGAGTCGGAATCTGTAGACGCCCAGGGCCCAGTGCAAATTTGATTGAAAACTTGATAGACACCCTAGCCAGTCTAGTAGTGATGAAAATGTAAATCACTGTCCAAGGTCAGCTAAACATTCATCTGGATGAACATAACCTTTCGTACATCAAAAGACTGTTGCAGGAACTAGAGACGGTGCAATCAAATCAACTTGTAACCACCTCAACCCATGTTAAAGGACATATAATTGATCCTTTAATCTCCAATGATCCAAAGATTCAAGCATACGCACTAGTACCTGTGCCATGGTCTGATCACCATTTTATCCCTTTCACATTGACTAATATAGTAGCACAAAAAATAAACCAAAATATTACTTCCAATCAGGTGAAGAATTGGCCAAAACTCAACCTGGAAGTATGGTTAAAATCTTTGGAAACATCTACCCCAAATCTGGATGAGGCTTATACTCACTGGGAGAACTGGATTACTCAAGACAGAAGAGAAGGGTATCCCTAAAACTGCATCTAAGCTAAACACCAAAAAGGCATCCTGGTTCATTGCTCACTTAGTCTACCTCAGAAAGGATTGTAAGAAGTTGGAGAGAAAATGGAGGAAGGACTACTATCCACTTTTAAAAGCTAGTTATTAGTCAACCATTAGGCTTTACCATAATGATATTAAAAAGGCCCAGGCAAAATTCTATGAGGAAAAGATAAACCAGGAACTAAATTCACCTGAGGAACTTTTTAGTTGGATCCTCAGAGGATCTGCGCTCTAGATTCAAATTAGTTTTTTGTTTTTTTTAATTTCTCGAAAACTATTGAAAGGATTTACACCAAATAACAAAAAGCCATCTTTCTGGACCAGGAGCTAGCTTTCTGTCCTCTTTTTCTCAAACCCCGCTTGGCGGATCACCCCAAAACTTTCAATGCAAAACAAGACGTACTATTACCCCTTTTTAGGGAACATTTTGTGAAGAATCGTCAAGTGGTGCCAAAAATATAGCCAAGTCAAAAAACGCTTTTCCTATGGAAATAAACTACCTACTGGCGACCTCCAATAGGTAATGTGTGTCTGTATATATATTTCTTAGACTCTCCTCACTTCGTCCTTTACGATGGATATATATTATATATATCCTCACTCTTCGTTCGACACCGCTAGCGCTGCATCACAGTCAATCCTGCTCAGACTGCTTTTCAAAAACTAATAAGTCAGACCCTGAATCTGGTGCAATCAGTGTTTTTATTCCAGTTTATAGAATAACACCCAGCAAGCCCGCATGACGCGTTTCGCCTCTAGCCAGAGGCTTGATCACATGATTTATATATATATATATATATATATATATATATATATATATATATATATATATATAAACACTTCATACTTACCTGCAGACTTACATTTACTTGTAGATGCATAGCCGTTACCATTCATTCCTTTACAATGGAATTCATTGTAAAGGCATGCCTGGTAAAGGCATATGCGTTGTAAAATCTTGCATGGCAACGGTACCCCCGTTGTAACGGGCGTGTTGTAAAAGTAATGCATGGTGACGGCTGCGTTGTAGTTGCTATTTGTCCCATCCAGAAGGATCCAGTCATGGAGTTGAACACCTTATCGAAGATCAAGATCAAGAGTAGCAGGGCGCATGGTCCTGGAGCTCCCGGAAATGTGTCGGTGCCACGTGTGCCCGCCTCATATAGTGTCGGGTGCCACGACCCAGCATAAAGCCACGAAAGTCCGGAATCATGTTATGCTATGTTAAATGGATTTCTAAAGCACATAGCTGCCCGAGGGCTTCCTAGCGCTAAGTGATTTGCTGTGGAAGGGAAATAAGTATGTATGTTAAAATTCTGCAGAAATAACCATGTCTTTACTTTTTTCTGAAACTAGATTCCACTTCTACAAATCTTAATTCACATGGCAATGTGTTTCAAAGCTTAGGTGCCAAATGTGCGAAGGATCTACCGCCTCATCTTGTTCTCTTAATTCGTGTGGTTCTGAGCAGGTGTTCTTGAGATGATCATATACTTTGGTTGGGGACATATGGCACAACCATGCCTCTGATTTTAGGGGGACCTCTGTTGTTTATTGCTTTATGGGTCAAGCAAAGTGCCTTAAATTTGACCTTGCCGTCGATCGGTAGCCAATGAAGCTGTTTCGGAAGCTCCCCTACTGGTTCATGACTTTACACAGAAGCCTTGCTTCCGCAATTGCACAACTTGAAGTCGTTTTATAACGTATTTTGGGGTGCCTAGGAAAAGGGAATTACCATAATCAAGATGGGAAATCACCATTGCATGAATTACTATTTTCCTTAAATGTTTTGGAATCAGCTGCAGGACCTTCCGGATGATTCTAAGTAGTCCGAAAGAGGACCCGGACAGGTTTTTTGCTTGAACTTTCATTGTCAGTTCATTATCCATCCAGAGTCCAAGGTTCTTGATGGAAGGGTTAGGAGCTGGCGAGTTCCCTACACAGCTTGACCAGCTGGATAGAGGCCTGAGGACCTATTTGCTCCCCAGCATCATTAACTCTGTCTTGTCCGCATTTAACTTCAGGCAGCTGCTCGTCATCCACTCCGACACCTTTTCCAAACATGGCGCCAATTGTTTACAGTCCATATTTGCTCCATTATCAAAGGAAACCACCAGTTGCGTATCATCTGCATATGAGACAACGGAAAGGCCAAACTCCTGGACGATATCAGGCAACAGTTGCATATACATTTTGAATCACGTAGGACTGTGCAAGGAACCCTGTGGCACCCCACATAACAAAGTCATATCATTAGAGAGGTAGCTGGATTCCATAACTTGGAAAGAGTCTATCATTTAGAAAGGACAGCACCCAAACCAAGGCCTTATCCTCGATCCCAATCTCCCTAAGTCTGTTTAGCAGCGTAGTATGATTCACGGTGTCAAATGCCGCTCTCAGATCTAAGAGCAATATTGCGACTGAGCCACCATGATCGAGAGTGCTTTTGAGCTCTTGTGTGACCGTCAGAAGGGCAGATTCAGTGCTATGCTGTGCACAAAAAGCCATCTGCGTGGGGTGAAGACAATGGTTGTCTTCCAAAAAAATCAGACAAAACCCGATTTAAGTGTTTCTCTGGAAGCTTTCCTGCAAAAGGTAACTGTGAGATAGGCCGGTAATTGATAGGTAATGATGGATCTAGATGAGATTTGTTTAGCAATGGTCTAATGATTGCATGTTTCTATATTTTAGGGACTGTTCCTGAGACTAATGATCGATTTAAGAATTTCAACTATCGAAGGAAGAATAGCTTCCATGCCTTTATATAAAACGTGGGGTGGTGCCGGAACTAGGGGGGATCCCGATTTGATCTTACTCATAAGAGTTCGTACTGTATCTGCGTTCATGGATGGAAAGTGGGTTTAGAAAGGAGGAGTGGGAGCCAACAAAGGGGCTGTTGCATGGTTTGGAACTGTCCCGGTCCCTTCTTGGCATGAGTGCTAAATGTCTGTGACCCTTTTATGGAAAAAGGCAGCCAACTTGTTACATCTTATCTTGGAGGAATGTGAAAGGAAGTTACCATTATTTAAGGCTGTCAAAGATTTAACAACTTGGCACAACCATGCCTGTGCTGAAATGTGATTGCCTGCCAACACATCAGCCAGGACATGTTGGCAGCCATCCTTGGACTCTGCTTCAGCTAAGACCCAAATAAAACCAATTCGGCTACCACCCAAAAAAAAAAAAGTGCGGTCTCCCACACTTCTTTACTAATAGGCCCCCGGGTGGGCCAGGTTCCGGGGGCATGCAGGAATTAAAGGAGATGGGCTCACAGGCCCCCCTCCTTGGGCTTATAAAAGCCCCAGGGACCACCACCTCCCCGGGGCTTATGCAATAATAAAGTGGGTGGGGGAGTTTGGACCCCCCCCCCCCAAGGGTCCCCGGGTCCCAGGGCCACATGGAAAAATTCAATTGGGGGTTCAAACAAACCTGGAGACCCCCTCCTACATGGGGCTAAATTAAAGGTAAAGGGGGGGTGCAAACTCCCCCGGTCTCCGTGACCATCACCTCCCTAGCGCTAAATTAAATGTAATGTTATGTTATGTTAAATTTGTTTTGTATAGCGCACGGCTACTCAATGAGTGTCCCGGCGCTTTGAATGCACACCTGTATCACAACATAATGGTAATGGGGGGGCGCATGGCCCCCCCTTCTGGAGCAAATAATGGCTATGGGGACCCCCACCCTCCAGGGCCGGCTCCTGCTTTGTTCCGGGCACCCACCCCCTGGGACACAGCTCCCACCAAGCCACAGCAAACACACTGCTTCCAGCAAGCGAGAGCAGTAAAAATTCTCTTGCTTGCTGGAAGAGGATCATTTGTCTTTTTCCCTGCCCACTGTGACCCGAGTAGGGAAACAGACGAATTGCTTTCCGACACAGGGAGCTGCATGTTTAGCAGCTCCCTGTGTGTGAAAGCAATGACGGCTCCTGCGGTGCCAATGCAGATTGAGTGCTCTGGGAGCACCCAGGACAAATGGCTGGGCCCTGGGGAATGGGGTACCCAGGACCGAAATCAGCCCCTCTCCCTATTGCCAAACGGTCGGGCCCCGGGGGCTCAAATCAGACCGGGTGGAGGCCATGCGCACCCATTCAAGAATAATTTTTAGAAAAGGCCGGGCCCCGTGGGATAGAGTTCCCTTGAGCCGATTGGGGCTGTGTTGCCCCCGTCCCTAATAAAAACATTTTTTTTTTTTTTTAAAGGCCGGCCCCAGTGGGGAAGTTGTCAGAGGCCCACCCCCTTTCTCAACCACTCTGCAAAGAGGCCTCCTGGTGCACAACTGGTTGGGGGATGAAGTCCCCTTGGCAACTGAGGGTCATTGGAGACCTACAACCCCTCCTGGTACCTCCAGTAAGTTCCACACAGCAGGTTTGCTGAGAGGTCATCCAAGGCTCCACCCCCGTCTTCACCACTCTGCAAAAGCGCGTCCTGGCTCACTACTGGTTGGGGGATGAAGTCCCCTTTGAGGCGGAGGGTCCTTGAGGGCAAAAACACCTCATGCTACCTTCAATAAGTCCCACGCAGCGGGATTGCCTAGAGCTCATGGGAGGCCCCGCCCCCTTTCTCCATCACACTGCAAACGTGCCTCCTGGCCCACAACTGGATGGCGGATGAAATCACCTTTGATGTGGAGGGTCCTTGGGGGCCAAGAACCCCTCCTGTTACCTCTAGTATGTCCCACATAGCAGGTTTGCTAAGAGCTTATCAGAGGCCCACTGCCTTTCTCCACCATTCTGCAAATGGGCCTCCTGGCGCACTACTGGTTGGGGGATGAAGTCCTCTTGGATGCTGAGGGTCCTTGGTGCCCAAGAACCCCTCCTGTTACCTCCAGTAAGTCTCACCGAGTGGGACTGCTGAGAGTTCGTCGGGGCCCACCCCCCTTTCTCCATCACTGCAAACGTGCCTCCAGGCGCACTACTTGTTGGGGGATGAAGTCCCCTTGTATGCTGAGGGTCCTTAGGGGCCAAGAATCCCTCCTATTCTTGGGGGCCAAGAATCCCTCCTATTACCTCCAGTAAGTCACACACAGCAAAATTGCTGAGAGCTTGTGGGAGGTCCCTCTCACTTTCTCCATTAGTTAGGAAATAGAATTTAAAAAATCTTAGAAATTCTCAAAAAAAAAAAGAAGGTTACAGGGACGTTATATTTAGGAATTAGCATTTAAAAACCTTGGAAATTAACTGACAAAAACCAAAGATTACAGGGACACTATAGTTAGGCTCAGATTTCACTCCTACAAAACCATGGAACTTTTGCAGTTATAGTTACCTTGGGGAGGGGGGGGGGGGGGGGGGGGGGGTATCCGCGCACCCTGAGTGCACCATGAGTGCACCCTTCCGATCACGCGCTGAGTGCTAATTGGCTGTCAAGTGGTTGTCAACATTCGAAACCAGGAACTGTTGGCAGCCATTTTGTGCCTCGGTAGAAGCGAGGCTGAAGAAGTCAGTGGAACAAGTGTGCAAACGTATAAAGGGGGCAGGGTAGAAATATCCTGATCCTCTAGACCTGTTTAGGGGACCCCCCAGGGCTCCAAATTTTAATTTAAAAAAAAATTAAAAACGGCAGGTGCGCGGATGCTGCCGTAAAAAAAAAAATTATATATATATATATATATATATCGGGGCTTCTTTTATAATTAGACCCGGGGGGGGGGGGAATTATCCAAGGCCCCCCCCCCTGCAAAATTAGTGGTGGGGGGCCTCAATGACCCCCCCCTAAGCCCCGGGGACCACCACCCCCGGGGCTTTCTGTATTGTGGGAGGGGGGCTGCGTGGCCCCCCCTCCTGGAGCCCTCGAAGGCCCTGGGGACCGCCACCCCCCAGGGCTAGCTCCTGCAGTGTCCTGGGGTGCCTACCCCCGGGACACTGCTGTTTGCTATGAGAGCGATTCAGAAAAGGGGGTGGTGATGAACAGAGTGTCTGAATTAAACAGACCACTCTTACCCAGTCCAAAGATCAGGGCTTGATCCATCACAGTTATTTATCTCACTGCACCATCCCAGCTCAGAACCTGGCTATATGCAAATCAGTCTGTCCCTGGCCCAGTGCATAATGGGAACAGGGCAGACTAAACTACCAAGCCAATTCTTCACCAGAAAGGAGACAAGCTACCGGGGACCGGTTTCTGGCATTTCAGCCGTCGTCGGCCCGGCTTGCTTGAATCCTGATGGTGCAGTGAGAAAGGGACTCATGTCTGAGTATACCCTGCCACACCTATAGTGGCCAAAAACAATTCAGAAAAGGGGGTGGTGATGAACAGAGTGTCTGAATTAAACAGACCACTCTTACCCAGTCCAAAGATCAGGGCTTGATCCATCACCGTTATTTATCTCACTGCACCATCCCAGCTCAGAACCTGGCTATATGCAAATCAGTCTGTCCCTGGCCCAGTGCATCATGGGAACAGGGCAGACTAAACTACCAAGCCAATTCTTCACCAGAAAGGAGACAAGCTACCGGGGACCGGTTTCTGGCATTTCAGCCGTCGTCGGCCCGGCTTGCTTGAATCCTGATGGTGCAGTGAGAAAGGGACTCATGTCTGAGTATACCCTGCCACACCTATAGTGGCCAAAAACAATTCAGAAAAGGGGGTGGTGATGAACAGAGTGTCTGAATTAAACAGACCACTCTTACCCAGTCCAAAGATCAGGGCTTGATCCATCACCGTTATTTATCTCTTTGCTATGAGAGGGCGGGAGTCTCGTGGCTCCAGCCCTCCCATAGCTAACTTGGTTTGGATTTTGAAAGAGAGAGCAGGGAAACCTGCTCACTCTTTCAAAATCCAAACCATATTGCTTTTCCACATTAGAAATTAGTGTTAGGGGCTATATTTTATTTACGGTAAAATTAGGAGTCGCGCACCCAGCGCGGCGCTCAGTGTGGCCCCCTGGTGTGCACGCATTGGATGAACGACTCAATCTGTAGGGTGCACGTCTCCAATGCGTTTGGTGCACGACTCCAAGCTAAAAAATCACAGTTTTATTTTAGATATACATCAAGTGTGAGAAAGTGGCTCTATATATACTGGACAATAAGGAAGTACAGTGTGTATAGAGTCCACAAACCCCAAAGGTATAACAGAGGTTAAAGTCAGGACTGACCTTACTCTCAAAAGTGGTAGCTTGGTCAAGCAGTTAAGCAGTACCAGAGGGCAGTGCAAAGCATTTGTTGTACACACTCAGTCAGCAAAGGATTTCACACACTCAAAGACTGAACTCCAGGCCAATGGTTTTTATATCCAAAGATATAGTTGTTTTATTTTCAGAACCAACAAGCATAAAAATATACTTTGCTAGATATGAGAACTCTCATGTAATTACTTTGCGAGGAAGCAATAAAGTTGGTGAGCATAATAGGTACAGGAGTTGCTGAAGGCAACTCAAGTCTTGACACACTTTAGCATTGAGCTCAATGGATTTTTACCTTAAAAGTACAGTTGATTACAGTACAGATTACTTTAGTAGTTCCAGGACTAGATCCTAGATTCAGTCCTGGGGTCTAAGCTGAAACCAGATTAGCAAAAACGTTTTAGTTACTGTGGTGAATTTTCATGAATATAAAGATGTTTTAAAAGTTCACACTTAGTAACTTTTCAATGACAATCTGGCAATGTTATTCAATGGGAGAAAATTCAGGTTGCAGGTAAAATATGATTGTGTTACTTTTGTAATCCAGTACTGGGCTTCTAGGGCCAGCACTGGGGTCTGAACTTAAAACAGGTAGGTAATTGCGTTTCAGTATTTCGTATGATTTTTGAGGAATATTTCAAGTGTTCAAAAGTAGGCACTTAGAAGAAATCTCATAGAAAAGCAGACAAAGGGTTCCTATGGAGAAAATACAGATTACTAGTAAACCCGGTAAGGATTACTTTTGCGGTTCAGTACTGGGATGCAAGGTACAGTACTGGCTTCTCGCCTACTTGCAGGTGAGTACTTCGGAATTCGGACTTCGGCTGATTTTATATGAATATTTGCAGTTTTCAAAACTTCACACTTTGAAAATGTGTGAGTCAAAATGGGTCAATGTTATCCAATGGCAGGTAAGTGAGTTACCAGTTTCCAGGTGAGTACTTGGCTGGTGACGTTAAGGTTCCGGGTATAGACTCAGGGGTCCACCAGGGTCAGGTAAGTACAGTCAGTTCCGCCCCAGCAGCGCAGGGCCGGCCGGGTGCAGAGGTAGGTAGGCCCAATGATATCCAATGAGGGAAAGGGGGCCTTCGGTTGGTGGCTGCTGGCTAGCAGGCCACGGGGCTGTGGGAGCTGGGCTCCTGGTCACTTGCTCAGGGCAAGGGAGGAAGTAGGGTAGGATAAAGGTGGTACAGCCAGCGGCACTGGGGCAGCTGGGTGCAGGGTGCTCTTGAGCCGTCGGGCGCTCAATCTTATCCAATGGGAAAGGTCAAAAAGGAACAAAGGCTGCAGGCCCGGTGACGGAGACTCTCCAGGGGTGACCAGCACTTCGAGAGGTAAGTTGGGATCGTGGAGCACAGGTAGGTACCCCAAAGGGAGGCACAGGGGGCTGTAGGGCGCCGGGTGCATGGGTGTCTTTGGGTGTCGGAAAAGCTTACACGCGGCTGGTCACGGTTGGGGTGGCCCCTGGTTCTGAGTCTGCAGGCGTTGGCTGGTTCGTCGAGGAGGGTCTTTGGGCACTGGACTTCGGGTCCCAGTCGTCGAGGGGACGTCTTCGTGGTCTTGATTCGGTTGGGCCCGGCCCTGGCTCAGCGGGTGCAGAGTGTGCTGGTCCGGAGCTTCCTGGTTGGCACCAGATGGATTGTTGCAGCAGAACCTCTGCTGATGGGAGTCCCAGTCTTTAAGAGGGTCAAGGCAGGCAGGTCCTCCGGGTGCCCCAAGGTTGCTGTCCACAGGAGTCGCTGGGATTAGGCAGGAGCAGGTCCCAGGATCGACAGGCCGGTAGGGCTGGAGCCAAGTCAGTTGTTGTCGTCCTGTTGTTAGCTGCTGCACAGCGGATCTTCTTCTTCTTGATCTTCATTCTTCTTTTCGTATCGGGATCTGAGGAAGGAAGTTTCAGGGAGCCCCTAAATACTGAATTTGGGGGCATTACAGGTAGGTCAAGGACAGGGACCAATGGGTCCCTGTCCTGGGGTGAGTACACCGCCTCGCCTGCTCCTCTCCTGTGGGAGGCGGGCAGGAGCCTAGCTGGGATTGGGCAGGGCTCCCCATCTACAAGATGGCCGGAGCCCGGGGTCGTGCTTCACCTCGTCTTCCCCACCTGAGGGGTGGGGTTGGCACAGGCTGGCACACCCCCCTTCCGAACGTAGTTTTTCCCGCCAGAGTGGGGGTTAGAACTTGTGGGGGCCAGTTGCTGGGTACAGCAAATGGTCTGGAGAAGCTCACAGAGGCGGCATGGCATGCCTTTGAAGCTTCCCCCTGCCCATCCTGGGGGAGGAGACCTAGCACCTCGCCCAGGATGTGCATTGTTGCAGGCCCAGGAGAGCGGGGGCTCTCCACCCAGGGGTCCAGCAACATGTCTGCTGTGTGGCAGCCTCTGCAGCCACTCAGCCCAGACGTGGATTGTAGGTTAGGATTTTTAGAGGGCATCTCTAAGATGCCCTCTGGTGCATTTTACATTAAATCCCACACTGGCATCAGCTAGAGGGGTGACTGAAGTATGCTAGGGCAGTGGGTTCTGTGGGCATGGGAGACAGGGATGTGTGCCATGTTGACTCTTGGTTTAGTTCTGTACTTAGGCACTCAGAATGCAAAGGCAGTGTTTGGGTGCCAGGGTACAGGGCCCCTGAGGGTGGCCCAACAAGTGCTGCAGCCCTCAGGGGTCTTCTCTGATCACCATGCTCTGGGTACCTAGGGTACCATTTACTAGGGGCTGACAGGTGGCCAGAGATGCCAATTGGGTTTTTAGTTTCAGCACAGTTTTAGGGAAGGAACACTGGCCCTGGGTACCTGGTTGGCAGGCAGGAACCCAGGGCACACTCAATCAAAGCGCATCAGCAGTTCAGAAAAAAGTGGGGGCATACCAAGGCAAGAAAGATGGCACTTTCTCACATCAAGCTTTTGTGTTTAGTTCTTAGGTGGCTCTAAAACGAGCCCTTGTGTTTATTGAGAGACTTTGGTACTTACAAGTAAGTACCTATGCAGAGTCTAAAGTTCAAGTGGAAGACTCGGTTATCCTCATCTGTAAAATGTACACCATCTCTCCTATAGATGCCATGCATATTGAACGCTAGATTGTTGTGGTAAATGGACCCCATTCTATAATCTCCTGGAAAAGCAGAAACTGATTTATTGACATGTTTCCTAGCTTTCTCAATCTGTGGACAAAATTGATTGGACCAGTTCCATTTCTGCCTTTGGCATATGTTAGAATAGACAAAGGCAGTTTGGGGAAAAGTGACATCAATTCTGTAAAGGTGTCCTTTATAAGCATTTCCAGACCTACCCCAGTCAAGGTGCCTAGGTTATTGCACCACAGTGCACAATTATGAGGTCAGGGTGTTGGAGATGCAAAAAGGATTTAACCAATGGCATCAATTGGAGCCACTTTAATCCTCTCTGTCCAATCCATTTAATGTCTACATTTGGTAAACCTAGGTCATCGTCCATGTTTCTGTTTTCTGCATACCTTTGGCTCCAGAAAATATAGCTGTGTCCCACAATCCACACTCTAAGCATCTTGAAGGGAGGTCTGGATGCACTCAGATGGTCTCTGTAAATGAAATGGCAGTTTGAAAAGTAAGATGTTTCTAAAACATTGGATAAGATACAGTTTTGAAAAAAGAAAAGAAATGATTGGTTGTTTGACAACATTCTACACTGAAAACTAGGGTGCATGTTTCTGTTTTTTTAAAGCATGATTTTTATTGGTTAACAAAAACTAATTGAAAGGAACATTACATAGGATAAGCTGATATGTTGAAAAGTCAAGCACACTTGCTGTTTTGATTAGCAACATTGTGTGGTGAACTTGTGAGCTGTGTGCTCAGTTAAGTGTTCCATGAACTGTTTCTATGGTAACAGGCAGAAGGCAGATTGGGGGTAGGGTTCAAATGTATGTAACTTGGAAAGGTCTGAAATTTGTAACCAATAGAAATGTGTGTTTGCTTTTGAATTAATGTGGGAAGCAATGTGATTTGATGTTTACATGTATATGTGTTGAAAATGAGAGGGAAACTTTGCCATTCTTTGGTTTTGCTGACAGCTGCACAGTTGGTTTTTTTCACCTTGTTTATTTGATTTTACCCCCTTTTTTGAGAGGTAAGTATAGTCACAAACTTGAAAAACCAAGCTTACAATACAAGAGAAAACTGTGCATTTACAGTAAACATAAAGAAAGCATATTATACAATTTTAAAGCATATATCATAAAGATCAATTAAACAAAAATAAAGAGAGCACATACATTGGCCCTTTACTTATTCATGACTTGGCCAAGCACTTTACAGTCAAACCCGATTACACCTAAATCCATTCAGTTATGGGTGACCAGATCTTAGCTCCCATTATTCTCTTCCTTATACCTTTGGTTTTATATATTGAAAATTCCAGATTATACATGGCTAATCCCGCAAGACCTTACTCCTCTCTGGTTTACTGTATCCTAGGACTGGGACCCGCTGAAAGGAAGAAAAGCACCACCACACGTTTTATAGATCTGGCCCTACTTTTGGCTAAAAGAACGATAACGATGAGATGGAAATCCGCTAGACCCCCTAACCCCGGTGACTGGCATGGGGAGGGGATACGATGGGGGAAAGCAGAAGGAGCCGAACTGCAAAGGGAGGAGCGTAGAGGTCTCCGTAAAACGCACATCTCAATGGAATGGCAGGCTATACTCATAGAATTTGAAACATACGACATTGCTGCAGCGGAATAGGCAAAGGTGGTTAGTATGTTGGCAATGGCGAATAACGAATGCGAATCTTGGGCCTACGGCTCCCCTCGCCCCCTCCCCTTTCCTCCCCCCTCCCTCCCTTACTCCCCTTCCCCCTCCCCTTCCCCCCTCTCCTCCGACCCCCCCATCTGATTGAAGTGGTTGCACACTGTAGGGTGCAGTAGTTGTTAACTACGGAAGTTATTAACACTGGAGAACGAGGTGTTGAAAGTAGGAGGAATAAGAGATATCACTGTAATGTATAGAATTGACCCAGTACAATGAGTAATAAGCGGATGATCTGATTAAAAGTGCGAGGGGAGTTGTGGGAGGGGGGGGATTAAGAATCATGGGAGATAAGTTGTTTGAAAAGAAAACTGCAATGTCATAGATGATTACGTTGTATGCGCACAGCATACCATGTATGACGAACCATCCTGTTAACAAATGCTGTAATGTTGTGCTAACCAATGCGGAAAATAAAAACATTTAAAAAAATGTTTTTTTTAAATGCATGGCTAATAACCTTGAGCGCCAACACCCAGTGGTCGGGGGGGTCAGGGCTAATTCAATCCTTGGTTATACAGGCGCTTAGCACTGCCATACAAATAAACAAAAAAGATCTGCTGGCTCATGATCTTGTATGTGCCACCATGTCGGACCCTTCACCGATCAACACCAGTTCCCCCATAATGCAAACAGAGGTTCCAATTATTATACCAAGAAACTGCTCAATTTCCCTAATAAAGTCCCAAAGCTTAGGACACAAAAAAAACATATGGACTGATTCAGCTGCGAAAAGGCCACCTCTATTGCAGTTGACACCTACGGACGTCCCCCATTTAGAGATCTTGCTTGGGGTATGATACAAATCAAAAAGGGCCATATAATGTTGGGAGTGCATCCTCCCAGTCATCAAGACTTGGTTAGCAAGCACTAAAGAATCACTGATGTTAACCTCCTCAACCCCTAATTTTCTACCCCCACTTCCCTTGACATAGATCTAAATCATCAGGGAATGTCTCTAGCATAGGAGTATAATATTGACATATAGATGTTTTTCTCTTCATTTTTTCAATAAACACAATCTTGGGAAACTGATGTTCCAATCCAAACCCTTGCTTAGTTAAGAAGCTTCCGATTCGAAGGAATTTGAAAAAATCCTGTTTAAATAAACCATATTTCAATTGCAGGTCTGCAAATGACATACGTTGGCCATCTGTACATAAGTCACCTAACAGATATATTCCCTTTAATCCCCATCTTTGGACCACTTGGTCACGAATAATTATTGGGAGGAGCACTGGAGCAGAAAATTCAGTATCAGCATTAAGCTTAGTAATACCTAATTTACGTTTAACTTTTCTCCTAACAGAATAGGCTGCACTAAGAACTTTGAATTTAGTTTTCTTAAAATAGCTTGGTTCTAAAATCTTAACTAGACATTCGTTAGTCTCATCACCCAACCCAAATTCATATATTGATGGAATATGACAAGGCAGAATTTCTGCCCGATCTCAAACTACCAAAGGACTTATATACTGCATCATTGCAGCCCAATAATATAACAAAGTGTGGGATGCCCCAACCACCACGATCTAAAGGCAGTACCATTTTCTTATAAGCCCTTCTCTGTCGGCTGTACCCCCATAAGAATCTAGAACAGATCCTTTTCAACCGCTTAAAACACGACACAGGGAATTCTATCGGAATTGTTCAAAACATATATAAAAAGTTTGGCAAAACCAACATTTTTAATACATTTGATCTCCCATAATGAGATAAGTGTAGGTGATCCAACCGGTCCAATGTAGAGTTTACTTTAGCCAGCACTGGATTCATGTTTAAATCTGGAATATTTGGGGGCGTGACTTGAGGCGTCAAGATGGCAGTCGCACTCTGCTTTGACTCCACCGACTGCTGGATCGGCCCTGGTTCCATTTGGGGACAATTCGATGCTTCCCTTGCCCCGTTGGGCCTCCTCCCTCCTGGGGCCTTCCAACTACTAAAATGGCGGCCTCCCTGCTGGTCCGTCTCCGGGCATGACGTCCCTGCCCTGACTGTCAGAGTTTGGCTGCCCGCTGCCTGCGATTCCCCCCCGCGGTGGCAGCCTCTGAAGCTGGCTGGCTGCGGCTCCTGGTGGGCCGGTGCTAGCGTGCGGAGCCCCCTCCCCGCGTGGACGAGCGGTGCTGCTTGCATCGCTGGAGGTGTGGCGCTGCCTGGAGGCCTCCGAGCGAGGAGGTGGAAGTGATCTGGTGCTCTGAGACGGCGGCGACCCGGTGAGTGCGACCCGCGGGTTTTGAGTGCTGCGGCTGGACGGGGGCATGTGCGATCGAGGCTCCCCCGGCCCTGTGTGTGGGGCTCCCCGGCCCTTAGTCGCAGAGGGAGAGACTGTCTGGGGAGGGGTGTCGGCCCCCGAGGCGCTGCAGCCGCTGACCCTGGATGCTTGAGACCTTCCCCGCCCCCTGGGTTGTTAAGGAGCCCTGTGGGGTGGGTCTGCCTGCTGCGGCCTGCTCTGAGCCTCCTGCCCCCACTTCTCCACGACGGACACTAGATCCCTGCGCCCCCCTCCTATGGCTGCTGACTCCCGGGGCCGTGAGAGATCTACCGGCTGCCCTTGACCCCTGTGCCTGGTGAGGGAGTGAATGCCATCGGGCGCCCCATCCTTTGTTGACGGACGGGTGGACGGCCGGCCCCCAGGAGCGCTACTGGGGTGCCCCGCTTGGTTCTTCGGGCTGGTGTGTCGGAAGAGGAGCGGCGGCCCGGTGGAGGGGAGCGCATCGGCTGCCATACCGGGTGGCACGCAAGGGCCCGACCCCCCCCATCCCCCTCTCCCCGCTGGGGTTGACCCGTATGGGCTGAGGCTGCCCGTGGTCCTCCCGAGGTCGGTCCATCGACGTGCCTTGGAGGTGAGGTGAGCAGACGGGTTTGTGGCTGGGGTTCTGAGGCGAATTGGCCTTCATTGGACTCCTGGCGGAGGGCGGCTTCCATCCTTCTGAGTCGGTGGGTGGGGTTGAGGGTCGGCCACTACATCGGGTGGCGGAGGTCTTGGTGGAGGAGCCGGCCCGCCTTTCTTGCCCCCCCTCTAAGCGCCATGGGTCGTCCTCTCCGATAGCATGGGCAAACCACGCACCACCCTGACCCCATTCCTCATACTCAAACAAAGATGGACCAATTTACTACATCGGACCGAGACCCGGGTGGAGGGGGCCCGGCTGCTTCTGGAGTCATCGGGGAGACCTCTCTACCATCCTGCAGGCGATAGGTGCATCGCAGGCCTCTGTGGAGAACAGGATAGGAGAGGTGCGAGTGGATGTGGCCCTCATTCGCCAGGATCTGCGGAACGCCACAGCCCGCATTAGGAGACGGAATCCCGGATCTCCACTGTGGAGGATGACATGAGTACCCTCAAGTCCCAGGTGGCCCATCTTCAGACTCAGATGGCCGAGCTACATCATCGGGCCGAAGACGCAGAAAACCGGGTGCGAATAAAAAATTTGCGCCTCCTGGGATTTCCGGAGGGAGTGGAGGATGGACACACTGACACCTTTATAGAGACCTGGGTCCGCTCCTGGATGCCCAAGGAGAGGCTCTCCCCCTGGTTTGCGGTGGAGCGAGCCCACCGCTCTCTCGCCCCGACCTCCGCCTGGCGCCCCTGCTCGACCCATTACTCTCCGGATCTTCAACTTTCGAGTCAGGGATGCAATTCTGGGGGCGGCTAGGGAGCAAGGGCCTCTGTAATTCCAGAACTCCAGAATTATGGTCTTCCCGGACTACTCCAGAGAGGTGCAGACTCAGCGTTGATCTTATGACGAGGTGAAACAGAAACTCAGGCCGCTGGGCCTGCGTTATGGCCTCCTCTTCCCTGCCCGGCTTAAGGTAATCTTCCAAAATAAGACATTCTTCGTTGATACCCCCAGGCGGCATGGACCTGGCTCATGGAGGAGCGGCCCCTCTTGCCGAGAGCGACACTCTCTTCTGATTGGGGGGCTGAGACAGCCGAAACAGGATGCGCCCAAGTCCCAGCGACGCCGTACCGGGTCCCGGAGAAGGGGCGGCCGACAGGGGAGGAATCCCACTCACCGGCGGCGCAGTCCTAGCGCTCTCTGACACGAACTCCACATCAAGGATCTGCCTCCCCCAGCTTGGCTATTTCTTTGATTGATATGGGCAGCCTCCCTGGGCCCAGTGAAAATTTGCGAAGGGCAATGTCGGATTCAGACCTGTCCGACAGCCCTGTGATCCGGGGAATCGGGCGAGGATGAAGGGGTGTAACTGTCATCATGCGATGAACACTTCGCAGTACACCCTTTGGGATCCCTTGCAGTGTGACTGTACCTGACCCTGTGGGCTGGGGCCGACCCGGCGTACCTGCATGGTCCCATCGGGATCAGGAGACCAATTGGAGTCCCAAGACTAAGACTAAGCCTTTTAAGGATTACGAACCTATCATCTCAGGTTTTTTCCCGCTTCAGCTGTAAGAATGTCATTCGACTACAAGGAGGGGGGTCCAGCTCAATCATGTTCTTACTTGACTGTTTGCTAACCATTTTAGATTAGTGGTTCCCCTCAGTGTGGGATAGTTGTTGGTTGGGGTTTCTTCAGGGCGACAGATGCTTCCACTCCAGAAGTGTAGGGTGGGAGGAGTTGGGGGGGGGCGAAGGGAGGGGGCAGAACGTAGTCTCCCAGCAGTTTGTTGTTTTTAGCTGCCTACGGGCCGCTGTGTTCTGTTTTCATTGGTAGCAGCGCGTTTCTAGATGTCCCCGCTGACGACAAGCAGGTCACTATACCCCTTGCCTTCATTGCAGGGTCCCGGGCCTGGGGGGATGTTTTCCCCAGGATTGAGTACTGCCCAGCGCATGCCTCCGTCCTTCCGCGTATCCCGCCCCTAGATGTCCTGTACCCTTCATAGACCCATCCATGTCCTCTCCTTGAATGTCAACGGCCTCCTTGACCGCATCAAGCGCGCAGCTGTCCTCCGCACTGCCCATCGCCATTCACCTGACATTCTGATTCAAGAGACACACCTTCTGGGCTCGCAATGCAATTTCTTGGCCCGCTACGGGTTCGACAGGGTCTGGCACTCTGGTTTTGCGCGGGGATCCCGAGGGGTGGCTATTTTACTCAGGAAGGGGCTCCCCTTCACCCTGACTAGAGCTGACACTGATGCACAAGGCCTAAATGTGGCCATGTCGGGAATGATTGAAGGACACCCCTAAACCTCCTGTGTACTTATGCTCCCTCCGCGCTTCTGGCCTCCACCCTTCGCCGTCTCACGCTGGTGATCTCCTCCTTACCACAGGGCCGGACTGTTGTCGGGGGAGACTTCAATGCCGTCCTGCAGCCCTCGCGTGATGCGACGGGCACTTCGTCTGCGCACCGTCTTGCCGTCTCACAGGTTAGTCATCGGCCCTGGGCCTTTGTGACGTCTAGAGGGTGTGGAACACCCGCAAGGAACAATACACCCACACCTCAGCAGCTCATCGTACCCATTCCCGCATAGATCTAATCTTCATGCCCGCAACAGACTGTCAGATGTTTTACAATTAATTCATTTCCTACATTACCAGCTATCCGAACTGGCGACCGTGACTTAGGTTGGATCTTCCCAACATTATTATACCGCGGGAACCTAATTGGTTACTTCACTTTATTTAGAACGGACAACGTACACGGTTTGTCCAGTGGCCAACTAACCTATTGGCCCCCTGTGAAACTGTTGTTTGTAATACTTTTTAATATATTCCAGCGATGGGTCTAATTCTACAGGACATTTCCTTCACCGAATAGCCCTGACGAAGTTCTTTGGGAACGAAACACGTTGGCTGAGAAGTTTGTTTTGATTGGAATTGAATAAAGAAATTTTGGAATACGAATTGGAGCTTTTGAGTACTCCCTTTTGCTGCACCGTCCTTTTGTATATAGACTGTCAGATGCTGTCTGGTGCTACTATATTGCCAAGGGGGATCTCGGATAACTCCCCTGTCTCTGTTGGTTCCCCCAGTATTGGCCCACGTACGACTTGGCGGCTAAACGTGTGGTTCCTGCAGGACTCAGCGTTGGTGGAGTCCCTTGGACAGGAATTGCGCCACTACTTCTCAACCATTACGGACTCTGTTCCTTCACCAGGGACACTATGGGAGGCCGGCAAGGCGGTTGTGAGAGGTGTGGCCAAAAGGCTGGTTCACGCGAAACGTATGGAACAGTCCGCCCAGCTTGTGCAGCTGGAGGCGCGGGCGAGCGACTGGAAAGACTCCAAGTGACCGACAGTAGCGATGGCTCAGCCCGCCAGCTTGCTGTGGTCCGCGAAGAGATTTGTCGGATCTCGTTGGAGTCAGCCAAAATGCTCTGGCGCTCCTCAGTGGCGCGTATTTATGGATGGGGCGATAAAAATGGCAAGCTTCTCCATAACCTGGTGTCCTATCCCAAAGTCAACCGCATTATCCCCGAGATTCAGACGGCCGATGGGGCCCATCAGGTGATATCCGCTGCCATTGCACGGACTGTCGCTGACTATTACGCAGCCCTGTACGGTGCTCGCCCTCCGGGTGCTTCCCTGGCAGACTTGCTGAGGGAGACCGGTACTTGGTTGCCGTGTCTTCTTCAGGAGATAGCGGATACCTTGGATCATCCCTTTACCCCGGAAGAAATACACGGGGCGATCTCGCTGCTACACTCGGGCAAGACGCCCGGACCGGATGGCTACCCCCAGGAGTACTACGCGGCCTTCCGCATTGACTTGGTTCCCCAGTTAATGGAACTTTTTAATCATGTGGTAGAAGAAGGGTCCTTCCCGCCTGAAAACAATGTGGCCACCATCGTGGTTATCCCCAAAACGCAGCCGCCCTCCCTGGACTGTGCGGAGTATCGCCCGATCTCATTGGTCAATACAGAGAGAAAGATTTATGCCACCGCAATAGCCCAGTGGCTACGCCCGCTCCTGCAAGACTTAGTTCATCCTGATCAATGCGGGTTTATGCCCGCCAGGGGTACCCGTCACTGCATTCGTCGCCTCCATTTGGCTCTAGCTCACAGTCACCATTTGACGCTCCTATTCATCGATTTTGAAAGGGCCTTTGATACGGTGGACTGGAACTACCTGGGAGACGTATATGAGCTCATGGGATTTGGTCCTCCTTTCCCGCAGCCTGATTAGAGTCCTTTACACCAACCCAGGGCCCGGGTCCTCATCAACGGCAGCTTTCTGAGGCATTCCCAATCCGGAGGGGTACCCGCCAGGGGTGTCCACTCTCCCCGCTCTTGTTCGCGCTGGCGATGGAGCCCCAAGCTGCGCTTATCCGCCAGGATCCTCTCATCCGAGGCTGGGCATGGGAACGGAGTCAGATTGATAAGATTGCTCTCTACGTGGACGATGTTCTGCTTTTTCTGGCTGACCCTGACCGCTCTGGACCCAGGTGCCTAGAGGCCCTTTCCGAGTTCAAACAGGTTTCCGGGCTGCGACTCAACCCGGCTAAGTCGACCGTGGTTCCCCTGCACCCTACTCGCGCATTCTTTCACGGACAGGCAACTATTCCCCTCCGGAGGCAATCCTTCAAATACCTGGGTGTGTGGGTCACCCTCCTGCCGGAGCTTGAGTGGGCCCTGAATATTGCTCCTTTGGTCACTAGGATGAAGGCAGACCTTAAGAAATGGCACGCCCTACCCCTTACAAAAAAGCATTAGAGAATGCTAAATCAACCTGGGATGAAGAAATATGGGCAGGAATGTTGGAGGCATCGAAAAACAGGGACCATAGAACTTTCTGGAATATTGTTGCTAATGGCATAAGGAAAGAAAGGGACTCCAGGGAAGTTTATTTGGATGAAGCAACTTGGGTAGAACATTTTACTAAATTATACTCAGCTCCGGGAATAGGTAGCTCTGAAAGCGAGGGACTAGTACTAAACTTGAGTGCAGGTAAATTAGAATTTACCCTACAAGAAACAATTATGGCCATCAACTCAGTCAAAGCTAGTAAAGCTCCTGGATTAGATAAGATCCCGGTAGATTTATATAAACACGATACTAGCGTATCGGGACCCTACATCAACCTCCTATGTAACTTTGTAGCGGCCGGAGCAGAAATCCCTGAAACTTGGAGGGGTGCTGAAATCATTTGTATTTTTAAAAAGGGCAATAGGAGCGATCCTGGGAACTACCGCCCGATAAGTTTAATTGACATTTTACAAAAAATATACGCAAGGCACATTTTTAATCCCATCAATCTTTAGATTGAGGATGAGCAGATTTTAACTAAATTCCAGGCAGGATTCAGAGCCAAAATCAGTACCATAGATCAGGTGTTCAGATTCGCTTGCATGAGTTGGAAATATGTTAACCTAAGGAAGGGCCACTTATATGTGGCATTTGTTGACTTAAGAGCAGCTTTTGACCTTATCCCGAGACACTTACTATGGGAAGCACTCAACAGCCAGGGACTACCGGCCAACCTCCTGGAGCTATTAATTAGATTACATCACAATAATTATGCAAAGGTAAGGTGGGGACCGGAAGGTGAAAAGACTGGTGCAATACCAATAAAAAGGGGCGTCCGCCAAGGATGTGTTTTAGCACCAACTTTGTTTTCCCTATTTGTAAATGATATCCCCAGTTTTTTAAAAGCTGTAGTAATGATGCCCCAAAACTGGGAGGTGAGACAATAGCTGCTCTTTTATTTGCGGACGATACCATCTTAGTTTCACAAACACCGAAAGGTTTGCAAAGTTTGCTCAATACTTTCCAAATCTACTGTAGCAAAAAAGGCCTAGAGATGAACACAAACAAAACCAAGTATAAGGCGATAAATCCTCATAGGTCGTTTAATGGTAACATGGTTTTAAACGGACAAAGAATAGAATACGTTTCTAACTTTACATATTTGGGTGTCTCAATTGATTCAAAAATGTCCTGGAAAACCCAGAGTGAAAAGAGCAAGCTCTTGCTCACACAGAATACACTACCAATCCTAAAAAAACATGGTAATAGTCACAATAAAGCAGTTCTTCCTGTGCTTGAGGTTTTTAAGTTTAAAGCGCAATCTGCTGCCATATATGGCACAAAATTGTGGGGACCAGCATGTAAAAGGGAGTTCGAGCTGAATGAAAATAAATTCTATAGAGCATAGCTTAAATTACCAACTCGTACCCCGTTAACGCCACTGATGCTGGACCTCAATGTGAAGCGAACAGACTACCATGTAATCATCAGACCTCTAATGTTTTGGGTCAGGATTTGGACAACGCCTGAGCTAATGAATTATAGGGCAGCTTTAATTGAGGTAAAGGATCTAGACACCTATAGTTGTCTCACATGGTTTAATCATGTTAGGACATGGCTGACAACGATCGGCCTTGCACACTTTTGGAATAATCCACTCCTAATGACAACAAGTTCAAGGAAGATTCTAAAAACATCTTTTTGGGCTTATATGGAAGAAAATAGAGTGAATGACAGAGCAAATGGATCACTGGTCAGTGAATTTCTGTTGTTCAAAGCTAGCCCAAGTTTTGAATCTTTTTTAAATGAGGTAAATCCCCCCCTTGCCAAATCATTATACCTGAAGTATAGATACGGTATATTAATGTTAAAATCATGTGTGGCAAGATGGACAAAGGATATCAACGATTCATGTACTTTGTGCTCTGGGTGTACAAAGGAAGATATTACTCATTTCCTTTTCTTTTGCCCAGCCTATGAGATGGCAAGGAAAAGATGGATAAAACCATTGTGCAGAAATATAGGTGTGAGATCGTAACGAGAGGCGCAAAGACTACTAAAAACAGGCACCAGCCAAGGATTTGTTTTTGCTGTAAGTAGATTTTTGTTAGCTGTGAACTTCATTAGGATAAAGGCAGGCGAGAAGTTCTAGAACACATATCAGTATCTAAATATAGACCCAAGTAAGAACTAGGGAACAATGTGGGATGCTGGATTTAAACTATGGTTTGGGGATGATAACTGCCGAATTAATTGTAAATTTGTTGTAAACTGATTGATTTTAGTTTTTGATACGTGCCTTTTTCAATTCAATTCAAAACTTTATTTCGGGTTTTTTTCTAAACCATAAAAGTGCATAATAAAAGTACATCACATTACAATTTAAAAATCATTGTCACTGCAAAAAGAATTTTTGATACCTAACTAGACCCTAGGTCATGGATGGGGGAAAGGTTTACACAATTCGTCAATAATTTCTAAAATCGTTAAAAAGGAATAAAAAAATATAAAATATTTACATCAGGAAGAATTAGATAAGCGGGATATACTACATTTTTAGTTCATACATTCCATTGTAGTTAAAACTATTACTATTCAGACAAGATTAAAAGAAAGAAAAAATACTAATCAAACAACCAATCGTTGTTACTGCACACCAATTATATATTAAAAACCTGTGTTGTCTCAAGATATTAAGTCAGTCTACATATTATCCACTAACTGCTTGCATAGTGGTCTACTAAAGTTACAGTTTCAAGCCATTTTTGGCTCCGTAGAACATTACACGCATTTGAAATCTAGACACACAAAATACTATCAATCGTGCAGTGTCTGATAGGAAAATTCGTTCTACCTCCCTATAGTGTCTTACTTTGAGGGTATTACATAAGGGTTTGATCCATCTTTCCCTCGGGATTTTGTACGCCGGGCAGAAAAATAAGATGTGTGTAACATTTTCCTTGACCAATGTAACATTTTTACTGAAACTGCATTTGTCTGAGTCTTTCTCAGGAGTCTTGTTGCCCCTTTTAGATTTTTTAACGTTGGTCTGTAGGACCCCATATCTAAATTTGAGATATAATGACTTTGCCACCAGGGGATAAACCTCATCTAAAAAAGATTCAAATTTGGGCTCATCTTTGAACTGGAGGAACCTTATGGATAAGGGTCCTAAACTGGCATCCTGTGCCTTTTTACTATTTATTGTATTTATTGTAAAACTCTGATGATTTTCACCATCCCTCCTTGTTATTATTGTAAAATCATACCAGTAAGAAGTTGTATCATTATGAAAACGCCTTGGATGAAAATGTTTTTTTTTAATGTACCTTTTATGATACGATAGTATCGAAATAAAGAATTGAATTGAAAACAGCAAAAAGGCAAAGAAATTACTTTGTAAAAGGTTTAATTTATGCTGTGTTGTTAAAAATATATAATTACATGTTATAACGTTTTTTTCTTTTCTTTCACAGATCCTAATTCTAAAATAAGCAGTTTACCATAATTTACATTATAAAAAACAACTGAATAAAATGTGTAGCATTTTTTAGATGTATTACTGTTGAGGTAAGTTTAAGTAAGTCTTAAAATACACAATGGCGTGTGTTTGCACACAGTTGAAAAAAGGGAAGATGGATGGAGTAGATTTGTGCCGGAGAATTCCATTGCAGCAGGTATCAAATAGGACACAGCTTCAGAGCACCTGTCTGCAAGACACATGGTATGGTACACACTAGAGACATATGGTGGTCTTGTAGGGCCTGGTAATTTCAGAATTATAAGAAATAAAACTATTTAACTTAAAGCACATCGAGTGTTTTTGCACATGTCACATTAGGCCCCATCTCTTCTCTTCAGTCATATATAAATATGTACTATAAGTGTCCTAAAAGGTAAGAACTTGTAAATGTATCTTGTTCTCTGTTAGCAGTACAGAAATGTACTCCTGTAATAAGAATTAGCCTAGCCATTAACTCTCTTTCATATTTACAAAAAGAGGAAAAGGCACTCTGTATACCTTTTGTTTTTCATGTAAATACAATCTCATCATACACACCACTTTGCGTTGAAAAGGTGTTCTATAGGTGTTGCTGTGCGTGTTTGCACAGAACACTCATAGAAGAAAACACATCTCCAGTTTTATCAAAAGTCATAAATCTGGACGAGTGTGTGAATGCTGCACCATCCTCCAATTGGTGTAGCAAGGCACAACAAGGAGAATTGTTTTCACTTCTCCTAATTTTTTCCTCTTCCAATATATGCTACAATGCACACCATATATTGAAGGGGAAAAATGCCTTTACTGATTGTTTTTGTGCAGGAAGGTGCCCCTTCCTGCACAAAAACAATCTCCGCACGACACAGACATCCTTGCACCATGGTGCAAGGGTGCCTGTGACACCACATGGCTGCAATTTAAGCAGCTGTGGAGAGGGAAGCACAGACTTGCAACATATTTATGTACATATGTTACACCCCTGTGCTTCGGAAGTACCACAGCACGCTGAAGCCAAACACTTTACAGAGTCCTGCTGCAGCATTTCCTTATAATTCTGCACTTATCCATTCACCATACACCACAAATGCTTTCTTTCAGTCAATTATGCACTACACATACATTCATGTAAACTTTCACACACTAGCATACAAGTTTAGCTCTTTTTTTAACCAGAGTAGTTAGTTCTGAAAATAAATTTTTTCTTTCTTTTTGTTGTTTTATATTTTTGGGGGATTTTTTAAACAATTTTTTGATTTTTTTGATTTTTAGTCAAATGAAAAAAAAAACAACGGGATGAACAAAACCATGAACTTTAGGGCAAAAATAACAAACTAACAGTGATGGTTATCCAGTGCCTTGCAAACTAAACCAACAAATTGCTCCCCGTAGCACAGCAATCTATTGTATTTCACGTAATGTATTTTTGCGTTAGCCAGTTGAGGCCGTATGTCCAAATTGGATGTTGAACTGGACGCCCCCGAAGTGTTTGGAGCTTGCGGTGCTGGTGGTACACTCTGCTGCAGTCTTCTGCATTCCTCTCTGGCAAGATTTACTGGATGCATGCATTGCAGATGTTTAAGCATGCTTGCAGTTCCACAAGAATATTTCTTGTTGGAGTCTCCACGAGATAGAACTGACTTGCAAATTTTGCACGTTACCTTCGTGGCATTGACTTTTTTAAGTCCCTCTGGATAAGTAAAACATTTCCAGACAATCAATTCATACTTTTTGGGACATGGTGGTTCTGGAACAAATTCTTCTTCATGAGTGTTCAGAATCTGAAGATTCTTGTTGTGAAGCCATTCTTGATAGTTAGAGCACAACCAGGTCTGCAATCTCCAAAAAATAGTAGGTCTTTTTAGAAGAGGTCTTCTCCCAAGGAAGGTCTAAGAAGAGTGATTGAAATGGGTGGGGTCCTTCAATACCTAGAATAGGAAGTGTTATGAACCAATCAAATCTCTTTCTTTCTGGTCAAATGGTGTCCGCGTAGGGTGCACGCACGCAGCTCGCACCCAGCTCGCACCCAACTCAAAACCCTGCACGACTTCACGAAATTGCATTTATAAGTAATGTAACTTTATTGAAAGTTAAAGAATATTATTGTTATGATTAGTTCAGATAATGTCTTGTCTTAATATTTATATCAAATAAATATATACAAGTTTTTGAACATTAAAAAAATTTGCGGGAGTCGCGCACCCACCACGTCTGATAAGCGTATGACATCACGCGCAACCGCGCGTAATGTGTACATGTCGAGTATGCGCTATGAGTCGCAGAGCGTCCGCGTTGGGAAAGTCATAATCGTCGCACACCGTACGAGGATCCTACAGAACAATCCTAAAATGGCCTACATGTTCCGCGCAGTGAACGAGAAGGGTGTGCTTTGAGTGCGCGAGTCCGAAAAAATTTGAAGAAAAAAAAATAAGAAAATAATATAAATATATTTAAAATAACATAAAAAAATAAAGAAAAATATATATTTTCTTTTTTTAAATACATTTTTATTAAATATGTCTAATGTAATTTGAAAAATAAGATGTCTAAAAAATGGATTAAAAAATATAGTAAAACAATATGAAGAAATAAATATAACAATGAATACAATTAAAAATTGACATTTACAAAGCCTTTGAAATTCACTGAAAAAACATAGGTTTCAGACATGTTATAGTTAGGAATTAGCATTTAAAAAACCCTTTAAAATTCACTGAAAAAACCATAGGTTTTAGGGGTGTTATAGTTAGCTGGACATTTCACTCGTACAAAAGCATTGAAATTCCTCCGTTATAGTCAGTTTTACTAACTATAACTCGCGAGCCTGCAATCTACTGCTGATGATGTCACATATTACATCATTCATGACATGGTCAGTGACATCACTGATGACATCTCAAATGACCTCACTGATGACATCACTGATCACCATTGAACCACTAGCTAGATTGATCCCCTGTGATGCCCAGATCATAGGTTGGGAAGGGTGACAGTTTTGAGGATAAAATCACCCGATTCGCTGATGATGTACTGCTGTTTTTAACGAATCCCTACCTTCAGGGTCCCCACTGACTGCAACTACTAGCCTTTTGTGAAGAAGCATCAGGGCTCCGGCTCAATAAAACACAATCCCTCATGGTTCCAATACATTGAAACGTGGCTTCGCTCTCCTGGCAGGATGGCATATCGATCCACTGCCTCAGCTTTAAATGCTGTGGAGTCATGATAGGTCTCGAGCCGGAGCTTACATGAAGCCCAAGTCTCAGCCTATTAGTCACTTAAATGAAAACAACCTCACATGTTAGGATTCTCTGCCGCTTAATATCCTGGGATGGTTGCCCTATATAAAATTACCATCCTTCCCAGATTCCTATACACCCTCCAAAACTTCCCAATGAAAATCCTTAACACTTTGTTCATAAACCTGACCGAAGGCAATTGCTCTTTTTATGGGCGAAAAAAACAGCTCACATGGCCATGGCTAAATGCAGACTCCCGTCATACGAAGGAGGGATGGGAATGGCTGACATACAATTATACTACCAAGCTGTCCACCTCCTAGTGATTAATGACTGGATGTTAGTGGCTGAAGTCATGCAGCATACCACACAGAACTCTCTGTTTTAGGACTAGACAGAGTGATGGGACTGTTATATGAGGACTCAATCCCCCAAGACCTTCCTGGCACTACTCAACTGGTGTGTCTAACCTGGAGAGCAACACTGCGATTCACGGGATGGTCGGGTAGACTGACCGACCAGACTCTCCTGTGGCACGAGCACCTTCTCTACCACACCACGCAAATGGAAGGGTTCACCAAATAGAACTAGATCAGGACTTCTCACTCTTGGGGAGGTGTGGCACGGAGGTGGCCTAAGCTTCTTTCAGGAGTTACAGATCCAGTTTCACTTCTCTAAAATGCAGTTCCATAAATACCTCCAGCTCCGACACACCCTAGCGGAATACAAACAAATTTGGTGGCCTTATCCGGATACATGTCTCTAGAGGCCAAGCTCCTTATGGGGCCTATTGGAAGTGAAAGAGTCTTGCAACTATACCGAACCTAGGCACTTAACGCCCTGATCCCCTAGGTACTCTTCAACACAAATGGGATGATTGGATGGGCTCCCTTGAAGACACAGATTGGTGCCAGGCCTGCAGGCCTCTCGCGAATTAGCAATTTCCTCTGCCCCCAGATGATACAACTTCAATATTCACACCGCACCTCTGGCTGGTGGGGTGGATGGCGACCTCAGCCTGCCCATACTGTAACTAGACCGGAGCAGATTTCTACTATATGACGCGGCTGTGTCCGGTCATTACTAAATATTGGAGTGTGCTCTGTGATACTCTGTCCAGACTACAGGAATACCATATAACCTTGACACCGAAGCGTATTTTATTGGGAATCATGGAACACCTTGGCAACACCAGAGCAGAAAGGAGGATGGTGGGTATGGCCACCTTGGTGGCAAAAGGGGACGTAGCTCAATTATGGAACCACCCGCCTCCACCCACATTTACTATGTGACTGGTGAACACAACAGGAAGCTCCCATATATGCGGCGAGGGGCTGTCCACAGAAACATACGAAAATTTAGGGTAAATGGTGGGAATACTACGGTTCGGGCGTAAACATGCTAAATGCTTCTTAATGCTTTGTACTGAAGTTTGTATATGGAAATGTTATACTCTGTATGGGCCAGCTGGTGCCTCAGGTTGTTGTTCAGTTTATGGATTGTGATTGTATAAAAAAATAATAAAATTGATTACCCAACAAATATAATTTACAAAATCATCGCCGGTTTGAGTGTACCTTTTCTGTTACTAACTTATATGGGGGGATGTTTTTGTAAGCTAGATTTAGAATATGATGCAGTGCTTAATTTGTAAAAACATAAGTGCCAGGGCCCTCGTCAGGAGCCTTTGCAGATTGCAACACCCATTGCCCATGCCAACGATGCCAACGACCATACGTGCACAACTACTAACCATCACAATCCTATAAGTGTGATAATTCAGACTACACCAGGCCTACAAAGCCATAAAAAGTGCTTGGGAGGTAGGTATTGGTCGCTTGTAATGAATATTGAATTAATGAACAACTGTTGTTCTGCTTGTCTCTCAATAACTGAAACATCCCCACCATATGGTAAACTGTCACAAGTGCCGGTGTTAACAATTAAGTGCTGGTGCCGAGCACCGGAAGCCTCCGGCACAAATTAAGCACTTTATTTATGTCAGACAATATTCTGGTACAACACCTAATGTAATCCGGTTTCCACTGGATGCCCCACTCGCAGCACTGTTAAGAGTACTTCATGTCATTTCATGCTCAGGATGCTCCTGCTACAGCTAAAAAGCTCTCTGTGAAGTTGTTGGTTGTAGCTGCATCTGATCTACATCAAATACCAAAAGACCTCTGAAAAATAAAAGCCTAGGAGAGGATTGTTTGTTTATGATCAGCTTTCTGAATTGGTTCAAACTGTACCTTGGAACGCGGGCAGATGCGGTGCATTCATCACGATGAGTTTAGACACCATTGCAGGGTGGTACACAGCAAACATCCAGGACAGGATTCCACCCCAGTCATGGCCGACAAGGACACACTGGCTGTAGCCTGTGGAGAGCAGAGAGAGAAAAGGCTTAACAAGAATGGAAGAGCTCAGCAAGATGACGAGAGAAGTAGACGTTCCCCCTCATGCTGAAGATGCACAACTTATGATCAACAATGTGTGTAAGGAGACTGAGGTTGCATCACAAGACCGTGAGGCTGCAGATCCCTGTGTGATGCGAACATAAACCTTTGGATTAGTGAGAAAAAAACATCGAAAAGGGCTATTAAGTTAATTCACAATGTCCACATTAGACAACTGATGATCATCCTTCATGGAAGGGAGAGGCCAAAGTGGGAAGGATCAAGATGCAGGGTCTGTCGAAGTGAGCAGGCAGAATTGTCACACTGCAGTCCTCCAATTAATAAAACCAACTAAACATTAGCAAAGCAGGGTAAATTAAATCATAACTGCAACTCTTAAAAGGCGACAGGCGTACATTGTCATAAATACAAAATTCCGATTTTGGTAACCAGAACAGGGAAAGTAAATATTACCAACAGACAGGGAAAAGGATTAGGAATGCATCAAAGACACCAGTGGTGGCCTCAAACTCGAAAGAAGACTATTGTACTTCTTAGGTCCAATATTGGAATTATTACAGTTGAAAGAACAGCTACAACTAGAAATTAAAAAATATAAGATGCCTTACAAAAAATAAGGTCAAAGGACTAAATATTAATATTGGAAACTAAGGTCCTTTAACTGTGCAACAGATGGACCATCCTACCCCTTCACGTAACTTTCTGGCTGACCCTCTGTTCCACTCGGCACTAGTTGCCATGGGTACGACCGCCATTCTACAGCAGGCCTTACAAGCAGTCATTCCACAGACTGCTCTTGGCCCAGCTTGTTTCATCACTTGGCTTGAAAGGACAGCCCCCATGTAATTCAGGCCCTAAGTATTGCACTTGGGGGTGAGCAGTTGGTCATGGGAATCGTTTTGCCTGAACAGACTGGTATCACGTTGCCCAGGGATTATCACAGTGGTCAAGTCGGCACATGGGTACCCATGAGAATTAAAAAGTAGCTTTGCTCCCACCCAAGACACTGACATGGCCCAACCCGAATACAGCCCGCCACGGGATCTCATCCCTCCTGCCCAGTCTTCCTCTCAGGCTAGAAACAACTAACAGAGCTGGGACGCACATGTTTCCAAAGTCTTCTTAGGACTCCTATCCCTACAGAGTGACATCTTTGAGCAACCCTAGCAAACAAAATGAATCTGAATATTAGTTAGCAAAGAAAAGAAATACTTATTACAATATAGAGGAAGTGCAAGCTATTCAAATATTGCATTAATACCGATTTATAAATGCTACTGCCAAAACTTTCCCTAAATTATACAAATAAATCTGGTGCATACTCCCCTGCAGGTGGGACTAATATATTGTTTAAAAGTTGTCTGAGACTAGAAGCTATTGAAGTTGAGTAGTCTCCTTTGGCCACGATGTGAACATGTAAACTACCAGAAGAGGGCAGCATAGTATGAATAATGCTTCTGTAATACACACATTTAGTCTTAAAAAAACATAGGGATCCCGGCCTTCTAAACACATGCCATATAAGAAGGCTTGTCCCAGTACGCTGACAAGTGCTACGAAATACAATAAATTATTAACTAAAAGCAGGAACTGAGCTGCCTATTTGAAGCCATGTACTTGTGTTATTACCTAGAGCTTCAAGGAAATCTTTGATGTCAGCCACCAGGGTGTCCAGCTTGTAGTTGTCACGTCCAGTGGGAGCATCTGTGCCCCCATATCCTCGCAGGTCCATGGCTACCACCCAGTGCTTGCTGCGGAACGCCTCCAGCTGATAGCGCCAGGAGAACCTGCATGCAGAAAAGACTTCTGTCACCAGAGCATGTGTGTGGAAAAGAAGGCGAGATTAAAATGGAAGGAAAGCTGGTGAGCAAGCTTGAGGAAATGAGAGCGCGTAGGGAGGAGAGAGAGATGCCAAGCTAGCAACAACGTGTGAGGGAGAAAGAGAGTGAAAGATGTACAGAGCAAGCTGGAGAATGTGTGAGTACTGAAGAGCGATAGTGGGAGAAAGAGGGGACTCATCCTACATGGGCACAAGTCATCAACCCTGCTGAATAAATAAAACAAGCAGAAAATAAGAGCCTTGCACATACCATACCCTCAAAGCACGCACAAGAAGTATGAGGGAGAAAGACACAGGGGAGCAGATACCAATCAAGAACAGAAATGCTACATACCACTAAAAGAGAGGCAGGGGGCACTCAAGAGACCTGGGTAGGCAACAATCCGGCAGTGGAGACAGACACGCTCAGCGCCAGCACTTGAGAAGTTAAGAGACGAAAGGCCAAAGGAAAATGGTGCATTGAAGGAAACACCATTTTTGCTGGGCATGGTAACATTTTACAAACTCATTTCACTAGCACAGGGTTTGTGCCTTATGTGCCACATACCATCCCGACTAGGGGCTACTCGGCAATACACATTCGCTCAGTATTCAGTGCCAACCCAACTGAGGCCACTATCCCCAAGGTAGTGAAAATCAAGGCGGTCTCTTTACCAGTTCTCCGGGAACCCATGAAGAAGCAGCATCAGTGGGTTGCCTCTCTCACCAGACGCCACATAGTGGAAGCGGATTCCCGAGCCCTGAGGTGCAAAAGATAGTAGCACGACTTCAACAAGATGGAGTACAAATGCAGAGACGAAAATACAGAAAGCATTACAACATTGAGGTAAAAGCAATTCAAAGAAAAACTGTATCATTCAGATGATGCAGCACACAACTGCCATGAAGTCTAGTTAAAGAACAGCTAGAATTTAGGTGCCCGAGTCACAAAGGTAAGTTTGTGTAAATCTACTCCTGGGTAGGTCTCTACTGCAGCTTGGTGTAAACTGCTCTTTTTTACTGTTCACCATTTCCAATGGAGATTTACACGTAGGCATAGATTTACGAGTCTCCGCCTCCCTCCTTGAATGAGTGGAGCCTCCTACAACTGAATTTAGAACCATAAAGTTACTATAAGTAAATGTATGACCATTTTTTACGTTCTGCCCGTTTGGTTGAGATGTTCATCACAGGGACGAAGATCTCCGAATGGAAGAGAATAAGCAAATACTATACATATTACCCGAATTACACACACTTGACACCCATTCACTTAGAAAACAGATAAGTACAGCCCACTTCCTAGACTCTGAGCCCTTACCCTTAGTTTGCGTGACCAATAGGAATCACTTGAAGCAGCCAGGATGCAGAACAAAACACTCAAGAGGAATTTCAGCCCTGGTGGTAACATCTGTGGTCAAACAGTACATGCTGCCTCCCGATTACCACAATGGAGAGAAGAAGGTGGCCATGTGGCCAGCTAACACAGACTCTGTAAATGCATTGTTGGAGGAGGCATGCACTATGAGAGATATAAAGAATTTCAGGATTAGGGGAGGCTGGTGAAGGAGAAGTTCAACAGAATACAGGTGGCAAAGATCATTCCCGGAGGCAGAACTGGGTTCCGTCTCTGTCTAGTTACTCAGGAGCACTATGTCCCTTTCACAATGCACTCTATCCTTCTAAATTGCCTGCATGTGGCAGAGAAGCCTAATACAGGGCCACAGGATTTATGCCACTCAGCAGCTGCAGCATTTTCGGCATAATTATGAATTTGGCGCACTTGCCAAATAATCCATGCTCTGATGAACAATCTGCTAATTTTAACAGACAAAAAACAGTTTGATGAAATAAATCAAATGTTACGTAACTAAAAAGTCTTTGACACATCACATGTTGCTGTGCAGTGGAAGGCCCTTTGCAAAGGTTGACTGGTCAACTTTTAGTTGCTTATTGAGTTTTAAACTAGTACTAATAAAGATGAAAACTTTGCCCAGCCATGTTAATGTATAAAAATGACATCATATTAAAATATTACAATCCCAAAATGTGCTGCATTGCGCCGCATGATTTGCTTTTCTTGCCCCCTAACTGAGGGTCTCATGTACAAATATTTCAAATAAGAATTTGTTAATTAAAATTAACAATGATTTGTAATGTGCAATTTTGTATTTGGAATGTATAAAAATGGAGTAAGTAAAAGTGGTCGCAATTTGCGCACTGACTTCTACTCAATGCACTGACATTTTTTTCCAAACTAATCTATGTCCTAATAGGTCATTTAAAAAAATACAGAATCGCAGAGGGTCATAATTCTCCCTACCTCATCACTATTTATGAAGCAGATCGCAAATTGCAACTTACTAAGTCTGGCCACAATCACAAGGATGTTAGCCTGCTGGATTTAACAGGCCACCATGTCTGTGATTGCTTTTTATATGAAGCCTTTTTGTTTGATTAAATGCATCCCGTTTTCCTTAAAAGATAACAGGATGTTTTAAAAAAAAGTTGCATAACCTTTTTAGGTCTCGCCTGTCAATGCGCCTGCGTATTGAGCTTGCGAGAATATAGGGGCTTATCCAGAGGTTAACCAAACTGGCGATTTCGTCCAGTGCTAGTGAAAAGCAAGCTCAATGCGCAAGCGCATTGACATAAAGCGCGTGCACATCAAAGCCAGCCATCTGTTCCCCAGCTCCTCCCTCCTCCCCCAATTATTCACGGCCGGCCGGCCGTACTTTCACTTTCACGGCCGCCAGGCCATGTCTCTCGTTTCTGCAGCGCTGCGCCAATGCTTGTTTATTTACCGCCGTGCAAAACTGTGTTTCTTAACTTCTACTGACCATGTTGTACATCTCTCCCCACCAACTGTGTTCCGTACATGTTTGTACTTATGTTCCTGCAGCCCTTCCACTGGCTGACAGGCTTTTTTCTCCATTCAGTGGCTTAATTGTCTAACTTGTCTTGTACCAAGGTTTCGTTTTGTTTTGCTTCACAACGTTGGCTCAGACCTCCTCTTTGCCTTGATCCCTCGTCTGAGACGTCCTCCGGCCCTCCCAGCTCCCTCCCACTCAGCGCTTACCACCCCCCTCAATCACGCCTATTCCCACACGTCATAACCATTCTTCTCCACTCCCAACGCCGTGCCAAACGCGGAAGTCGTTTCCAGCCCGATTAGCTGCTGGGATCGCATACCGGATTCACTCCATACAGTGACAACGATTGAACCAGGTATGCTTACTGCACCCCCTTTACCCACCAACCCTACTCGTACCGCTCCGTTTTCCCTTGTACACTAATCACCCCCTGTCTTCCTCCCGCAGGTCCTGTTCGCTCAACTCCACGATCAACCCGATCGCCATCGTATTCAGAGACGTCCGACTCCGGCGCTCCGATCTACATGCCCATAAGTTAGTACCCCTGCCACGACCCCTGCGCCCCACCCCCTGCCCCACTCTTCGTACTTTTTGCCGACCAGCACCTTTCTCATTCCAGATCTCCCCAGGAAGAAGCTTGCTTGCTTCCCTTTTTCGAATCCATGTTGCCGATCCACTACCCCGCCTTGACTTCCTCCTACCTCCAGGTATGATGGTCCCGCATCCCTTCAAACCCTTCCCTGCTGTCCCGCTTTCTCATCCATTGCTACTGACCGATCACCTACACGGCACCCCTCGGTCTCTTAATCTGCCAGCCTGCCTCCCTCCTCCACCCATTTGCACGCACGCCACCTCACTGCCCTCCAGCCTCCTTGCCCGCCGCACCATCACTTCACCCAGTAGCCTCCTTGTATAGATGACACGCCACCGATACTCCATTAGCGGCCCCCAAGCACTTGGCATTTTGTCACCCCGTTGCCCCTGTGCGCTACCCCCTTGCGCCATCTGCTCCCTTCCACCTCTCTCGCCCCACTCTCCCAGTCCATCTCTGCTTCTGCGCTCCCGGGGATTGCTCCAGATTCCCCCCACCCCCTCCGGGCATAGCCATCATTTATCCCCCCTGGGACCGACACACTGTCCGAAGGGAATTAGCGAGTTCTTCCACACGCTTTGGCCCTTACCCAGCCTCGGGCCTCTGCACCCCCGCCCAGTCAGTAAGCATGGCTACCATATTAAAAACAAGCCCAAAGTACATGCTGTATGTTTTTTAGGCCTTAAAACAAGTTACTTGGTTTTTTAGGTCCCACTCTGGAACAGACCATGCCCGACCCCCGGCCTGTCCTCCCATCGCCCGCCGAACTGCACCACAACCCAAACGGCCTCAAAAGGATTAAAGGCCCCTGCTGCGACCACCCCCTTAATGCAATGTCTCTCCCCTCCTGTACCCATCCCCTTTTCGCCTCCTCCCAAACCATGCGACCCTCCACCTCCCTCACCCATCCAAACTGCGAGCCCAACTCCGCCCCACTGAAACCTCAGGCCCTTTCCCCACTCTCCCCAATTAGCCCCCCACAATGCCGAAAGCTTGTTTTTAGTGGGTGGCAAAAAAGCAGCTCGTCCCCAGCTGCTTTGACTGTTGTCACACAGCTCTTCTCTCTTAGCACGGTGGCTCCTTAACTCAGTTCCTTGGCTGCTCCACCTTTACAGACACCCACCCTGCCTGACATTGTACCTCTCGCAAATGACGAGCGCTGTCAAAGGCAGTAGGGTCTGGATTGTATGTATCGTTGACATTACAAATGCTATAGGTGTCACATTTGAAAAAGTATAAAGTATTGCCATTGTAAATGACAAAGCTATTACTTTTGCACGTTTCAAGACCCACACATTAACATAAATTTGTCAATTACAAAACCAATAGCTCCAACTTTTCTATTGCGAGACCTATTGCATTTCCAATGCTTGTTTTACGAGTAGTCAGTGGTCCAATGGACCACTGCCTACTCCTAAACAACGTCTTTGTCTGCATTTACAAGGGGGAATGGGTTTGTGAATGGCTTGCCACGTCCTTTGAGTGGATGGTAAAACGCTAACGTTTTGGGACCGGATTTCGGTTGCAAAATAATATTACATGCTGTAAGGATCCAGTATTTGGCAGGGACTCTGTTAACATGCCCCTTCCCAATAGCGATTCCTAAAGGAAGCCCCTTTAGGAATCGCTAAACAGGAACAGGAGCCCCTCAGTGTACCCAGCTGCATAATGTGGTCCTCCCCTGTCGCATAATTCCAGTGGCCCTGCCCTAACATAAGGCCATGTAAGAACTCAACCCAGTCTTTATCCCTACAAGCTATTCTGTTCTACCTCATTCTACAGTTATAAAGATGTCGAACACACTATCTTCCTCTCATACAGTCACCATCACAAGTAATTTGACTGCCGCAAGGAAAACTTCCTAATACAGCAGTAATTTCAAAAAGCAACCCTACAACACACGCAGGTAGGTCACAATGCTGTCAATGCCTTTCACACAATATATGGGAATTATATAACTTTGTTTGTTTGACCATACAGGGTTTTTTTTTTTTGTGGTTTAATTTAGATGTACAAATTCAATTACCTAAAACTTATATTGTCATGTTTTTAACAACAATATGCTCACTCACTTTTTCTTTTAATCCACTTTAAAGGGCTTGTGTTGTCGTTTCATCTACCACCCTACACTAACTCTACTTCTGCTCCTAGCCCATCACCAAAACCGACACTGCCCACACCCAGCACACAGGTGGATGGTAGAGACTGGTAAGTAGGATTGTGTTCTTTTGGGTTTGTGTCAAACATATACCTCTCTTCATAGGTGAAAGTAGAGGGTTATGTCTACTATTACATATCTGAATTCCCACCCTCATTCGCATTTTATTGAATTATTGACTCTAAAATCCTCTGCCACTTGTATTAATGTTACGACATGGCACTGTAATATCAGCACACAGTCGTTCCTTTAGTCCAGTTGATAATGTCCAGTAGAGGGCCATGTGTTTTACAGTGTATCAAACAAGATATTGTACCAACAGAATAGATGTGTTTTGATGTCTCATTGCTCTGTATATTCCTCTCTTGTTGGTAACAGTGAGACAACAGCGTTTGGTGCCCCCAGTACAACCAACACCACATATGACATATTGCCAGCAACAGTTCAACCCTCTACCATCCATTGGTTCATTAAGTCTGTGAACATGTGACAGTTGCAACTATATTTCACTACAAGTAACATCTTAGCATCGTGTATGTGTTTTTTTTTAAATGCGTGCTTTTTAATTTCTTTCTTAGGGAACACTGCTTAACTCATGTGCATCTCTCTGTATGACATTATTTGTGTCAAATGCCAATGTTAAACTTTGATTCATAACTGCCTGGCTTAGATTTCACAGTAATCTTCTCGCCAGCTGCTATATCTAGGGCTACCTTGCCACCACCTTCTTCAAAAACACTTGTTCAGCAGCTGCCATTAAGGAGTTTATCCACAAAGCAAGTATCCGTGGGTGGAACAGTTGAGCTGCCATTGCATGTGGTATAGTAATTTCATGCAAAGATCAAGCCTCAACTTCATACTTTTAAGTATGCTCTTGTGACTTACTTAAAGTGCGACTTCTTTCAGAAATCTTCTGTGAAACAAGTCAGATGAAGATTTGAGCATACACTTTAAGTGGGTCAAATTTTAACATCTTCGTGCAGGTATTAGGGACATGGATTCTGACAATGATGCTGCACCAGCCAACAGACAATATTGTCTGGCAACCCCAGGAGAGGATCCAACCCTCCTCCAAGCATATTTTTCAGTGGACGCAACTGCAGAAAAAGAAGTGGAGGTCAGAGCATGGGAGAAGGAAGAGTTGAAAGATAGACCTGTACCATTAATAATCACTGCGTCCCAGGCGGCGGTGCAAGGGGCTTGTAAATTAGCCCCCATGTCGTTAAACAAGATATATGCTCAGCATTTATTTATTAGCAGAAAGGTTTTTACACTTTTTTTTATTGCATTCTAATATTAACGTGAACTTTTTGTCTTAAGTATTGGGTATATCCTTGATACCGTATGCTAACTAATTTCTTGTCTCATTAATACCAGTTAAAATGGCATGTATTAGCATATCTATATAAATCTGCACAAGTACCTTGCCACAAAGATTGCTAGAAGGTATAAGCCATACAAACTTGATGGCTATACTGTGTCCTTTATAATCCACTCCGATATCAAGATATTCTGGAAGAACACAATATTATTCAACACTTAATAAAGAACTCATTTATGTGCTGTCAGAATTCTGTCAATCAGTCCACCCCAGCCAGTAATGTAAAATCCTAGATTCAGTCCTGGGGCATGTCCTGTAAACAGTTAAGTAGAAGCGCTTTGGTTACAGTAGTGATTTTTATGGTATATTATTGTATTTTAAAAGTTGACACTAGAAACTTTTTCAGTTGAAATTACCAATGTTATCGTATGGAAGGAAATTCAACTTGCAGGTAAAGTAAGTTCACGTTACTTTTGTAATCCAGTACTGGACTCCTGGGTTCAGCACTGGGACATCTATCTAAGACAGGTAAGTAATTACGATTTAGTAGTTGGTACGATTTTCAATGGTTTCCTATGGAAGAAAATTCAGGTTACTGGTAAGTACAGTTATGATTACTTTTTCGGTTCAGTACTGGGTTAAAAGGTACAGTACTGGCTTCTCTCCTGATCACAGGTGAGTAATTCAAAATTCGTAATTAGACTGATTTTAGATGAATATTTTAAAGTTTCAAAACTCCACACTTAGAAGAAATCTCAAGTGAAACCAGTCAATGTTAGCCTATGGAAGAAAAGTGAGTTATCGGCTTTTAGGTAAGTACTCGACTGGCAGAGTTAAGGTTCTGGGCATAGACTCAGGGGTCTCCCAGGGTCAGGTAGGTACAGTTGGTACACCCTCAGCGGCACAGGGGCAGCCGGGTGCAGAGGTAGTTAGGCCCAATGTTATACAATGAGAGGCAGGGGGCCTTCAGTTGGCGCTGCTGGCTAGCAGGTCACGCGGCTGTGGGAGCTGGGCTCCTGGTCACTTGCTCAGGGCAAATGGGGAAGTAGGATAGGGCAAAGGTTGCACTGCCAGGGGCACTCGGGCGGCTGGGTGCAGGGTGCTTTTGAGCCGTCAGGCGCTCAATGTTATTCAATGGAGATCTTGTAAAGTGAACAAAGGCTGCAGGCTCGAGGACGGAGGATCTTCTGGAACGACCAACACTTCGAGGGGTAAGTTGGGATCTTGGAGGATAGGTAGGCTCCGCGGAGTTGGTCACAAGGGGCGCCGGGGTGTCTTTTGGGGTCGGGAAATCTTACCCTCTGCTGGTCACAGTTGGGAGGGGCCCTGGTTCTGAGGCTACAGGCGTCATCGAGGAGGGTCCTTGGGCAATGGATTCCGGGTCAGAATCGCCGGGGGGACGTCCTCAGGGTCTTTGTCCACTTGGGCACGGGCCGGGCTTGGCGGGTGCAGAGTGGGCTGGATTCACAGTTCCTGGATGGCACCAGGGTATTGCTGTTTGAGCAGAACCACTGCTCATGGGAGTCCCAGTCTCTAAGAGGGTCAAGGCAGGCAGGTCCACCGGGGTTCTCGAGGTTGCTGTCTGCAGGAGACGTCGGGATTTAGCAGGAGCCGGTATAAGGATCAACAGGCCGGTAGGGCTGGGGCCAAGTCAGTTGTTGTCATCCTCTTGTTAGCAGCTGCACGGCAGGTCTTCTCCTTGGTCTTCTTTCTTGTTTCGAAATCGGGAACTGAGGAAGGAAGGTTCAGGGTGCATCTAAATACTACATTTAGGTGCGTTACAGGTAGGGTGAGGTGGGTACACCCCCTAACCTGCTCCTCTCCTGTGGGAGGGGGCAGGAGCCTAGCTGTGAGTGGGCAGGGCTCCCCATCCTCAAGATGGCGGTAGCCCGGAGTTGTGCTTCACCTCGCCTCTTCCACATGAGGGGTGGAGTTGGCACAGGCTGGCACACCCCCTTTCCTGACGTAGGGTTTCCCGCCAGTCTTCCCTCCGGAGTGGGGGTCAGAACTGGTGAGGGCCAGTTGCTGAGTACAGCAAGTGGCCTGGAGAAGCTCACAAAGGCGGCATGCCTTTGAAGCTTCCCCCTGCCCATCCTGGGGGAGGAGACCTAGCACCTCGCCTTGGATGTGCATTGCTACAGGCCCAGGAGAGCGGGGGCTCTCCACCCAGGGGTCCAGCAACATGTCTGCTGTGTGGCTGCCTGGGCAGCCTCTCAGACAAGACGTGGATGGTAGGTTAGGTTTCAGGGAGCATCTCTAAGATGCCCTCTGTAGTGCATTTTACATTAAATCCCACACTGGCATCAGTGTGGGTTTAATGTGCTGAGAAGTTTGATATCAAACTTGTCAGTCTTCAGTGTAGCCATTATGGTGCTGTGGGGTTCGTAATGACAACCTCCCAGTACCATATCCTCTTAATGGCATCACTGCACTTACAGTGCCCAGGGATGGCCCTGGGTACTGTAGGGGCACAGGGCTCGTGCACCTGTGCCCACGCCACTGGCATAGGGCACCCAGCTAGAGGGGTGACTGATGTATGCCAGTGCAGTGGGTTTGTGGGCATGGCACCCAGGGATGTGTGCCATGTCGACTCTTTGTTTAGTTCTGCACCAGGACACTCAGCCTGCAAATGCAGTGTGTGGGTGTCAGGGTGCAGGGCCCCTAAGGGTGGCACAATAAGTGCTGCAGCCATTAGGGGTCTTCTCTGGTCACAATGCCCTGGGTACCCATGGTACCACTTACCAGGGGCTGACATGTGGCCAGAGATGCCAATTGGGTTTTAGCTTCAATACAGTTTTAGGGAAGGAACACAGGCCCTGGGCACCTGATTTACAGGAGCCCAGGGCACACTCAGTCAAAGCACATCAGCAATTCAGCAACAACTGAGGGAATACCATGCAAGGAAGATGGCACTTTCTCACAGAATGCCAATGCCCCCGAAAAAAATAACCATAGTCTTTCTACCCCTTGGGGGGAAGATGGGGCAATAGACCCCAATCTGCCCACCGAGGGGGTAATTGTATTTTCTTTAGCAAAAGTAGGGATGGGGGCTGCCCAGAATAGGTGTGCCAATGCCTCCACCCTACTCAAAAACAAATGGACAGTCTTCTGTCCCTGCTGAGAGCTTATGGGGGCAATAGCCCCCCTAACGGCCTCCCGGGGCGGGGGGGGGGGGTGTCAGAAAACCCACTTGGAAGCCAGGGTCTATACTTTTTTTTAATAGTTCAGAGGTGGGGGCTGCCTAGAATGAGGATGCCAATGCCCTTAAAATAGCCACAGTCTTTATGCCCCGAATGGGGGGCACATGAAAAAGCCCACTAGGCACCAGAGATATGTTTATGGGCATGTCAGGGAGCGGCCCCTTAGGCAAGGGTTGCTCCCCCTTTTTTTGTGCACACATTTTTGCCGTTTCTGCCCACCTTGGGGACAGATCCGCAATATTTTTAGGCTCACCTGCACCTAATGGGAGCAGAAAACCACTAGACACTAGCGGAACTTTCTGTGTGTGTGTGTGAACTGGAGTTCGGCTGACGGTCTGTGTGTACGGGAGTTTGGCTGGCTGTGTGTGAACCTGCATTTTGCTGGCGGTGCTTGTGGGTTTGCACTTAGCTGGAAGTGTGTGGACTAGCTCTTGGCTGGCCGTGTGCGTGGATGCTACATGTCTGGCGGTGTGCGTGGACTGTCACTTGGCTGGTGGTGTGTGTGGACTGTCGCTTGGCTGTCGATGTGATTGGACGGTGCTTGGCTGGCAGTGTGCATGAATGGCGCTTTCATAGCTGTGTTTTTGGATGGCGTGTGGCTGGTGGTGTGGCTTGCATGGATCCTTCAGTGTTTTATTACCCAGAATGCCCTGCAACACTCATATTTAGCTAACAAGTCATACTTTTCTCACACTTGTGTGTGAAAAGTTGTCGGATCACTGCGTTGAGACAACTTTCCCACCACCCAGCGTTCCCTTCGGTCGCCTGAGAAAAATGATACCTCACTTGTGTGTGTGCCCAAAGCAGAGAACCTAAAAACGTATAAAATACAAAACTGAGGGGGAATAAAACTAGGTCCAAAAGGGCAGGTTTTTTTCGTAGGTTTAAACTGACTCAGCTTTGGGCACCCACACAAGTAAGTTATAATTTTTAGGTCTCACCTACCCAGCGCGCATGTGCTGCATAGGAGGACCTTTAGCCGTCGTGCTGCTCTTTTTGGAAGCACACACTCGAGCTTGTGGCGGCCTCCACCTTGCGTGAGAGAGCAGGGGTGTGCCACTTGCACGGGTATGTGCTTCCAAAAAGAGCAGACTGTGTGCGCACGCACCACTCCCGGGCTTGTTAATCTAGTGACAAGAAGCTTTACGTGGGGTTGCTCGTACGCTGCTTTGAGGTCCCCCTTCCCACAGAATCGCTGCTCGTGGTTTTGCTGCCTTGTGTGCCCTTTTGAGTGAAGACAGTGCAAGCACTCACGCACCACTCACAGGCTTGTTTCTTGTCTGGCGTGTTTTCAGTACCAACAATAGGGGAGGCCCCGGCGGGGTCATCCCTCTTATTAAAATTCACATCAGCTCCTACCGCCGGGCCTCAGGTTTACCACAATGCTGTTGCACCTCTAGCATCTCTGCAGCTCTCAGCGCCCCATTCATGCCCGGGCATTTGTCATTCTTTCGCAAGCCTTGCAGTCCTGGGCCTCAAAGGCTGCAATGACAGAAGCCTCGGATATCATTAAAGACAAGAAGCCGCACATTAAAGCACTCCTGGTAAGAGGAATGATGAATGTCTAAGATTTGAAGGAAACTCCTTGAATTTTATTTCGTTTGGAAATTAGAAATAGACAACACCAATTCGGGGGGCTGATGCAACAAACAGGTAGAGGAGTGCTAAAGGCATAAAAAATGCGGATTGGATTTGAGCTGCTGGTTCCAAACTGCCGTTGTATTGATGCCTGCTCCCTCCACGGGTCTCCCTGCCGCCTGCTCTCCCCCCCCTTTCAGGTAGCACTTCACCGATCTTGGCTCAGCAGACGGCCTGCCTCCGATTACAGCCGGGCCTGCCATTGGGCAGCACTCAGCCATAGGGCGGTTTGAACTTTGCCACCCTCCCCTCCGCCTCCCTCAGTCTCTTGGACGTAAGTATACCAAGAAGTTATTTATTCAGCGACGGCTGAACCAATGCTCAACCTTCTGGCTGAGACGTGTTCTCATAATGTGCACGCCACTCTCTACTAGTCATTGATACATCTGTTTGGTGATGATCTGCAATTCAATACTAGGATTCTCAGTCTAGTGGATTTTCTACAGATACAAGTTTAGGAGTGGTGAAAAAACTATGCAGAATGCTCTGAGGAATCGCAAACTCCCAATCATTTTGCAGGTTACTTTAGATGTTACTATGTGTAACCGTGGATAAATATGTAAAGCTGTTTCTCTTAAAGGGACAAGGAAGATTTTTCAAAGGTGGGACTTGCCTGATTAATGGTTTGTGTCGAAGAGTTTCTCTAAAGGGTGAAAATTCTCTGTGAAAAAAGTAAAATCTGCAAATAAATATTTCATGAGCCGATTTTACTCCTTGTGGAAAATCATTTGCAATTATTTGGGAAATATCAATACTCCCTCCATGTCTATGATTGGCTTAGTATTTCCAGGATGACTTATGGGGTCTTTGCGAAGCTCTGAAAAGTTGGGAATCTACTAAGAAACGACTTGCAGACCATAAGATATCCAACTTGTTCAAACTGGTCTTTGTGAGTATCCCCCGAAGGTTTGACTTCACATCTGGTGACTGTGGTTTAAGTGTTCCTATTTGTTATTCATCAGTGTACTCGAGGACAAGGGGGGATGGCGGCGAAGGTTTACATTTTGTGCATTGGCATGTTTTCGTGATGCCACTCTGTAAGATAGTCTATGAGCAGAGCACTCCCTGCCATGATCTGGGTGCAGGTGGGAGGTCGATGGTTTGATGCCAAGAAGGGCTTATTTATGCTTCTTAGTTCTGAGGTCAAATAAAAGGATTACTGAGTTGGAGGATAATTTAATATTGAAGATAGTAGTGCTGCTTGATCTGTTGTTTTACCTCGGACCCCTCAGCACGACCTTATCTAGTTGAGATTCATTGATTTAAGTAAGCAACATCATTTTCCAAGTTACTTAAAAAAGCCCGACTAAAAGGAGAGATGGTCAGAGAGAGGCTACTTCGGTCCTGTTTAACAAACATACACTAAATATAACAAGCATTGGCATAGCCAATAGGTCTCGTCTTTGGGACCTTATGAGTATTTAGTTATCCTGCACAATTTCCTTGGTACAACAACATCAAGTGTTGCATGGCTAAACACTTATAAGGTCCCAAAGGCAAGGCCTATTGGCAATGCCAATTCTTGTTATCTGGATATTTTGATGCCTCCACAATAAGTTATGAGCCCTTCCCTGTCACAGGCACTTGGCCCACCCACACAAGTGAGGTAGCATTTTTATCAGGAGACCTGGCGGAACGCTGTGCGGTGGGAAATTTGTGCCGGCGCGGTGATCTCACAACCTCCCCACACAGAAATAGGAGGAAAGTGTGACTTTTTAGCTAAATTTGTGGTTTGCAGGGGATTCTGGGTAAGACAACAGTGGGGGATCCATGCAAACCACACTTCCTCGGACTCCCCCAGGTGTCTGCTTTTTAGACATGTCTGGGATTGGTAGGTTTCCCTAGATGGCTGTCAAGCCCTTGACCAAACTTGCAGTCGACTCCCTTGCAAAACCAAGTTGTTTGTTGATAAATCATTTTGATGTCTCTAGAATATGTTTTCGGCCATTTCCTGTTGCAGGCACTAGGCCTACCCACACAAGTGAGGTACCATTTTTATCCGCAAACTTGAGGGAAGGCTAGGCGGATGGAGGTTTGTGACTCCCCGCAGATTCCAGAACTTTCTTTAACAGAAATATGAGGGAAATGCAGGAAAAATGTGATGTGTCCATGATGCATTTTGGTCGGTTTCCTGTCGCGGACACTAGGCCTACCCACACAAGTGAGGTACCACTTTTATCAGGAGACTTAGGGGAACACAGAATAGTAGAACCAGTTTATTACCATTTTTTTTCTATGCATTTCGGCCTTCCAAATATCAGACACAGTGTGTAAAAAAGAAGTTATTTTGAATAATACCCTCTAATTCACATGCTAAAATGTTACCCACAAATTCAGAGATGGACAAATAACCACTGCTTCTAAACTCCATATCTTGTTGTCATTTCAGAAATACATAGATTTCCTTGATAAATATTTTTCACTCTTTATATTTTACCAAATGAGTTGGTTTATACCAGGTACACAGTGAAAATCCATTGCAAGGTGCAACTCAGTTATTGGCTCTGGGTACCTTGGGTTCTTGTTGAACCTACAAGTTCCATATATATCCGCAACCAGAAGGGTCCTATGGACATAACAGTATATTGCTTTCAAAAATCTACCATAGTTAGAAGTTGTTACAGGTGAAAATGCAGGTACAAGTGACTGTTTTTTTCAAATCAATTTCAATATGTTTTTTTTCCAACTGTTACTTTCTAGAGGAAAACCCTGAAGGATCTACACAAATGTCCCCTTGCTGAATTCAGAATGTGGTCTACTTTTTAGAAATGTATAGCTTTCTGAGGCTTCGTTATTGGTTTCACACTCATTTCTAAAACTAACTGGAAGGAGGTTAAAGGCACATAAAAATAGAAAAAATAGGCTATGTCCCAGTAAAATGCCAAAACTGTGTAGAAAAAATTGGTCTTCTGACAAAAGTCTGCCTGTTTCTGAAAGCTGGTAAGATGGTGATTTTAGCACCACAACCCCTTCGTTGATAACATGTGCAGAGAAAAGAACAGGTGCTTTCTTGTCCCCAAAATCCCAAACTTTAGCTGTATTTTGCCTAATGTCACGGTCCACTCAAGGGGAATCCACAAACCATGGGCACCTTAAGAATCCTCAGGATGTTGGAAGAAAAAGACGCAAATCTGGTGAGGCTACCTTATGTGGATAAAATGTTATGAGGGGCCTAAGCACAAACTACCCTAAATAGCCAAAAAAGGGCACGGCATGGGGGTCTGGCTGCAGAAGGGTTAAACCACACATATGCTTGGTTACCAGCTGTATTTCTTTGTAATAACAATCAAAAATAGCCATTTGAATTATTTGATCTAGTCAATCACTTTATAAATGGCCATTCTCACCAAAATTTAATTTGAAAATATTTCTACTGTAGTGCTAACATTCTTCATCGCAAGTGAGGATTCCTTTAAAATGTTAAACTTTCATAATGGAAACAGTCTTAATTCCCGACCCTCAGTTCATAACCCCTGTTTCCATGAGATACCTATTCAGTTTCTTGGGACATGGTGGTGGCACTAGCAACCAGTCCGGATGTATTCTTTGAAGGCCTTAGAGAAGTAGAGGCTCTGCTTTAATTTTAAAACAAACTGAAAGCACTGAGATACACTGGTGCTCACAATGGGACTGTTAAATGCAAAGCCTCCACCGAAGGCCACTGAACGGAGCCTCCTGTACTTCCTCTGGATGACACTGAGCCCTAAATACTGAAGAGGGCACCTATCCTCCCTGAGCAGTCAGTGTCACAGATCCTCCATCACTACTGCATCCAGAATAAGGCTCTATCCCATGAAGACTTCCCAAGTGGGAAACAGCAAACAGGATAGACTTATCAGAAATAATGAGAAGAAAGGTCTGGAAAATCATGGATGCAAGCAGCAACAAGCATTTGCAATGCAATAGGTCTCGCATTTGCGAGAGTTTAAGCTATTAGCATTGTAAATGATAATGCCTTTTATTTAGGTTTTAAAAACCAACACATAAATAAAAGGCACTATCATTTACAATGCCAAGAGCTCACACTCTTGCAAATGCGAGACCTATTGCATTGCAAATGCTTGTTGTTCTGAGGCTGGGGGTCAGAAGAGGACAGGAGTTTGTCCTATTGGCATTGTAAATGATAATGCCTTTTATTTATGTTTTAAAAACCAACACATAAAAAAAGGCATTATCATTTACAATGCCAAGATCTCAAACTCTTGCAAATTCGAGACCTATTGCATTGCAAATGATTGTTGATCCGAGGCTGGGGTTGGAAAAGGACACAAGTTTGTCCGAGAGACGGATACAGCGAAGGGGGAGGGGTGGGAAGGACAGGGCAAACAACAAGAATGTGGCAGGGGTGGGGAGCATAGAGAGGGCCTGCAAACACATGCACTCGTAAGGAGTGCTAGATTGAAAAAAAATTTAAAGTACCTGTACCAAGCAGCAGCCAATGGAAGGACACTGGCCGCGGACACAGGAAATTGTACTTGGTCGAAGCTCCACTGACGACGGATGACGGAAGAACTGAAGAGAAAGGGGAAGCAGCAGGAGGCCCTGACCGACGAGAAGCAAGGAAATGAGACCGATGTGGGAGCCAACCAATGGTAAGTAACAGTAACTATGGGGCATTTTAAAGCTTTTTTATTAAATTAACAATAGCCTTTGCTGACAGCGCAAGAGCGCTGTAGGCGAAACCTAAAATATTTAAGTGCTCATAGTAAATAGAGGGTCGATAGGTCTTACCAGGTTTACAATACTGCATCGGATCCACTGGGAGTGCTAGGCCCACTCTGAGTGACGCATCGGCACCATTAGTACCTCAATATAGTCTCACTGCATAGGCGGGCAAGCAAGGAAGGAAGACTACATTTCATACAATATTATTTGAAGGCTTGATACGAGAACAATTCATGGCAGTGTATCTCGAGAATGATTTGTCAGCAAGATGTAGATGGATTCACCACACCTTTGCGTTATTGAAAATTGCACCATGTTTATAACTAAATTGAAGATGGTAAATGCATACTGGAATATGAACAGCATGCCTTTGCCGTGACTGGACAGCCAGTTTGGTGAAGAAGCTGAAGCCACACCTCTATTAAGCTCATGCTCATAGGAGGTCTTATGATGACTGGATTCTATACTATATGCAAGATAGAGGCCAGTTTCCTCATACCCATGTCGCTGGCTGCCATCAAGGTCTACAGAGATGGACTGTCTCCTCCCTAACATTCCCCCTTCCAAAGTAGGGTCTGTTGAACTATCCACCACGAAAGTAAACAAGGGTGTAACAATAGCATGAATGCTTCTTAGGGCAACTCCGCTTCACTTCAGAGCGTAAGGAGCCAAGCAGGGGGGAGGCCAACGAGAGTGTCCAGGTTCCTAGAAGGTCAAAGGCGGCAAACTGAAAAAGAGGAACAGCGGGATGTAAAAAGTGGCTGAGGACAGATTATGCATTTGGTGTGCTACATTGCCTGTGGCCCCATTTATCAATCACCTGCAAACTCATGCCATGACTGCCAGCCACAATACATCTTTTCTCCAAAAGGTACATCTTCACAAGAACAAGTAAGGAACATTAGCAAAGCCAGTAGGTCTGGCTTTAATGGAATAATGTCTGATAAGGTAAAGCAATCCAAGTAAACAGCACAGGAATCGATATGCATTTGTGTAGAAGCAAAAAACTGTAAAATACTGCTGGTGTAGGTTAAAAGGTCAGTTGACACTTGCACTTCAAGACAGATCTAAAAATCCATGTAGGTTAATGACTGGCCTTCTGCTTTCTGTCCTGTCAGAAAAAAGCAACACACATTTTCTAGTTATCATAAGTGTGCTCCTGAACTTCAAGCTCAGTCAGCTGTGTAAATAAACAAAGATAAGATAAGATCATTTTTATTGCACAATTACTTAAAGTTATTGCAATCATGTTAAGTTAAAATCAAATATAAAGAGCATGGTTGCCAACATTATGTAAAAGCATGAGCCAATTGTATGGTTCTGTTATTCTCAAATTAAAAATGAGTGCATCAATGAATCAACTTTAAACAGGGGAGTGGATCCATAGACACAGCTTTGTGAATTATAGTTCAGTAGAGCTCTCCAAGTCCAACATGGCTTTTACAGCTGTCTGTAACGGGGTGTACAAAAGGGTGCAGGGCAGGCCGGACTCAGAGTCTCCCAGTGCTGGTCTACCTAGTGAAAAGGGGAGGTCCGAGCTAACTCTTGTTCCCACCCCTCCCCTCTCTCTGTCTCAAACACAGGACCCGTTGGCGAGCTGGACGGAGCCGAACGACCTGGACTGGCCCTTTAATCCTGAAGGACAAGCCGAGTGGGAGGAGCCGACTTACCTGCCCTGCCCCTCAAAAGGAGATCCCGACGAGCCACAGGTGTGCTTGTTCACCTGGAGGACGGAAGGAGAGAGAGTGCGGAAGACGGAGATTCAGGAGGAGGAAGGTACCGAACGGAGGAGGATCGAAGTTCTGGAGGAGAGACCGGGAGAAGACACAGGAACCATCGAGAGCCGAGCAGCTGGAGAGAAACTCGGGAGTCGGACACCAGGAGAGGAAACGCGAGCAGATTCGGCGCCTGCCCAGGACGGAGGAAAGCCAGGAGGCCACCGTTCCCACGAGCCGCCCAGCCACTCACCCAGGGGAGGTGCGTGGCTTCTCCAGGTACGTGACCGTGTGAGGGGCTGGGTAGGAGGTCAGCGTACGCTAGGTACAACCCCGCGGGACGTGTAGTTTTAACGGTGTCCATCAAGCACCCTTCACCGCCATTCACGCGTTAATTGGAGCACCGGGAGTCCCCTCACTACCCCTCCCCTTCACCGCTTGATATTTGAAGCAGACCCCTGACACTTTTCTTTCTTTTCCTTTCCTCTGGCTGGGTGATCGCTGGAGAGCTACTCCTACAGTCGGGACGGACTCCGAGGCAGAAGAAACCCCTACCCGAAGACCGGACGGGACCCGGAAGAAGGAGAAGGTCATCCACCGCCGACGGAGTAGAAGCCGCTCACCGAGGAAGTTTCCTAACCGTAAAAGCTGTACCGATCAACTGTTTGCCGCAATAAAACCTAAGTTACCCAGAGCTCGCCTATTGCCCTTAACTTCCGCGCCGCAACCCGCACCCATTGTAACACTGTCATATATTTTAGTCGCCTTTCAAGCACTCTACCAGGGCTTTTTGGCATGTCCGAATGTTTAAAATGCACCAGGTAGGATGAAGCCAGTAAGTTCTCAATGGGCGCAGTTTCCCACAGATACACAGTATATGGGCTAGTATTTCCTCATTTCCCCCGCACAGTCGGCACTGGGTGGTTGAAACTTCCTTGTACTCTTGGCCATACTTAAATGCCAGTCTTGGAATTTTACCAAACTGTACTCTCATTAGCTGGCGCTTCATTATTGGTTTTACGGCAGAGGGCAGGTAGTATGTTAAGTGGTGTGGCAGGCCTCCGCTGTTATAACTACCAACTACCATGATTCAGATTTTTCAGGGCTAGTGCGTCGCTGTCGGCTGACATTAACGTTGCTTATTTGGTTAATAGTTTAGCTGGTGCAGTAGTAGGTATGGGGCGGACCATATTTCAGTGTGTTAACAATTCAAGCAAATTTGACCCCATTTGGCTTATCATTGACCAAATGGACTTCTTTAGTGTGTGGTCCCGGGCTTATTTGGTTTTCAGGCAGTAGGCTATGAACCTAGCTTTTAACCCCTTGCGTGCGGCGGGAATTCCCCGCCCATACTGACTCCGCCTTGCCGGGGGCGGAGTCATGACGGAACGGTTCCGTCATCAGCACAGCTCACCCGTAGCTGATGACGGAACCGCTCCGTCATCAGCATGCAAGGGGTTAATAGCCACTTTTGAGATGCCAAAATAAATTTCATACAGATTTGCGCATGGGAGGTTGAAGATGGTAGGAAGAATACTCTGCAGAACCACGCTGACTGAGTCTATCCAGCCAAGTCGACATTTTGTCTTCAAAGGCTATTGCGCCATAGGCCACTGATGGTAAAAATGTTGCCCCTATACTCGAATTTGGGGAGTTTGGTCCGGTGTGCTCATGGATTTCCTTACTCTGCAGAAGGCCCCCTCTAACGTTTGTGTCACTTCTTGCATTGTTGTGATATGAGTGATCTACCTTCTTTTATGGGCAATCCATACTCCCAGATACTTGTATGCAGTGACTTTAAACAAGGTCAAGGTGCACCACTTCAGAATTTGCAAAAACTGATAACTTTGATGAGGTTAACAGCAATAATCACATTAGTTGTTACTTGTGTTCTTTAAGAGTTCTTTTATTAAGTTCAGTTGAGAGTGAAAAAACACACACAGGAGCTACAGCTGACGCGTTTCGTCCTCTTGGGACTTCTTCAGGGCTGTTTACAAAAAAATGACAATATACAAAAACATACAATTAAAATTTACATTAAAAACAGAAGCAATTATGCTCATATAGAAAATGCCAGGCTTCATAAACAATACATTACAAGATTAAAAACTAGTGCAAGGATTATATACAAATTGCCAACAATAGTTAGAAATAGATGACTTGATTAAGTGAAAGAAAGCATTTTGCAATTATTCTCAAATGAGGTCAGCATATTCTGGGTTGTTGCATATTGTTCTCCATATAGGTCTATCCCTCTTTCGTCTGTTACCCTCCTCTAAGAATTATAGAACATCCTATATATCTATAAGGAAGTGGAAACCCCAGCATACAGAAGTTAACAGAAAGGAGTAATCAATAACTGCTGAACAAGAATATGTAGCGCTAAAATGAAGAACATACCAAAATAAAAGATAAGATAGTGTCCTTATATCTTCTCCCGTGGTTATTTGGGTACGTGGATATATCTGTAACGTTTTACTGTGCTCAAAGGGGCATCTAGAAATGATTGATAGAAAAACATTAGTGAGCGGTCAAGTGACAGCCAACTTAACCGAAGAACACTCTAAGAAACTCGGAAGCTTCCAATAGCTATGAATGGTTGCGAGAGAAACCTATGACCTACCCTGTTCAACAAATAGTTCTCTGTGGAGGAATCTGGTCTGTCCGAGCCGTTCTTGTTATTAGGCGGTATATATCTATTTGTAGTCACGTTCTGCCAATACACTCTTAGAAAGGTATTTCAATATTGTGCATATAATTCTCCTATAGGACAAACAAAGTTTTTTAGAAATTCTCCTCAAAAACAGCTCCACAGAAGTAATGCGTTTGCGATTTATAAGGAGGAAAAGCTAGTCGATGAACTAAGGGCAAGAGGACATAAATACTTCCATGATACTTTTCTCATGCTGGTCATAATCAACCATTAGAGTAGGCTAGCCAGTTCTTTACATATAAGCAATGAACAAAAAGCACATCACTTACATCAAAATATGGATGATAGTCCAAATAGAGCTGGAACCAGGGTAGTAGGCATGGGATGAAGGTTCTGTCTGGCTATCTAAAACAAGACAAGGAGGGAGGATAGGGATGAGAATTGTTGGAAACTAAGCGTACAGAACAATGACCTGGGATTCCTTCCCCTGGCTATTCCTATCTATAGTGCCATTGTTAAGCAAAGCATTTTTATAACTGCTCATTACTATCTATGGTGCCATTGTGGGCAGAACCTTTTGCAATATAAGTCCACCAAACATCAAGATATGTGCTTGGTAGTTTATCTTACCTATTATTGTTAGCTTGTTGTAGGGGAAATGTATATTAATCCTCCTGCTTAGGCACTCTAAATAGATTGTAGAAGAAAAAAGGATGAAAAGTCTGTACTTGAAATGGGATTAGGTTTTTGTCCAAATCAAACAGGGGACGACACTGGAATATTGGTGGATTTATGTAAATTTGTTCGCACACTGAAATTAAAAGACCATTTTGCTAGAAATCCTGTTAAATCAAATGATGTTTGTAATGATGTAAACACTGTGACTCAGTATACCATGAATGAAATAAATTTGTTACAATCACTGATAACTATTGAACTTGAGACTTCTATTGATACAGAGGACATTTGTAATGAGTTGGATGTGTGTGAGAATACATCTAAATCAAGTGGTTTAAAACCAAGATCAAACTTTGTACCTGTGGGCACCCATCCCAATATAGATTTATTCAAAAAAAGAGTAACGGCAGGATTTTACAAACTTATAGATTCTCCAATTAATCGCAGTGACAGGAACCAAAATCTCACCCCCCAAGAATTTACTGCATTAAAAAACCTAAAGGCTGATAACTCTATAGTCATCCGCGAGGCGGACAAAGGGGGCAATATTGTCCTCATGAGAAAAACTGACTATATGAATGAAATTGAACGTCAATTATCGGACACTGACTGTTACAAAAAATTGACAACAAATCCAGTGGGCAATCTTATCACCCACATTAACTTGAGACTGTCTGATTGGCGAGAAACAGGGCTAATTAGTGAAGAAGAATATAGGTATTTGGCTGTAACTTCACCGACCTCGCCTTGTTTATACATTCTTCCGAAAATTCATAAAGGCGGTCCCTTTCCACCGGGCCGCCCCATTATTGCAGGCATTAATTCCCCAACACAGAGACTGTCGGAATATGTCGACACATATATTCAACCTTTCGTTCGGAATTTACCAGCCTACATTAGGGACTCTAAAGACATCCTATCGAAATTCCAAAATTTGATATGGTCTGAGAACATGCTTTTTGTGACTATGGATGTGTCAAGTTTATATACTTGCATTAAAAAAGAATTTGGAATGAGAGCTTTGGCATTCTTTCTGGGACAACGGACTGCAGATCATAGGTTACACAATGAGGTACTCATGAAAATGACTGAGATCATACTGTCTAAAAACTTTTCCCTCCACAATTCAGTGTGGTTTCAGCAGGTACAGGACACGGCGATGGGTTCCAGGTTTGCTCCCGCTTACGCTGGCCTATTCATGGGCTGGTTTGAGCGGGAGCATGCCTGGGGCCGTCACTCGGCAAGGTGGTCGGATCACATTATTTTCTGGGGCAGGTACATTGATGACGTGATTATGTTATGGAATGGGCCTGCCCCGGATTTATTGTCATATTTTGAATTCTTGAATGACAACCCGTACAATGTGAAGCTCACCATGGAATATAGTGGACAGCAAATTGATTTCTTGGATGTAACCTTTTTTATTGAGAACAATATGATCCATAGCAAGACACACAGAAAAAGTACTGCATGCAACAGTACGTTGCACTTCAAAAGCGCGCATCCCCGCCATGTGGTTACTAACATACCATTTGGCGAAATGTTGCGAATGCGAAGAAACTGTAGCACTGATGAGAGTTTCCAAACAAACATTAGAGAAACCGAGGAACGCTTCCTCCAAAGAGGTTACCCTCGAAAAGTACTCAACAAAGCAAAGGAAAGAGTCGCCAAAATAACTAGAGAAAGCACATTGGAAAATAGGGTCCCAAAAGAGAACAATAAATTTCCCCTTGCTTTCTCTACGAAATTCACTGATGAGAACAGTAGAGTTTTTAACACTCTAAGAAAACACTGGCACCTCTTGACAGAGATCCCCAGCATCAAAAATGACCTTCCATCCAAACCCAAAATTGTCTACAGACGTGGTCACAATTTGAGGAATATGCTTTGTCCCAGTTTGGTGACCGCTGTGGAACAGAAACACTGTTGGCTTCTGCCTAAAACCATGGGTTTTTTTACGTGCAGAAACTGTAATGTATGCAACTTAGGAAAGGATAAGACCAAAAATTTTAGTTTTAACACAAACAAAACACATAAAATCAAGCATTTCATAAACTGCAATACTACCTTTGTAGTATATATCGTAGGCTGCCCATGTGACATAATCTATGTGGACAGCACGAAACGACCTCTGAAACAAAGGATTCAGGAACATGTCCGGGCCTATCGCAATAATGATCACAAATATGCGATGACCTTCCATATGCAGGACAAGCACAAACCAGACGACACGCTATGGTTTATGGGAATTGATCATGTCCCTGTGAACCCTCGAGGAGGGGACCGAACCCTAGCCTTAAGAAAATGTGAAGCAGAATGGATATGTAGACTGCGGAGTGTGGAATTGGGACATAATTATGATGAGGAAATGCACTACCTCATCTCATAAATTGCACGTAGACACCTATGAGTAACCTGAGAAGACATTTACATTTGACTTTCATATGTCGAATGTTGTGCCTACCTCCATTCCAGTTTCTCCGTACATTTAAGAGCTAGATACCATCATATCCTGTACCTTTCATTTCATCTACCATCATTAAGATCTAATGTGCTCAGAACGTTTTTTGCAAATGTTTATGTAATGATTGTATGTTAATTAATGACAACCTGTGTTATTGACTTGTACTCTGTCTCTGACAAAAAAGTTTTTGGTGAATGATAAGTTAAATCTTACCTATAGCATATTGTTCCTATATGGGTCAGTGCCAGTAGCTCTGGAAAACAGATTTTTTCAAAATACACAAGGTTTTGTTTTTTTCCTTCAGGGAAACCTATATTTAAACATCTACCCTTTACTGAATGTTGCAGACTAAACGTTTTTTAGCTTAAAGGACATACCACACATAACCGACCTCTGAACTTAGATCCAATATCACTTGGCTGCCATGCTATGTCGCTTGAAAGATGTACTGGGTATGGACAGAGCACCTCATCAATATCTCAAATAAACAAGGGTCATTTCAGTTTAGCAGTGGTGCGCATTGATACTTGGATAACAGGGTTCCTAGTCAAAAGGCTTAAGGATATAGATATATCCTTACAAAATAAACTATAGAAATGAATACGGGTGTTTATGCATGCCTCTTATGTTGGTTTGGACATTTATTGCTGTTTTAATGCCTCTCGCGTTCATGCCCAAACCAAAATGGCCGCCGCATTCTGATCGATCCGTGTACATTATTGAGAGAGGCTTTAACTGCCTCTCCCTATATCACTGGATGTAATTCCTGCCAATGCGTTTTTTTTAATACCTTAATAATAGCTTACTTGCCCCCCCCCTTTTTTATCACACCACCGTGATTGCAGCCCGAATGGTTTCTTAAATTTCATTAACGCGCTTCACACGTGTTTGTGACAGCGCAAAAATTCATGAGGTTTCGATTTTACACGTTCTCGCCACAATAGCCCCAAACGTTTGTACAAAAAGACCAGCAATGTCTTTCGGACATAAACGGGAGCCCGTTCTTACCTAAGATGGCGGCTGTTGGGCTTCACGTCGCGGTCATAAACAGAATTCGGGCACTTATGTAACATGGCCCCCATGTTAATCGCCGATATATTTAATTGGTTTGTACAAGGTAGGCGCTGCAAACCTCGAGGTGGTAGGCTTTATATGCTTATAGGTGAATACAATCCATTTCATTTCTTTTTAAAACACCACCAAGTATTACTGGGATAAAACGGGACCCGGCACTAACACAAGATGGCGACCGCTAAGCTTCACACAACATTGCAAAATGGCAATCGGGTACTTACATGACATGGCCGCCATGGCAATTGTCAATTCATTTAGTAATTCAAACCAGGTGTTTTCTATTAGGACCAATCTAAGCCAATATATAAACTGAGTTAAAATGTATCAGTAGTCTGCTGCTACCTAACAGAGGAGGACGTTGTATTGCATGCTGATCTAGGAACCAGGGGATGCTTTAGCTCACTTTATTAAGGTAAGAGGGACAATCAAATAGATAAAACAGGGGTTTATTAGAACTTTGGGTCTTTTAAAAGAGAATCCTGGGCAAATAATTATGCTAGTTCTTCAATTTTAGCTAATGGGGACCTTTGACTTAATTTACTTTTTGCTTACTTAAATTAAGCAGATTTAACAAAAAGGTTTCCATATACAGAGAGATTGGACTTTAAAAATGAAGTTCTCTTGGGGTCACTTTTTTAATTGAAACCCTGTTTTTCTTCCTCCTTTTTTCTTCTACAATCTATTTAGAGTGCCTAAGCAGGAGGATTAATATACATTTCCCCTACAACAAGCTAACAATAATAGGTAAGATAAACTACCAAGCACATATCTTGATGTTTGGTGGACTTATATTGCAAAAGGTTCTGCCCACAATGGCACCATAGATAGTAATGAGCAGTTATAAAAATGCTTTGCTTAACAATGGCACTATAGATAGGAATAGCATGGGGAAGGAATCCCAGGTCATTGTTCTGTACGCTTAGTTTCCAACAATTCTCATCCCTATCCTCCCTCCTTGTCTTGTTTTAGATAGTCAGACAGAACCTTCATCCCATGCCTACTACCCTGGTTCCAGCTCTATTTGGACTATCATCCATATTTTGATGTAAGTGATGTGCTTTTTGTTCATTGCTTATATGTAAAGAACTTGCTAGCCTACTCTAATGGTTGATTATGACCAGCATGAGAAAAGTATCATGGAAGTATTTATGTCCGTTGCCCTTAGTTCATCGACTAGCTTTTCCTCATAAATCGCAAACGTATTACTTCTGTGGAGCTGTTTTTGAGGAGAATTTCTAAAAAACTTTGTTTGTCCTATAGGAGAATTATATGCACAATATTGAAATACCTTTCTAAGAGTGTATTGGCAGAACGTGACTACAAATAGATATATACCGCCTAATAACAAGAACGGCTCGGACAGACCAGATTCCTCCACAGAGAACTATTTGTTGAACAGGGTAGGTCATAGGTTTCTCTCGCAACCATTCATAGCTATTGGAAGCTTCCGAGTTTCTTAGAGTGTTCTTCGGTTAAGTTGGCTGTCACTTGACCGCTCACTAATGTTTTTCTATCAATCATTTCTAGATGCCCCTTTGAGCACAGTAAAACGTTACAGATATATCCACGTACCCAAATAACCACGCGAGAAGATATAAGGACACTATCTTATCTTTTATTTTGGTATGTTCTTCATTTTAGCGCTACATATTCTTGTTCAACAGTTATTGATTACTCCTTTCTGTTAACTTCTGTATGCTGGGGTTTCCACTTCCTTATAGATATATAGGATGTTCTATAATTCTTAGAGGAGGGTAACAGACGAAAGAGGGATAGACCTATATGGAGAACAATATGCAACAACCCAGAATATGCTGACCTCATTAGAGAATAATTGCAAAATGCTTTCTTTCACTTAATCAAGTCATCTATTTCTAACTATTGTTGGCAATTTGTAAATAATCCTTGCACTAGTTTTTAATCTTGTAGTGTATTGTTTATGAAGCCTGGCATTTTCTATATGAGCATAATTGCTTCTGTTTTTAATGTAAATTTTAATTGTATGTTTTTGTATATTGTCATTTTTTTGTAAACAGCCCTGAAGAAGTCCCAAGAGGACGAAACGCGTCGGCTGTAGCTCCTGTGTGTGTTTTTTCACTCTCAACTGAACTTAATAAAAGAACTCTTAAAGAACACAAGTAACAACTAATGTGATTATTGCTGTTAACCTCATCAAAGTTATCAGTTTTTGCAAATTCTGAAGTGGTGCACCTTGACCTTGTTTAAAGTATTTCATAGTTCATGTTTTGAACCAACATTGTAACGGTGGGTGTTTTTGAAGTGTGCACACATATTGTCCCATGTACTACAGTGTGGGTCTAAATCAGGGGTCTCCAACCTTTACTGTAGTGAGAGCTACTTCTGATCAGTGAAAATCGTCGTGAGCTACTAAAGGCCAAGCAACTCGCGCATTTTTCGGAGACACCTCCCACACCCTCATTCATTGTCTTTAAGCCTAGTTTGTTTGTGCCCATACTGTGGTTTGAACAAGATACATAGACCTATGAAGCTGTTCAAAGCTGTCAAAAGACAGAAAAGCATAACATAACTGTATATCTGTCTCACACCTCATTCAACACACTTTTCCGCACTGTGTCCCATAACATGATAACGATAACTGCATCTTGGTGTTAATCAGGCAAGACAAGGAATTACTTCCAACATAGGATCACAAACCAAAGAAAACACTTTGAACCACCTACCCTACACTTTCCATAGCTTGCTAACCATGTAGGTAAGTGCTTCAGTGCCTCACATTAGTAAGTGCTATTACAATGCTGCAACAGAAGGCTTCCCCTTTCTTCATTATCAAAAAAAAGTAAAGCAAAGGGAGAAAAGTTATGTTAGTAATTATACATATGGTTTTCTTTCATGGCCGGGCCTTGGCAGACTACTGGAACAACAAATGGAAGATATTTGGAAAGGTGACTTTCATTATAGAGCACTTCACTGAGTTCTATAACGCATGCGTTAACGCTGCAAAGTCAATTTTCAGAAAATGCATAGTTCTGCAATGTTGAGCAATAGACTGTCTGCTAAGCTTTGCACTCGCTGCACAGACTTATTCTACTTCCAGTAATAATATAATAGCATTAAACAGATGGCAATGTCCCTGAGCACATCCCTCAATAAACAGAAAGTTCCATGATTAACTACTCTAATATACAGATCAAATGTATTCAAACTTACACATCATGAAATTTTCAAAACGCTCTAAACAAGTGAGCATACATTTGTTCCTTAAAACAAATGTTATATTTGATCACACCTCGTGCATGCACACACACTCCAGATATCTGTTGCACTCACCAGCCTGCTTTCCTCCTACATAGGCCATGAGTTTTTAAATCAGGGCAATCAAGTCCTTCATTGAACTTTCTTCTAAAAGCCATATAAAGACAGAACATCAATGGGATCAAAGTGCATGGGTAAAATCAGGTAAGGACTAATAGCCTTGCTCAAAAAAATCCTACGCAAGAAAAAATTGCATCATCCCATACTCATCCTCAGCTGCCTTCGCACAAAGGAAGAGTGTGGGAGACAAGAGGCTGGGAGTGACAGGACTGGACAGAGAGGTGAAGAGCCTGCTTTAGGAGGATTGGATCAGTGCATGTAAAGCGCTTTAATTTCAACATGGGCTGACACTGAGCTTTAAAATTGAAAGAAGATATAATAAAGTACAGTGGCAGCCAATGTTAAAATCAAAGGGCCTTGCATGCACTGGGCCGCTTTTATTGACTACAACACAAAGGCAAATTTAAAGCGTGCTGTAGTCAGTGAAAGCAGTTCACAACAGGCAAGCACTTTTGAATTTAACTTTGGCCACCACTGGGGTGGCAGCTCAGTGGCTGCAGGGACCATCGATTTTAAGGTTGGCTGCCACCGTGCTTTGTTACTGAAGGCAGATGTGAAGCGCAGTGGCAGCTGATGTTAAAATCAAAGGCCTGTCACTGAGTAGTTGAGAGGTACTGCGCACTCACGAGTAGCCTCAATGACCAGCAAATGAACACAGAACACTGAGACAGAGACAGAGACATAGAGCTGACCCGCCAGCAGAACGCCTCTAGTAAAGCTGCTCAAGCTGAAATTAGACGTGAGGCTCTTCAGGCAGAAATTGTAGAAAAAACGAAGCAAAGAGAACTGTTACTGTTACGCTCTTATCGTCAGGCACTGCACCGAGAGAGGGATAGAATAGGATGCCTTTTAGCCTTGCTTGTAAAAAGAGAACAGTCACCCACTTGTATAATGACCAGTAGAGACACAGAGGGCGCCATAGTAACCAAACGAGGGAGGGAATTAAGAAAGCCTTTCACACGTACTATAAGACTTTTTAAACTAGCTCAACAAGAGCTATATAATTTAAACAGCCAGAGCGATTTGGATGGAATTCGGTCCAAATGTACTTGTTCAAACAACTGCTCATGTTTTATTTAGATAACTCTAATAACCGCATGCACAGGTATCTATTTTAAAAAAAAAAGAAAGCTCCTCTTGCCCACATACCTGCTGTCTGTCTGCGCATGGAGATCCAATTATGCCTTCAAGGCTGCCGCTCTGGCCGCAAAAATGCACGGGTCACAGGATCATAGAACGGAGACCAAAAGGCGCGCGTAGTGGTTCTCCGAGGGCAGCAAACACTGCCCATGCGCGGGCCGACATCAACCACTTCAGCCCGGCCCAGTTAGGCTCAAATAGCAGCTGCTTCCTACTGAAAAAGGCCCAAAAACAAACAAAACGACAATGATAGCCTCCTAAAGTGGAAGTCCGGCCGCGAGCTACTGAAAGGGCACCTGCGAGCTACCAGTAGCTCGCGATCGACTGGTTGGCGACCCCTGGTCTAAATTAATCTTGGGAGAATATTTGACCAGGTGCTGTTCTGTTGGGAATCCTCCACCGTTGTTCTTTTTCTAAAACTTGTATGCAGTGACTATCTCAATGGGTTTTCCGTTGACATACTATGACCCTATTGTCTGTTTATGATCATCGCCTTTGTTTTTTCCGTATTTATTTTCAATTTGTTTACTTTACATTATTGTGCCAATGCGGTCAGAAGCTGCTGCAGCCCGACCGGGGTTTGGTCTATCAATATCGTATCATCCGCATATTGCATTGAATTTTAGTTCACCCCCATTTTAGGGAGGAAAACTCATGCATCTGTCAAACAAAACGATCACTGCTGTGTGGAGCATATGCATTTTTTTGTGGAAGTACACAACTTCTGCCCAATCAAAATATATATACTCTTGGCTCTCAACACGTGGATGGAGCCAAAGTCCTTCTCCTGGTGAGTCTCATATAATTGTCTGGTGATGGCTGCACTGTCAAGCCAAACCATAAAAATCATCATGGCTGTAGGAAGGCAGGTGGAGCTTATCAGGAATGAGCACAGGCGTGCATGTGACCTTCGGGGAGTGCTTGGGGCAGAATGAAACTTCAGGTACAGCATAGGCTGCATGACTGCATATGCCATGCTCTTCCTGTCCTCTCTATTGTTTCTGAGTACTATCACTCTGCATGCTCTACAAACACTCTCCATGATCTTCTATAGCCCAGCATGCAGTGACCTTGGCGGTACAGGCGAAGCATGGCGGTTACATAGCAGGTATGGTTCTGATAGAACGGCTTTTGCATGGACGGCGTGGGGAGAGTGTGCAAAAGTGGGAAAGCATGGGGATTCAGGGAGAGCACAGTGTCTGACAGTATAGCATCAATCCACAAGATCAAAGGACACCTACACAAACACAAATGCACTCTGAAGCATCGATTGCACTAGAGTCTCAGACTCCAGTTCATGAGCTCAGACATCACTAGGGTTGTCTCTCCAGTCGCGATCAAGAGGACACCATGTTTTCAGACCTGCACTTAGCTATTACAAATAAGTGCAATCTTGTGAGTTAGTTCAATTGGGACAACAAAAGCACACCAGGACTACAACTCCCAGACTGCATTAGGCTAGCAAATAAAAGGCCAAACTTGGAAATGTAGTGTATAAACAACATGAATGGGATAGGCAGCAATAAGCCTCCGAGAGGGCATTTCTTACCATAGAACAAACAACCTTTGCTAAAATTATATTCTGTTATCAAAAAAGAAAAGAATGTATTAATCTCAGGATTTAGGTCAAGCTTGATAGCTGTCGAGAGAGCAGTACAATTACACAGGCAGGAGGTGGGATAGCTATCTTCTTAGTGGCATGTGTGGTGTCCCACCCTTACTAAATCCATTCACTGGGTGGTACTCGGGTCCTGGGAGTTTGCCTTTGTCTGTTTCAATGAAAATGACAGTGTTTTCCTCTTAACATTTAAAGTTATTATTTGGCACAGCTACTTCAAACCACCACCTGTGATTTCCGAACAACAAGCAACAAGGGTAAACCTGGTTCCATGACGTGAGCCTTTATGGCTTTGATCCCCAACTTTCACCCAATAACAAGTCACTCTGATTTTTCGAGAAAACCATCTTCAACCATCCATGGCACATTAACAAGAAAGCAAACAAATACAATGGTATTACAGAAACGGTATCAGATACTTGTGTGGCCACTACTGTAATACTGAACGCACTGGTGCACACTAAGCCCCAATGCTATCTTTATCTTGAGTGTGTGCGCCCTCATTTGCATGGGTGTGCGGCCCCATGCAAGTGAGGGACTCACTTTACGCCCACGCCATATTATGGACACAGGAGGAGAAACAGTGTGCAATAAAAAGGTGGCCCACTGTAAGTACGACCACAGAGGTCAGCCCTCTAGTGCAGGGCAAGTGGGTCCTGTTGACCCCCTCCCCTGTATCCTTCTGCAGGCGGGTGCTGTCACTCATTGCACTTTTGGGCAGAAGGGTCTCTGACCATTCTTAAAAGAGCAGGTGGGGTGCGGTCCACACAGAGAAACAGAACAGCTTTGAAACAGCTAAATATGCTGTCCAGAGGGCAGCACAATTTTGCAGCTGCCCTAAGGGCAGGGCGATCATAATAGGGGGCCTTGTCCCGGCGTGTCTGTCCGGCACACCTGTTTAAAGGCGTGTCGTTACATAAACGGGGATATTGTGCCCTGCCTATAATATGGGCCCTGGTCACCTCATACAGGAAGGAGACATGTTTATAAATTAGCCTTAGCTCTCCTGTAAATAAGAACAGTCTGGCCTGAACCGCCATGCCAGGCTCCCACTGACCAGGAAAACAAGCACTGTGCACAAGTGCACATACCTGAGCCGCAAGCAGGACTTTCAAGGGGACGGTCCTGGCCGGGTAACTAACTTTAAAACGGGTTCTTTTCGTGCTCAATATTCATGTCTTTGACGTTCCTGACTAAAACACTGATCGATTTTATGACTGTAAAAACCCTTACGATATGCCATATCAACCATGCAATCCTTGTTTTCTGTAGTTATTTTCATGCACCATATATATGACTCTTATATGGTTCATAATTTGGACTGAGTCCCCTCCAAGTGAATTCAAGGTTGGTAGGGCGAGGGGTGGGGAGGGGACTGTTTATGAGAGGGAGCACTTGAGAGCTTTGAAATTGACTTGAAGGCAGTGCGAGTTTCTCAGTGCCAGTCAGTGAGTCATAAAAGTGTGCAGATTGCATGCACATCCAAACCTTGGCCTCTCTGCAGAGCGCACACAGCGATGGTTTCATATGTGCCAACTGGAATTGGGGGAAGGTAGGAGATCTGCAGATGGAGGATTTCAGAAAGATGAGGAAGAAAATGGGTCTTAGCGGCTAAACAGTGAGAGACTGCAGACGAAAGTAATGTGAAGGTGAGAACAGAAGTGACTAAGCCACTCTGAAGACCACTAACATTCCACAGACAGTAGTGTTTTAGTCTTATATTTCCAGAAAATATAACTGTTACAATTGTAATTGTTCACAACAAAATTACTGCTGTGATTCACCGATCTGATATTTGTAGGAAGGGTTGGCAATGCAACAGGACTGGCTTGTTTTAGGCCGGATATATTGCCTAAAAACAAACAGAGGTGCCCCCAAATACTGGTCATGTCACATAAGTGCAGGGTTTTAGTTGACATGTTCTAGGCCACGACTGTATTTATATAGGACATGCCTCTTGGAAAGGATCCCTTGTTCCACTTCTTTTCCCACTCATCTTTTAGAGACATTCACAAACCCACGTGCACTTTTAAACGTGGCACCCACCCTACGCCTCTTCGAAATCCCCGACGCGCGCCCCTATCCAATCCGGCTAGGTGTTTTGTCTGTTTTATTCGGTTTGCCAAAGTGATTTTTTGAACATTTAAGACAAGCCCAGAGCGCATACCATTCGTAGAGGTCGAAGGATGCGTTTGAATAGACTTTTAATAATAAAACGAAACAGCATAGGCCATAATACCCTGCAGCGCATGATGCAAAGGCTTCTCAGGAAAGCTTTGTTGCCATTGGCACGAGACGCTCACGAGCGTGCGCGAGGTCTAGGGGCGGAGGCCCACTGAGGACTGCGTGGAGGCTGCAGCCGGTGCACTGTCAGCGCTTTACGTGTGAAAGCGACAGGAAGGGACAAGGGTCGAGTTTAGATAGCTGGGAGCAGCCCATGGGAGACAACAACCGAAGGCCAGGCAAGACGTGTCGCGAGGCTGTATATTATTTAACTAGCCGAGGCCTCTGACGCTCATCCGTGAGGGATGACCTATCTTAAGTGGCCCGATTGGCCCGAGCCGCCATCAGTCAGGAGACGGGTCTCGTGCAGCCAGGCTGCTCTTCCGGTGGTAGGGAGAAGCCGCTGACGGAGAGCTAGAGGCGGGTGCTAGGGCAGCGATGCGAGAGGGCTGGGGACGAGCTGGCTGTCCAGGGACCAGGAGGCGCGCCGCTCTGTGGGGCTCGCAGGTCGGACCTTACCACTGCCTGGTTGTGGAAGGAGAGTACAGGGAGAGGTGCCACAGCGAGGACGAGAAGGGCACGGTAAGCGTTAATGGGGACAGCTGCAGGCGCGGAGCACCGGGAGATTCCACTCCTAAATATAGGGTGGAGGGGAGCGGGCGAGGGTTATCTATACCGCTGAGGAGGGGTGCTTAGAGGGAAGAGCAGCTACTTGTTACAACGTCTGTGGGCAGGATGTGAAGGGGACATGACGGCTGAATACAAGAAGACAGAGCGTGCCAGGCTTGGAGCGGACATGCACATTACAAAAATGAAAGTGAAGCTTGCGATGACGGAAGGGAGCAGTGCGCATGCGCGTGTTCACGGGCGCGTCCACAGACCACAATCGGCGCGTGCCCCAGTCTGTACCACTTGAGAGGCAAGTGGGTAACAATAGATCTCGCTGGCGACATGCGTCGCCAAGTGCAAGACCTACAAACCTCGCTAAAATAAAAGTAATGTGGTGCTGGAATGTTCAGGATGCAGAAAGGAAAGAAAGTGCTTGATCTCATCAAAGTAGACACAAATAAAGTGTTAGAATATCATGGTGGTAAAAAAGACGTACTACTAAATCAAGATTAAAAAAAGGAAAAGGGTCCTGGTATGGGGGTGATGAAGACAGGAAAGAATCTGCATGTACCTTAATGTATAAATTAAAGTAATGAGTTTGAGCCAAGGCAGTAGACATCAATGAGGGAGCTGGAATATCAGACAAATCTAGTTCCTGCTGCATCAACTCTCTCCCAAAGAGGGTTAAACACTACAAATTTCAGGCATCTTAGTGAGGTCATTAGGGTGAAAAGTAGGGTACAGGAGAGTTTGGGAAAGAAAGTGGATGGAGTTCGGAAACCATGGCTGAGCCGAACAAAACAGCGACATGGGGTTTAAGGAATGGCTGTGGTACAGAGGTGGGCACGGAGAGTTGAAAACAGGAACCAAGAACATAATGGAAACCGGGGCCATGTGGGATGAAGAACGGCACAAAATGGAACAGCAGGTGAAAGAGTGAGGAAGACAAATGGGAACATTTGCCCTAAGCTTCTAAACAAACTAAGAAGTGAACATTTGAGACAGTTTTGAATTCGGAGAATGGAAGTGCTGGATGCAATGCTAATTGTAGCACATATAACCCTGTAATAGTAAGCGGATTATTGTTGCTTGCTGACCCTCTCTTACTTAACAGTTCATTAAACCAAGAAAATTCCACAGAGTGCATCTTAAAAGTATTTCTTCTACCATTCAATAGCTCTTGAAGTGGCCGTACCTTTATCCGGACGTAGCAATGCTGGCCAAACGAGTTGTCTGTGAGGCATTTTGGTGGAGTTTCCCGAGCCTTCCACTGAAATGCCCTTCTGGGCCCTTTCAGTATTATAATCAAGGAGTTGAAGCAAAAGAAGCCAGCTGTTATAAATGATGCTGTGTAGACGATGAGCCAGTAATAAAGGCTGGAGAAAAAGAGCACGATGCGAGTGGGGACCAACAGAATCCATGACAGAAGGTGTGCCATATTCTGGCCATTCAGTGTTGTCTCCCACACGAGCTGTAAAAGATGAGAAATAAAAATCAATGTGACAAACCAATCTACACACACTGTTCTGGAACTCAATCCATCCGGAGGGTAATAATCTCTTGATCTGGAAAACCATGAATTCTTGTGACGCTGTGTAGAGGGGGTGTTGTCTGGCATTATGAAATTCTACGGTATCATTCTACTTTGATGCCATGTGATGTCCGCAGAAAGTCCCTCTCCGACTCGCGAGGCAGAAGGTCCCCCGCCGACTCGCGAGGCAGAAGGTCCCCCGCCGACTCGCGAGGCAGAAGGTCCCCCGCCGACTCGCGAGGCAGAAGGTCCCCCGCCGACTCGCGAGGCAGAAGGTCCCCCGCCGACTCGCGAGGCAGAAGGTCCCCCGCCGACTCGCGAGGCAGAAGGTCCCCCGCCGACTCGCGAGGCAGAAGGTCCCCCGCCGACTCGCGAGGCAGAAGGTCCCCCGCCGACTCGCGAGGCAGAAGGTCCCCCGCCGACTCGCGAGGCAGAAGGTCCCCCGCCGACTCGCGAGGCAGAAGGTCCCCCGCCGACTCGCGAGGCAGAAGGTCCCCCGCCGACTCGCGAGGCAGAAGGTCCCCCGCCGACACGCGAGGCAGAAGGTCCCCCTCCGGCGCGCGAGGCAGAAGGTCCCCCTCCGGCGCGCGAGGCAGAAGGTCCCCCTCCGGCGCGCGAGGCAGAAGGTCCCCCTCCGACGCGCGAGGCAGAAGGTCCCCCTCCGACGCGCGAGGCAGAAGGTCCCCCTCCGACGCGCGAGGCAGAAGGTCCCCCTCCGACGCGCGAGGCAGAAGGCCCCCCCTCCGACTCGCGAGGCAGAAGGCCCCCCCTCCGACTCGCGAGGCAGAAGGCCCCCCCTCCGACTCGCGAGGCAGAAGGCCCCCCCTCCGACTCGCGAGGCAGAAGGCCCCCCCTCCGACTCGCGAGGCAGAAGGTCCCCCTCCGACTCGCGAGGCAGAAGGTCCCCCTCCGACTCGCAAGGCAGAAGGTCCCCCTCCGACTCGCAAGGCAGAAGGTCCCCCTCCGACTCGCGAGGCAGAAGGTTGTTCGATGTCTGCCAAGGCACAAAGCCTCTCTTTCTGCAGAGGCAGAAGGTCCCTCTCTGTCTGCAGAGGCAGAAGGTCCCTCTCTGTTTCATAAGGCAAAAGATAGCTCAGTCGCCAGAGGCAGAAGACTTCCCGTCTCTTGAAGCAGAACAGTCCCCTCTGCATCCATTTAATCAAGTTTCACCCACTAGTTTCCTTTAACATACAGATAAAACCCATGCAGTATTCGCTAGAATGGAACTTGTGTTGTCCTTTACAGGAAGAATGTGTCTCAGCCTTACCAGTCACCAAGAGGCACCAGCCTCACATGTGTCTATCTCAGCTCTAGGTCTTCCATCTGTTCTGAAGCACCAGCCTGACCCGTGCCTATCTCTGTCCTAGCCAAACAAGTGCCTGGCTCAACATGATTACTGATGAATTTGTGCAACTCAAGGGGGTTTCACTCTATTGCTTGAGACAGGTATTCAAGGCTCAAGTCCTAAAAAACAGAAGTGGGGGACTCACCAAGTGTAGAAAGCTGGCTCTTTATGTGATATATCAAAAGTCTGATAGACCATGTACAGAGTCCAGGGGTTCCATTACGAGTGGTCAGGGCTTGCTATCCAATCCCAAAGTGCTCCATTAGGTGGTTGTGTGCAGCCTAAGGCTTCCCAGAGATGAGTGGAAGCCATTTGCAAATACACACAATGTTCAATAACTGACAACACGACTCAAAAAAGGAGATTGACACCAATTTATAAAAATAGCCACTGTCTTCCCGTGTGTTTAGGCATCGGAGAAAAATCGTTCAGGTAAGTACATTTTTAAATATAAATTCTTTTCACTTTAAAAAGTGGACACAGTGTAATTTCTGAGTTCAGCAGTGTCATCCTATGGAAGGAAAAACAAGTTCTGCAACCAGGTACAGCACATCGACTTACAGGACCAATCTCCAGGAGTTAAGGTGAGTGGTGGGCACGGTCTAAGGCAGCAAAAGCAGTACACCACAAGCGGCACAGGGGCGGCCGGGTGTAGGGTGCAAAACAGCGTTGGGAGCCCAATAGGTTTCAATGGGGATCAGTCTCTGTAAAAAGAGGCTGCAGGTTCTGCCTTGGAAGCCAGTCGGGGTGAACCAACAGGAGGGTTTAAGGCTTGCCATGCTCGGGACATAGGGGCGCCTGGGGTCTTCTTTTCCACGGTCCAGGGGCAACAGATGCAGAGGTGTCTTTAGGCATTGACGTGTGTGCAGAGGCTACAGGCGACGTCGGGGAGTCCACGGGGGAAACCATGATGGACTCGAGCTCTGGAGTGTTGGACAACTTTTGTTGGCACTGGTGGCCCACTTCAACTCGGTGTATAAACAAAAAGGAGGACCCCACTCTAGCTTTGTAGAGGACGGTGGGGAAAGTATTTAGGAAAGAAAAACAAACGTCCGGGTTCGTTGGACAGTTTGGATGATGTCTTGTTTTAGTATAGGACTAACGGGTATCCCCTTGCACACCCTGGGGTCATTTATCAATGATAGAGGGGCATGTTTTCCATGAAGAAGGCAAAAGTTACACACTTATTTGTGAAACAAAGAACATACATACATCTATTTCCTTGTGGTAGGAAGATTGTGTCTATGTTATATAATAGAATGTTACGGGGAAATGACAGAACCCAAAGGAGTTGATTCAGTTATCTGTAGTCAATCTTAAGTATTTACTTGCAACAAAATGGACAATTTATTAAGCAAATTATTAAACAAATTAATTAAAATAAACGTTTTTTTCTGATTAAGAACATATCACTACTTTGGTTTGGTAACAAAATACAGGTTTTATTACACAATACAATATATAAAAAAGAATACATTAAAAACCATTACACAATGAACATGATCATTACAATGTTATTAAAATACAATAAAAATACAATAAAAAGGTCACAGAATCAAAAGGTCCTTTTGATTCTGTGACCTTTTTATTGTATTTTAATAACATTGTAATGATCATGTAGATGTATGTATGTTCTTTGTTTCACAAATAAGTGTGTAACTTTTGCCTTCTTCATGGAAAACATGCCCCTCTATCATTGATAAATGACCCCAGGGTGTGCAAGGGGATACCCGTTAGTCCTATACTAAAACAAGACATCATCCAAACTGTCCAACGAACCCGGACGTTTGTTTTTCTTTCCTAAACCACTTCAACTCGGGCCGTAGGGGACAGGTGCAATGGTGGCTTTGAGTGTTGGGTTTTGGCGGTTCCCGAGGCTTCAGAGTCTTCTCTTAGGTGTTTCTGCAGGATACATGAAACAGTTCTGCGGGAGGTCTTGGTTTTTATTGAACGCAGGCAGTCCTTCCAGGTTTTGGAGACCCAGGACGAATGGAAGGCTGGCAGAAACCAGTCAGCGGGTACACCAGAGGTTGGTGGGTTTTCAGAGTGCGCCTCTAAGGTACCCTCTGGGTGCATGTATTGGTAAATCTAACTCTGGCATCAGTGTGGTTTATCAGTACGAGATGTTTGATATCAAACATCCCTATTTTCAGTGAAGCCATCATATAGCTGGGGAACTTATTTTCATCAGTGTTCAGCACATATTTTAAAATGGCTTCCCTGGTCACTTGTACTGGCAGCAATAGGACTGACCAGAACAGGGGCATATCTGCTCATGCAGGTATGCCCTCACATGTAATATTCAGCACCCTGCTTTGGGGCTAGTAGGCCTGCTGTAGGGGGGACTTACAAATATTACATGCAGTGGTAGGGGACATGACACACAGAGATGTGTGGCATGTCATGTTTGCACTTTGGTCTGCACCAAGACATGCTGCCTGCAACAGCAGCCCTGCATGTGCTTTATGAGGGTGGCACAAATTGTGCCGTGACCCTTACAGACCCTCTTTAGTACCTCAAGCCCTAGGTACTAGCGGACCACTTACTAGGGACTTACAGAGGGTGCTAAAGGCTTTGCCAATTGTGGGAAACAATTGAACAGTTTTAGGAAAGAGTTCTGGCACTGGGGACCTGGTTAACGGGAACAGAGTTCACTTTCAGTTGAAATCACAGCATTTACTGGAGGTGACCATGTCAAAAAGGGGCACTTTCCTACACCAAATTAGGCAGAATGAGTGTGACATCACAGTGTGTGACATCGCATGTGGAATCACAGAAAGTAGCATCAGATCTTAAGACCTTACATATGTTTAGCATGTCTAGCATGAGTACATTTAAGTGCATTTAACAAATTTGATTTTTCATTAGGGCTGTGCCAAAGTATTGATGCAACCCCGAGGCAAAATCTGGGCCTCAACTTATACATTTTTTAAGCCTGCCACAAAGAGTAAAAAGGAAAAACGTGGCAGTAAATCTGTTCTGCTTCATTGGTTGCAATGTCTGATTTATAAAAATATCTTATGGGGTTAAGGCACCTGCAGCTTAGATCTTTGTGTGCCAGCTAAAACTCAGGGAATAATAATAATGGTAGCATAACTCTGGAGGATACCGTATTTGATGGAGAGATCTATGTTTTCCGTAGTCCTCGTTTTAAATCAAAGCAGCATAAAGGGTTAAAATGTCTCCTGCAAAGCACATTATGTAACAGGCAGATAACAGAAAGGTAAGTGGGTTACTGCTTTGAATACAGAGATCCGTTTGTAGCTAGCAGTTCACACATTGTAATCGTTATAATAGAGCACAGTAAGGTATGAATGACTAGTGGCTCCTACACCATGTAACCCTCATGGTCTTATGTACCACATATGTTCCATTGATGTACACACATATGGCTTATTGTCAATGTACAATCTATGTGTGTGATGTAAAGCGCTCTGACACCCTGCATTGGAATGAGTAGTGCTAAAGCTCTATAAAAGAAATAAAATAGTGATATTTAAATTGTTATTTGTGTAAATACTGTAAACACAACTGAGAATCTTACAGTGTATGCATATCTCTTATATACAGGGACTGAACAAAGTCATAAGCATTTCTCTCTTAAATCCCTGTGGAGTGATAAGACATGAGCCATTGTTTCCCCTCCACTGCATCTAGGTGTGAGGCTCCCGGTTGCTCCCAGCCAGGATACTCCAACAAAAAGAGGACTAATGGCCCCTTAACTCCAGCCTTTTTTATGGCCAAAACTGGAATCTCATGAGGCCATTCCCCGCCTGCATGTTGCTGTTCGGAACAAAAGCAGTCAACGCTAAAAGTGTCCCAGTGTCAGAAATTACACAGAGACGAGTTCAGCATATTTCTATCAATTCCAGGAGAAGTAGGAAAAGAACGTGGCACTCCGCTGAAAGTGGTCAACTTTGCAGCAGGGTAGACGGCATCTACCCTCGACTCTAGCCCTGGAGGTAGTGGATGCCTTGGTGGTAGACCTGGCAACTATTAAACTATTACAAAAGCAACTCCAGGCAATTCTAATCCAGCTAGGATGGAAGCAAACACTACCAGGTTAAAGAAGCCTTCCCTATTCAGGAGATTTTGTTTCAAAGAAAAAACCATCACTCCTCTCAGAATTTTGATTCAGAAATAGGCCATGAATGGGGCTTTTCTCTCTGGTGCAAAATACATAGTCTGGTATTCAAGCACCTTATCACTGAGCCTGCCATTCAGGAGGAGGGGTCAGACGACAAGGACTGATTGTTCGAGCCGGACACCCCATTCCAAAGAATGTTTCCACAACAAGGTGGCAAAAACAGAACCACTGGTATTATATGATTCTGTGGCGTTTTTCGTATAAATATGGATTTGCCACATACTCCATTATCTGCTGTATAATTTTCAAATTTTAACCAAAAATAATTCTAGTTCAAAGAGATCAAAAGTAACTAAAAATAATAAAAAGCACCTGCACGTGCTGCCACGCAGCAGTGGAAGTCCATTGGCAAAAGCTGAATGGTAATCTTTCCGAAGCTTATAGCTATATTTGCATATTAAATAGGTACTAATGAAATTAAACCTGTGCTAAATTTGGTGTTAACATTGGGGAAAAAATGTACAAATAATTAAGTAATAGTATCACAAAATGTACAGCATTATAAGCATTTCCTCCCGAATAATTTAGCCAACCATGTCACTAAATTTGGTCCTCTCCTAACCCATAATTCCATTGGCGCTAAATATATCCAAGGCAGAAATTGGGAGCCTCTTGCCAGAGAGGTCCGAAACAACACCAACCACTCCGTTTGGTATCAAAGGACACTCTGGTATAGAAAAGTGTATGCTCCTTCAGATAGGCACTTCATTAAAATATTCTAAGCCGCATAGCAATTAGGGGAGAGTGTGACCCCAGAATGCTTTCAATTTGGAACATAATATATGAAAGTGCGAAATGGCAGGCAGAGTACTGTATATGTACTATCACCATACAGCCCTGTACCACTTACACAGTACAACGTATGTTGCCACAGCCTCACAACTTTTTTTGGGGAACATAAGTCTTATTATTCCATCTCTTAACACTAGGAAATGATGTTGTTTCAAATGGCTAAATATGTCCATTTCTAATAATCTTGGTGTAAATCGTTTTCACACCAACGACATAAAATGGCTATTAACATGGATATAATAATCATACATACCTGTGGCGTACCTCGGGCTGCCGAATACACAATCACTTCTGTTTAACCTCGATTCCAAAGTTCTTTAAAGACGGAAGACGAGGACAGCCAATCAAGGACCAGCACTGCAGTTACTGGCAAGCAAGGGGTGGTTTGGAGAAGACTGTTGCAAAGCCCACTGGTCAAAATGAAAACCCATCCGTCTACCACCTCGGAAGTGCGTACCTCGCGACCCGGAAGTAACTGCCTAGCAGCCGTCGGTCTCAGTAACGTTCTTCTTGGCGTAGTTAGGTTTGGAGTAGAGGTCGAGGATTAAAATATTAAAATCTAGTAATGCGCGTCAAAGAAGGTGCTCTTCTGAAGCGCCGTCCGACTGACTGGCTGCTTAGGAGTAGGACGGGCTGGGGGAGTCTAATTGAGGGGGACGCTATTAGGAACGTGGGACGGGTTGTTCAGCACCGGCCGTTATAATAGCAAGCATTTTTTTGCAGTTTTATGAAGCGCGAACTTGGCCCCAGGATATTAGAGCGCCTTAAATGAGCACTTGGTTACATTACACGAGGTCGGATTAATTTTTAGTTCTCGGTTATAGAAAAAACAAGCATTGGCATAGCCAATAGGTCTCGCCTTTGGAACCTTATAAGTATTTAGTTATGCAGTACAATATCCTTGATGCAACAACATCAACTGTTGCATGGCTAAACGCTTATAAGGTCCTAAAGGCGATACCTATTTGGCTATGCCAATACTTGTTTTGTGCAAGTTTGGGGCGTACCCAAGCACTGATTACACAGGCTGGGGAAAGAATAGGCAAACGCGTGGCAATAAACTGGTCACTCACGGCCAATTATCACAGCTCAAGAGGAAAAACTAAATCACCAGGAGGAGATGAAAGACACCAGGTTGCAGCCATCGCTGGCTGCAACCGGGCTTTCTCTTTTTAGCCAATATTGCGTACATCTGCGCGAAATGTTGGCAAACAAAAAAGAAAACCACAATAAATAGGGAGGCCAGGAAACGGAGAGCCGAATTCCGATGGAACAGGGTAATCATGGGAATTGGGAACTACCGGTATGTGGGTGTAGGAGATCTCTCTATTGAACATAGGGCGGGGAAACATCAGCCATAACCTCACAGGGAGGTTGCATGCATCAGCAGCGAAAGCAGTGCAAGAAAAGGACAGCCTTTCTTCAAGTGACTGGGAAACTAGTACTATAGATGGGATATTTCCGTTTGTACCTTGATCAGACATATTACTCCCCAGAAGACCCACACTAGGAAGGTTGATATACAGTCACAGGTTGTAAGGGCCCAAGATATTTTACTCCTAAGCGGTAACTCTACCAGACCTGACACAGGTTAGGCGGTGTGGACTGGTTCAAGACCCAAAGCGTTACTGCAAACTACCATGAAGAAATGATAAACTGTACACTCATCGGACTAGAATGGATGGTCTAATTAAGTCTGCTGGGTTGCTGAACTGCTCATGATCACAGATTTTAATCTCAATGGGTCCACTCAGCCTTTCATCCTTCAGAGGTCAATAAAATTAGTACCACTGAGAAGGGATAACAATACACGTGTAGCCTGCGCCAAAAAGCCCCAAGGGTTGATTTGTGCTCTTTACAAATGCATGTTTTGTAAGACCCACTCGTCTCTGGGCCCTTCAGGAAATACCTCTTTATAAATAACACACGCATTTCAAAACACACACCAACACTAGTGTGGTTCAGGAACAAATTCCTAACGGAGAACCTGCTCTAGAGAATCGCAAGCAGTCAAATGTTTTCCGAAAATTCACGGAGGCAAAGTAATAGCCAGCTGCTGTGTTATTCAGCTATCCAGTAGAGTAACATAGCATATGGTTTACAGAGTTAAATGAATAGTATGCTAGCTAAAGTTTTACACAAATATTATGCAGCAGCAATGAATAATTTACCTTCAGATGCTGCAAGTCACAGTGTGTGCCATAATTTGTCGAGGTTACAAACATGCAGTTATACACAGGGGTTAAAACAATTTAAAACTATTTGTGAAGTGTTGTGTTCAGTGGTGCAATCATTACGTTATCAATTAAGCTGAGAGTACAGCAGTGTGATCGAACCGCGTAAAAACTACCAGTTACCGGCTTAATTGCTGCTGCTAAGCCAATATGAGACTGGCAGGGGGAGAGTGAGAGTGAAAGGGAGTGGACAAGAAACAAAGAGCAGAGTAGACAGACCGTAACAGCTAAAGACAATCGGAGACTGGCAGGGGAACCCCATGGCGAGAGGCAGGGACAGACAGAAAGTAAGAGCGAAAGAGAGTGTGCGAGAGGCAAAGAGGGGAGGAGACAGGCAGTGTAAACAAAAGTAAGAGAGAGAGAAAGAGAGTGGCAGAGAAAGAAGTAAAGAGAGCACGCGCGAGATGCAGAAATCCAAAGCCTCAGAAGAGAAACAAAGGTGAGAAGAAAGAGTGAGAGGCAGACAAATAGAGCCAAAGACCAATAGAGTGCGAGAGACGACCACATAGTGCTGAAGAGTAAGAGAGACCTGGGAAAATAAGGAAAGTGCGCGAGACGAATAAAGCAAGGCAGAGAGGTCTAAAGAGAGAATGAAAAATTGTCTAGCAAACGCGACAAAGAATTTTCAATTCTATTAAGGACACAGAGGCGAGGATTATGCTTCTATTCACTTTACTGACATAAACAGCAGCCAATAAAAAAACTTTAAACTGGCATGACCCCGGAAGGACAACCCCCTCCAACAGTATGCACCAATCACTAACAAGTCCAATATATAACTGTCCATGTTTATCCATACGACCTCCTCTTTCTTTGCGAATACATCATCAGTCCAACGAGACCGGAGGCCAACGTGGCAACCATCGCATCCATCGTCGAGGAAGGCACCTCCTGTACCACGTCCCACAGTTCCAGATCATAGACTGTTCATCTCATGTCTGCTTGTGCTGATCTCCTGAAACAAGAACATAAGTCGTAATGGCCCAAACTTGGAAATACAACAAGCCATAACATTCATTCGGGTGGGTACAATAAATCACAAACCATACAATAATGCATGAAATACAGTTCTGCAAGCCCGGGTGGGATAATCCTCGCCTCCGTGTCCTTAATAGAATTGAAAATTCTTTGTCACGTTTGCTAGACAATTTTTCATTCTATGTCAGTCCACGGAGGCTCAGATTATGCTAGTTTAAAGTTTCTCCACCACCACCGAGGCCACATCCACAATAGGCTTATGATAAAACACTTTAAAGGTGGAGTCAGATGACCAATCTGCCGCAGTCATGATATCCTGAAGCCGAGAACCGGCACCAAAAGATTTTGAGGCCATAGCCCCCCTCACAGAATGAGCCCCAAATTTAGAGGTATCAATACCCGCCAGGTTCAACAACCAGGTAACCCACCTGGCCAGAGTCGCACTGGTGACTGGGCGGAAAGGTCTCTGCAATGAAATCAACAATTGACCAAAACCAGATCTAAATTCTCTAGTACAATCCTCATATACCTTCAGACATTTGACCACACATAATTTACTATGATGAGGAAATGCAGGATAAGCAATACATTTTGTATGTGTTTTTGTACGCCTAGAGATTGTAAAAGAAACTCCTGTGGGAGTGAATACTCTACCTGACAAATCCAAGGCCCGAATATCCGACACTCGCCTGCATGAGATCAAGCAGAGTAGAAGTGTAAGCTTAGCTGAGAGTTGTTTGCGAGACAGACCCTCATTAGCTGGCCAGGCCGCCAAAAAACGTAGTAACTTCAACAGTGGTTCTTTCGGGTATCTGAACAATTGCTTTGAATCATATGCATGCCTTCAGCAGTAATCAAAACATAGCTTCAATTCATATGCTACATTAATTATCTTTAAAGTGCAAAACCAAACACAAGAAAAAGGGTCAGAGTGATTTTTAATTAAACAGTTATTTTTTCTTTTCTTTTTAGTTTCCAACTGACACCTTCCGTAAGAACATAAAAAGCAATTTTTACTTTTTTCACAAAATACAAAATGCGGCGCAACAATTCAAATCAGTGTAAGAAGTGACTTAGCGTGAAATATTGTGACATTGTGACATATATAAGTGAAGGTCTATGTACAAGTGAATGAGTGATTATGAGGAAGAGGGGAGAGGTTATAAAAGGCCAATTCCTATCTCGTTAATACTCGAGACCAACACGCTATTCCAATTAGCTATGATGTGTTGGACACGGTAAGTTGGTCCTTTGGTGGTTCTGTCGACGTTTCGACCCTGTGGACACCTTATTTATGGGTCACTGGCGGGTCTCCTTCAGGACGGGGACTGGGAAAGGATTATTGCGCCTGTTGGTTTAAAAAGGATAAAACCATCAGGTTTGGGTTTTGCACAAGGAATTATTATTGGAAGACGTTGTTACAATTTATTGCCAGGTCTTCATCGAGCAGACATCCTTATATTCTACTTTGTGCGGGTGTCTTCAGCAATCTTGAATCTAAATAATCAAACAATTGGTATTATTGGACTAATTACTCCACATTAACCATATTAGGAATTGGATCAAACCTCACGAGTGTATTACACTCACCTATTAAGGATATCCTGTGGCATTAATCAAGGATATTTCTATTTGTAGGATGGCTTTTCTCTCTAATCACCACGATCGTTGTGCATTATTTTCTACAATCTGCAAATTAATTTTGTTTGCAAAGTATTAGTAGAGTTTTTTGTAAAAAAAGGGTCATTGGGAGAGTCTAAACATGGTTAATCACCCCACTATATTCTCTTGGCAGCACTCACCATTTGTATACGTGTGTTTCCATATTGCTGTCTGCCATCATTATGCCATCTCACATTCAATGTGGGATTTCTGTAATATTAAAAACGGAAAAGTCCGTCAAATCACGTGACCACACAGACAGAATTAGAATCTGTGTAGGTCTGCAGATTGCCGCCCAGTCCCTCTGAAACAGATGAATTTAAATAGTTTGTAACCCCTGATGTACTTGGAATCTCATTATCGTGGGGCCTCACCAGCGATAGGTCTGCCTCCTTGTAGATATCTCCCCATGTGAATCCGGTTGATAGAACCTGACCCGGGATGTGCCCTGCGCTGACCTCCCCTGCCCCCATCTCCTTGGGCGATCCCAATTCTGTTGTCTCCCCCCGCCTCTGTTTCCTCTGGAGGGACCTTCCCCTAAAAAAGGATTCTGTGCCTGATAATCTGAGTTACTAGTAGAGGGTTGGTTGATGTCTGAATCAGAGCCACTCCCTGCGGATAAATTAGAGAATGTATGGAACCTACGTGGTCCCTGTCTTCCCCTGTTTGTAAAGAAACCTTGGGTGTCCTGCTGGTAATAGTTATCGGCTAAGTATGGATATGTAACCTTTTTATCGTAGTTCTTGACGTCTTTTGCTAATTTGTCAAGCTTTCTACCTAATGTGATTGTATTGAATTCGGCCAATGTTTTCTCAGCACGCTCCAACGCCTCCTTCGCGTTGGTGAGGGCTGAGTCACCCAAGATCTCAGTTTTTAAGTCAGCTATTTCCTGTATTAGTTTCCTCACGTACTCAATGGCCGTCTCAACTCCAAGCACCATCCAGTGCCTGGAGCAGTTATTGGCCACGTGGCTAAAACCTTCCCGAAACTTGGGAACGTCTATAAATATACCTGGCTCATTCCGAACCTGTAGGCCCAGTGGGGCCTCACCTATCGCTGGTGAGGCCCCACGATAATGAGATTCCAAGTACATCAGGAGTTACAAACTATTTAAATTCATCTGTTTCAGAGGGACTGGGCGACAATGGAGGTCAACATATATCCAAAGTTAGCGCAGCACCATTGCACCAAATCCCCGAACACATGTCTCTATTATCAATCGAAGCTACACGGGGCCTGAATTCGGAGGTACAAGTTGAAACTACTCTGGACCCTAACCGCCTGTTGACAATAGCACTCCCAAGTCAAGATACCAATACCCCCACACAAAATCTTGATCCAGTGATTAATCTATCTAATTATACCCTAACGGACGCAGAAAGAAATGTTCTATCCAGAGGACTTTCATTTGTGCCAACAACTATCCCAGACTCATTCCAAGTGAGGTTAGAACTGCAGAGATTTTTCAGAAAAATCAGACTGAAATACTTCTTCACTAAAAATGACTCATCACCCACAAGAACAGCAACGATGTTTAGACCAGTCTCTACGTTTACACCAGCCTCATTCACAATGAGTGAAAGAATATTGGCCTTTGAAAAAGTGGTCTCAAAAGAAGTCATGCAATCACTGGAAGAACGAAGATACATACAATACAACACAAGTAAAGAAGAAAAGGAGGCACTCTATGAACTGTCACGTAATGAAGCCATAGTAATAAAAGCAGCGGACAAGGGGGGTGCAATTGTGATACAAAATACACAAGACTACATTGATGAGATTAATGGGCAACTCCAGGTGCAGGACAGTTATAGTAAGATCAGAGGAGATCCGACCCTTGAAATAAAGACACTGATCGAGACAGTAACTAGAAATGGAATCGATATGGGCTTTCTAAGCCAGAATGAGTACGATTTCCTCAATCAACGTGAACCAAGAATTCCAACAATATACGCACTCCCTAAGGTGCATAAGGGACTTGAGAAGCCTCCCGGTAGACCCATAGAATCGGGTTGCGGCTCGATTCTGGAGCCGCTTAACAGATTTATTGACCACTTTCTGCAGCCGTGGGTCACACATACCAAATCCTATGTACGTGACAGCATGCACATTATACAGCTTCTGGAGGGTCAACCATTTGACAACAAGAAACAGATGATGGTGACGCTAGATGTGTCATCTCTGTACACCTCTATTCCCCAGACCACTGCAATAGAAGTCATTACGAAAACGCTTGACAGAAGAGAGAGACCTCACTGGATACCGACTGAATTCTTGATAAACCTCCTTGAGATAGCGATGAAGAAAAATTTCTTTCTTTTTAGGAATCAATTGTACTATCAATGTAAAGGAGTAGCCATGGGGGCTACATATGCTCCTAGTCTGGCTAACATCTTTATGGACCACTATGAGGAGGAGCATCTGTATGACCTTGCCAACCCCTACCTGCACAACATCGATGTATGGAAACGGTACATTGATGATGTGCTTATGATTTGGTCAGGAACTGAAATGGAACTGAAAGACTTCTATTCCTGGATAAATACCAGGAATAATGATATCCAATTTACGATGACTAGCAACTCAGAATCCATTGATTTCTTGGATCTTACATTTAAGGTTGAAAATGGTCAACTGTATACTGATTTGTTCCGCAAACCAATGGGAAGAAATACACTCCTGATGTATGGATCACATCATCCCAGGAACCTAAGGGACAATTTACCCTACGGACAGTATCTGAGGGTAAGAAGGAACTGCTATAGACGACAGGACTTCTTCCAGGCTGCGGAAGACCTGACATTGCGACTGAGGAAACGCGGATATCCATCGAGCTTGCTTAAAAAAGCAAGAAAACGCGCATGGTACCAACCACGTGAACAATTGCTGGAACCAAAGGAGAAGACGGATGGCACGAAGAACTTAGTATGTGTAACCACATATAACACTAAAAGTGCGGATATTAAAAAAACTATAAAGAAGTACTGGAACCTGGTGGCGAGTGACCTACAGATGGAGGAGCAGCCACTATTTGCATTCAAACGAGGACGGAACATCAAGGATGTAGTGGTCAGCGCTTTTCTCAATCCGCCTAAGCAACAAGACTTGAGAAGTATGTTGAATCTGCCTCCGTTGGTTGGCAACCACAAATGTGGCAGTTGCAAGGTGTGTGATCTCTGCCAGGAAGGATCTAGCTTCACACATAACTCCAGAACATACAAATTGGCACAGTTTACGAATTGCAACAGTACCCATGTGATATACACCATCACTTGTCCATGTGGGTTGCTTTACGTAGGACAAACTACACAAAAAGTCAAAATAAGAATTTTGCAACATATGAGCCGAATTAGATGCAACACTATTGGGGCCCCACTAGTTGAGCATTATAACACCTATAAACATAAGCCTGATGAGATCGAGTGGAGAGTTGTGGAAAAGGTAACCGTAGGCCCAAGGGGTGGATCCTCAGCGAGGGCAATGAACTATAAGGAGTGTAGATGGATACATTCTTTGAACAGTGTCTCACAGGGGCTTAATGAGAGAGAAGAAACAGCGAGACAAATGGGACAGCTGTGAATGTTTGGCTATGTGTATATCTGCTGTCTTACTTTTGACCAAAACATTTCTGAATAGTTTAGCTTAAAAGTATCACACTATTTTCGCTAGCACAAAGGAGAAAGAAATATAACGTTGTATGTTTTTCAAATATAATGTACATGGATCACGTTAACTGATTGTTTACGTTAATTGTGGCTATGGAAGTGTTTTGATTTTGTCATCGAGATGTGTTAAATATCCTTTTTACTAAATTCCTCTGTGTCTCGTCTTAGAGATTGAAATATCCCTCCTTAAAACTGTCGTAATCTCCCTCCCGAGTATCGAATAATGAATAATGCACTAGTCCCTACACCTCGATTAAAATCTCTAAAGCCTTTCTAGCCTTTCTCGTAAGGATCGCCTAGCAACGAGAGGCGTCTTGTAACTGACTCGGTAGAGTTCTAACATAGACGGGCTGACGTCACTCGGACGCGTGCCTTGTCTCGCGTTGTGTTGCTAGGCAACGCCGACGTCCTCGAGGCGAACGCGGAAGTTGATAACTACCGCCTTCTGGGACCCGCATTGAACTAATCGGCACTGCTCAACCGAGCGGACGAGTTTTGAATCCCGGCTTGACGAAGGAAACGGCACATTAAAAGTAAGCGCGGCAATCTGCAGACCTACACAGATTCTAATTCTGTCTGTGTGGTCACGTGATTTGACGGACTTTTCCGTTTTTAATATTACAGAAATCCCACATTGAATGTGAGATGGCATAATGATGGCAGACAGCAATATGGAAACACACGTATACAAATGGTGAGTGCTGCCAAGAGAATATAGTGGGGTGATTAACCATGTTTAGACTCTCCCAATGACCCTTTTTTTACAAAAAACTCTACTAATACTTTGCAAACAAAATTAATTTGCAGATTGTAGAAAATAATGCACAACGATTGTGGTGATTAGAGAGAAAAGCCATCCTACAAATAGAAATATCCTTGATTAATGCCACAGGATATCCTTAATAGGTGAGTGTAATACACTCGTGAGGTTTGATCCAATTCCTAATATGGTTAATGTGGAGTAATTAGTCCAATAATACCAATTGTTTGATTATTTAGATTCAAGATTGCTGAAGACACCCGCACAAAGTAGAATATAAGGATGTCTGCTCGATGAAGACCTGGTAATAAATTGTAACAACGTCTTCCAATAATAATTCCTTGTGCAAAACCCAAACCTGATGGTTTTATCCTTTTTAAACCAACAGGCGCAATAATCCTTTCCCAGTCCCCGTCCTGAAGAAGACCCGTCAGTGACCCATAAATAAGGTGTCCACAGGGTCGAAACGTCGACAGAACCACCAAAGGACCAACTTACCGTGTCCAACACATCATAGCTAATTGGAATAGCGTGTTGGTCTCGAGTATTAACGAGATAGGAATTGGCCTTTTATAACCTCTCCCCTCTTCCTCATAATCACTCATTCACTTGTACATAGACCTTCACTTATATATGTCACAATGTCACAATATTTCACGCTAAGTCACGTCTTACACTGATTTGAATTGTTGCGCCGCATTTTGTATTTTGTGAAAAAAGTAAAAATTGCTTTTTATGTTCTTACGGAAGGTGTCAGTTGGAAACTAAAAAGAAAAGAAAAAATAACTGTTTAATTAAAAATCACTCTGACCCTTTTTCTTGTGTTTGGTTTTGCACTTTAAAGATAATTAATGTAGCATATGAATTGAAGCTATGTTTTGATTACTGCTGAAGGCATGCATATGATTCAAAGCAATTGTTCAGATACCCGAAAGAACCACTGTTGAAATTACTACTGTATTGCCCAGGTTCTCAGGGATACTGGGTTACCCCGTAAGAATTATTCTTGCCAAAAAACGTAGGACCACTGAAACGTCCCAGAGCTCAGTATACCTGGGTTGAGGGGGATTCACTAAGCGGACCCCTCTGACTACTCTACACACCAAGGGGTGTTCCCCAACAGGTTTACCGTCAACATGCGGGTGTCCCGCAGAGATTGCCGATCGGAAGTTATTCACTGATCGATAAGCCATTCCTGACCGCGCCAATTCAGATAAGAAATTTGCTATCACAGTGATATCGGATCCCATCGGATCTCCCTGCCGTTCGTTACACCAACCAACCCATCGTCTCCAAGCTGACTCATAGCTCTTGTGGGTGGAAGGTGCCCATGCCTGTGATAAGAAAAAGAGAGTGTCCTGTGAAACTCCCGGCACTTGCCAACGGCGCCGGAAAGTCTCCACGCCATGAGGGACAACTGATTCTGAAGGACCAACGGGTGGTGAAGACCCACCGGGTCTGTAAGAAGATCCGGAAACGATGAAATCCGCACCGGCGCTGCACAGGTGAGACTCATTGCTACCGGGAACCACGCTTGTGCTTTCCAGCACGGCGAGATCAAGATCAGCTCCGCCTTCTGCCTCCGAACCTGAGCCAGAACCCTCGGGATCATGATAAACGGAGGAAACGCATATAGAATGCCCGTCGTCCATGATTGAAGGAAGGCGTCCGAGCTGATCGCCAAGGGGTCCGGGCGCCAGCTGTAAAACTGGGGTAGCTGCCTGTTGAGCCGAGAGGCAAAAAGATCCATCACACACGGACCCCATTTGTGGTTCAATGCCCCGAAGATCCGGGGGTGCAACCTCCAATCGCTCGCATCTCTCAAATACCGTGAGTTCCAATCCGCCGTCACGTTGACAGACCCCGGTATATACTCCGCCGTCACTGAAATTTGATGGGCTAGGCAATAGTGCCAGAAATCCTTTGCTATCTCCGCCAGGAGCCGAGACCTGGTGCCTCCTAGGCGATTTATGTATCGCACCGCGGACACATTGTCCATGCGTAGGAGAATGCAGCATGACACTTTCTGAGGGGACAGAGTGCGAATCGCAAAGGAACCCGCCAGGAGTTCCAGGCAATTGATGTGGAGACTCAGCTCGTCGCTGGACCACCGACCCCCCGTCTCCACCGAGCCGCAACGGGCTCCCCAGCCCCAGCGGCTGGCATCTGACTCTATCACCACCTCCGGGGTGGCCGCGAAAATGGCTCTGCCATTCCACGCATCCATATGCTCTAACCACCAGTTCATCTCCGTACGAGCCTCTGACGAAAGGGAAACTTGTTGAGCGTAAGTCAGACCTTTGCGCAAGTGCAATGCCTTCAAACGCTGCAGGGCCCTGTAATGTAAAGGGCCTGGAAAAATCGCCTGGATAGACGAAGCTAGAAGCCCGACCAAGCGCGCCAAAGTCCTCAAGGAGATTGTCGGAGAGGCAAGCGCTCTCCTCAACTCCTTCCTGATCGCTACTCTCTTCTTGAGGGGCAAGAGTAATTGAGCTTTCACCGAGTCGACCTGGAAACCCAGGAATTCCATCACCTGAGAAGGCCTCAAGATGGACTTCTGTAAATTCAGAAGGAAACCCAAGTCCTGAAGAAGTTGAATCGTCCAGGACAGATGGAGTGACACCATCTCCGGCGACCGACCTAAAATTAGTATGTCGTCGAGGTAAATAATGAGGCGAACGCCCCTTTCCCTCAAGTTCTGCACAATGGGTTTCATCAACTTGGTGAAACACCATGGGGCGGACGATAGTCCAAAGGGCATGGCAGAAAACTCGAACCACCGGTTGCGCCACTGAAACTGTAGGAACCGCCGGTGAGGGGGGTGAATGGACACTGCCAGGTAGGCGTCTTTTAAGTCCAGGCGTACCATCCAATCTTGTTCCAGGAGGATGTCGCGCAGTAGGTGTATACCTTCCATTTTGAAGTGTCGATACACCACCCAGCCGTTGAACTCCCTGAGGTTCAACACCAGCCGATACCCCTGGTTCTTTTTGGGGACCACAAAGACGGTGCTTACGAAGCCCAGGTCGTGTGGGTCGGTTTCCACAATCGCGCCTTTCTGGAGTAAGGAGCATATCTCTACGTCGATGAAACTCTGCTCTGTCTGGGAAAAATGCAGGGGATTCGGTCTCCGCCGTTGTACCGGGGAGGCATAGAACTCTATGTGAAATCCCTGTACTGTCTGTAACACCCATGGGTCGCTCGTGAGCATGCGCCACCTGTGGAGAAAAAGAGACAGCCTGCCTCCCACCATATGTTCTGACGGACACAAAAGTCGTACCTGAATAGGAGTTGTCTCCAGAATTACTCTGTTGTCCCCGATAGGTTCCTCTCTGTCCTTTGCCTCGCCCTCCTCTATCGCGGGAGGGGTAGAAGTTGGAGCGTCGGTTGCCTCTGCCCCTCTGATCTGCTCCACGCGAGGTCTGTGCATAACCTCGGCCGGACCCTCGACCTCGTGGGCGTCCGGCCCTATCAAAAACACCAGTGTGGAATACCTTCTTGATGTTAGATTGCGCCCGGTCCAGCGCGGAGAAGGTGGCAACGTACTTGCCCATTTCTCTAACAAATTTGTCCCCAAAAAGCATACCATTAGCAAGAGAGCCAGGCTCGGAAGGGGCCATTTCCGCCAGCTGGGAATCGATTCTCATAAGAAAAGAGCGTCTCCGCTCTGTAGACAGGGCCATATTTGCATTCCCCAAGAAGCACATGGCCCGTTGCGCCCATTCAAGGACCTCCGATACATCCAGTGGTACCTTTTTATCCTTAGCCTTAACTGCCGCGTCTAGTATATTCGTGAGGGGTCCAGCGACATCCAACATTTTGTCCTGACACCCCGCCAGGCCCTATCCAGCCTCTTTTTAGGGTCCTTCGCAAACTTCCTCATAAAGGCCGCCATCGTGGGATCCAAGTCCGGCGTATCTGCAACCTTTCCTGTCAAGGATGGTCTGGGGCATTCAGATCTGAGCGAGGCCCTCACACTGCTGTCGAAACCCTGTCACAGGTTGTTACCCACATAATGTGCCACTTCCGGGCACGGCACCCATTCCGTGGACCTAGGGTGCACGATGTTATTTGGATCAAAAAGAAGGTTCTTCGGCGCCTGACTATCATCGGCCTTATAAGCGGTGTGATGCACCTTCTTCGATTTCTTCCTGGACGTCACCGATTCCACCTCAGAATCAGAGGTGACAGGTGGGGTCGGGGAAGAATCCCCAGAGGTATCATTAATCATTGAGCCATGGTCCATCATAACATTCCTGGCCATCTGTGCCAACACCTGGGCCGAGGATTGAGTAGAGGTACCACCCTGGTGGGCTGACTTGAACTTCCTCTTACCATATTTCTGAAGGGGTTTAGTAAAAGGCTTGAGAGCCTTGATCAGTGCCTTATTAACTGACCCTTGGACATGGGTATCCAGGGCCTCAACCAAGTTTTCCTCCAATTGTTCTTCTTGCGGCTCATAGTCTTCATACTCGTTGTATTCTACCCATTGGTTATCCTCCTCGGCGTAGTACTCCATAGCGCTAAAGCAGGTAGGTGTGGAGGAACTTCAACAGGGGGGGAGCAGCCCAGGGGTGCCTCAAACACACACACACACACTGTAGTCCGTAAGAATCACCACTCTGTGAGGCCAAGATTGAGGTGGAAGGAGACCCCTTTGTACACACAAATCTCCCCTAGAGCAAAGCTCTGATCCGGACACGCTCCGGTAGGCGTTCTATGAGACCAGGATTTATGCAGCCTTAAGAGACGCGCGATGTGCGAGGAGCCGGTATCACAGAAACCGAAAGTCGGCTCCTCGCGCATGCGCGCCGCGTGTGGGGGCCGAACTCGACTGCCTCCTGAGCGCGAGAGGCTCGCGTCTGTCTCCTCCTGCTCCACCGCCCCCTACCGAGCGAACCATGCGCACTGCCGACTCGCGCCCACACAAACACAACAAACGCGCGGCAAATCCCTCAACGGCAATTAAGCAATGGGAAGAAAGACCGGCAAGGAAGTCAAGGCATAAGCACACATCAACAATATGAAAGAAACGTGTGGGGTGTAAACACTGTAACGGATGGAAACATAGTCAATAAATGCGAAGGCATCAGTAACACATTAGGCACAACAAAGTCAAGGGCACGATCACTCGCCGGTAAGAACCACCGCCCTTAAAACAATTAACCACAATCAAGTAGAAAACGTAAAGGGCACTTAACTCGCTGCTGCAGCAGCAAAGAAAGAGGAGGTCGTATGGATAAACATGGACAGTTATATATTGGACTTGTTAGTGATTGGTGCATACTGTTGGAGGGGGTTGTCCTTCCGGGGTCATGCCAGTTTAAAGTTTTTTTATTGGCTGCTGTTTATGTCAGTAAAGTGAAGAGAAGCATAATCTGAGCCTCCGTGGACTGACATAGAATGAGAGACAGACAGGGAACATTACCCGTGACGTAGAAAAGACAGATGGCGGCTCCGTGCGTTCACGCGCACATGCACGCAGGCTTGAGGCCAGCGGCTGTGTAATGTTCTTATATTTCCTCTATTTCTATTCTTTCTTATCTCTCTCTCCCCTTTCTCTCTTTCTCCTACTTCTTACTTAGTTCTGTTCTGGAATTCTATTCGATTTTCATTCTACTCTTCTGCTCTAACTGTTGGGAGCTCACCGCTGTGGGTCCTGATATTATAATCTTAAAGAGAAACACATCTCTGGAGTGGAAATGGCCCAACCTTACCTGCTGCTGCCCTGAAAGACGCTGTCCTGCGGGGGTAGCTCCTGGGTGCCAGACGCTGTATATATAATATATAAATTCCTTTATTCGGTTTAACACATTGGCAAACCATAAAAGCAACATTTTTAAAAGTACAGTTTCATATCTAAAATGTATAAAATCTACATATTACATACAAAAATTTGGTCCAAATCAGGTCAATACATTTTAAAAATACTAGAAATTATTAGTTCATTACATTTTCTAGGGCCACAACCAGGGTGCAGTATTACAGATTTTTTCTATGCCTTGTGACACATTTTAAAAAATTCAAGACATTATAACAAACAGATTCAGATTCCAACATTTGTAGGCGAAGCATTGCGGGACGACATTGTCTCAAACCCCACTTCCTCAACAATGGTAATAACCATATTTTCCGATGTGAAAGGTGGAATTTACAAAACAATATCGTGTGTACATGAGTTTGGTTTGAATTTTCGTCACACGGGCAGACAGGAAGAGTTTTGTCCCACCTATTTCCTTCGTAGAAGGCTACCAGCCTAAAGAAAAGGTCTAGCCTAAATCTTGTCAGCAGCATTCTCTCATAGGTACTAATTTGTAGTGTTAAGTAAGGCTGAATGCTTTCTGTGGCCTGGACCATATTGGTGTGGAGGACCGGGGGTTTTAGAGACTCAGCGGCCAGCCTCAGTGACTCTAGATGACTTAATGCCAGTTGTTTCAATGTTCTTTTTGGTATATCAATTATGTTTTCAGGTTGGAGATAGTACTTCTCCTTACCTAGGTCTTTAAAGAAATTTCTGATATACCGAAGCCATGATATGTTATCAGTTCGATCAAGAGTCATCAGCTCAGCTACAATTGTCTGTGTGAGTAGATTTTTTTCAGAGGTCCAAATACGCCTCCGAAGCAATAGCGGCTGAATCTTTATGAGATCCTCTAAATAGGGGACACCAAGTTCCAAGTGAGTTGCATAAATAGAAGCGCATCTTGGCGTTGCTAGCAGGAATCTAAAAAAAGAATTTTCTGCAACCTGAAGGGTGCTTACATCTACATGACCCCAGAGGCCCGCCCCATTTAGTGCAATTGACTGACACTTTGCGCTATAGATTTTTAGTAGCTCTGCTGGAGCCCTTCTCCCCAGTCTCTGTGAGAAGCTAATCAGCGCCGCTGTAGCTCTTTTAAAAAGATGACACCTTGCCTCCACTGCGGGCCGCCAATTCAGTTTTCTGTCAATCATAATGCCCAAATACGGATATTGGTCAGTTACCTCGAGTTTTTGGTCATTAAGATAAATGCTCCTCGCTTGTTTTTTCCTATTGCCTGCTATCATGACAAACGTTTTTTTGACGTTCACATGTAGGTCCAACTTGCCCATGTAGTCAGTATATCTATTCAGGGACTTCTGTAATTCGCGCGGAGTGCGTGCCAGGATGACGGCGTCGTCTGCATAGAGCAGAGCGGGAATCAGACGCTTTTTTGCCTGTGGCAGGTCCTGTGCCCCCCTCAGCATCTCCTCCTCAAGGCCGTTAGTATACAAAGAGAATAGGAAGGGGGCCAGGACGCATCCCTGTCTGACTCCGCGCTCCACTCCAAACGGCGCCGTCAGCTCACCCCCTAGGCCAAAACGCACTCTCGCAGTCGCTGTTGAATATAATTCTCTCAGAAAATCCAAGAGAACAGAATCCACTCCCATTAACCTCAGGATTGTCCAGAGCTTCGCATGTGAGACACAATCAAATGCCGCGGACAGGTCCACATATACCATGTAGACCATGTCCTTTTTTGCTTGTGTATATTTACTTGTTAGCAGGCTAAGATTAAGAGCCTGCTCCACTGTGCCAAACCCCTCTCGAAATCCAAACTGGAGATCAGCAATAATGCCTTTCTCCTCAGCCCACTGTTGGAGTCTCTGGAGGATTACCCTACCAACAACTTTACCCAGAGAGTCCAACAGTGAGATGGGGCGATAACATGTAACATCCTGGCGATCCACTTTCTTAAAAATTGGGACTATGATAGATCTAGTCCAAGATTCTATCAGACCCACTTTTGCTGCTGCACTGCACACTCTGGTAAGAATAGGGGCCCAATGATCTAAATTATATTTAAAGATGTCCACCGGGACCCCATCTGGGCCCGGGGCTTTCCCATTTTTACTAGCACCTAGTGCAGCTATTAACTCAGAGATGTCAAACTGAAGGGAAATTGGATATTCAACCTTTGTGAGTGTGTTTTCAGTCCTGCCTGGTGTTATTATATTTTTAAAGATTTTTGAGAAGTGAGCCACCCATATGTCTTCCTCTATGGCCACTTCTATTTTAGGACTTTTGTCGTCTATAAGATAGGGTGATCTAACTGTTCGCCAGAATGTCTCACTATTTTTAGAAAGAGCACTAGTATGGAGATCATTCCATAACTTCTGCTTGAGTTCTTGTATTCTTAATTTGCGTGCCCTATTATATTGTTGTCTGCAGTATTGGATCTGGGCCGGATCTCTGGGAGTATTTTTTAAGGCCGACTTTAAATTGGTTAGGGCCGCTGTACAGCTATGATTAAACCATCCTCTAACGGATGTATTTGGGCCTTTAGAATTGACTGTGAGAAGACTCTTTGTTTTCTCCAATATTTGGATAAAATTATTTAAAACGGCCTCATCTGTTTCATGCAAGTCCAAACATTTGATTATGTTTGGGTAGGCCGCTTTTACCAATTTTTCAGTAATTTCTGCTGGATTTACCTTCTCCCATTTTAATGTGTATCCATTTTGCTTTCCCATCTCTAATTTATTCTGAGCAAGTGTTTTTTCTAAGGTTGTGATTACAGAGTTGGCCTGATTTATGTGGAGATCCATCCTCAAGGCGGAATGATCACTTAGTGTATTGTGCCTAACCTCAAAAAATCTAACTCTACATGCCAGTCCAGGAGAGAGAAGGATGTAGTCAACTGTTGTTTGAGATCCTCTGCCAACATAAGTTGGTTGTGGGTAATTTGTGTCTGGGCTTATAGTGTTAGCTATTTCGAGATCTAATTCCGATAGTATGTTATTCATAGCGGCCCCTGGTTTGGTGTGCTCAAAATGCATCAGAGCGTTACCATGCTCATCTACTATCCCACATTGATTTTTCTTAACTTGTGAGCATGGGTGTAGATTAAAGTCCCCTCCCCAAAGAAGATGTACTGCCCCTTTTCCTATCCTAGATTGGCGAAACTGGATTATTTTCTCCTGAATATTAGAGAGGAGGGTCAGGAATTGTCCCTCTTCTAAGTTATTATAAAGATTAATTAGAAGAAATTAGTCCTTGTTCTTAAAGGCCAGAAATAATATGTGAAAATTTGGGTCAGACCCAACTATCGTCACTTTTAGATTCAGGGTATTTGCAATGTACGTGATGATCCCTCCTTTCGGTCTGCCCGCATTACAGGTAAGGGCTGGAATGAAATAAGTTTTATATCCTAGGAGGTGGAGTCCCACTGTGGACCATGTCTCCTGTAAGAAAACTATTTTCCCCTGATCCAAAAAGTGCAGGGCCGTCCCGTCATCAATTTTAGGGAGGAGACCCGCCCCATTCTAAAAGAATATAGATAGAGGTGGCAAAACTGGGTTTTTCACTACTTTATCATTTTCGGGGTGGGGGGTGAGTTTATTGCTTGGGGTGAACTGGAATTAGTTACTTCAATCACCTCTAATGGTCAATCAACCATTTCAAGGCCGCTGAATCTATTCCTCGTTGGGATATTAAACCAAGTATCCCAACGTCGTTGCTCATTATAGATTATTCTCTGCGAATATGGGCCTTGATCATCCCACCCCTTCCGCCTACAGCGTGATCCTGCTGTATGCCAGGAGTTCTCATAATCCTGGCAGCGAGGAGCCACCGCTTGTCTTATACTGCCATAATCAAAATGCCGTGGGGCTATTAGTTCCCAGGGAGCTTCATGGTTATTAAAGGAATCATTGTATTGTCTTGCGGGGTAAAAGAAGGAAAGCGGTTTTGTGCTTATACCCCCAGTTCCACCCGAGGGCTCCCATGAGCAGATATAATCTACTACTCTGGGGCCCTCGAATGTAATGACAATACAATCTCCCGGAATCGTCTTTCTACCATTTCCCACCCAGGTCGTTCTATGGACCATCAAAATCCTGGATGGCCAGGATGGTGGGATTGGGCGATTGTTATTTAACCAATGCTGGGCTTTATTTTGTAATGACCATGTGGGTTCCATGCTATGATCTTTTAATTCAGGAACACCTGTCATTACCACCACAAAAGGAGATGCTTTTGGTGGCATCTCAACAGGAAATCTACCTTCGGGCGGTCCTCTACGTCCGGCTCTATTTGATTGATTGACTGTGCCATATTTTGAACTGCAAATTAATTGTATAGACCTCGCTTGCTTGCCGGTATCGTAGAACTGCGCTGCATTGATTGACTGTGCTATATTTTGAACTGCAAATTAATTGTATTGACCTCGCTTGCTTGCACCATATTTGTCTTGCCATTGAGTTAATTGCGCGATATCCCCCGGCGCCCTGCTCGACTCCCCCCTCCATTTTGTCTCTGTTGTTGTTGTGCTCCGTGTTGACCTGAGCCCGCCCCGCCTCACAGCTGAGCCGCCCTCCCACTAACTATTTACAGCGCTCCCGGTCCCAGAAGCGCTGTGATCCCTCTTTGCTTCTGCTCTGAGTGGTCGCTCCCCTGTCTCTCCACCGAGAAGCGGTATCGTAGAACTGCGCTGCATTGATTGACTGTGCCATATTTTGAACGGCAAATTAATTGTATAGACCTCGCTTGCTTGCCGGTATCGTAGAACTGCGCTGCATTGATTGACTGTGCTATATTTTTAACTGCAAATTAATTGTATTGACCTCGCTTGCTTGCACCATATTTGTCTTGCCATTGAGTTAATTGCGCGATATCCCCCGGCGCCCTGCTCGACTCCCCCCTCCATTTTGTCTCTGTTGTTGTTGTGCTCCGTGTTGACCTGAGCCCGCCCCGCCTCCCAGCTGAGCCGCCCTCCCACTAACTATTTACAGCGCTCCCGGTCCCAGAAGCGCTGTGATCCCTCTTTGCTTCTGCTCTGAGTGGTCGCTCCCCTGTCTCTCCACCGAGAAGCGGTATCGTAGAACTGCGCTGCGTTGATTGACTGTGCCATATTTTGAACTGCAAATTAATTGTATAGACCTCGCTTGCTTGCCGGTATCGTAGAACTGCGCTGCATTGATTGACTGTGCTATATTTTGAACTGCAAATTAATTGTATTGACCTCGCTTGCTTGCACCATATTTGTCTTGCCATTGAGTTAATTGCGCGATATCCCCCGGCGCCCTGCTCGACTCCCCCCTCCATTTTGTCTCTGTTGTTGTTGTGCTCCGTGTTGACCTGAGCCCGCCCCGCTTCCCAGCTGAGCCGCCCTCGCCCCTCCCCCTTCCCACCTTCCATATATGACAGTAGCCCATGCGCGCAGCGTACACGTGCAGCGTTCGCGCCTAATCCGCGCCGAAGGTGCGCCAAAGGTAAGCCCGTCTACGCCCGTCCGCGCCTGGCCCCCGCCTAGCGCCATACCCCCTGGCCCTCGCATCGCCCAGTCCTCCCGCATCACCTACGATGCCACCACCCTCCTAACCCTTAACCCCGGCCGCTCCCCCAACTGCGTCCAAGCCGCTCCTGGACACACCCATGGACCCTTCTCTTGCTACTCCTGCAAGTTCGACGGCACAAAGAACAACTCCTCATCTACGAACACACAACAGATATCTGACCCCAACCACCTAAAATGCATCCTGCTCAACACCCGCTCAGTCCACAGGCACGCCACCGACCTCTGGAATCTACTAGACACCATATCTCCGGACGTCGCCTTCCTAACAGAAACATGGATGAACGCCTCTTCCGCCCCAGACATCACCATTGCCATCCCAGAAGACTATAAGATCATACGCAAGGACCGTACCGGCCACACAGGAGGAGGAATCGCTATCGTCCACAAGAAATCCATCCACATCTCAACCAGCTCTGACGTCAATCTCGCCAACTCTGAACACCTTCACTTCCAGATCCACACCGACCCCAAAACCACACTCAGAGGCACCCTCCTTTACAGACCTCCAGGACCCCGCGCACAATTCAGTGAGGACATCACGGATTTCATCACTCCACACGCCCTCCCATCCAAAGACTACATCCTTCTGGGAGACCTCAATTTTCACCTTGAAAAGAGCAACAACCATAACTCCACCACCCTTTTGGACAACCTCGCCAACCTTGGACTTAAACAACTGGTCACTTCCCCCACCCACATCGCAGGTCACACACTCGACCCTATCTTCACTTCCAGCAACCATGTATCCTTCAGCCACACTACGGCTCTCCTCTGGACTGACCACAGCTGCGTCCACTTTACCTACAACAAGCCCAAACCCAACAACCACCCCCAACCAACTCTGCAAAGAAACTGGAACAAAATCACCATCGACCAGATCTCCTCATCGCTTCTTCTAAACCCCCCAGCCCACTCCTCAAACCCCGACCAAGCCGCCACCAACCTCACCCTATGGTTATCCAACAGCGCCGACATCCTAGCTCCACTGAAAAAACGACAAATCAAACCTGGCAGCAAGAAAGCCTCCTGGTTCAACGATGATCTCAAGAAATCCAAGAAACTCTGCCGCTCCCTGGAGAAGGCCTGGAAAAAAGACCCAACCACCAGCACCAAGGAAGCCTTCAAAAACGCCACTCGCACACACCACCAACTGATCCGAAAAGCCAAGAAAATGGCCTTCAAGGACCGACTAGATAGCAACGCCCACAACAGCAAGGAACTTTTCAACATCGTCAAGGAATTCACCAATCCCTCGGCCAACTCCAACGACATCACCCCCTCTCAAGTCCTCTGCAACTCCCTAGCCTCATTCTTCCACAACAAAATTGCAGACATCCACAACAGCTTCGACAACCAACCTGGAGACCAACCCACCCAACCATCTGCTGGACCTTCACCACCCTCGAACATCCTTAATGACTGGAATCCAATCTCCACTGAGGACACTATCCGCCTGATGAACTCCATCCACTCAGGATCCCCAACTGACCCATGCCCTCACCACATCTTCAACAAAGCAGACTCCATCATAGCACCGCACCTCGGAGACGTCATCAACTGCTCCCTCAACTCCGCCACCTTCCCGGAAAGCTGGAAACACGCAGAACTCAGCGCCCTTCTGAAAAAACCCACAGCGGACCCCACCGAACTCAAAAACTACCGTCCCATTTCGCTCCTTCCATTCCCGGCCAAAGTCATCGAGAACGCTGTCAACAACCAGCTCGCCGCCTTCCTCGAAGCCAACAACTCCCTCGACTCCTCACAGTCCGGCTTCCGAGCCAAACACAGCACTGAAACCGCCCTCATCGCAGCAACAGACGACATTCGAACCCTACTGGACAATGGAGACACAGTCGCCCTCATGCTCCTCGACCTCTCCGCAGCCTTCGACACAGTCTGCCATAACACCCTTCTACAGCGCCTCAGAAACATTGGAATCCAAGGAAAAGCACTAGAATGGATCACCTCGTTCCTCACCGGAAGAACCCAGAGAGTCCGCCTCCCACCATTCAAGTCAGAGGCCACTGAAGTCATCTGCAGCGTTCCACAAGGATCTTCACTCAGCCCCACCCTTTTCAACGTATACATGAGCCCCCTCGTGACCATCGCATGCCAACACAACCTCAACATCATCTCCTACGCGGACGACACTCAACTGATCCTATCACTCCCCAATGACCCTCGCACCGCCAAAACTAACCTACACGAAGGAATGAAAGAAGTTGCCGAATGGATGAAACATAGCCGTCTGAAACTGAACTCTGATAAAACAGAAGTCCTTATATTAGGTACCTCCCCCTCCGCATGGGACGATTCTTGGTGGCCAGAAGCCCTTGGAAAAGCACCCATCCCGACAGACCATGCACGGAACCTGGGCGTCATCCTGGATTCCTCACTTTCAATGTACAAACAAGTCAACGCCGTCTCTTCATCCTGCTTCAACATTCTTCGCATGCTCAAAAAAACATTTCGTTGGATCCCCACCGAAACTAGGAAAACGGTCACCCACGCCCTGGTCACGAGCCGACTGGACTACGGAAACACCCTCTACGCCGGTACTACCGCTAAACTCCAGAAAAAACTCCAACGAATTCAAAACGTCTCAGCCAGGCTCATATTAGACATCCCGCGTAAAGAACATATCTCTGGTCACCTGAAAAACCTCCACTGGCTTCCCGTCAATAAGAGGATCACCTTCCGGCTACTAACCCACGCACACAAAGCACTCTACGAAATCGGACCAGAATGCCTCAACACACGACTGTCCTTCTACTCCCCCTCCCGCCAGCTACGATCATCCAACCAAGCCCTTGCCACTGTACCTCGCATCAACAAAACCACCATGGGAGGTAGATCCTTCTCCTACCTGGCAGCTAAAACCTGGAACTCCCTTCCCACTCACCTTCGCCTTACCCAGAATCACCTAGCATTCAGAAAGCAACTTAAAACGTGGATATTTGACAAGTAATTCCCCTCCCCTCCTCAAGCGCCTTGAGACCCTCTGGGTATGTAGAGCGCTATATAAATTCTTTGACTTGACTTGACTTGACTATTGAAGCCAGGTTTTTTTTGTGGCTGTAATTTACAGGCCGGGGTTTTGGCTACGGGTGTTTTAGTTGCCATTGTTTTTGACGCAGGTTTTTTAGGAGGAGGTGTCTTAGGGACCGGTGTTTTGGACGTTGCTGCTAATGGCGCCGAGGATTTACTTTGTGAGATAGTTATGACAGTGTTGGTAGGTGATTTCGTTGGTCTGGGTTTATTTACCATTACAGGACCTGTTGATTTAGATGTTATGTTTGCCAATGTAGGTACATTATCTTGTGTATGTGTATGATTGGGGAGTATCTGTTTACTAATCTTATTTCCCCCCTTTTTTTGTTCCCCCGGGACTTGTGTCGGCTTTATATACTTAGCTAGGTTAGTTAGCTGATTCTCTATCCTCGCCAGTCTTGCTTCTACTGGGGCGAATAGAGATTTCACAGTGTCTTTGATGGTATTTAGAAGCTGTGAGTTATTGCTTGCTGTTATGTCATTACTACATGATAGAAGGACAGGGGGTTCTGGACTAATAAGACTGGGTGAGTCAGGTGCGGAATGATTTACAATTGCCGTGACTATTATGTGTTCTGGCCTAGGAGGTGCGGGCTCTACCCTGATAGGTGTATCTCCAATCTCAGTGGTGTTAGTGGTTTTCTGGCCATTTTTCCTTTTGCTTATTGCGCCCTCCCTTCTCCCTCTTGCTTGTCTTATTTCATCTGGAGTAGTTTTAACTGGGAGTTCTGGGGTCCTTTCCAGGTCTAAAATAGATTGGTCTACTGATATCTGGGAATCTGAGAGCTGGGAAACCAAAAGGTCGACGGTGTTTGGTAGACTAAGTCTGCCCTCACAACGACTCCCTTCCCCAGAGTTACCATCTATTGGAGGGGATCTTACCTTCGCCAAGTGGCCCATAGAGGATCTCTTAGCGTGTTCTAAATCCAAGGACACCCTGCCTTCTATCAGAGTAATACTCTGATCGATAAATAGGTTAGCCTTGGTGATAAAATCATCCATTGGGCCTAGCAGTTTGTCCCCACCCCCATTAGTCTTACTCTTACACTTAGTTCCTCTAGTTGATACCATTGTTCTTGGTGAGCCAATGTGGTGGGAAAGAAGTGAGATTAATTATTCTCTAGATGGCGATGCAGGAGACTAACTATTTTTGAATAGTTACAATATATGGCCTAATACACAAACAGCACTTAGTATGATCAAAGAGATTTATCACGGAACAGGAGTTAGTGAGATGGCCCGGTCCGGTCTCTCAGGTCCTCGAACGGCCTCAAACGGCCTGCCCTTTGCCCGGGCTTCGCCCCGGCTTTGTCCCGCGCGCGTCCTGCGTTCGCGCGTCTGAATGGGTTCAAATAGGGGGAGGAGAGGGGCGGGAAGAGTCACAGGTGCGCTGCTAGGTCCAGCGCTGCTCCTGCTGGGACTCGCAGTCCCGCGCCCACAACCAGCGATGATTCGGTCTCTCCCCAGATGGTCCTGGCAATCAAGGATTATCCACAAGGTTAGCAAAGGTTAGCAATGGTCCGGATTCACAAAGAGCGGCTGCGAGCGGCTCCCGCGAAGCAGGGGCCGGGAGCCGTTTTGAAGCGCCAGCAGCAGGGGGAGGAGAGGGGCGGGAAGAGTCACAGGTGCGCTGCTAGGTCCAGCGCTGCTCCTGCTGGGACTCGCAGTCCCGCGCCCACAACCAGCGATGATTCGGTCTCTCCCCAGATGGTTCTGGCAATCAAGGATTATCCACAAGGTTAGCAAAGGTTAGCAATGGTCCGGAGTCACAAAGAGCGGCTGCGAGCGGCACCCCTAAGAGCGGCTGCGAGCGGCACCCAGACACTGTAGTCTCCACGCCGTTTTCCACCACCATCTTGCGGCCAGAGACTACAGCTCCCAGAGAGCTTTGCGGGGACTTCCGGTTTTCGCAAGGATTGCGCCCGGAGGCGCTACAAAAGTTCAGACGCTCCCTCGGTGGAGCGGGGGCATTGTTGAAGTGGAAGTGGCCCAACCTTACCTGCTGCTGCCCTGAAAGACGCTGTCCTGCGGGGGTAGCTCCTGGGTGCCTGACGCTGTAGTCTCCACGCCGTTTTCCACCACCATCTTGCGGCCAGAGACTACAGCTCCCAGAGAGCTTTGCGGGGACTTCCGGTTTTCGCAAGGAACGCGCCCGGGGCGCTACAAAAGTTCAGACGCTCCCTCGGTGGAGCGGGGGGCATTGTTGGAGTGGAAGTGGCCCAACCTTACCTGCTGCTGCCCTGAAAGACGCTGTCCTGCGGGGGTAGCTCCTGGGTGCCAGACGCTGTAGTCTCCACGCCGTATTCCACCACCATCTTGCGGCCAGAGACTACAGCTCCCAGAGAGCTTTGCGGGGACTTCCGGTTTTCGCAAGGATCGCGCCCGGAGGCGCTACAAAAGTTCAGAAGCTCCCTCGGTGGAGCGGGGGGCATTGTTGGAGTGGAAGTGGCCCAACCTTACCTGCTGCTGCCTGAAAGACGCTGTACTGCGGGGGTAGCTCCTGGGTGCCAGACGCTGTAGTCTCCACGCCGTTTTACACCACCATCTTGCGGCCAGAAACTACAGCTCCCAGAGAGCTTTGCGGGGACTTCCGGTTTTCGCAAGGATCGCGCCCGGAGGCGCTACAAAAGTTCAGACGCTCCCTTCGCGTCGCGGGACGTGCTCGGGACTAGCCGGGCGAAGCCCGGGCAAAGGGCAGGCCCTCTGTGGACCTCGGAGGCCTGAGGAGGACGGGACGGGCCACTCCCCTTGGTTCCGCGACAAGAGGAGGTACATCGATTTGAACTATACATTGCCACTCTATGGACAGTTTATTTTCCCCTGAATGCCATCATCATCGTTTATATAGTACCACACTGTATTATGTCACGTAAGGGGACCTATAAGAAATCTCCTTTACAGCGCGACCCAAGTCAGGGGACCTTAAATTTTACTGTGACCAGTAGAACACTGCCCACTTCTAGCGAAGCTGAGAATGACCTGCGCCAATCCATAGTTACTAGGCAATCTCCCCCACTGATCCCTAATAGTCCGCAGAAATTGTCTTTTTGGGAGGAAATAAACGCTTTGTGTGGCACTAAGCATGCCCCAGTGGCATTCCCTTCCCCAGTAAACGGCATCAGCACCATTACACCAATTAGGAAACTTTGTGACTCATCTATACCATCTCTAAAAGACAATACCCAAGGTATTGCTTTGTCTCAGGGCCCAAACGCTAAAGGGAAGCATGACGGGACTAATGACAGCGGGAATCATCCAATAATACCAAAACTGTGCGCTGGTCCTACATCGCCAGTCACTAACCCCATCTTAACTACGGTGGAGGCTGAAAAATGTGACGTCCAAGTATCTTCGCCCCGTTTCCCTCTACTGTCTCAGTTAGAGCTATTGTTAAATTCTATCGTATTACCATTGATAGAAAAAATTAACGTCCTGGGTGATAGACTAACAGGTATAGAGAAAATCATTCAAGCCAACCCTCCACCAACCACTAATGATCCATCTAATTGGGGAAGAGCCCCTTCGCTAACTACCATAAGAAAGGAGAAAACCACTAAAACCAATTCTCCGTCCACTTCTAAGAAGGTAATACCCAATGATTCTGACATATTTATTGCCCCAATGCTCCTTTGCCTATTAACATAAGTAAACATGCCCAAACTTCTCCACAATTTCCTAACAAAACAGCTACAACTGCCCCTAAAGTCGCCCCTAAATCTGGGTTTACTAAGTATACTGCTGCTAGAGTGGACCCAAACAGAGCAGCATCCATACACTTACCCCCAGAAGCCGCCCCATTTGTCCTTGTTCTCTCAGGAATACCGGCACCCTCCCACGGGAAACCTGAAAGTCGCCAGGAACTTTTAAATAAGGTCATATTCTGGCTATCTAAAAACAGACCACTTACACCCAACAACGACGGTGGAATCCTGTGTGTTAGAAGAGTGGGCTGGCTAGGGTCTTTAACCAAAGACATCAGCGGGGACCTGGTTCTAGTGAAATTTAGAAACAGGAACATTGTCCCCTATTTACGATCCAACCCGCCCCAAAAAGGAGACAGCCCCATATCTGTGTGGGACTTATATGATTTCTACCCAAGTACCCCATATATCCCGCCAATAAGACCAAAGGCAGACTATACCTATCTGCGGGGAAGGGGTCCCTATGCTCTCAGTGATAGTAACTTGTTTGCATCTAAGAGACCTGATTTGCGGTATAATAACTGTAACTGCTGATGAAATTGTATAAAGGGACAGCCTCATGTATCAGCTTAGTTGGTAATCCCAATTTTAAACACAGTACGTTTTTTAAATTTGAAAAGTACTTCAAAAGTCTGGGCACATGTCTTAACTTGTAGTTATTTTATCCTGTAGATATTTGACTGCATTGTATTACTGTCTGTATGTTTGCTGCCTTTTTATGAGTGTCTTTTATTTGTACGCTTTCATGATTTTGAAACAAAATCGAAAAAAACATTATCTGATCTGATTGAAACACATCTCCTCAAGAGAAAACACATTCTTAAGAATGTGTTTTCTCTTGAGGGTCCTCCAAAGGAATTAGTTACCGATAATGAAACTCATTTTGTTTCTAATGCCATGAAAGAATTTATTAACGAGATGGATATTAAGCATCTTCAAGTTGCTTTATAAAGTCCCTCTGCAAATGGCCTAGTGGAAAGAGCTAATCGTTTTCTTAAAGAAGGCATTCAAACTGCTCTTTATTCTGGTTTGGATTTTAGTCTTTTTCTCAAAGACAAAATTAATGCCTATCATAACTCACCTCACTCTACTACTGGCTTAACTCCTTTTGAGTTGCTATGGGGCAGGTAATGTCATACCAAACTTCTTCCATCTTGGTTGGAGCGACATTCGTTGTCTTCCAGTTATTCTAATGATAAAATGTTACGTCAACGTGTCTCTTTAGCACAGAGCAAGCAACAATCTAATTTTGATCTAAGAAAATATGTTCAGACCAAAGACTTAGTTGTTGGTTCTTGGGTTCTTATCAATAAACATTTTTATGTCAAAAAAGGAGAATCTTCTTATTCTTCTCCTTACAAGATTTACAAAGTTGGACTAAGTGCTTGTTTATTGCAAGATGGGAAATGGTGGAATAAAGGTAGACTTGTTCCTATCTCCAATGATCAAGCTATCATTCACATGAAAACGTGTGTAACTCCTGATTCAGGTGACTATTTTATTTGAAACTCCTCATGTTGATGTTAAGAAATGTATTGCATCCAGCATACCACCATCCTCTTCTTATTCCAATGTTGTTACCTCCCCTCTTCTTACAATGATGTTGTTTTACCTCCTAGAAGAATTTGTAAATTACCTACACACCTTTAAGATTTTGTCATGTCATAATATTCCCATAAAGGGGAAGCTGTGTAATGTTCTTATATTTCCTCTATTTCTATTCTTTCTTATCTCTCTCTGCCCTTTCTCTCTTTCTCCTACTTCTTACTTAGTTCTGTTCTGGAATTCTATTCGATTTTCATTCTGCTCTTCTGCTCTGACTGTTGGGAGCTCACCACTGTGGGTCCTGATATTATAATCTTAAATAAAGAAGATTATCTACATGAGACAAGCTGTCTCCTTCTTCTTTCATCGTCGGTACAGGCTGGCAGCACTTTGAAAATCCTCTTACTAAAAGTCAAGCAAAAGCGCATGCGCTGTTCAAGGCTCGAACTAAAAACTATTGTGAGTTTATAGTGGCAGTGCATACCGCCCATAGTTTACTTTGGCCGGCTTTATTGTCGCTAATTTGCTTGATTCTTATTCGATAGCCTGCCTCCCCTTGTGTTTGACCCTACCTTAGGGCAGCCTCTTTACTATCCTTTTGTTTGGCTGATTTGCATATTTTTTACTCTTTCCCATTGAGTCCTTCATAACAGTGCATTGTTCTCTCTCATTTTATTTTTTTAGCCCTCGCAGTCTTTCCCAGAGGTGCTGCTTGCCCCTCAAATACCCGCCCTTGCTCTGTGCAGCTCCACACCCCTCCCAGCCTGTCTGTGAAAGCACGGCAAGGGAATATTTATGCAGGAATGTGACTGAAGTGATGTTTTATTTTTCTTCTGTATTCCACATATTGCATAAAAGCACCAGCTTAGACACACAAAAGCTTTTAAGGGGAAAGTTCATCTGCCTACACTCAGCTGGTGTTTGAGGTGGACGTTGTACTTGGCATGACACTTCTCTTGGAGGCCATAAACCTGCTTACTGGGCAGCTAATAGATAACCGAATGGCTAATCCAGAGTAAAGTAAATTAGGTCATGTCAAGCGTTTCCCATTACATTCTCACACTTCCTTCTTCATTTTAAATGCCGTTGAGAGTTTCCTGAGTGAAAAGTATTTAAAAAATAAACCACAGCATTTATAAAGATTGAAAACATTGACTTGAATATATAGTTGTGAGATACCACATAAGGTATGTGTTTGCTTTTTCTTCAGTATTTGTACAAAAAAAAATCTTTTTAAAGCAATACTTTAAAGACAAACATTGGCAAAGCCAACAGCTTGGCACTCACATTATAAAAGCAAGACCTATTGGCTTTGTAAATGTTTTTTGTAGGCACAAGACTATTAAGTGATTTGCCCAGAATCACAGGTTGTTGAGCAGAATTCAGGACTTAAACTTGGTTCACCAGTTCCAAAGTTAAAACCGCTGGCCATTTTCAAAGCAAATAAGTCTAGTGGTGGCCTACAGTCTTTTGACCTTGTTCATGCTTGGGTTGTCATGATTTTTGAAAAATGTTATTGTTGGGGAAGCTGTGGGCCTCCACAAATGAAAAAAAAAATAGTTCAAAGCAAACATTTTGTTTTGGTCCCAAAAAGCACCCATTGCCATAGTAAACCGTGCATTTATGATGAAACAACTGCTGCTTTCAAGCTCAATGTAATGGAAATGCACCATGTACTTGCAGGGCACTTTGTTGCATTTACCAACTACGTATACACATACCCTGAGGATCTGGGGTGGCTTTGGGTTTTGTGTACGGAGACCTATGTCAGCCAGAGTAAGCCACTGCTAGATACTGCTGCAAAGCTGTACATATAAGCCTGGCTTAAGAGAGGGGGGGGGGGGTATCTGCAAGCATTTAGGGGGTTCAGACTCAGTTCTGTGCTGCAACTGGTGCTTGTTCTAAGCCAGCATGTCAGTCCGGGAAAGGACTGGCTTCCTGGCTGCCTGAATTAAAGTACTTGAACGGAGGTTCTTTGCTCAATGGCAAGGTTTCTCCATCATCACTGCTCTTTATTACAGTAGCCACCTTTCACCGAAATTTGAGCAAATCCTTCCTGCATCAAGTTTACATTCTGTACAAGCTAGCATTTAGGATTACACACCTTCCGCTAGTGCAAGCTCTGTATGAAGAAGGTATCGGCTGTTATCCCCCAACACAGTGATACAAAACTGCGTGGGGCAATGTTCCCTCAAATTTTTTTCCTCTGTGTGCGGCAGTGTAGGGACTCTGTGCGCTGCAGCCATGGCTGTGTGCGCCAGGAAGCAGACTGCTCTTGTGCACAGCGCTAAATATTACTCAAAACTTTTGCTTAAAAAACTGAAGACGGTGCATTTCCACACATACAACCCACGTTAAGGGGCTAAAGGCAGATTTGCAGTTTGGATACACACGCCATGACATGAATTGGTTACACAGGCAAGTACGCTTTAGGTTTAGAAAAGCACAAGACTCCAACGGCTGAGGGTCCATAGACTGGCTGAAGTACATGCAGTACTTCAGCTTAGAATGCCATTATAACAGAATGGTCAGAATGAAATTGGGGGAGAAGAAATTAGATGGGCGATGGGGAGAGCCTGCAAGCTGACAGGGATAACTGACATACTTTAGTTAGATCCTTCCAGGACTTAGTGCAATCTCATAATATCCCACATACCCAACAGTGGAGACATGCACCCAATACGTGGAAAACTGGGCCCATGACCTATCTACATACCACAGTCCCCAATTCTTCAATATCTACTCACCTGTAAGAAATATGGTGGGACGGATTCTGGCTTACATGCAACTCTAATTGCTAAGATCTTCTTGCAAGCCACCTCAAATGCACTTCATAATTGGAGGGAAGTGCATTTACAGACACAATTCTTTGAGGGGGGTTCAGAGAAGCCATTAGAAGAACATGATTGAAGGTTAAGGGAGTCCCGTCTGAAAGATAGTTATTTTAAGATAATACATCAATGGCAGTGGACCCCCTTTTTTTTCTCCTTTGCTCTTTCATGTGTCTTGCTTCTCCTTTTGTCTCTGTCTCCTCCCCTTGCTCCCCTCGTCCTCTTTTTTTTGCTTTTGTCTTTTTCTGTCCTCACCTCTCGTCGCCTTACTTGTTTTTTTTCTTTTCCTACTTTTCTTTCCTTTTCTCTAGTTTTCCCTGATCCTTCAATCACACATGGGATCTTTGTTTCTATCATCGCCTTGTCTCATCCCTCTCCCCATATTCCATTTATCTCTCCCTCCATTTTGCACTTCTAACTCTCCTGTCCATTAGCCTTTAACTCCCTTTCACCTCTCCTAGAGGTCCTGCCCTTCCCTATCACTCCTTTCCTTTTATTTCCCTACCTCTCTCTCTTTTCTCACTGTTGTTTCCTTTCTTGCTCCTGGACAGTTGCTACAAGATTTAACTGGTTTTAGTTAGCATTAGTTTGGACAAAGAAAATCAATCTTTTGGGCCAAAATTACCCAGATGAGTGCCAATAAAACTACAAAAATGAACCAAAAATTGGATACTGACTTTGTTACTCTGATCGTCATGGCTGGACCCTGGTTGCTGCCTCTTCTTTCGCCACCGTCAACACCCTACCGCTCGCCGGACCCGCTGCGCGGGTCCCGCAGCGCACTGCCATCAGCGGGAGCAGTTAAAGGGGCTGCACAACTAAAGAGGAACTGTGTGGGCTGTGTGGCGGCGGAGCAGGTCTGCGAGTGTTGAAGCAGGGACTCCATCTCCCAGGAGTCCCTGTGCGCCCAATCTCTTCCACCTGGGCCGCTCTCCCTGCTGGACACGCCCCCCGCCCACCGAGGTAAAAGTGGTTGCCTGCACTGTCCCGTGGGATACTGACTTTGTTACTCTGATCGTCGTGGCTGGACCCTGGTTGCTGCCTCTTCTTTCGCCACCGTCAACACCCTACCCCTCGCCGGACCCGCTAGCGCACTGCCATCAGCGGGAGCAGTTAAAGGGGCTGCACAACTAAAGAGGAACTTTGTGGGCTGTGTGGCGGTGGAGCAGGGCTGCCAGTGTTGAAGCAGGGACTCCATCTCCCAGGAGTCCCTGTGCGCCCAATCTCTTCCACCTGGGCCGCTCTCGCTACTGGACACGCCCCCCGCCCACCGAGGTAAAAGTGGTTGCCTGCACTGTCCCGGTGGGATACTGACTTTGTTACTCTGATCGCCGTGGCTGGACCCTGGTTGTTGCCTCTTCTTTCGCCACCGTCAACACCCTACCGCTCGCTGGACCCGCTGCGCGGGTCCCGCAGCACACTGCCATCAGCGGGAGCAGTTAAAGGGGCTGCACAACTAAAGAGGAACTTTGTGGGCTGTGTGGCGGCGGAGCAGGGCTGCGAGTGTTGAAGCAGGGACTCCATCTCCCAGGAGTCCCTGTGCGCCCAATCTCTTCCACCTGGGCCACTCTCGCTACTGGACACGCCCCCCGCCCACCGAGGTAAAAGTGGTTGCCTGCACTGTCCCGTGGGATACTGACTTTGTTACTCTGATCGTCGTGGCTGGACCCTAGTTGCTGCCTCTTCTTTCGCCACCGTCAACACCCTACCACTCGCCGGACCCGCTGTGCGGGTTCCGCAGCGCACTGCCATCAGCGGGAGCAGTTAAAGGGACTGCGCAACTAAAAAGGAACTTTGTGGGCTGTGTGGCGGCGGAGCAGGGCTGCGAGTGTTGAAGCAGGGACTCCATCTCCCAGGAGTCCCTGTGCGCCCAATCTCTTCCACCTGGGCCGCTCTCCCTGCTGGACACGCCCCCGGACATTTCCCTCCCTATTTTAGACGGCCACTAATCCCGCTGCGCAGGAGCGCGCGGGAGTGCGCTGGGCTAAGCCCGGGCAAAGGGCGGGCCCTCTGAGGCCCTCAGAGGCACGACGAGGCCGGGCTGGGCCTATACCCTAAGGGGTTGCGTAGGTTTCCTTGCGCATACTCTTTGTACGCCTTTCTATCATGGCTGAGACATTTGATAAACCCACACCTGGAGGTGTAGTTGGGAATACCAAGGGTACATTGGACAACTATTTCACCAAGGCTGTCACTGATCTAGATAGGGAGAGTGCTTTGGCCGAACGTAGGGCGGAGCGGCGTCGCTCCATTGAATGCCTGAAAAGTAGATCTCTCATGGACAGTTTGCCCTGTACTACCCCATCTGGTGCTATTATCCATACAGTAAACAAAGACATTCTATCTACTGACAATGTCCCAATACTCTTGCGTGACACGCCCCCGCCCTCACTTGATTCTCCCAACACCTCATCCACGAATATTGTATCCCTTCCTGGCGACTCTATTGTAGGTACAGATGTGATAGCCGAGGCGCCTGTACCTATATCTGAGACCTTTAGGAAAAAAAAGGTTAGGAAACCAGCCATGCCTAAAGTTTATGGCCCGCCACCCAACAAGAGAAGGAAAAGGGGTGGTGAGCCGCACAGAGGTAAGATTCACCACTCTGACTTTGGCAAGACTTCTAAGGTGAATGCAATACTCACATCTACCTCAAAGGCCACTGCACCCAATGCCCAAACCTCAATGGCTCCTACGAACACAGTGTTAACCTTCAAATCCCCTGTCTTGACTGTATCAACTCCACCAGGTCTAGCTACTCCTCTATATTGTCCATCTAAGGATGCAGTGTCTGCTGTTCCTCTTGAAAGCTTTGAACATCTAATCAGGTCTTTTGTTTTACCCATAATAGAGAGGCTGAAGAGGGTGGAACAAAGGCTGGGAGACCTAGATTTGGCCATTAGTAATAATGTTGGACCATCCAAGGGTTCTGTGAAGCTAGCCCCACCCCCGTAGTAGTATTGCCATCTCCCACCCCTGCTGTTGAGATGGGTACAAATAAAATTAGTAAGCCTACAAACTCAAAAAAACAGAGGGCAATACCCCCTAAACTGGCCCAACAAACATTACCACCCACAGTCAGCAAAGTCCCGAAGGCATGGAATAAATCTCTCGTGGGAAGTAAGCAAGAGGAGAGGGGAACTGCTAGTCCAGTTAGGACAGAGAAGTACAGGGGGCGTCAAGTTGAATTACCCCCGGAAGCGGTCCCTTTTGTGGTTGTCCTGACGGGTGTTCCGATATTAGAGGATGGTAGGAGGGAAGGGTTTTCCCAGCTAAAAAACAAAACCATGCATTGGCTTAACCAAAACCGACCACTTCCATTTGATATTAAAGGAGAGATTCTGCATGTTCGGCGACTTCCCTGGTTGGGAAGCAGAGTGAAAAACATAAAGGGGGATCTAATTGTCATCAACTTTAGAGATCCCGGGGCTGTTAGATATATTTTAAATTGGACCCCAGGGAACATTGGTAATTCCATCGTTCCCTGTGATCTGACTTACTTTTACCCGAGATCTCTAGTGAACCCTGTATTCCATCCCGGGGCATTAGCATGCCCGCTGATTAAACCATCTATACCATTTAACAACCGGTATATGATGCAGGCATCTAACCCCATGACCACTGAAAATGTATTTGGGTGGGAAAGTGTACCTTTCAGGTGTCATAGAAATGGAAATAGGAGGATGGACCACTTTGTAGGAAATGGGAGGATGGACCATCTGTTACCCTTCACCCCGCTGGAAGTCGCAAACAGGTTCGATGCCTTTTCAGGCTTTGATGATTGCAATTGACAAATGGGACCTCCCACTAATAAGCGATCCGCAAATGTGAACCAAGACGTAAATGCCACACTTAGCCCCCTATTGCATGTCCTGACATCAGAACAAATTACCCAACCCACTATTGTCATCTCTCCGGATGATAAACCTCCACTGAACTGTGAGTCTGAGCTGGGATCAGCTCCTAGCACCTCCACCACCGATGATCTTCCTGGTACACTGGACTGTGAACCAACTATGCAAGATCTGTCGGTTGCCCAGGTCAAAATCCTCTCTTGGAATGTGGCCGGTCTTAAGAATAAACTGCCTATCCCAGAGTGGGGCTCTTTTATGGCCTCACATGATATCTGTATGCTGCAGGAAACCTGGGCCTTAAAAGAAAGCAGGGTCCAGGGCTTTGCAACATACGACATCCTGGCAAGTATGGGTGAGAGGGGTAGGCCTTCGGGTGGGCTGTCTATATGGGTTGGTACACATCTTGGTGCTAAGGCATCTCAAATTCCAACCAATTCAATGGATGTGCAGTGCGTGTTGCTGAGTATGTTAAATGGGCCGGACATTGCCTTGATCAATGTATATTCAAGGCCAGTTAGGCGGGGTCTTGAGTCAGTGGCTATTGAGACCTTGTTAACCTTCATCCAATCGATTGATCCATCCACCGTGCTAATCCTGGGTGGAGACTTTAACTGTCACTTTGAGCCACTCATGGATCCGAATTTGAGCAATGCAGATGAGGTTGACTTGCTGTGGGCTATTCCTGACCCATTGATTACCCGGGTGAAGGTATGGACCCCTCTGGTTCTACAATTGCAGTCATTCTCGTTAGCGACATCATTACGAGCCTGCAATGGTAGGGTGGAGCCCGACAGACCAGGGAAAAACACAATTAATCGATTAAAAACCAGTACCTCAGTAATCGATTATATCTTCATTGAGGCCAGGCATTGGGACAGGTTGCATGAGTTTAGGGTCATTGAAAGATCTGACAGTGATCATAATGCTTTGGTCCTGTCACTTAAACCGGGGAGCTTTGGGTTGAAATGTCAAACTCCGGCTGAAAGTCTCACCATTGTGCCTTTAATAATAAAAAAACTGTAGGCGCAGGGTTAAATGGCCAGATCTTCAGATGTCCACTAGTAAATTTGCCGAATTATATGAGTCTGTTATTCCATTCATTGAAGACATGGGGAAATCTGGTCACCTAGGTAGGGCATCTGAAATACACATCCAACTGGTTGCTGCACTCAAAGACATTCTGTGTCCGGTGAGAAAGCCAAAACACCCTCGAACAATAACATCTAGATGGTATAACGCCTCCTGTAGGAAGGCCAAAAAGGCCCTTCTTATAGCAATAAAAACTAAGATTAGGGCCCATCGCATCATGTACAGAAAGGCAATATGTGATGCCAAGAAGGAATGGGAGGCCTCTACGTGGGAGGAATTGGGATCCGCCCTTAATGCCAATGACTTTAAATCATTCTGGTCCATAGTTGCAACAAGACTTAATGGGCATACCCCTGCACTTGCTTCGAATATTGCCCCTTCAATTTGGGAAAGCCATTTCTGTGATCTTTATGGCATTCCTGAGCCTGATGAAAAGCTTGTTACTGTCCTCGACCCCCAGCAGCCTGTAAGCATTAGTGGCGCTGAGCGGGGACGGCTAACCACAGTTCCCTTATGCCGCGCCCCAGTTGAGTTTTTCACCCTGGCTGAGGTAGAGACAGCTATAGGCAAATTGATTCCTAATAAAGCTACAGGTTTGGACAAACTGCCAGGGGATTTGTTTAGGATGCAACCAAAAATCTGGGCCCCCTATTTGGTTGTTTTGTTTAATGGTATCCTACAGGGAGATGACCTGCCACCTACCTGGTTATGGGCTGAAATTGTGCCTATTTTACAAAAAGGGTTGTCCATTAACCCCTTCTAATTATAGGCCGATCAGCCTAATTGATACATCTCAAAAGTTGATGGGGAGGGTCATCCTCAATAGGATTTTAGGGTGGATTGAGGATAATGGGATACTGTCCATACTCCAGGCAGGCTTTAGGTCTGGCACCTCCACTCTAGATCAAATATTTCGCCTGCAGGTCCTATACTGGAAGACTGCCAAGGTGGAGGGTGGCAGCCTCTACCTTGTGTTCGTGGACCTGCGGGCAGCTTTTGATCTAGTTCCATGGGAAAAATTGTGGGGAGTACTAGCAGACTTGGGCCTCCCGCCCTATTTGTTAGCCACACTCTCTAGGCTTCATGAAAATAATGTTGCCCAGGTGAGGTGTGGCACGCATCGCGAACTCACAGATCAATTTCTTGTTCAAAAAGGAGTTCGCCAAGGGTGCGTATTGGCGCCAACGCTATTCAGCCTCTATATAAATGGCCTTGTGGAACACTTAAATGGTGTGGAAAATAATGATGCCCCTAAATTAGCCACAGGTAGAGTGCCCGCTCTGATGTTCGCAGACGACACCCTGTTGCTGTCTAGAACATCATCGGGCATTCAGAGAATACTTGATGGTTTTGTGGAGTTCTGCGACCTTCGGGGGCTAGAAATCAATTTAGGTAAAACTAAATTTATGATTTTTAACCCTCCTAAGCGCGTACGCCCAAATCCAGTTTTACATGGTACTCCCCTTTGAAAGGGTTAAAACATTTGTCTATTTGGGTGTCACGTTAACCGAGAATTTTGGTTGGAATATGCAGATCACTAAATCCACACTCAAGTTATCCCAGCTAGCGGGGGGCATAAGCAAGGTTTCCAGGGCATCTACTTACAGGCCGGCGTCCCCAGCCCTAGAGATATACTGCCGGCAGGCTAGGCCGGCAGCGACCTATGGGGCTGAACTTTGGGGGCACAAGCAGATTACGAATCTAAAAAGGGTGGAGCAGTCTTTCGTTAGAAATTTAGTTGGGTTACAACCTAGCACGCCATTGATCCCTCGCAGATTTGATCTTGGCATGCTGCCAATAGAGGAGATCACTAGTGCTAGACCAATAATGTACTGGAAGAGGTTGTGGTCAGTCCCTGAACTGGATGCGTATAGAGCAGAATTTTCTGAGATTTTGCCTCTTCTTAAAAACAAAAATATCCCTTGGCTCCAGCATATTAGCGCTGTTAGTACCCGTTTAGGTTTTCCTGAACTGTGGGAAACTCCTGAGACTTTCTGCCTCGGGATATCCAAGAATGAACTTCTTTCTCAGATACATACGTCAAACTATCAAATACTAATGAGCTCTGCATCACTGGGTAAGCTGACATCTGAATTCCTCCTAGTTAAACAAGAACCTAAAGTCGAGGAATTTATGGACTCCATCGAACCCCCAGTTGCCCGAAAGATGTAAAAACAGTGAAGGCATGGCACCCTTCCAGTTAGGTATTCCACATCTAAATGGTCAAATCCTAACAATGAAGCTTGCCCAGCTTGCAGCTATAAAACTGTGAGTGTAACCCATGTACTGTTTTTCTGCCCTGCCTACTCTGCAATTAGAAAACGTTGGCTAACACCCATCTGCAAGAACTTGGGACTTTTGCACTTTACACAGGCGTGTAGGATACTGACATATGATAAATATCCACCCATTGTGTTTGCAATCTCCCGTTATTTATTTAATATGTGGCGCAGGAGATGCACCTTTTTAACTTGATTGTTGTATACACAATTTTGCTTAATGTCTTGTATCATGATAACCCTTAGCTAATTCTCTTTTTAACACTTTATGATTATTTATTGTTTTACTGTCTGTGCTGATGTATTTTTATATGCACTTTTTATGGTCTTTTGACCGAAATAAAAGTTATCAACAACAACAGCTTTTGTCTTCTTCTGTCCTCACCTCTCGTCGCCTTACTTGTTTTTTTTCTTTTCTTACTTTTCCTTCCTTTTCTCTAGATTTCCTTGATCCTTCAATACGGCCGCGCCGAAGGTGCGCCAAAGGTAAGCCCGTCTACGCCCGTCCGCGCCTGGCCCGCGCCCAGCGCCAGACCCCCTGGCCCCCGTCCCACCCACCCCACCCGCATTACATACGCCGCCTCCACCCTCTTAGCCCTCAACCCAGGCCGACTCCCTAACTGCGCACAAGCCGCCCCTGGACACACCCATGGACCCTTCACATGCAACTCCTGCAAGTTTGACGGCACCAAGACCAACTCCTCATCCACTATCACCAAACAGAAACCTGACATCAACCACCTAAAATGCATCCTGCTCAACACCCGCTCGGTCCACAGACACGCCATCGACCTCTGGAATCTACTAGATACCATCTCTCCGGACGTCGCCTTCCTAACAGAAACATGGATGAACGCCTCCTCAGCCCCAGACATCACCATTGCCATCCCGGAAGGCTACAAGATCATCCGTAAGGACCGCACCAAGCAAACAGGAGGAGGCATCACCATCGTCCATAAGAATTCCATCCGCATCTCAACCAGCTCAGATGTCAACCTCGCTAGCGCCGAACACCTTCACTTCCAGATCCACACCGACCCCAAGACCACACTTAGAGGCACCCTCCTCTACAGGCCACCAGGACCCCGTGCACAATTCAGTGAAGATATCACTGACTTTATCACCCCACACGCCCTCCCCTCCGAGGACTACATCCTATTGGGAGACCTCAATTTTCACCTGGAAAAGAGCAACGACAGCAACGCCACCACCCTTCTGGACAATCTCGCCAACCTCGGACTCAAACAACTTGTTAACACCCCCACCCACTACGCAGGTCACACACTCGACCCCATCTTCACCTCCAGCAAACATATCTCCTTCAGCCACACCACAGTTCTCCATTGGACGGACCACAGCTGCGTTCACTTTGTCTACAAAAAGACCTGAGGTTCCGTGACAATTGTAAGTGGTGTTTCCGACTCGCACGAATATGGTTGAGTCTGGTATCTATGAACCGCAAATGACGAGTTTAGTGGGTGTACGCGTTTTCGCTGTGCTAAGCCGTTCGTTTGTTTCGTGGGTTTCTCCATCTGAACCCACGGGTTCCATCTTAGATACGGCATCCATTTTGTTTCTTGCCCTCAAGTAGCTAGCGAACGGACGCTGTCCGCTTCGCGACCCTGGGATTCCCAAACTCTTGCGGAAGACACGTGTTCCTTTTGAGGGTGTCTGTATGATGAGGGGGATGACACTGTAGGGCAGATGGCCCGCTCGAGGCTCATCTTACCGTGCCGGTCTATTGTCTCAGTCGTGCATTCATTAGGCACGTTCCCTTTGATGCCTGCAACTCGTGTTTCCTGATACCACCCCTTTTACACCCTCTTCGATCTGTTCGCTATCCTCGTCTTCCTCTGCACCTGTTTCTGTCTTTTCCCTGATTCGTTTACTGCTGAATGGAATGTACTAATGGTGGGAAGATGTACTTTTACAGTTGGGAACTGCCAAATGTTACTGTAATTATGTTCCGGGCTCTGAATACATGAAAGCGACCCCATATGATCTTTACGATGGGAACCAGGTTGTAATCCTTTGTGTACCACGTTATCCTATGCTCAAAGAACTGTATAAAAGGAGCGATCCACAGATACAATTTGAATCAGACTCCGTGAACTTACATGCTCTGTATTTCCTGTGACTTCTGTTTTCCCTGCAGTAAATAAACCTCGAATCTTTGACGCCGAAGGAAGTGTCCCGTGTCTCTGTCATTTGTACGCTGGAACAGGTTACCCACGAAGGTTTTAGGTGTTATCCCTGGCACTGCTGGATCTTAGAAACACCCGGTCCTTCAGTTGGCGCCCAACATGGGGCTGCATCAGCGGTACCGGTCCAAAGCCCGACGATCGTGAGGAACTTCGTGTGAAATCTCCGAGGGAAGGTGCACCCCGCTTCATCGATCCTGTTGTCGAAACAAGTGGCCCGACGACTTTTCCCGCGAAGATTCCCGCCTCCTGACGGCTGCGACGGACTGCTGCCCTGACTGTAGACCTGTTTTGGCGCCTGGCGTAGACCTTGGTACAGCGAGACGATTGACGGGCCTTCCTGGTGACGCCACTGATCTTTGAGTTAAGTATTTGTGGGTCGCTCCCAGAGTCCTTTGTTATGGGTGCTTAATTGTTGCATGGTTCCATTGCATTTGTGGTTCTTGGTATTTTGTTCTTAGTTGTACTATTTGACGTCTGCAATCGCCAAAAACCGAGGGTTTTTGCTCTTTGCAGGGACTTGTAATCCTATAACCCTTGACGTTTGTGAAACTCGGTTAGTGTGCATGATGCCTGGCCGTAGTACTTTGTTCAGTTGCTTTAAAGGTTGTGGTACGGATTCCCGACTGGAGGACTTGTGTCCGATACCTCCGGTTGGAACTCCAACTTACGAGTTGTACAGTCGACACGGTTTAGGTCCAATTACATTCAATGAGTGTTGGGTTCGTTACACTAAAAAGGACGGTGTCCTTAGTTGGCCACCTCATGGTAGTTTCGAGGCCCCGATTTTAGATAATCTTGAAGCGAAATTATTTCAGAGAAAAGCAAGGCCGGCCATGTTTGATTCCATTCGGTTGTGGCGTAAAGAAGCCAAACAGAGAGAAATCAAGCAGCTTAAACGTAATAAGAGAGAAGGTATTGTTACAACGGTAAGAAACGCAGAGCAGTTTCAGCGAGATAAGGAGGAAAAGGAAAAGGAAGTCTTTGATAGATTGCAGCGCATGACTGTCGATAAGTGTTACCCCGTTTTACCGACGGGTACGGATAAGAAGGAGGAAGTAGTAGAGGACCCCTTGTTGGCCTATCTCTTGAAATCACCACCTCCGTATGCACAGGGTACCGCGGTTCCTGTGGTTCCTCCTGTTCCTGTGCCCCAACCTGTTCCTGTTCCTCAACCTGTTCCTGCTCCCTTACCTGCACCTGTCCCTACTGCTCCCCCGCTTGTACTTCCTCATACTCCTGCTCCCGCTGCCTCTACTGTTCTGGTTACTCCTGCTGTCCCTTCTGTCACTGACACTTCTCTTGTTACCCCGTTGTCTTAATCTACTACCCCACCTGCTCGACGTCGTGTCCCTTCTGTTGCTGCTAATTTTTTTGATTCTCTTGGACCGATTCTTGAGTCAGCTGGTTCTGATGGTCCCCAAAGACGAAGTCAGCTTCCTGGTAGTAGGGAACGTGACTCGCTATATAATATGGCGATGGGTTGGATCAGATACCCCCTTAGGAATCCTCCACGTGTGGTGCTTGATACGTTTTCTCAATTCAACGTACCGACACAGAGGTTCGTGTTTGAGGAAATGTGCAAGCTTTTATGTGATCAAATATCGGCTGATGCGTCTGATGATGTATTGACTGCTTTAACTAATCTTCAGCTCCAGTTTGCGAGCGGAATAATGGTGGGTAGCAATGTTCGACGTGCTGTCGAGCAGTTGCTATCTTTCCGTCCTTCTATAATGCCTCGGGCATTGTTTTTAGAAGACATTGAGGAACCGCTGGCAGCGCCTGGTCAGTATCCCATGCGCGAAGTTCCACCAGTGTGGATGCCAGGTGATGCTAATGCCGTTCCTATTATCCTGCCACATTTGCAGAGAGTGTGGATACACCTCCCATGGAAACGATCGGAAGTTTTGCAGGTTAAGCAGACTTTGCCTGACCCTCGCAAAAATCCTGCAGGGTACTATAAAGAATTGTCGCAGCTAGTGGATGCTACGATCATGAATCTTGCTGACATCGATATGTTGTTTGGTAACGTAGTTCCGCAACCAGTTTGGGCGAAGATTCGTCAAGAAAATCATGCAGCAGAGTTAGGTGGTGATTGGGCTGCTCTTATAGCGGCGGATACACGACAAATTGGTGGGGCTAAGCCCGAACAGTTAATTACGGATCTTCCTCAGAGAATGATTACCCTTATGAAAACGCTTATGCCAGCTATGAAGGTAAATTGGGACAAATTGTCCGCCTGCAAGCAAAAGAAGGACGAAGGTGTCTCCGATTTCTTTACAAGATTTGAGGAGGCATTTATCGATCACAGTGGTCAGGATATGGGCACTGAGGGAGGTCAGAGATTGTTCGTGGACAAATTTGTGTCTAATTTGTTGCCGGACTTAAGCAACAAATTAAGGAATTCAGAGAGTGCGTGGGCTGTTTCTACTTCGGCTCAGATATTGGCTACGGCCCAATATTATGAGAATAGAGAGAAAGAGGAAAATGATCGTGCAGACAAAAAGACGAAAGAGCTAAAAACTAAAGTGTTTTTGCAACAAGCGTATCCTCCACATTCGAATCAGAATGATTCGCAACAGCGGAATCGATCGCAGTCTCAGTCAAATAGGTCGCAATCACGAAATGACTCCTCTTCGCAGAGATCTACGTTGGGGTGCAATCAGTGTGCTTATTGTAGGGGGGAGGGTCATTTAAAATTCGATTGTCCAGTTTTGCGTGATCGAAACAGTGGCAATTCATCTAGAGGAGGGCGTGGTGGTCCTCAACAGGCATCACGTGGTAGAGGCCGCGGTGCTCAAAATGATCGTTCTACTGATTCCTCTGATTCTAATAATTGTTTCGATCAGCGTGGATCGTCGCAAGGCAGATCCGCACAGTACAATGTGGATGATTATTACGTCGATCAGGGCACTGACAATGGTAATTGCTAGGATAGCCATAGACAAGGAGAGGGAGTAGTATCAGTTCCGGTTGATCAGAGAGGGCCTTACGTCGCAGTTGCCACCTCGGGCGTAGTTGAGCCTTTTCTGTTGGACACTGGTGCAGCGAAAAGTTCCATCATGCATTCGAAACTCCCTGGCGCACCTTTGTCTGGCTTAACAAATGTTTCCGTTGGATTCTCAGGCGCCCCGTTAGCAACCCGGTTTCTCGTCCTTTGCCCCTTTCAATTGGGCCTCGTGAGCTGCAAGCTCCCTTGATTTTGACTACTGGTTGTGGTGAAAATCTTTTAGGTCTGGATTTGCTGAAACGTCTGTATGCGACTTTGTATTGTTCTCCTGCGGGAGTGAAGCTTACTTTGGGTGAGAGGGTCATCTCTCCTATGTACTTGTCTCTCGATAAGCTTCCACCGGAATTGAGTTCTCTTCCTGCATCTTTGTGGGCAACAGGTCCCAATGACGTGGGCCTGCTTGATATCTCCCCTTATGTTGTTCACTTGAAATCTAATGTGCGTTTGCCACGTATTCCCCAGTATCGTATCTCCCTTGATGGTGAGCGAGCACTGTTAGCGATCATCTACGATCTGATTGAGAAAGATGTTATCGAGGAGACACGGGGAAACGTGTGCAATAGCCCTGTGCTGCCCATCTTGAAACGCACTGATCCATCTAAGCCTCCTGTTTATCGTTTTGTTATCGATTTACGGGAAGTGAATAAAATTGTGATTCCTCAGTTCCCTGTGGTGCCTGACATCACGGCTCTACTGACTCTGATTCCAGCCTCTGCATCTTGGTTCTCAGTGATCGATCTGAAGAATGCTTTCTTTAGCATTCCGATTGCTGAGGAGAGTAGGGACCTTTTCGGTTTCTCTCTAGGTGGCCGCAGCTTTGGGTTTAAACGCGCTCCTCAGGGCTACTGTGAGAGTCCATCGATATACAGTCAAGCCTTGAAAGGCCAACTTGACGCGTTTGTGTTGCCGACTGGTGCGGCCTTGATCCAATATGTCGATGACTTATTGGTGGCTGTGGACACTCAGGACATTTGTAAAATAGCTACGGTGTCGTTGTTGCAACATCTCTGTGACTTACATCACAAGGTGTCACCTTCTAAACTGCAATATTGTTGCCAAGAAGTAACGTATCTAGGTCACTTATTGCCAAAGAAGGGAAGAAGGTTGACCCCAGAGAGAATTGCAGCTATTGCTCGAATGACTGTGCCAACAACTCAGAGAGATGTGCGTGCCTTCTTAGGTATCACATCATACTGCAGGCAATGGATTCCAAATTTTTCATTGCTAGCGAAACCATTGGTGGCTCTTACGTGTAAGGATGTTCCAACTCCTTTACCATGGACGGAAGAATGTCAGAAAAGTTTTTCTGAATTGCGTGATGCGTTGTGTTCGGCCCCTGCGTTAGGTACTCCTGACTACAGTAAGCCGTTTACACTATACGTTCACGAGAGGGAAGGTTGTGCGTTGAGTGTCTTAACGCAACAATTCGGTGGTAAGCAGCGTCCATGTGCATATTTTTCCTCGACCTTGGACCCCGTAGCTAGAGCATTGCCGAGTTGTTTGAGAGCAGCAGCGGCAGCTGCAGTGTCCATCCGACAATCTGCAGGATTGGTCATGGATAAAATGCTTACGGTGATGGTTCTGCATGCAGTTGACACTCTCTTGAATCGTACGAAAACCCAACATCTGACGAGTGCAAGATTGTCTGGTTATGAGTTGACGCTTTTGGCAAGTCACATTCAAATAAAACGTTGTAATGTCCTGAACCCGGCGACTTTGTTGCCAATTAGTATGGAATCAGACGAAGTAGCACCTCATGACTGCTACTTACGAACTGAGGAGGAAACAAAAGGTCGTGTTGATTTGAAAAATACTCCATTGGAAAATCCCGATGGTACCTTGTATGTGGATGGGTCGTGTTTTAAGTTACCAAATGGTGATGTAACGACTGCGTATGCTGTGGTGACATTGAGTACGGTTGTGGAGACTGCAAGATTGAATCAGAATTCTGCACAGGCGGCAGAGCTGATTGCCTTGACTAGAGCGTGTGTGTTGTCGAAAGGGAAGCGGGTGAATGTGTTTACGGACAGCCAGTATGCTTTTGGTGTTGCTCACAGCTTTGGACGATTGTGGAGAGAGAGAGGTTTTATGACGTCGCATGGTACGAAGATCCAGCATGGACAGCTTGTGAATGACCTTTTAGATGCACTTACATTGCCCAAGCAGGTGGAGATTATTAAATGTAGTGCACACCGTAAGGTGACGGATGATGTTGGTCGTGGCAATGCGTTTGCGGACGAAGTTGCTAAGGAGACTGCCAGGAATCTTAGTACTAGAATGTATGTGACGAGTTTGGTAAGGTGGCCTGCAGAAACTGGTATGTGTGAAGACACTATCGAGAGTGTGAAAGCGATTCAGAATGAGGCCACCGAGTCTGAAAAGACGAAGTGGAAAGAGAGTACGGGAAAGCTGGATGCGAATGGCTGCTGGATTGATTTGTCGGAGAATAAGAGGTGGATGTTGCCGGATGCGTATGTGCTAGCTGTTGTGACGATGGCGCACGGCTTGGCGCATATTAGTGCGAAAGGCATTTGTAAGTTGTTGTTCCCTGTATGGAAGAATGATGGTATCACTAAGTGTGCTGAGAGATTGGTGAAGAATTGTATGATATGTATGATGTACAATCCTGGTAAGGGCACTCCTACACCCCCTGGCCATTTTGCTCCCCCTTCATGTCCCTTTGAGGTGATTCAGTTAGACTTCATCCATATGGAGCGATGCAATAACCTGAAGTACGTTTTAGTTGTGGTTTGCGCATTCTCCCGATGGATCGAAGCCTACTCTCTTAAAGACAACACTGCTCTGTCCACTGCAAAGATCCTACTGAAGTAATACTTTCCTCGGTATGGAATGCCACGGATTGTATGGTCTGACAACGGAAGTGAGTTTGTGGGGAGTGTGATGAAGAATGCGTGTAAGGGCCTTGGAATTACACAAAAATTCCATAGCGCCAATCATCCCCAGTCAGCAGGTTTGCTTGAAGGGTACAATGGCACCCTTAAATTGAAACTAGCAAAGATTCAGGCTACGACTGGTCTCTCATGGCCTGACGCTTTACCCTTAGCTCTTCTGTCAACCAGGGCGACTGTACACTCCCGAGTAGGGCTCAGTCCCTATGAGATTGTGTTCGGCCGACCTGCCAATGTTTGGGGGGTCCCTAGACCCAGTGTGTTCTCTGATCTTGAGTACCCAATGTTGATCGATTATCTTCATGATCTAACTGCTAAACTGAGGTTAATTCACCAACAGGTCTTTGAAGCACTGCCAACGCAGACGGAGGGTCCAGGCCACCAGCTCCAGCCCGGAGACTGGGTGGTCACAAGAAATTTTGTCCGGAAAAGAAATTTGGAGCCAAGATTCACCGGACCCTACCAAGTGCTCCTTGCCACGAGGACCGCTGTTCGTTTGGAAGGGCGTAAGAATTGGGTGCACGCCACCCATACTAAAAAGGTACCTATACCTTTACCAGCGGACTCGTGGGTGAGGAAGGGCATCGCCTCATCTGAGGGTGAGGTTTTACCGAACTTTGTTCCATTCAGCGACGCTCAGCCTGTCGGAGATACCTCAGTGCAGCAGAACGATATTGTTGAACATTTGTCATCACAGAACTCAAGATCTGAGCAATTGACTGATCCACAGAACTCTGTCTCACCATCGGACCAACTGTTTGATGATCAGACTCGTTCAGGGAGAAGACGATATTTTCTTCGCTCCACTATCAGAGACAAATAAATAAATACCTTTGCTTACTCCTCTGACATCCACGTTACCCCATTATCTGTCAGGCTTGGCCAAGCTGCGCCACCTAAAACCTGAACTACATCTTCCAGAACTCTAGTGTGGGGGCGGGGCACCATAAAAGCAGGGCGGCCCCTCATCACGTTGTTCGTGATTTTGTGCATCTCCCGTGTTTGGGAGAGACTGGAGTAGAGTGCAGCCTGGTAATCCTTTGGAAGAGGAATTGGTTTTGGATTTAACTGTTGGCGTTTGGCGCTAGGAGAAAAGTTAAGCGCGTTTGGAATTGAAGCCCCGCAGCGCGAGGTCGGCGCTTTCTGTCAATTTCCCCCCCGAAGCGCGAGGTCAGCGCTTTCTGTCAATTTCCCCGCAGCGCGAGGTCGGCGCTTCCTGGATCTCTGGATACCTCGTAGGAGTGACGAGGCTTGACCAGCAGCTACAGTACTGTGAGTTATGTGAAAGACGCGTGAAGTTAACGCGTTATTTGTCAAACGTTGTTGGGTAATTAACACAGGCGGACTGGCTCTAAAGCCTAAGAAATAAGGCGCCTGAACATTTGAAGTGATTTGAAGGATTGTGTTTGCCTCAGAGAGAACGGAGTACTGCGGGTTGGTCTTTCTGCGTACTTCCGTTACGAAGAAAGACACTAGTGCTTATTTTCAGCAAGTGCCAAAGCGGAAGGTAGTGGGGGGAGATCCTACACCTTTCCGTATTTGGAGCGGAAATAACAAGGAAAGCTGGGTGTGAAATAGAGAGCGGAAGACTGTAGTATTGAGGCTACGTCTTACCGTGTTCTTCATGAATCATATGGAGAGTATTGTACATATGTGAACAGACTTATTTGATGCAAAGGATTGTTGCGGATTTCACATAGGGTTTTGGGGATATTCACATAATTATATTTGGACACTCTTCAACACAAGGCAGGGTAGGTTTATCACTAATGGATAGCATTATATGTTGATTCTGGAAGAGGCTAGACAATAACCGTGTTTGTGTTCTCTAGGGACTAGTGTGGCGAACATCAACATTAAGGAATACAGGGAGGAGGAGGAGATATCTTCTTTTCATAAAGGTGAACAATTACACTTACTTAGTAAGACAGAGAGAGTGTAGGGTTTCAAGGTGAACACGAATAACCTGTATGATTGTTTTCTTGTCTTCCAGCTGTCCCTTCCCTGCAGCCCCCTTCCGTCCCCTCCTTGTTTGTTTCCTGTTTTTTCCCTCGCCTTATCGCTCGAACACGCTGTGTTGCTATTACTGGCATGTTGGTGAGATAGGGAGGTGGAGTCATATGTGCATCAACCGGATTCGGCAGCGTGGAGTCTGACAGAATCACGAACCCACGAATTGCATTCTGCCGGGTCAGTTTGGAGTACATATGGCCACCTTGGATGATGTGTTGAGGGCCTTGGTTTTGGTTCAACAGGAACTGGCAGCGTCCAAGGCAGAGGCTGTTCTGCTGAAGGATAGAGTAGAACAATTATCCAAGAACCCTTTTTCTACAGGTCCTGCGCAGATTCAGGTTACGGTTCCCCCTCCTATCCCGTTAGCCACCCCTGAGAGGTATGGGGGGATCCTAGTAAAACGCAGGCCTTCATGACGCAAATCATGCTCCATTTCTCTTGTAAGCCTGCCTCTTTTCCCAATAACCATTCTAGGGTAGCGTTTGCCATATCTTATTTGGTGGGTGATGCTGCCAATTGGGCAGTCTCTCTAATAAAACGAGACGATGCCATGTTGTCCAATTGGACAGCATTCAGAGAAGAATTCGAAAAAGTCTTTGACAGGAGGGCCACAAATTTCAGTGCGGATAAAGAGTTGTTGTCCCTGCGGCAGGGTAGGAGTGATTTGATTACTTACCTGACTACGTTTAATCGTCTGATTGCCGAAACTGAATGGCCGGAAGGAAAAAGAATGACTCTGTTTTATCAGGGGTTGAGTGAGGAATTGAAGGACGCAGTAGCACACATTGATCCTCAACCTACGACGTGTGTGGATATGGTGAATTTGGTCATGAGATTGGATGGTAGGCTAACGGAGCGGAGTGGGGATCGAAGAAGATGGGACAGGGGTTACGCCCGTAATGTGAGTTTTCCTGCGAGAGCCCTGGGTTCCGCAGAGGCAGGGGCAGAGCCTATGGAGATAGGAGCTATTCGACCCCCATTGTCTAAAACTGAAAGAGAGAGTAGGAGGGTAAAAGGCCTTTGTATGTATTGTGGGAAGAAGGGCCACTATGTACGCGAGTGCCCCTCTAAACCCAAGACTTCGAACACTTGGAACAAGAACCAAAGGGTAGCGGTGTCCAATACTAGCAGGGAGAGTGAGGAGGGTTTGGTACCGTTGCCGACTAAAGAGGAGAACCCCGATTGGAAGCTTACATCACTATCTTCCTCGGGCATAGGGGAAACCGAGTCCCACCTGGTATTAGTCATGACCTTGGAGTGTGAACATAAATCCCATCAAGTAATGGTCATGCTGGACTCCGGGGCCACTGGTAATTTTATAGATAATGGGTTGGTGGCTCGTTTGATGATTCCTAGAATACCAAGAGGCAATCCAGAGGAGGTCTTAGCCGTAGATGGTCAGCCAATTAAGTCAGGTCTGATAACGGAAAAAACGGCTGAGGTAGAGTTGTCTATTGAGGTGTCAGAGGGAAGGCATGTGGAAAGGGTGGAGTTGAACATAATAGAGGCTCCTCAGTATGAGATAATCCTAGGGATGCTGTGGTTTACATTCCACAACCCTACCATCGACTGGAAATCTCGCACGGTGCATTTCTCTTCTGGGTTTTGCAAGGAACACCTGGTACCGTATGTGTCTTCCCCTGTAGCAGTGTTGGCCGTGCAGTTTATGGTGGCTACAGCCGCTGAGAAGGAGTTGACCCTCCCGAAAGATTATGAAGCATTCCGGGATGTATTCAGTGAAAGTAGAGCTGAGGAGTTGCCGCCCCATAGACCTTATGACTGCCGGATTGATTTGATTGATGGGGCAGTGATTCCTACGTGCCGTGTGTATGCTTTATCTGTTCCTGAGACTGTGCACTTAAAGGAATACATCGATCATTATGAAAGAATAGGCTTTATAAGACCATCCCGTTCCCCTGCAGCCTCTCCTCTTTTCTTTATAGCGAAAGCTAATGGTGATCTGAGGGCATGTGTGGACTACCGCGTCTTGAATAAAAACACCATTCGTAACCGTTACCCTCTCCCCCTCATACGGTACTGATTGATCAAGTGAGGGAGGCAGTGATCTATACTCGTTTGGATTTACGAGGAGCCTATCACTTGGTCAGGGTGCGTGAGGGGGATGAGTGGAAGACGGCATTCAAGACGCGGTATGGCCTATATGAATATCTGGTCATGCCCTTTGGGCTGTGTAATGCCCCGGCGGCATTTCAATTTTTGATCAATGACGTCTTGAAGGAGTACATTGACCTGTTCGTTGTAGTGTACATCGATGACATCCTGGTGTACTCTATGGATGAAGGTTGTCATGTGGAACAGGTCAGCCAGGTATTGATGAAGCTGAGGGAACATAGCCTTTTTGTTAAACTCAGTAAATGTGAGTTTGGAGTGTACAGTGTGGAGTTCCTGGGGGTGATGATCAGTCCCTCGGGGTTGCAAATTTCTGAGCGCAAGGTGGAGGCAGTGAGAGACTGACCGGTACCGAAGAACGTGAAGGAAGTTCAGAGTTTCCTGGGCTTCGCTAACTACTACCGGCGCTTCATTTTGCATTTTTCCTTGCTGGCAGTGCCCATTACAAAACTATTGAAAAAAGGGGTTCCTTTCGAGTGGACAGATGCTGCAGGGGAGTCATTTCAAACTCTTAAATCTTCTTTCATCTCTGCCCCGGTGCTGTCACATCCCAATTTAGAACACCCTTTTGTGGTTGAGGCGGATGCTTCGGACGAAGCAATCGGGGCAGTACTGTCACAGAGGGACCGTAGTACAGGTCAGTTGCACCCAGTGGCCTTCCTGTCAAAGAAATTGAGTCCGGCTGAACTCAATTACACCATAGCCGAAAAGGAATTGCTTTCAATCAAGAGAGCTTTCCAGGAATGGAGGCACTATCTATGGGGGGCCCTGCATACCATTACGGTGTACACAGACCATAGGAATTTACAATTTATGTCCTCTGCTAGGCACTTGACAGCGAGACAGATGAGATGGACGCTCTTTTTTGCAGAGTTTAACTTTGTGGTCACTTTCCGTCCGGGGTCTGAGAATAGGAAGGCAGATGCCTTGTCTAGACAAACAATGCCAGTGGAGTGTGTGGACGAGAAACAGGCAATTATACCATCAGGGAAGGTCCTGTGTGTGGTGAGGGCTGAATCCTTTTTGGAGGAGGTGAGAAACCATCAGTATCCGGGTGGATGGGGGTCATGGGCACATGACAGACTGGATTGCAAATTGAGAGACGGGTTGCCATTCTTTCAGGGAAAATTGTATTTACCCACAATTCCTTTGCAGAAGAAAGCTATTGGCTGGTGTCATGAAGGGGAACTGTTAGGACACCCTGGTATACGTAAAACTCTCGATACTGTCAAAAGACACTTCTGGTGGGCAACCCTGAGCAAGGATGTTACTGAGTGGGTGGCCCGTTGTGAGGTGTGTGCTAGAGCCAAGGGTATGACCACCAAGAAAGCAGGGAAACTGATACCCATGCCTACCCCCAGTCAACCATGGCAGCATATCAGCTTGGACTTTGTGTCGGGTCTTCCAACGGATAAAGGCTCATCAGCCGTGTTGGTAGTGATAGATAGTCTCACCAAGATGGGACACTTTATCCCTTGTAAGACTCTCCCGAATGCCAGCCAAACGGCCCAATTGCTGGCTAGTAATGTGGTCAAACTACACGGTATTCCTAGGGTAATCGTGTCCGACAGAGGACTGCAGTTTATTGCACGTTTCTGGCGCATGTGGTGTAGTGCCCTGAAAATAGAGTCCAACTTATCTACCAGTTTCCACCCACAGACTGATGGGCAGACTGAGCGTTTGAACCAGACGTTAAAGAAATACCTGAGATGCTATGCTAAGGAAGCTCATGAGTCTTGGGTGGATCTGTTATGGATGGCAGAGCTGGCCTATAACAACGCATGGCATAGCTCAACAGGAATGTCGCCTTTCAAGGCCAATTATGGTTTCGATGCTAATACACTGCCAGTTGACATACCCTCTGATCTTAGCGACCAGCCAGCAGTGAAGGAAAGAATTCTGATGCTGAGAAGGGTCCATAAGGGGGTGCAGGTACATTTGAACAAAGCGAAGGAGGTGTACAAAAAATGGGAGGACCGCCACCGGATAGAGAGTCGCCGGTACGTGGTGGGGGATAAGGTATGGCTGTCTACAAAGAACATCAGGTTTAAATTGCGCAGCGTGTTCCACCCAAGATTTATAGGCCCATACACCATAGTGAAACAGGTGAACCCCGTGACCTATAAGTTGAAGTTGCCAGGGTCGATGCGCATACACCCAGTATTCCATGTGCAATTGTTGAAACCTGCCCTTACTTCACGCAGAGTAGCCCCTCCGCCAGTGTTGTGTGATGGTGGTATGGAGTATGAAGTGAGGAGTATCAGGGACGCCAAGTGGTGCCGGGGAGAGCTGAAATACCTGGTGTCCTGGAAGGGGTATTCTGCTGAAGATGATTCTTGGGAGTGGAGCACGGATGTGCATGCTCCTGCTGCTGTACGTTCTTTCCACAGGAGATTTCCAAATAAGCCGGGCCCTAGAAGGCGCTAGAGAGGGGGACATTCTGTCAGGCTTGGCCAAGCTGCGCCACCTAAAACCTGAACTACATCTCCCAGAACTCTAGTGTGGGGGCGGGGCACCATAAAAGCAGGGCGGCCCCTCATCACGTTGTTCGTGATTTTGTGCATCTCCCGTGTTTGGGAGAGACTGGAGTAGAGTGCAGCCTGGTAATCCTTTGGAAGAGGAATTGGTTTTGGATTTAACTGTTGGCGTTTGGCGCTAGGAGAAAAGTTAAGCGCGTTTGGAATTGAAGCCCCGCAGCGCGAGGTCGGCGCTTTCTGTCAATTTCCCCCCCGAAGCGCGAGGTCAGCGCTTTCTGTCAATTTCCCCGCAGCGCGAGGTCGGCGCTTCCTGGATCTCTGGATACCTCGTAGGAGTGACGAGGCTTGACCAGCAGCTACAGTACTGTGAGTTATGTGAAAGACGCGTGAAGTTAACGCGTTATTTGTCAAACGTTGTTGGGTAATTAACACAGGCAGACTGGCTCTAAAGCCTAAGAAATAAGGCGCCTGAACATTTGAAGTGATTTGAAGGATTGTGTTTGCCTCAGAGAGAACGGAGTACTGCGGGTTGGTCTTTCTGCGTACTTCCATTACGAAGAAAGACACTAGTGCTTATTTTCAGCAAGTGCCAAAGCGGAAGGTAGTGGGGGGAGATCCTACACCTTTCCGTATTTGGAGCGGAAATAACAAGGAAAGCTGGGTGTGAAATAGAGAGCGGAAGACTGTAGTATTGAGGCTACGTCTTACCGTGTCCTTCATGAATCATATGGAGAGTATTGTACATATGTGAACAGACTTATTTGATGCAAAGGATTGTTGCGGATTTCACATAGGGTTTTGGGGATATTCACATAATTATATTTGGACACTCTTCAACACAAGGCAGGGTAGGTTTATCACTAATGGATAGCATTATATGTTGATTCTGGAAGAGGCTAGACAATAACCGTGTTTGTGTTCTCTAGGGACTAGTGTGGCGAACATCAACATTAAGGAATACAGGGAGGAGGAGGAGATATCTTCTTTTCATAAAGGTGAACAATTACACTTACTTAGTAAGACAGAGAGAGTGTAGGGTTTCAAGGTGAACACGAATAACCTGTATGATTGTTTTCTTGTCTTCCAGCTGTCCCTTCCCTGCAGCCCCCTTCCGTCCCCTCCTTGTTTGTTTCCTGTTTTTTCCCTCGCCTTATCGCTCGAACACGCTGTGTTGCTATTACTGGCGTGTTGGTGAGATAGGGAGGTGGAGTCATATGTGCATCAACCGGATTCGGCAGCGTGGAGTCTGACATTATCACTATCCAGTTTGAACACACTTGCATTGTTGTGATTTTGAAGATTTTGAGTCTTTTCTTCCATGTATGTGCTTTTTGCTTCCACAGCTAGCAGATCTTGTATATATTGTTGATTAAAATACCTTACATCCGGGTAGACCGTAGGGCCGCGCGGGTACTTCCTTCTGGTTAGTAGGTCTTGACACTAGGTCGAAGACCGTCGGTTCCTAGGAACTCCTGGGGATTGGCTACTACTACACAGAACGAAGTGCGTCAAGAACGCTGCGGACGGTTTTAGAGGATGGCTTTCTCGAAGCTGTCGGAATTGGAAAAGGCTCAGGCTCAAAGATTTGAATTGCATAGAATTGCCTATACAAAATGCTTCATGTTTCAGGCGTTCCTCTTATTCCTAACTGTTTCTTCGCTATTGGTGGGTGGGGTGTATTACATGATACAGTCATTGTTGCCTACTGCCTCACCTACCCCTTCTTCTGAATCTAAACCTACTTCCACTGTTTCTCCTCATTCCTTCCACATCTTACCACAACACGAGCAGGCTAGACGGGCGGAGTTTATGAACAATTCCTTCGTTCAGCTCCTTCATCAGCATCAGTTGGTGGTAAACACCACCAATTGTTGGGTGTGTGGGTTAATGCCACATACCACCGATAAGGGAATTCCGTACTTGGTCCTTCCTTACAGTTCCCAGGGTTCAGCTCGAGCATTCCAAACAAAGTTTCGAAGCGCACTAGATTCTTACCCCAATCAAAAGCCGCGTTCTCCTCACTTTGGTCCCGGTCCGTACCATAAGTCTTTGGCAATAGCGATTGCTGATTTAGATAGGGATATCTATGATTTATCGCGTATCCCAGATGAAGAGGTGCGAGCCTACAGGGATCTGAGTGAGGCTGAGTATAGTGTGCTCGTGGGCGAAAGACAGCTTAGAAGCTCGTCTCCAATATGGATCGTACCCCACCTTGGTAATTTCTGTCTGAAAGGCCGTGGCCGAAGCCCGAGAGCTCATCTCGGGGAGAGTGCTTGCTCCGAGACGTATGTTTTACCAATGCTCTCTTCCCCTGTTCTCCTGACTGCCAAGGGTACGTACTTTGTCTGTTATGACCGTGCATATACATGGTTGCCCCTTGACTTCGCGGGCACCTGTTATATTGCAAACTTGTTGCCACCAACTTTTACAGTTGCAGCAGATTATCACAAGACCAGAGTTGTGAGGGGCGTGATTAGCAAAGAGGACACTGCCGGTCAAGAGGCAGGAGACTTTTTCAAGGGTTTCTTTCCGTTTTGGGGACCTATGGTCAATAGTAGGAACCTGAGACAGTTGACTCGAGTGGTGGAATCGACTGCTAATATCACTGCCAGTGCCCTTGGCAACATTACAGCAGAGCTTCAGGCGGACAGGCTTATGACGTTACAAAACCGTATGGTTTTAGACGTTGTCTTAGCAGATCGAGGTGGAGTATGTAAGGTGATCCATTCGAGCTGTTGTATTTTCATTCCAGACAACGCTCCGACTGTCTATCAAGCTATCTCGAAGTTGCATAAGATCTCTGAGTCCATACACGTGGACGAAGGGGATTGGACGCTACTAGGATGGTTTTGGGGCCTAATGTCGACTTGGGGTTGGAAGATTCTGATGATCATTGGGGTTGTTGTAGCATTTCTGTTCACGTGTTGTCTTTGTGTGCAGTGTGGTCCTGCCTTATGTTGCCTCTGTGCTACAACGTGTATAAGACGGCCGCCTGTTACCAAGGAAGCATTGATGGATAGAATTATGTTGCAGCAGCATCTGGATGGTCTGATGAATATCGAGATCGATTATGATTCCGACTAGTGCTTGCCTACATGAGGGCAAAAGGAGCGTCTGAGGTTCCGTGACAATTGTAAGTGGTGTTTCTGACTCGCACGAATATGGTCGAGTCTGGTATCTATGAACCGCAAATGACGAGTTTAGTGGGTGTACGCGTTTTCGCTGTGCTAGCCTAAGCCATTCGTTTGTTTCGTGGGTTTCTCCATCTGAACCCACGGGTTCCATCTTAGATACGGCATCCATTTTGTTTCTTGCCCTCAAGTAGCCAGCGAACGGACGCTGTCCGCTTCGCGACCCTGGGATTCCCAAACTCTTGCGGAAGACACGTGTTCCTTTTGAGGGTGTCTGTATGATGAGGGGGATGACACTGTAGGGCAGATGGGCCCGCTCGAGGCTCATCTTACCGTGCCGGTCTATTGTCTCAGTCGTGCATTCATTAGGCACGTTCCCTTTGATGCCTGCAACTCGTGTTTCCTGATACCACCCCTTTTACACCCTCTTCGATCTGTTCGCTATCCTCGTCTTCCTCTGCACCTGTTTCTGTCTTTTCGCTGATTCGTTTACTGCTGAATGGAATGTACTAATGGTGGGAAGATGTACTTTTACAGTTGGGAACTGCCAAATGTTACTGTAATTATGTTCCAGGCTCTGAATACATGAAAGCGACCCCATATGATCTTTACGATGGGAACCAGGTTGTAATCCTTTGTGTACCACGTTATCCTATGCTCAAAGAACTGTATAAAAGGAGCGATCCACAGATACAATTTGAATCAGACTCCGTGAACTTACATGCTATGTATTTCCCGTGACTTCTGTTTTCCCTGGAGTAAATAAACCTCGAATCTTTGACGCCGAAGGAAGTGTCCCGTGTCTCTGTCATTTGTACGCCGGAACAGGTTACCCACGAAGGTTTTAGGTGTTATCCCTGGCACCGCTGGGTCTTAGAAAAACCCGGTCCTTCAGACCACATCCCACAACCATCCTCAACCTACTCTGCGAAGAAACTGGAACAAAATAACCATCGACCAGATCTCCTCATCGCTTCTTCAAAACCTCCCTGCCCACTCTTCGAACCCCAACCAAGCAGCCATTAACCTCACTCAATGGCTAACCAACAGCGCCGACAACCTAGCACCTTTGAAAAAACGTCAAATCAAACTAGGCAGCAAAAACGCTCCCTGGTTCAACGATGATCTTAAGAAATCCAAGAAACTCTGTTGCTCCCTCGAGAAGGCCTGGAAAAAAGACCCAAACACCAGCACCAAGGACGCCTTCAAAAGCGCCACCCGCACACACCACCAACTGATCCGGACTGCCAAGAAAGCTGCACTTAAAGACCGACTAGACAACAACGGCCACAACAGCAAGGAACTATTCAACATTGTCAAAGAATTTACCAACCCCTCAGCCAACTCCAACGACATCACTCCCTCTCAAACCCTTTGCGACTCCCTAGCCTCGTTCTTCCACAACAAAATTGCAGACATCCACAACAGCTTCGACAACCAACCCGGAGACCAACCCACCCAACCTTCTGCCGTACCTTCACCCCCCTTGAACATCCTTAATGACTGGAACCCAATCTCCACTGAGGACACCATCCGCCTGATGAACTCCATCGACTCAGGATCCCCCACAGACCCATGCCCTCACCACATCTTCAACAAAGCAGATTCCATCATAGCACCACACCTCCGAGACGTCATCAACTGTTCCCTCAACTCCGCCACCTTCCCGGAAAGCTGGAAACACGCCGAACTCAGCGCCCTTCTGAAAAAACCCATAGCTGACCCCACCGAACTCAAAAACTACCGCCCAATCTCACTCCTACCATTCCCGGCCAAAGTCATTGAGAAAGCCGTCAACAATCAGCTCGCCGCCTTCCTCGAAACCAACAAATCACTCGACTCCTCACAGTCTGGCTTCCGAGCCAAACACAGTACCGAGACCGCCCTCATCGCAGCAACAGACGACATTCGAACACTACTGGACAACGGAGAAAAAGTCGCCCTCATACTCCTTGACCTCTCCGCAGCCTTCGACACAGTCTGTCATAGCACCCTTCTACAACGCCTTAGAAACATCGGAATCCAAGGAAAAGCACTGGAATGGATCACCTTGTTCCTTACCGGAAGATCTCAGAGAGTCCGCCTTCCACCATTCAAGTCAGAGGCCTCTGAAGTCATCTGCGGCGTGCCACAAGGATCTTCACTCAGCCCCACCCTCTTCAACGTATACATGAGCCCCCTCGTGACCATCGCACGCCAACAGAACCTCAACATCCTCTCCTACGACGATGACACTCAACTGATCCTCTCACTCACCAAAGACCCGAACACCGCCAAGACCAACCTACATGAAGGAATGAAAGAAGTAGCCGAGTGGATGAAGCACAGCCGTCTGAAACTGAACTCAGACAAAACAGAAGTCCTCATCTTAGGTACCTCCCCCTCCGCCTGGGATGACTCTTGGTGGCCAGAGGCCCTTGGAAAAGCACCCATCCCGACGGACCACGCACGGAACCTGGGCGTCATCCTGGACTCCTCACTCTCGATGAACAGACAAGTCAACGCCGTTTCATCATCTTGGTTCAACATCCTTCGCATGCTCAAAAAAACATTTCGCTGGATCCCCACCGAAACTAGAAAAACGGTCACCCACGCACTGGTTACAAGCCGCTTGGACTACGGAAACACCCTATACGCCGGTACCACCGCAAAACTTCAGAAAAAACTCCAACGCATCCAGAACGCATCAGCCAGACTCATACTAGACATCCCGCGTAAAGACCACATTTCTAGTCACCTGAAAAACCTCCACTGGCCCCCCCTCAATAAGAGGATAACATTCCGCCTCTTAACCCACGCACACAAAGCACTTTACGAACTCGGACCCGAATGCCTCAACACACGACTTTCCTTCTACACTCCCTCCCGCCAGCTACGCTCCTCTAACCAAGCTCTTGCTGCTGTACCCCGCATCAACAAAACCACCATGGAAGGAAGATCCTTCTCCTACCTGGCAGCTAAAACCTGGAACTCACTTCCCATTCACCTTCGCCTCACTCAGAACCACCTAGCATTCAGAAAACAACTTAAAACTTGGATATTCGACAAATAATTCCCCACCCTTCTTCAAGCGCCTTGAGACCCTCTGGGTATGTAGCGCGCTATATAAATTATTTGACTTGACTTGACTTCAATCACACATGGGATCTTTTTTTCTATCATGGCCTTGTCTCATCCCTCTCCCCTTATTCCATTTATCTCTCTTTCCATTTTGCACTTCTAACTCTCCTGTCCATTAGCCTTTACCTCCCTTTCACCTCTCCTAGAGGTCCTGTCCTTCCCTATCACTCCTTTCCTTTTATTTCCCTACCTCTCTCTGACAGTTGCTACAAGATTTAACTGGTTTTAGTTAGCATTAGTTTGGTCAAAGAAAATCAATCTTTTGGGCCAAAATTACCCAGATGAGTGCCAATAATACTACAAAAATGAACCAAAAATTAAAACATTCGTCAAAATAAAACTATCAGTCAAAAACAGCATGTTTGGTCTTTTTCATTGATAAATGGCAACTTTAATATAAAGTGATGTGTTTAAAAAAAATTGTTTTTACAAAAAAAAAAAGGTGTTCCAAATCTTTCTGCACTGAGCAAATTCTTGTTCATTAAAAAAACGATTGGTTGCTGTTCTAACCTTTTGTTAGAAAAAGCAGTGCTTAATTTGTGCCGGTTGTTTCTGGCGCTTAGCACCGTCACTTATTTCTCAGGGCCGGGTCTATTGACTTACGTGCACCAATATTTTCTTCGCCTGCACAAGTTGCACAGAAAGTATAGCTGTGTGTAATGTTAATTCTGCACTTAGAGGAGAGCTTCTGGTAATAAAGAGGAACGGCGAGTCAAAGTTTGGGCGCTTCTGCAGATGCAGAACAAATAGATTTAAAAGCTTAACCTTTAAATGTAAGCGGGGCTCAACAATAGACCTATAGAAACACAGACTCCTCCACTTACAGAAACATCCAATGCACTCTAGAAAACACGCACATTTACACCATACTTGCATTCTTCCTTAAATACGACCCCTTAAATAAAAGTCCTCTGTCTAATGCCTGCAGGAGATGTAGTCCATCTGTACATCACATAGGTGGGGCCGCCGGGCAAATTTACAGACCAGACACTGAACCCAAATACAAGAATTGATGTGTTTAAAATGGTAGTGATTGTGTATATTATTTTATAGCAACTAGACCTTATTTCATTAGCTGTATAAATGTGCATATCGCTCTATATGAAACATTGACTTGGTAATAAGGGATCAGAAGTAGTGCCTCTTTATTTCACTGTAGCTCACATGACTTCTAATTCAGACATGTTGATGGCCGTACAATTAACCTCATGTAACCCATTTCAGGATGAATTGAGCCTTACTTGTAGACCGTACACCCCCCACCCCCCCCCCCACACAGACAACACCTTCTGTAGACACAGTCCACAATGTCTTTATCCTTGCTCATACAGCTGTCTGCACAGGGACTGGAGCTCCGCTGTCTGTGCAGCTATGTACACAGGACAGCTGCAGAAGAGTCAATCTAGCACAGCAGGATATCTGTGTACACCTCTTCACCTGGGCCCACGGGAGAGGTGCCCTGCAGTCTGTGTCGAAAGGACAGGGTTCTACACTATGTAGTAAGCAGCCCCTACCCAGACAGCTCTCCACAGGAACAGGCGCTCCCCTGAGCTATAAAGCCTGATCTATGCAGGCACACTACTCTAACACAGCAAAGAAGGGATGCCTGCAGTCTGTGCCCTGGAGCCCAGGGTTCTACATTACAAAGCACGCAGCCCCATACCTGAACAGTTCCCTACAGGAGACACACTGAGCTATACACCCATGTCTATGCAGCCACATACACAGGAAAGGCTGAAGAAGTTCTTCAATTGAGCCAGTGGTTGCAGGTGTTTTTCACCAGCATTAATTTTTGGGCACCGGGTCTAATTATTTTACATTTCATACTTTGACCAAGATCAGGAGATAGAAAGGCAGAATAGGGACGTATTATTTTACAAATTAAGCACTGGTAAAGCGCGGTGCGAGGAAGTCTGTGGGCTTTTGTTTAAGTATTCATGTTAATCACAGCCCCTGCACCGCGCTTTACTAACAAAAGAGTAGAGCAAGTTTAAAAACACAGCGTCAGCCCTGCCAAGTATCACGCATCGCGCATTAGACTAATGCATTTCAGTGTGGTATTCTGCATTACCGCACTGAAATGCATTGTCACGCATATGCATGTCTCAGCTGTCACTGAAAGTGCTGCCTTACTGTTGAATGTGGCAGCGTGCCGTCCGTGGTGTGCTCCTACAGCCAGCGTGGGGCTTCCAATTCAGAAAAGGGGGTGGTGATGGACAGAGTATCTGAATTGAACAGAACACTCGTACCCAGTCAACAGATCAGGGCTTGATCCATCACCGTTTTTTAGCTCACTGCACCATCCCAGCTCAGAACCTGGCTACATGCAAATTAGTCTGTCCCTGGCCCAGTGCATCATGGGAACAGGGCAGACCAAACTACCAAGCCAATTCTTATACTGGGAAGAAAACAAGCTTCCGGGGACCGGTTTCTGGCATTACAGCCGTCTTCGGCCCGGCTTGCTTGAATCCTGATGGTGCAATGAGCAAGGGACTCACATCTGAGTATACCCTTCCACGCTTATGGTGGACAAAACGATTCAGAAAAGGGGGTGGTGATGGACAGAGTATCTGAATTAAACAGAAAACTCGTACCCAGTCAACAGATCAGGGCTTGATCCATCACCGTTTTTTAGCTCACTGCACCATCCCAGCTCAGAACCTGGCTACATGCAAATTAGTCTGTCCCTGGCCCAGTGCATCATGGGAACAGGGCAGACCAAACTACCAAGCCAATTCTTGTACTGGGAAGAAAACAAGCTTCCGGGGACCGGTTTCTGGCATTACAGCCGTCTTCGGCCCGGCTTGCTTGAATCCTGATGGTGCAATGAGCAAGGGACTCACATCTGAGTATACCCTTCCACGCTTATGGTGGACAAAACGATTCAGAAAAGGGGGTGGTGATGGACAGAGTATCTGAATTAAACAGAACACTCGTACCCAGTCAACAGATCAGGGCTTGATCCATCACCGTTTTTTAGCTCACGGCACCATCCCAGCTCAGAACCTGGCTACATGCAAATTGAACTGAATGTGCTGCCTTACTGTTGAATGTGGCAGTGTGCCGTCCGTGGTGTGCTCCTACAGCCAGCGTGGGGCTTCCAGCAGAGTTAAGGCTGCTGGCAGTCTCACACTCACTCCAACTGCCACAATGTAGCATAATCCATAATTGCGGTTCCCCGGAGTGCGTCTCTTTCAGCCTGACGAATCCTGGGCTCTCAAAACAAACAGAAGCACTGTAAATTAACACTACAGGCAGAAAGCTGACAGCACCTCGAGCGAGCAACTTGCAGGCTCGTTAGGGGGGCCTTGCTCAACTAGCACAGGGCTCAGGCAGGTGAGGTTACAATGTAACTAATTCACCCACGACGAGAGGTCGCGCAGACCGTTTCTACTAAGTGCTCACACTGCACATAACTGTTCACTTGCGTCGGACTATTAAGTACCGTAGTTTGCCAACGCCGTCATCACCAACCCGTCTGCCACCAAAGTGACAGTGCCTCAGCAGACACTGCAACCTGCTGCGTGTCCAGCAGCACTGAGGCCATTATCAAACGCCGCGTTGCCACTGTCCTCGACTCGAGGCCTGGACGACGGTCGGAGCTGCTTTAGGGAAAAGTCATCGGCACAGGGGGGTGGTCCATCACAGTCCAAATCGTTGCAGCTACAAGGCGCAGGAGCAGGCTCGTTGGCAGCAGCTGCTGCAAAAGTAAGTGTCTCATTATTAATCCTAGTTGCTTATTGTAAGAAATGGGGTTACCGAATCTCCAGGGGGGTAGCATGGAACCAAGCGGGCAGGCCAAACTTGGGAGGACATGTGAAGCACTCACGCAGTACCCACAGACGACACACCAGGCACACCACAAAAGAGGCAGGACACCAGCTTGAGTTGGAAAATTAGTAAGTAGTTTTGTATATCTCCAACCTGCAAGGCAAAAATGCATAAACAGTGATATCACAACACGGCGCCAACTGGTACCAGAGCCAAGTGTATCAGGGGGGATTATTTACAAGGGGGACCATGGGAAAGAGGTCCAGTCCGTAAGTCCATGGCTGAAAGGGAAAGAATGTGATTAAATTAACATTAAACCTGGGGTCAATATGGCGGGCCACCTCAGGCTCTCATCCTTAGCAGTAGACTGTAACTGCAAAGTAGAACATTAGCATCAGGACACCCCATACAGTATAACTCCAACACGACCCCTGTAAAGGAAGAACTTCACGGCAACTGAGCACATGATAACAGACAGGAGCAACTGTAATAAAGCAGCAAGGCTTGCTCATTAACATGGGATATAACCAGGGGCCTGGAATGACACGTCAGGCCAGCACAGGGGCAGGACACCTGTAGCACAAGGGCACATCCCGGTTTACCCCTCTCTCAACCTGCGGGCATAAAACATCAGGCGTAGCTTGTGAGGCATGAACTCTACCAGGGTCACCTTAGGGGAAACAATAACCCACGGGGCATAGCACCTGAGGCCTACAAACCTCAGCATAGGGCAAACCCTCCCCGGGACCTAAACATGCCGTTTGGTGAACACACAGGGTAACTCGCGTTATCATAGATCGCAATCAACAGGGAGCACCAGGAAATTACATGGGACGTCAGGCGGTCAGCACTGACCCCAGTAACACACTTGACTGTAGGCCGGTAATCAGCACTTCCTTAACCAGGGATCAATCTGTCATTAGGCCAGGATAGCCAGTTCCTTAGGGCTCAGGTAACTCTCTGTCACAGAGCCTCTCCCTTCCTCTAACCAGGGATTAATTCTACTTATGGCAAGAAACCCGGCCTCCACTTCTCACTGTCGGGATGTTGCCCAGTCTAGGAGGACTCCTGCGTCCCTCCAGGGCCTACAGGGCCCAGTCCCAATTTCCAACAGAAGAGGGGTGGGGGCGAGCACCGACCCTGTGCCCTGTTGCCCTCTCCACCCCGTCACAGTTTAATTAAGGTCCCACTCACCGGCAGTCCAGAGGCTGTCTCCTCGAGCACCGGCACTCTTCCTGCTTCACCCGGGCCTCTCCTCTCTCACGGGGACCCGGGGCCTCTAGAGTGGCTGCTCCGGACTCCCGGGAACACAGACAGGCTTGGGCGCTCAGGGCTCTCTTCAGATCAGGAGAGCCCCGCCAGCAGCAGCGCTCCACCGGGGCTTCTGAGGCAAAGGCAGGGCCAGCTCCGATCCTGCGCCTCGCAGCCCCCCTCCTCCCGACAGCCGGGCTCTCCTCGGGGCACTCCGTCACAGGCGGAGGCGGGGTAGGCTCCCGCCCCCGCTCTCTCTCCTCACGGTGGCGACGCTTCTCATGGCCAGTCGGGGCTTCCTCTCCACCACGGGAGCCCCGCAACACCGCCGTCGGCTTCGCCCGGGTTCCCTCGGCCTCACGGGAACCCGGGGCTGTGCAGCAGCTTCCGTGGGCTTTCCCGGCCTCTCCCTGCTGCCTGGCTGGGCAGCCAATCCGTGCGCGGCTCGGTGGGGGCTCAGCCAATGACGCGGCCGGGCGCCCCCGTCACGTGACGCGAGTGACGGCGGCCTCAGGGCCTAACGCGGCCTCTCTTCACTTCGGCGGCCCTCTCCTGGAGCCAGGGGCCGCCCCAACGTTAACCACAACAGTGGGGGTCCCTTCAAGGCGGTGCCGGGCCGCGGCGGTGTTTTTCGACGATATCCAACCGGCGCAAGGCAGCACCAACACTCCTAGGGCTGCGGCGGTGAGGACGGCCACAATCAGGGGTAGGCTCCCTTTTCTGAATTGTTTATATTTCCGCAAGCGCGCCATAACGAGGGTAGGCTCCTCCAGCTCTATCCCCCTCATAGTCCCTTCAGGCCACATGGCGCCATTCTCCTCAGTAAACGGCGCTATTCACAGCGCACCGCACCTCCCTCGGCCCACACAGCTCTCATGGCCAACAGCACTCCGGGGGCCACACCAGTCACAGGGCACAGTGCTTTAGCATGCCACAGTCCCTCAGGGGCCCAATCCTCCCCATGCGGCTCCTCACGGCCCAGCGCTTCCAAATTATAGCGCTTCACCGGCTATACAGATCAGGCCAGAGCTTCACTTCACCCCACATGGGGCACACTCCTCACCTCCTGGGCGCTTCTTCCATGCAGCGCTGGCGCCATTCACGGTCCCCACAATGTCAGGGACCTAAGTAGGGGCCCTCCTTCGTCAGGGGTCTGGGGGACAGTAGAGGGGGGTTTTGAGGGGTGCAGGGCCCATCTCACAGGCCCCTCTGGCGGTAACACCTCGCAGTAGGTCCCCTCACGTTCCTGTCCCAGCTCTGTCTGACTGGTGGCACTTCCCCCTTACTTATACCCTCCTCCCAGGCAGTGCCAGAACCTTCTAGAATGTTGGCAAAGCTGGCCTAAACTGGCTCAAGGGGAGGGGTTGAGCACCCTGGGTGCCAGGCTTTCCCTCCAAAAGCTAGGGGTGCCTGCGTAATAATATCTAGACCGCTGACCTATGGCAGTCAGGTGGCAAAACCCATGGCCATGGCATCCATTTTAAATACAGAACATTTCAGTCAGGTGCAATTCTAAAATGGGTGAACATTTCCTGCACACCATTTTGTGACATTACAATTTTAAAACAGGGCAACTCCTACCACAGATGGACTATACAGGTTTACTACCATGGGGGAGACATCCTAGTCAAGGGGGTGAAAAGCAAAACATTTCGGGGGTGAAGGCCAAGTCCAACACTTATGCTGCTGCCACAGTTTTCGGCGCAGTAAGTCACAGAGTTGGGGCATGGCTGAAATTCCTAATTTTTGTGCGGCCGAGCAATAACTAATTTTTGCTCGAGTGAGGCTGAGCTGCAGCAAAGACATCACAATGGCGTCCACTGTGGGGATGTCCATGGCAGACACTGCCAGGATGGTCTCCTCTCTGCCGAAGTCTCCCTTCTCTGGATCTCCCCTCCCTCCGCACTTTCCTTCTCTCCTGCTTTGCATGCTTCTTGAGGTGGCCTTATTATACACGGCACAAGCGAGGCCACGAGCTTCAAGGTGTGTGTAGTAAAGAATCACTACTCAAAGAAGGTTTCAAGATTGAATTTTATTCAGTCATATGTAAACAGGTGCTCCCAGCTTGGTGGCTACTCTCACTACGAACATTCTAACTCGCGCTCCCGGAGGCAGAGCGGACCTTACCAAGTGGGGAGAGGGGAGAGGGGTGGGTAACGGGGAAGTCACGTCAAGTAAGGTTACAACACACCTTCCCCCCTAAGGAGAACAGAGGAAATGGAAATACAGAGCCCTAGGCGGGGGAGAGAGAAAGCAGTTAGAGGGAGAATGGAGAAAAAGAGGGGTGAGTTAAGGGGAGGCGTGGAAACGGGAAAGTGGGGGGAAGAGAGAGAGATAGAGAGAGACGGAAAGAGAACAACAAAAGAAAAGGAAACAGGGGAGAGGGAAAGACTACAAGAGAGAAGAAAAAGAACCGCAACATGAAAAGTAGGAGTCTAGGGAAGACGACCCCCTTAAGTTTCAAAGAAAGAACAACCTGGAAGGGAAGGGTAGTCCCCCAACCCAGTGCCAGCGGAGACTGTCCCAGGGGTAAACAGGGGAAGAGGAATGGAGCTTTATCATGGGCAACTTTAAAAGTAAACTATAAAACCTTCTGGTTAACCTCTGTGTTGAACTAACTGGAAGAACTCTAGAACATTTGGTTCATATGTTCCGCTAGGTCCCACACTATGTCCTGACCTTTCTCACACGGGGATGAACAACTTTGTTTTACAATGGGTGTAGCCGATTCTTCCGATCCCTTGAACACCTCTTGTACCCCCCACCATTACTCTTCCTATTATCTCTTTGATAAGCCTCATGACATAGGTTAAAAACAGGTATGTGTGCCACATCACTTTTTCACCTTTGGCTCCCCTTTGTCTGAACATGCCCAACAGTCTATTTCACCATAGAGTTCCGCACTCCTCTTACTAGTCTTTCCATCCCCCTCAGGAAGGGTGATCCTGGCGGTAACGCTCTTTTTTCCTTAGGCAGTAACTTGGGCCAGGACACTCCCCGACAACTCCCTCTGACACAATAAGTCTCTCTTTCAATGTCATCCTCTGTGACTGGTCTAGGCCATATTCTACCCTCCTTTCCTTGGCCGTAACCAGAATCCAAACCTTTATCGAATTCCATTTCAAACAGCTCCAGATCATTAGCATGAGCCTCTTCTGCCCTAAGTCTGTCCTCCTGTTCCATCACGAGACTACCATAGGAGAACTCAGTTGTGTTTTCTGGGCCAAGACACTTATGCTTTCTCCTATAATCATAGAGTAGACCCTTCTTCCCTGACAGGACTTTAAATGGGGAATCTTTTAGTATTTTCTGCATTTCCTTACTCTCACTCTCCAACTTACCACTATAAGGCCTTTGAAAGTATTTTCCTTTATTCTCACCCTTAGACTCAAACAAACTTGAGTCCACTTCACTTTCCTGTTCATAATTGTCCACATACTCCTCCCTCGTTTTGGTCCTGAACTCGACCGATGTGGTTCTTTGCCACGTCTCTTTGCGATTAAATTGGTTACTCTTACATTTTATCCTTTCCCGCTCTTTTGCTGTAGTAATTATGCGCTCTCCCTTTCTTTCGAATTCTCCATTTTTCCCAACTTTACCTTCACTGCCTTTTCTCTCGTGTTTCTTACGCATTTCTCTTTCGTCCACCCAACTTTGGTAAGTTTCTCGTTTTTCCTTTAGTTTGTCCTTATCTACTTCTTTTCCACATTCTTTATTACTTGCAGCTCCTTCAAAAACTACCGAACCCTTAGATAGCGGCGTTCAAGCATTCAATGTTTCACCCTTTGTTACATGCATGCTTTGGATTCGTGCCAGCTCACTCATGTGTTCTTTTCTTTTTCCATTAAGTGATATTCTCAATTTCTTTTGATCCTTCCACCCTAGCATGGTGGGTCCACTTTCCGTTATATATATGGTACTCCTAGTATTATTTCCCTTGTAAATTAAATCCATAACTTTGTATCCTATTACGTTGATGTCCTCCCCTGTGTACGTTTTTAGGGATATGTTGGCCTCTTTCAATTCATCTCCATATTTTTTAGCTAATTTTCTATTCCATTCACCCTTGCTTACCACACTATAACGTGATCCTGAATCTGAGATTATTTCTGTCTCTACTCCGCCTATGAAGATGGTACACACCGGGTTTATTTTACTTGCATTAACTTCCTCTTTGCTATCCATTCTTTCCTTGAACACTTTATCCCTTTGTACCTTTACAAACGAGGCTTGTATATCATGTTCATCCAACACATTCAAGATGTTCTCATAAATATTTCTGACAGTTCCTTTCATGAATACCTTTTCCATTTCGTGGTACATTTTCTGTCCCCCAGTTCCTAAACTGTGAAGTAATATTTCAGCCTTTTCCTCAGGTAGAAGAGGTACTTCCTCTTCTTCAAAAACTGATATATAATTCTCAAAATATTCTTTCCACTCACTCCATTCTGCAATGTTTTTTTCATCCTCCTCCATAAACGGCACTGGTGGCGGAAAATTATACTTCCGGCCCCACTCCATGTTAAATGCGCTATTATATTCAGGAATTCATGTGAAGATGTAATATCCACCTCCAACAGAAAGATGGCGGTATGAGTGCACCTCGTTGGACTCTCTGGCGCCCCAAACTGATAAAAGTAATGCGCAAGCTGTGCGCCTCAAGGATAATCAAAATGCTTGTGTCAGATAAATGAAGGGATAAGAAGAGAAACTTCTTAAATCTAAGGCTCGGATTTCCCTTTAGAAATGTTAAAGAGAAATGTTGCACGGACACTAAAAACTGGCCATGGTTGGTTTACTGGTGAGGATGGGTCTAGTTCCTGGCAACGAAGTGAAAAGATATTGAGTTATACTTACAGCCTGCACTATCAATGAATTCCGCCGCTAAAATGCATCACACTTCTTCTTTAAAGCAATAAATATTTACTGCGCTGCTTTATACTAGGTAGATTTTCACCTTCAAGCTTGAGTATGTAGAGAATTCAACCTACTGGAATGTTCCAAATGACCCAGTTCAATGAACGTAGCCTTCCATGTCTGGCGATATTGCCACTTTCAGTCACGCCAATTATTCTAAGCGGCTAAATCTCTCAACAAATGAACTAATGTGCTAATTGGTACCCCCTTTTCTTTTCTAGTACCACCGCATGTCTTTAAATTGTTACAGTCTTTATCCCTTCTTTTTCCGAACAAAAGTTGTAATGAGCGTGCGTTGAAAAAATGGCCCACCAGGTGGCAGTGCAATATGGCGCCTGCTTTATTTATGGGCTGTAGGAGACGATTGATACCAAAAATAAAACAAAGATGAGAGGTATGTGCGGAATAACTTTTGGAATAAAAAACTAGCGCCTGATTAACTTTAAATTTACAGCTGCGGTATCAGAGAACTCCTTTGCCTCGCTCAACTACTCCTCAAGTTCATTTTCTTAAGTGCGCACCTCTTGAATTCAGAGAGATATCACTGTACTACCTATTGGGTAATACTTTTATCCAATATTTCAAACACGAGTACTCCCAACGTTATGCAGTAAATTACTTGAATAATTATGTAATCTTTTAGTTCAAGGAAGTTTGTAAATAACTCACTCACATTTCTCCTTTAACAGACTTCACAGAGGTTTTATTTTTTCCTTTTCTTAACTCATATATTCATCTTGTGAAAAACAAACACCTCACGATGTCATACTTCAACTTCTTCAGGGGTGAGTTATCCAGCCGAAAGATTCACTACTTGGGACAGCTTCTCAAATCAGCCCTTGCTCCCTATCAGCAACCAGTCGGGTTGAAGACTGCCCAAATCTTGTCACGAAGACGGTAGATGTAGAGTGCACTGTTACTGACGGATCCCGTCTTCGACACAACGGACAATGAAAGAAGAATGTGCCAGAACTGCTCTGCCCCGACAGTCCAGCTCAACTCCTCCTCAACGCCAACAGCAGTGGTTCCTCCTCACGCGCTCCACCTCAGCGTCTTCTCTCACAGTTGTGACAGATCCGTGTTCCGCTACGGGACAACTCTCACCCAATCGCGTCACACCCAACTGTCCCAGCTCTACCTGCTGCTGCTTCCTGATATGTTGCTTTCACCACCGCAAGATACTCCAAAGGGACACTGGTTACCAGATCCACCGACGCCAGTCAGACTTCAAACGAGGAGGGAAGGTTCCTCTCCTCCACACGGCACAAGGTCACTTTCACCGAGGCCACACACCCGACTTCCTTTAACGTTCCGGAAGCGAGAACCCCACGTCCCCCAAGGGAACACCTCGATGAGTACAGCCTGTATTGCCGGTATGTCCACTGTCCTGTGATCTTCAATCATCAACTGGGTGAGTCTTCCTTTTCACTTCAAAACTCCGCACAAGCATCAAATTTATCCAGGGGGGAAGGCACCACACTGACCCTGGCTGAGCTCCGCGTCCTCGTCGCCAGAAATGTAGTAAAGAATCACTACTCAAAGAAGGTTCCAAGATTGAATTTTATTCAGTCATATGTAAACAGGTGCTCCCAGCTTGGCGGCTACTCTCACTACGAACATTCTAACTCGCGCTCCCGGAGGCAGAGCGGACCTTACCAAGTGGGGAGAGGGGTGGGTAACGGGGAAGTCACGGCAAGTAAGGTTACAACAGTGTGTTTTCCACAATCCCTAGTGCGCCTTGAAGACCGAGTTGGCAGCTGCAGCCAGGGAACGAGGCTTCCAAAACCAGGAAACAAACCCATGGGCGAGAGGCTCCAGAACTCTCAGGCGTGCCACATCATATTGAAAACATAAGCAGACAAAGACAGTGATAGGGGGCCCAAAATAATCTCGGGAAGGGAAGCAGTCCAGGAGCCCTTAACACAGAGCACCTGTGAAGGCCAGGCCTCGCAGGGAGCAAGGACAATCATCCACAAGGGAGGGACGCCCTGAACTAGGGAAGCATAGACTGTCAACTCTTGGAAATGAGAGTTAGTGAGATAGGCTGTGCCTAATTAAAAAAATACCAAGAGCAGGGGCCCAAAGATTTTCTCAGGGGCCCACTGCAGGAGCAGCCGAATGCTGGAATGGCTAGACTTGTGGAAAAATAATGTCTGTTTTTCCACCCCACCCCCCAACACTGCTTGTTTCTTTATCTCTCTCTCATGGGTGCATTTTCTTTTAAGCTTTCTCCTTTTTTACAGTTTTCCTATCCCTTCTTTTTCCGCCTTTATCTCGTATTCAGTCTGAATAATGAAAAATGTGTCCCATTCCTCTAAAAAAAAGAGCAGGACACCATGTTTACAATCCAAGGCTATCAAGTGTGTTTATACAAAGTGGTCCACTTAGACATATCAAGACTACAGCTCCCAGAATGCACGGAGTGGTTAAATCACAATAGCTGCCATGGTTTCAGATTGCTATGTGTGACAGTTTCATCATTTAAATTTAATTATGAGTCCGCCATCGCAGGCGTTTGCACCAGTCTTAAGATCTTCTTAGAGTTTCTCTATGCCTAAATGGGTCTAATTTCTGATATTTATATGTTTACCTCGTATTCATTGCTTGATTTTTGTTTGAAAGAAAGTGTCAGTCATACTTGTTGAAACTTCACTCATAATTACACTGTAATTATGAAAATGTCACATTTAGTAATCTGAAACCTTGGCAGCTGTGCAGCGTGTAATTACACGCTGTGTTTTTAAACTTGCTCTACTCTTTTGTTAGTAAAGCGTGGTGCAGGGAAGACTGTGGGCTTTTGTTTAAGTATTCATGTTAATCACAGCTCGTAAAGGGGCTGTGATTAACATGAATATTTAAACAAAAGCCCACAGTCTTCCCCGCACTGCTCTTTACTAACAAAAGAGTAGAGCAAGTTTAAAAACACAGCGTGTACTTACACGCTGTGTTTTTAAACTTGCTCTTCTCTTTTGTTAGTGAAGCGCGGTGCAGGGAAGACTGTGGGCTTTTGAGTATTCATGTCAATCACAGCTTGTGAAGGGGCTGTGATTAACACGAATACTTAAACAAAAGCCCACAGGGCTGCGCCAAAACCATACAGCGAGTGCCCCAAGCCAGCCTTATCTGCACTCCTGCTGGCAAAACATCATCAAGAAGTGCTTTTCACGCTGCTCGCCTTTTAAAGCGTTGGCGCGAATTATCTCTCGGGATGTGACCTGTGTGTGCGCGCTCCATACACCGGAGTGTGCGCTCACAGGAAGAGAGATGCGTGCGCACCTTATTGGGAACAGTGGCGTGGGGGACAGTATTTTGTGCTGGGAGAAAGGGGGGAGCTGCATACCATTCTTTCTTCTCAAACATATAGTACATTCTAAAGCTGCTCTTCTTAGAGCACGTCAGTCTGTTTGGCTGCACAGTTAGCTGGTAGCAAGAGAGAGAACATGCATTTACAATGCAATGGTCTCGGCATTCTTAAAGTTAGAGCTATTGGCATTTCTCATGACATTATTTTTAGTTATGTTTTTGTTTTTAAAACATAAATAAATGACATTGTCATTTACAATGCCAATAGCAGGGCAGGAGAGCAAGCACAACGAACGAGGGGGCAGGACAGCAAGCACAACCAACTAGGGGGCAGGAGAGCAAGCACAAGCAACGAGGGGGCAGGACAGCAAGCACAAGCAACAAGGGGGGCAGGAGAGCAAGCACAACCAACGAGGGAGGCAGGAGAGCAAGCACAACCAACGAGGGGGGGGCAGGAGAGCAAGCACAATCAACGAGGGGGGGCTGGATAGCAAGCACAACTGTTATGTGGGAATCTAGGACCCTAGTGTATCTTTTCCCGATTCATGCCCATATATAGGTATGAACCATCCAGTCCTTAGATAGGCATAAAGAATCATTGACTTATTTAGTTATAGCTGGTGCAGCCCTATTACGGCATGGCTACTTCCACTAAACTCAGAGAATCCACATTGATTTTGTGGTAAAACCAGCCCTCAGCAGTCAGGAACCTCCCCCTGCTTGAATACTGATTTATCCAAGAAATCCGGGAGTTTTCAAGGAACTAAGGCACTAGTGACGATATTATGTCCAATATTACGTCAGACTCGGTATCTTCAGGGGTATAAATATGCATACATTTGCCCAGTCAAACACATGGTGGTTCCGGAGCAGATCGACTAACTACTTGCCCGACAGCCCTGCTGATGCAAGTGCTGAAGGAAGCCGACCCTCCTACGGACGCACTGAAAAGGCGCTGTCTTTTCTACTGCCGAGAAATCCAGCTCCAGTGTTTCCAGGCTACCCTTGCGGGTTGCTGAGTGATCGAGTCCCGAGAAAAAGATACAAGACCTCTATCATTCTAAAACCAAGGTACGGAGCTGATTAAATCCCTAGAGAATTCTTGAACAGATTCTTGGCAGAGAAATACTAAACTTAAACTACTCCTCACTTACTCCTCCCTCGTACTAGGCTTAGGTTAGGTACACTGGGGTAGGTGTGCGTTAGAAGCACCAGTTGAGTACTTTTAGCCATCATTTTATCACTGTATGTATTTTATGCATTTTATGTATTCTATTTTTATGGCTTAGAAAACATATCATGCTTTTACAGTACTAGTTTATAATACTATTCGTATTATATGCCTCGTACTTCTTAACTAGCATTTCAATTGTAGCAGTGCATTTCTTATGCTTAAGAAATAAGACTGTTCAATAAATACTTTTATTGAAAACGCCCGTCTCTCTTTTTCTAAAGCAACTCTGGTGAAACTAAGCATGCACGATCGACTGAGTGAAATAGCTGTCTATTGTTTCCGCGACTCTAGAGATACGTTTCATTCGGGGGAAACAAAGTTGTCATGTTATATGGTTGTCAGAGACTAATCCCTTCTTGTTTATTCGAGAAAGTTTCTAGTGACCTCTGAGCTAGCTGGCACTTACAATTAAGTCTAATATATTTGGCAGAGACGTAGTCGACTTCAGTCCTACGTCTAAGCTGCAGGGTGTATTATTCCAATGCGCAGAGCCTATTGGGAATATAGCAACTACACTACATGGCGCCCAACATTTGGTAAGGCGATAATTTAACGCTAGATACTAGAGTAACTCAGTCGTGCTTTTCACACAGACCCCTTTTTCCCGAAAAATACTCCAATAGACGTCTGGAGTGGGTAAAAGGTTAATATCCGCCGAAACTGAGTAGGACGAAAATCCTATGTATTCGTTTTTGGTTAATTCAACGTTGAAGTATACAGTGTTACAAAATATTGTGCACCTAATCTTTGTTTCCTTGAAACTTGTTCTGCAAACTTTCATTAAACAATGTCGATTAACGGCGACAACAATGCAACCGGTGGAGCTGCAGTAAATGCAAACCAACCGGGTTCAGACGTTACAGGGTTTAATGAAGACGACGATGATGCTGTAATCATCTCGGCAAATATAAGGAAAACCATAACTATAAAACGTATAGAAAATGGGGTATCATCGAGAGGTGGTAAAGTTATATTTGTAATAGAGGCACATGAATATCGGCAGACAGAGGTATTCTATTCATGGATTACTTTTCCACAAGCAAATCAACACGGGAGTTCCACTACTACAAAGCAGAGGAACCTCCAGCGGAATACGTTCCTTTCGAGGACGTTGAAATTCCACTAACTTACCAAGAGCATCAGCTCTGGTTTAATGGCGCCCTAAAACATGAAAATCACACTACCAGGCTTGGTCCACTAGGTAGACCAGGAGCTACATGGCCAGTACTAGCCAGCTATACACCTCATCCAGACATTGAAAGGATGTCAGATGTAGAATTATTAGCTCAGCTAAAACAATTAATTAAAATACATAGACAATTGGTTCAATATGTCATGCGGACATTAACAGTCCAACCTGCTATAAGAATTCCACAGCACACCCCTCACCAGGGGAACACAAATAAAATCACACCACAGACTATACAGTCAGTCATTGATAAACTACCAGCGAAACGAGAACAGATTCTGTTCTGGTTAGCACAAAAAATTACTCAAATTGAGGCAGTATTTCCTGATAGTACACCTCATGAAAAACACAAGATTCTGACAATCTGTTTACCCATGGGGTCCGGTAGCAGGAGACGCTAGGCGTTGTAGCACACCAGGGAGGTATTCGGCTTCTCCTGGTGGGCCCGATGATGAAGCATGTCACCACCCAGGGTGGTGAGTGAGGGCTTCCTGAAAAATTCCCACTGATTTCCAATGTGACTCATTCTGGGTGATTCTTCCTTCTCTGTGTCTAGTGCTTATACACAATTCTTTACCACACTCTTTAGTTGTTTAACAATATCCCTGCTTGACACATTACCCCCGTACTTATGGGCAAAGACCGACTCAGACGTAGGACGCATGATGATTGACCCTGTGCATGTGACTGTACGACAGGACGCTACGCTCCCAAAACTCCCACAGTATTGGATATCACCCGAAGGCGAGAAGGCATTGGTAAAGATCATCCAGTCCCTAGTGGATGCAGGAGTGGTAGAGGGAGTAGTCAGTAATGTTTGCAACAGCCCTATCCTACCCATTGTAAAGAAGCAAGGTGAGGGAGATGAGAAAGCGTACCGCTTCATCATCGACCTAAGAGAGGTTAACAAAGTAGTCGTACCTCAGTACCCCGTAGTCTCTGACATCACCACCATTCTGACCCTGATTCCGTCCACCGCCACCACCTTTACTGTAAATGATCTCAAGAATGCTTTCTTTTCTATCCCCATTCACCCAGACAGCCGCTACCTCTTCGGCTTCACCCTAAAATCCCGCTCATACAGATTCTGTAGAGCACCCCAAGGCTACACTGAAAGTCCCAGCATCTACAGTCAGGCCCTCAAAAGACAGCTAGACGCAGTACAGCTACCGGATGGAGTGGTGTTAATACAGTATGTAGATGATATCCTTCTGGCAGCCGATAACCACTCCACTTGCAGTCACCACTACCATCCAACTCCTACACTTCCTCGCAGAGAATGGTCACAAGGTCTCCAGGAAGAAATTGCAATTCTGCCAACCCCAAGTAACATACCTAGGCCACCTCTTGTCCAAAGACGGGAGGAAACCTACGCCCGAGAGAATTCAGACCATTTTGGAAACACCCGTCCCTAAGAACCAGAAGCAAGTCCGCTCTCTAGTAGGCCTCACCTCATTCTGTCGACAATGATTGCCAAACTTCACCCTTATTGTTAAGCCCTTACTTTCCCTTCTGGCCAAAGATGTCCCCTTTCCACTCCCTTGGACCCCCAAATGCCAATCCTCCTTCAAAGAATTACGAGATGCCCTTTGCTCAGCACCAGTTCTAAGAACCCCAGACTACTCCAAGCCCATCTCCCTCTACACTCACGAAAGGGAGGGATGCGCTTTATCTGTTCTAACTCAATCCATCGGTCCCAAACAACGCCCTTGCGCTTACTTCTCTGCCACTCTTGATCCCGTAGCCAGAGCTTTCCTTTGCCTGCCTGCCTTCGAGCTGTAGCCGCCGCTGCTGTCTCTATTCGACAGAGTGAAAGAATCGTGCTTTCAAACTCCCTCACAGTGTTAGTACCCCACTCGGTTGACACCCTCCTGAACCAGACTAGGACTCAGCATCTGACTAGCGCACGACTGACTAGATTCGAGTTGACTCTACTGGCATCCCACATAACATTGAAAAGATGCACCACCCTGAATCCGGCCACCCTGTTACCCCTAACTGAGAACGATCCCAATGTGACTCCTATACACAACTGTGTGACCCTCACGGACAAACAGACGAGGAGTAGAGTTGATCTCCGAGACACTGCCTTCCCAGAACCAGACGGAGAGCTATGGGTAGATGGCTCATGCATCAAACACCCGACGGCACCACTTCAGCTGCTTATGCAGTTACCACAGCCCGAACCGTAGTTGAGACAGCTCGTATTACACAACGATCCGCACAGGCGGCAGAACTGATTGCCCTCACACGAGCATGTATCTTAGCAGCAGGAACGACAGACAACATATACACCGACAGCCAGTATGCCTTCGGGGTGGTTCACCATTTTTGGCTCTTATGGAAGGAAAGAGGATTCTTGATCTCACATGGCACACCGATCTTACACGGAGATCTAGTCTCCGCCCTGACTGAAGCAGTCCTCCTCCCCAAACAACTAGCTGTGATCAAGTGCCAGGCACACAAAAGGGTGACGGACATTGTAGGGCAGGGAAACGCACTGGCTGACATCACTGCCTGAACCACGGCCGAGAATAGGACGACTACACGCATGTATGTGACCAGGTCACAAGCAGAAAAGTGGAAGGACGCTCGGGAGACTATTAGGGACATTCAAACGGCCAGCACACCACACAAATTGACTGAATGGGCACGGGTGGGACTAAAAGACGATGAAGGCTGCTGGTGGACGAAAGACGCAAACAAATGGTTGTTACCCAATTCCTATCTGATTCCCATACTGACCATGACACACTCCCCGGCACACATAGGATCTGCTCCCATGGCTGAACTTGTTTCCAGAATTTGCCACAACGACAAAATAGCAGACGCAGCGAAACACTTAGTTCAACAATGCCTGATATGTCTGCAACATAACCCAGGAAAAGGGACTGTAGTACCTCGGGGAGGGTTTGGGATCCCTGACCATCCCTTCGAAGTCCTCCAAATGGACTACATTCAGCTAGAAAAATGCCACAGTCTGAAATACGTACTCGTCATTGTGTGTGCGTTCAGCAAATGGGTAGAAGCTTATCCCACGCGGTACAATACCGCCATCACTACTGCAAGGGTGTTATTGAAAGAATTCTTCCCACGTTATGGCCTTTGTCGAATTTTGTGGAGCGACAACGGCCCCCACTTCGTAGCCGAAGTTATCCAACTTATCTTGAAAGGGTTGGGTGTAAAACAAAAATTTCATGCAGTCTTCCACCCCCAATCTGCAGGCCTAGTAGAATGACATAACGCCACACTGAAACTCAAGCTAGCAAAGATAGTTGCCACCACAGGACTGAAATGGCCAGACGCCCTCCCACTGGCATTGCTATCAATGCACTCCACTCCTACCAAACACCACCTGACCCCATATGAGGTTGTCTTTGGCCGACCCATGAATTTCTGGGCCGCACCAAAGCCAACATCCATCCATGACGTACCGGACATCCTAATGTCTGATTATCTACATAACTTGACAAAAACGCTAACTGTTATCCACCAACAGGTGCAGCAAGGCATACCAGATGCATCCAGGGGCCCCGGACACGACATCCAGCCCAGAGAGTTCATCTTGATTCGAAATTTCCAAAGGACGAAGAGTCTGGAACCCAGGTGGAGGGGCCCCTGGCAAGTCTTGATCACCACGCGAACTGCACTCCGAGTGGAAGGGAAACGAAATTGGCTGCATGCACATCACTGCAAGAAGATATCACCGACCCTGACAACAAAGGAAGACGTGGACACCCAAGAAGAGCTCCTGAACAAAGACAGACCATCCCTGAGTTGCTACCCTAACACAGAGACACTGGAGTTGACAGAATTTCCAGATCCCACTGTGCCCTCCAGAGAAGGGTACAACTTACGTCGAAAGGAGAGTGCTTCGGCCAAGCAGGCCACTGACTCAGTAAAAAATCTCAGAGCGGTAGCCTAACACTACTAAGGTTATCAGGAGAGAAGCTAGACAAAGTTTGTGGTCTTGCCCGTCAACTAGCCTCTTGAAGGTGATGGAAGCTCCCAACAAGAAGATGATGGAAGCGCCCGACATGAAGGTGATGGAAGCAACCGGACGTCCAAAGACCCACTACAAAGACCCAAAGACTGACAAAATGCATAGCTCAAAGACAATTGCCCTTTTCATCGCTCTTCTCTTTTGCCTCCTCCTCATGGCCACCTTCTGGATTGTGGAAGAAAGTGCACCCGCCCATGAGACTTTGATACCCACTGTGCAACCCACCACCAAGAGAGAACACTATCTCATTTCATTTTCACCCCAGCTCCGAGAAAGACGCAAGGAGTTCTGGAACAATTCATTCGTGCAGTTGCTACACCAACACAACCTTGCCAAAGCAAGCAGCCACCAAACTCACACAATGGATCACCCACAGCGCGGACAAACTAGCACCCTTGAAAAACCACCAGATCAAACAAGGTATCAAAAAGGCCTCCTGGTTCAACGATAACCTCAAGAAATCCAAGAAGTTATGTTGTACCCTCGAAAAATCCTGGAGAAAAAACCCAACCACTCACAACCTAACCACCTTCAAGGACGCCATCCGCAAACACCACCAACTGATCCGATCCACAAAGAAATCAGCACTCAAGGACTGACTCGACAACAACGGCCACAACAGCAAGGAACTATTCAACATCGTCAAAGAATTTTCCAACCCCATCGCCGGCACCAACGACATCACTCCCTCCCAAGACCTCTGCGACTCTTTATCCTCCTTCTTCCACAACAAAATCGCCGACATACATAACAGCTTTGATAACCAGCCCAAAGATCAGACCACTCCACCCACCTCCGAACCAAAACAGCACTCTCACAACCTTTGCGCCTGGAACCCAATCACTACTGAAGACACTATCCGCCTGATGAACTCCATCCACTCAGGCTCTCCAACCGACCCATGTTCCCACCACATTTTCAACAAAGCAGACTCCATCATCGCACCCCATCTCCGCGATGTCATCAATTGCTCCTTCAACTCCGCTACCTTCCCGGAAAGCTGGAAACATGCCGAACTCAGCGCCCTCCTAAAGAAACCCACAGCAGACCCCTCTGATCTTAAGAATTACCGCCCCATCTCACTCCTCCCTTTCCCGTCTAAAGTCATTGAGAAAGCCGTCAATAATCAGCTCGCCGCCTTCCTCGAATCCAACAAATCCCTCGACCCTTCACAATCCAGATTCCGAGCCAAACACATCACCGAAACTGCCCTCATCGCAGCTACAGAGAACATCCGAACACTACTAGACAACGGAGAAACAGTTGCCCTCATCTTACTTGATCTCTCCGCAGCCTTCGACACAGTCTGTCATAACACCCTCATACAACGCCTCAGCAACGTCGGAATACAAGGAAAAGCTCTGGACTGGATCGTCTCGTTCCTCGCAGGAAGAACCCAGAGAGTCCGCCTCCCTCCATTCAAATCAGAGGCCACCGAAGTCATCTGCGCCGTACCACAAGGATCATCACTCAGTCCTACCCTCTTCAACATTTACATGAGCCCCCTCGCATCCATCGCACGACAACACAACCTCAACATCATCTCCTACGCAGACGACACCCAGCTGATCCTCTCCCTCACCAAAGACCCAAACACCGCCAAAACCAATCTACACGAAGTAATGAAAGAAGTAGCCGATTGGATGAAGAACAGCCGTTTAAAACTAAACTCGGACAAAATGGAAGTCCTCATCTTAGGATCAACCCCCTCTGCCTGGGACGACTCATGGTGGCCACCGGCCCTGGGTACAGCACCCATACCTACAGATCACGCACGTAACCTGGGCTTCATCCTAGACTCCTCCCTCTCGATGACCAGACAAGCCAACGCCGTCTCATCTTCATGCTTCAACATCCTACGTATGCTCAAAAAAATATTCCACTGGATTCCCACCGAAACAAGAAAGACAGTCAACCACGCACTGGTCACTAGTCAACTGGATTATGGAAATACCCTTTACGCCGGAACCACAGCCAAACTACAGAAAAAACTCCAACGCATCCAAAACGCCTCAGCCAGACTCATACTGGACATCCCCCGCCATGCTCACATTTCCGTCCACCTGAAAGACCTCCACTGGCTCCCAGTACACAAGAGAATCACATTCCGTCTCCTCACCCACGCACACAAGGCTCTCTATGACCTAGGACCTGAATGCCTCAACACACGACTATCCTTCTACACACCCACCCGCCAACTACGTTCATCCAATTAAGCCCTCGCCGCAATCCCGCACATCCATAGATCCACCATGGGAGGAAGATCCTTCTCCTACTTAGCAGCCAAGACTTGGAATTCTCTCCCCACTCACCTTTGTCTTACGCAGAACCACCTCTCCTTCAGAAAGCAGCTCAAAACCTGGCTTTTCTATAAGTAATGCACCCAACCTTCCTCAAGCGCCTTGAGATCCTCTGGGTGAGAAGTGCGCTATACAAATTATTGAACTTGAACTTGAACTACCAATACCATGAACTGCTGGATCTGTGGGCTGCTACCACAAGCAACTGAACATTCTATCCCTTTCACCCCCTCGCCTTTTTCAGTTCATGGGTCCTGCCTTGCCTGGCTGATACTCTTGCAAGAGAGTTACAAGGACAATGCAACATCTGGCGAAACCATTTCGCACTTCTACAATGAGTTCTGGCTGAATAAGACCGGAAAAACCTCTGCTCCCTTTTGCCCTTTGACACCCAACACCACCTTTCAAATGAACATCCCTGCAAAGGAACAAATTGAAATGCAGGTGTTCAACAATCCAGCCAGACCCACCTTCTCTTATCTCCGGAAGCGAACTGCCGCCACACTGACTGTGGCCCTATCTGTGGTGAACGTCTCAGGCCTTGTCTGCATTGAAGGTCATGGAACAAAATCAGTGGGTCACAGCTCCTGCCACATCACAAAGACCCTGCACACGACTGATCCACCCTCTTTTGTTGCCTCCACGAATATGTACTTCGTCTGTGAAACCAAAACCTACACCTGGCTCCCAAAGGGCTGGGAAGGCACCTGCTACATCGCTTTTGCCCTTCCTCCGACATATGTGGCACCAGCAAATCATCACCAACAAAAGCGAGCAAAGGACATTGAACAAGCAGACTCCACTGGAGCGCAATTCCTAGACGCAGTAAAGGGACTCGTTCCATTTTGGGGCCCGATGGCAAACAGCTGTGCCATCCGACATTTGACCCTGATGTGTTTTATCTAGGAACCCGATTCAATATTGTGACTTCATGCCCCTATACGGCTATAATCAATAATATCCCTATAATGGCATAATAATCAGAAGCCATATTTCAGTAAATCGCCCCTGCAGTCCAAGACACGGCAGAAGCTACTTACTTAGATTCCTAGAGAGCACACTGAGTTCTTTTGACACACCAAACCTCCAGCAACCTGGGAAAGCCCCGCTTGCTTTGTTTTGATTTGTAATAGAACTCCTGCGAGCACTGTAAGAACGGCCAGTTCTTAGTGACATCTTTATTGACGTCTTAAGTCCAAACCTTACGTCAAACTCGGCACCTTTCAGGTATAAATATACCAACGTTGCCTTAAGCAAACACACGGTGGGGATTCTGGAGCAGAGCAGCTAATCTACTTTCCGAGAGCCCAGCAGAAGCGAGAAGCCCACGGACGCTGCCCCTCCTCTTTGACGCGCTGAGACAGATGCTGTCTTTTCTCCTGCCGAGAAAATCCAGATCCGGCGTTTCCAGCCTACCCTTGCAGGTGACTGGGATATCGGGTCCTGAGAAGGAGATACCAGACCTCCTACATTCTATTCCCAAGGTACAGTGCTAACTAAACTCTTAGAGAAAATTCTTGAACAGATCCTTGGCAACAAACCTACTTAACTTAAACTGCTACTTACTTACTCCTTCCCACGTATTAGGCTTAGGTCAAGTACACCGGGGTAGGCGTATTTTAGAAGCACCAGTTGAGCACGTTAGCCTATGTATATATGTATATATGTTTTATCCGTTTTAAGGTGTCTTATGGCTAAGAAACCATATCAATGCTTTTACAGTATTATTTCATAATACTCCTTTTAGTGTACGTACTTTACTTTACATTAAGTATTGCAATTGTGGCAATTCATTTCTCTTGCATGAGAAGGAAGACTGCTCAATAAATAATAACTTTTATTGAAAACGCCCGTCTCTCTATTTCTCTGCACCCTGGTGAAATTAAATATGCACATCTGACTGAGTGAAATAGCTGTCTATTGTTTCACACGACTCTAGAGATTGACTCTTATTCTGAGGGAGCAAAGTTGTCATGTTTATGCGGTTGTCGGAAGCTGAATCCCTTCTTGTCTGAGCCAGGGAAGCTGATCACTTCCTATTCAGTCAAGAAAGTTTCCAGTGACTTCTGAGCTAGCTGGCGCAAACCTAAATTAAGTCTAACATAGTCAGTAGAGACCTAGAAGACCTCAGTCCTACGTCTAAACTGCTGTTTATGTTATTCCAATGCGCAGGGCCTATAGGGAAAATAGGAACTACACTACATGGCGCCCAACGTTTGGTAAGGCGATAAAACTAACGCAAGACGTTAGAGTAACTCAGTCGTGCTTTTTCACACAGACCCTTTCTCCCGTAAATACTCCAATAGATGTCTGGAGTGGGTGAAAGGTTAAAATCCGCCTGAACTTAGTAGGAAGAGATTCCTATGTAGAGTTTCTGGTTTAGTCAACGTTGAAGGATACAGTGTTCCAAAATATTGTGCACCTAATCTTTTGTTTCCTTGGAAGCCTGCCCTGCAAACTTTCATTAAAACAATGTCAGAAAACGGCGACAACAAAGAACCCGATGAAGCCGCAGTAGATGCGAATCAACGGGGTTTCGATGTTACAGGGTTTAATGAAAATGAACCGGGTGCAATTATCATCCCGGCAAACATAAGAAAAACTATAACTTTAAAACTTATAGAAAACGGACTGTCCTCACGAGGTGGTACAGTCATTTTCGTGATAGAGGCACACGAATATCGGCAGACAGAGGTATTCTATTCATGGATAAACTTTCCAGCGGCAAACGCTACAACACACGAATTCCACTATTACAGAATAGAGGAACCACCGGATGAATATACACCTTTCGAGGATATTGAAATACCACTAAATTACCAAGAGCACCTGCTCTGGTTTAAAGGCGCCCTAAAACATAATGATCACATCACCAGGCTCGGTCCACTAGGTAGACCAGGAGCAACATGGCCAGTTCTAGCCAGCTACACACCACATCCAGACATTGAAAAAATGTCAAGAGAAGAACTTTTAGCACAGCTAAAATTACTAATTAAAATTCACAGACAACTAGTCCAATATGTAATGCGGACTACAATAGTCCATCCAGCTGTTAATATTCCACAGCTGACCCCTCATCAGGGGAACACAAATAAAATTACACCACAGAACATACAATCATGTCTGGGAAAAACACCAGCTAAACAGGAACAAATTCCATTCTGGCTGGCACAGAAAATAACTCAAATAGAGGCAGTATTCCCGAATACTACCCCTATTGAGAAACACAGAATTCTGACTATCTATCTTCCAATGGGGGTCGCACCACATGTGGAGGACTGTGACACTTGGGGCACAGTCTTTGCTTCCATTTACACAAAAACACATGGTGTTCCGTCTCTGGCGGTAATACCAGATGTGCTAAAACAAATTCAGAATGAATACGGTCCAGAACCTGCTTTAACTCTTGGTATGAAATTACTGAAAGACTTCAAGCAGGTCTCGGCTATATTATTAGCCAACATAAAATGCGAAGCAGCATCTGTGGCGATCCGCAAAAAATTGAAAGAAACAGATGTAACAGATCAACCAATTGAGCTTGCCAGAATCATAGAAAAATGCTATGAAGAACTAGGTAGAGATAGTTTGGGTGGGAAACCGGTAAAACCCCAACTACTTGAAAATCCTGAAAAGATATTTATTAAAAATAATCTAAACACTCCTAAAAAGAGCTGGAATGGAAATAAACAACCCACTCCCAAAGAAAAAGGTTTCCAGTCCAGAGGAAGGTCTCCTCGGCGGAGAGAAAGAACTCCGAATCGAGAACACCAGTCTCCCCAAAGGGAGCCCTCTGAAAAAAGATACAACCTTAGAAATAGGGATAAATTGAAAAAGCCTGATAGATATCAAGATATTGATACACGTCCCTCTCGATCTTTTTCGCAGAAATTGGAAAGAAGAGGATGGTCAGAACACAGGGAAGAGCACGCCAAGTCCAAAGACAAGGAACCTGCTCAAAGTAAAAAATTACAATTCCCAAAAAAGAAGGTAGGCAGTGAAATTAAATATGCACATCTGACTGAGTTAAATAGCTGTCTATTGTTTCACACGACTCTAGAGATTGACTCTTATTCTGAGGGAGCAAAGTTGTCATGTTTATGCGGTTGTCGGAAGCTGAATCCCTTCTTGTCTGAGCCAGGGAAGCTGATCACTTCCTATTCAGTCAAGACATTTTCCAGTGACCTCTGAGCTAGCTGGCGCAAACCTAAATTAAGTCTAACATAGTCAGTAGAGACCTAGAAGACCTCAGTCCTACGTCTAAACTGCTGTTTATGTTATTCCAATGCGCAGGGCCTATAGGGAAAATAGGAACTACACTACAACCCAGGCAGTTGAAACGACTATGAACATCACAGCTGGCATCCTCACGAACAACACAGCCGAGCTTCAGGTGGTCCGCCTGGTGGCTCTTCAGAACCGCCGTGTTCTAGATGTGGTTCTAGCTGTTCGTGGAGGAGCATGCCGCATCATCGGATCTAGCTGCTGCACCTACGTGCCGGACAACTCGCCATCAGTCTACAAGGCAATTGAACATCTCCACAGACTCTCCTCCGGGGTTCACCAAGAACAAGAAATATGGTCGTTTGGGAGCTTGTTCTGGAGTACTGTAAAAGACTGGGGGTGGAGGTTGTTTATGATCATATTGATACCAATTGTAATAATATGTGGATTCTGCCTGGGTAATCAATGCTTGCCGCTTCTGTGCTCACTTTTTGCAAACTGTATCTGCCCTAAGACTCTGGACTTTGAAACTGAACGAATGAAAGCTTTATATGAAGTGGAAATCCGTAACATATTGGGGATAAATACAGACTGACAAGCTGGTTAGATATGTTAAAAGGGAGGACTGTTAAGATCTAGTTTGCAGCGTGAACATTATCGGCGCCATCTTGTCCCTTTTCTAAGCCCATACGTGTGCGTAAGCGGCAATCATTTTGAGTACCATGGCCTCTTTGCCCATTGCCGATCGTCAGCGCATCTCTCTGACCTCGCAAGCATCCCTCGCACACTGACAGCCCCCGCACTCACATGCCCGGGCCATAAACCACCCCTTCAGCGCGGCCCTGCCTCGGAGCCACATCCCGTTCCAAACCAACACCTCCCTCCATCCCTTTCATGACCACGGATCCTTTTGATAACCCCCTTCCTCCATGCCCGATTGTCCGAACTGATCCCAGGCCATCACCTAGCCCTGCGGATGTAGTTTATTGCGCCTACTGTAAAACTCACCCCTCTTCAAAGGAGCTAAGATTAATCAATGTCTCGACCCCATGAGATCCGATCGATCGCACACATTCCGGGAACCGGCGGAATGTCCAGCTGCGCGATAGTCATCACCTGCTGAGATTGGGGTAGGGACTTCTACTGTAGATATGTGTGGGAACGGGCCTGAAGCGGGGATTCCGAGGATGTCTTTCCTTACATCAAAGCAATTGCAAGAATGTGCCATATGTAATAAACTGCAATAAAAGTCATAAACCTGTGTATAAGAGGCCAGACCTCGGAGATGCGGTTAGAGCACCTCGAGACGATACCCTGTTTGTCTGATCTGACATGTTCTGTTCCGACGGAATTAAACTTTGTTTCCTGTTTTCCAGTTTCCAGCGCCTGCCTCTTTATTTGATAATCCTCGAATGATATGAGAGGCGATTAACGCCAAGCAGCGTCTAAAGGTTATCAATAGGAACTGCTTTTTCCACAGGGGGGGTTCCTCTGGCAGTCCCTGGCCATACACGAGCAGCTGTCTTTCCAAATACACACTGACCCCGGGAGGGAGAACTCGGGGAAAAGGGAGGAGTTCCCCAGTCAACACGTTGTGCCCTCAACACTCGAGGCGCGGGCATGCACAGCAAGGTATAGACCACCAACCACGCTGAAGCTCTCCACCAGCAGGCGAGGAAAGCGAGGCCTAAGTCGTAGTGTAAGGCCATCGCATCTGCAGTGTGCAACCAGATCCTGTAGTGGTGAAGACTGTCTTCAATGATACATAGAGATACTTCTCAGTGGTGGACCAAACAAATCAACATAACAGCAACCTCACCCATTTTGGGGAAAGCCTAACTTTGTGTGTCCCTACCTGCCGCTGAAGAAGCCTGCATTCCCTCATGCTGCCGGCCCCGCTGCCTTAACAATCTTGACTGCGGCAGCAATGCACATTCACAGCGCCACCTAGCGGTCATGTGTTAGCACTGCAACCAACCCAGGCTATTAACACCTGCAGTTTTCAATGATGAAAGAAAGATACGAATACAAATAAAGAAGCCACACAGCGTGTATGACAGCCCTGCAAAGCTCCTCTCACATTGTGTAATTGCCCACAGTACAGAGAGTGGCTTCCCCTTTCACCAACGAACTGCCGCATGATCCCCAGTCTGAGAGGGGTGGTGGTGATGGAGCAAGGATTCGCACGTAAAGCGACTTGCTCCCACTCATGAACCTCGTTTAATGTATAATCATATTAATCCAACTGTTCGTCATTCATTTTGCATTTTTCCCAACACGCGGGTGTCTCCAAGAGGCTTGCCTGTGTGTCTTTTCATACTAACAAAGCTTGCACTAGAAGAAACGGCTGCTTCGCTGAAATTCAGTCTGCGCATGCGTCAGTCATACCCATGTGATGTGACGCACTCGCATTCTGGAGGGAATCTGTGCTCATGCGCACTATTGCAAACATGGCCGCTTGTCTCTCACCACGCTCTATGCTTTTAATCGCTGCTTTCGCCTATCTGTCCTTTCGCACTAAAATGTAATACTATAGAAGTTATAAAGTAAGGGGTGTGTTTAGTTTTAGCCTGGTATACAGTGTGCTCATTTTATGCATGACTTTAATTTGTTTTCGCTTACTTTTCATGTATCGTGTCTCTGGGGCTGGGAAAATCGGGAGTGGAGCCATACTTGAGGCTCTGCTGGGCTCCGTCATGTGACCGGGGAAAAACTCCACTGCGCAGAAGCTGAAACAAGCCAGCTGGCTCCTGAAGCCCAATGCGCCTGAGAAAGCTCCTCCGAGAGACAGAATCTCACCTTGAAAGAATCAACACTGTTGCTACCTACTATGAACTGCATTGTAGTACTGTATTTTCTATGATGGGAACGTGAACCCAAGGGGCGGATAATGAAAATTAAATATGCATTATGTGAACTCTGAATTCTAGGAGGTGACATTGTCCAGGCCACCTCTTTTGACCAATCATAATATGGGAAGCTGTCACTTGCAACATTGGTGGGTGGTCTAAGGGTCCCCAAAGAGTATAACTGCCCTAGTTTAGCTTAGGAAAATTGTCCGACTTGTCCGAATAGCAGACCTGTCACTGACCCTACGAACTCTATAGGTGATCCAATCTTGAGTGCTGCGGAGCACTCTGTCCATACTTTCCACAAACTCCTAGGGGTGGAAATAGTCTTAAGTGCTGGCGGAGCACTTTGCTGGGAAATTCGAAAACCCAATCGGGGTTACTGGCGGATTACTTGCAGAAAGGGGCAACGCAGGCGTCGCTTCTGAAGCTGTGGGTGTTGGTCGTGCCTTGGTGGGTCCAGTCCTGTACCTAATCCTGAGGGGTATCCTATCCCGACTGTCCGTGAGCTGTACCTGCTCGCATTCTGGCATTCCTTTTATGAGGGTCCTTGTCCCCATCCTTCCAAACTGACCCGTGGCCAGGGTTGGTCTTCATTCTGAATTAGGTAATTATCAGACTGTGGGTTTGCGTCTCTCTTTCTCTCTCTCTCTCTCTCTCTCTCTCTCTCTCTCTCTCTCTCTCTCTCTCTCTCTCTCTCTCTTTCCGTTTTTCTTAATAAAGCACTCTTGCCTGTGATATTGCTCTATCACCTTGAAAGCGAGTTATATGCAATTGTTTATTAGATTGTTCCACTTCTCTCCCCACCTTTAGAGAATTGCCAAACTGTCATATTTCATTAGTATGTTCCCGTTTTCCCTTTTCCCTTAGTATGATTGCCGTGAACTTAGCAAGATAGCATAGATAAATGGTATAGTTCCCGTTCATATCCCAGGTCCTAGTGTAACATTGCAGTGATTAGTTGGTTCCTAATACTCTTACCCATAGTGTTCCCATATACTCAAATGGTCCTTGCTTTAATTCACGGATATATTCTGGTTGTGATTTTAATGCTTGATGTGTTACTTTGTATTCTGCTAATTCTGACATATTCACTTTGAAATTCTTCTATAAACTCTTAAACTTATCAGGTGTCTGTGGTTATTTTATGGTACAGTGTGGACAATGTATTTTAGATTATAAGGTGTATTCTTTTCTAGGACCTCTGTCACCTGTCCTCTGATAGCTCCTGATCCGTTAGGAGTAACGTGCCTGTGGTATGTCCGGTACAGGATCAACAGTGGTGAGAAGTCACCCCCCGAATTACTCATAGTAGCGTGAATAATCTCACCCGGTTCACGCCAAACACGAGTCATTGGTTTAAATGTGCACGCCAGGGCCCAGTGCGTGTGAGAATTAGGAAACCCAGTGACCCGGGTGAACTGCGCGCTCTATCAGTAATTTTCTGGTTAGCAGAGGATGGTTAGGACTAGTTAAGATAGGTAGACAGGGTAGTTGATAAACAAACCGTGAAAATAAAATGTGCTGCTGATTTTCTACTGTATTGGTTCAAATATTTTGAAATGTTTTAAGGATTTATATATAAATGTACATGATTTTTGCATTACTGCTATAAATGTTACATGTCATATTAACCCAGAACTGTTTGTAAGCGTTCAGTGTAGTCTGAATCCCCGGGGAGGTATATAGCTAACGGTGAGTAGAATCCGATTAGCTGGAAAAGTCACGTGTTTTTGAGTCATTAGTGTAGGGTGAAGAAATACCTGGAAACACTAATTAGGATCTTTTTCAATATCTGAATAATTGATAGCCACGAGTCCTTTGTATAAACCTTCCCTTGTGATATCACCTAGAAAGGGTCACATGTGGGAGGAGTAATAGGGTCTCCGAGGCTTGTCTGGTAAGTAAGATAGTTCGCTGGTGAAATCCTGGCTCAGTACATATCCCCGACTAAGGTGGATGAGTCAGAAGAATAACGGGTTCTATGTTACTAGTGTGAAGGGACAGGCAAAGAAGTCTATCCAGAGTGAATGAAAAGTAGACAGAAGTGGTTTACTTGTAGTGAGAGAAAAATTTTCTACTTATTTAGAACACTCAAACATAGTGGCAGACGTTGTGTGTTAGTTACTAAGTTCTGCGCTCGCACTTTAGGAAGAGTTAAAAGTTTCCGTTACCTTGTGAAGGAGGGAGTCGGGCGGAAGGCTGCTCTGACGTCACTCCGTGCCGCGCTGGTATTGGTCAGAACAGCGGGTGTGTAGTGAAGCCGAATTTGTAAGGGAGGGGTGAGTGCCGGAGCGTGGGACTTGGTCTCGCGAAAGGCCGCGCACCCATTGGATAAGGATTTCTGTATTTGCAGTGTTGATTGGTTGCTACAAAATAAGAGTCGCGCTAGCATTGGAAGTACCAGAGTAAACAAAATTAATCAGGCCGAGTTAGAAGCGAGCCTGGAAAGGCACATGTGGTATCCTGAGTTCTTACCTAATCCACAGAACTCAGGCTTCTATAAGGAACAGATCTTACGAGGTAGACCACACATGATGTATGGAATAAAGAGAAAAATGTCATTTGCCGACAAGGTAAAGAATTTCTTTAAAACAGACAAACCCATTAGAACAAGAGAGGGTGTGATCATTCCTCCACCGAATACTCCTGCTTCATTCATGATGTTTGAAAAGGGGTATCATACCTGTGTATGGCTAGAAAATTGGGCAAAATATACTGCAGATGACGGAGTTCTAGCCTTTCCTATTGATGGTACCTTTAATGGTAGGATCCTGTTTAACTTAAGGACCCGCATGAATGAATTGCATCCCAGACCCAGATTGACCCAGTACGAAGCCTTAGAGGAGTGGGAGATTGAGGCTTTGGAGAGGGATAGACCCCGGATGGACAAGGGAGTGAGTAAATGGTATCCGAGGGTCCATAGAGAAACCAAAGAGCAGAAAATGAAACATTGGAGGCAGAGCATGATGACAGAGGGATTGTTTCCAATGATGGGGGTATCAGAACCAGGAAAAGGAAAGAGTAAAGAAAAGACCCATCACACTATGCCCATAGGGGACTCAGAAGATGAGCACCTAGAGGATTTATTGATGAAAAACCCCCCTCCCTATGCAGCTGAGTCTGAGCCTTTAAGTTCACCAAACCCGTTTGCCAAATATCCCAGGTGTCGGAGGGATAGCGAAACAGATGGAACAGGTACAGACAGTAAAACCAGTGAAGGGGATGGGTTTTGCAGACCAAAATCCACGGTCCCGAATTATCAGCCGTTTGGAGAGGGGCCACCCCGATTGGTTACTCTAACTGCCCCAAGTATTTACCCTCCCTTGGTACCTCAAGTATTGCATGATAATTCAGCAGAAAAGGTTTTACGAGAACAAGAAATGGAAGCCCTGGCCAGATAGCGAGATGATTTAGTCCGAACCATAGCCCAGATACATCCCCACCCAGACTCCCTGACTATCCCAGTAACCATTGGACCCGCTATTCCTCTTTATAGGGATGCCCTGGCTAGTCCTCGTCCTCCTGTTATCTCCCCAATAATGCCTACTCCTAGCATTCCACCCCCGAGAAAAGAAGTATTCATAGATGACGATCAAGAAAGTGAATGTGAATCAGTGGTTCTGATGGATTTGCCCATTAGGGAACCTAGGACTAGCATGTCGGGGGCAAGAAGTCAGAATAAGCCAAAAGAGGTCCTGATTGAAGGTGCATCTGGGGTTAGGAGTGCCACAGTAGTCTCACCAGAAGAACTAGACAGATGGACCAAAGAATTGGAGAAAGAGACCACTCCCCAGTCCAGACCACTAGAAATTTATAAACTAAGGATAGAAATAGAAGAAATGATGGCTGGAAACATAGGAGTAGAGCGCCTAAACTCGTACAGTGAAGAAGAGTTACTGTTTATCAGTAAAAATCTTACCCGAAATGCTAGGTTGCTCCATGAAAGGATAATGGACACAGCCACAGAAATGGGAATCGATGTTAGTCGCTCCAAAATCCTTCAGAAACCATACAGAGTAGACTTTTCAGACAAAGATTTGGAAAGCTTGAATGTGGTGGGAAAACAGATCCAGATAAAGGAATTGTTGAAGCTCTTGCAGAAGTGGGGAGAGGTGGGGAAATGGAGAACCCGGTGGGCAAAGAAAAAGGAAGACAGCAGGGCTAAGTCTCAGGCTTCAGAATTCGTGCTACAAGAAGTAAAGCCGACAGAAAAATTGTGCCCCATGAGAGAGGTCCCGGGAGGAAAATATGTACACGTCCCTTGGTCCCGACAGGATATTGTGTCATTTACAAATGACTTCCCGAAATTACGGGAGAAGCCTGTTGATTGGTACAGGCAGGTAGAACGCTTCATAAAAGTACAGAAATGTCTCTTGAAAGACCTAGACGGGGTTTTCGACATTGTGGTCCCTGTAGATCTATGGACCGAATGTAAAATAGAAATTGATTGGCCCAATGAGGAATATCCCAGAGATGAGAAAACAGGAGCTCCCTCACCTGATGTAATGAGGAAATATGACCAGGTCATACAGTACCTCAAGAAAAAGGTGCCCGCAAAAGAGACCGATTGGACCAGAATAGATAGAACCACCCAAGAACGTGATGAGACTGTACATTCCTTTTATGAAAGGTTACTGCAAGTATTCAAGACTTACAGTGGTATTGATAATGTGGACATGAAAGACATGACCCATTTCAGTTACAGATTCGTACTAGGATTAAGGCCTGAAATATCTCAATGGATCCGAGACAATAAAATAAGTTGGCAGGGAAAACCCATAGATGATGTCCTGAAGTATGCAAAATACTGCGAAGATGAAATCGAAAATAAAAAGAAGGCCCTCAAGGAGAAGGTGATGTGGGCACAAGTAAAATTGGCTGAACAGCAGGAAAAACAGTTAAGTAAATTGAATTCTAGTAATAATACTCAGAATACCACTACTGGGGGAGGAGGGAAGCCCCGGGCCAAATTAAGTCGGGAAGAGGCTATGAAAAAGTTCCCCTGCCACGGGTGTGGCCAGTTAGGGCATTGGAGAGACGAGTGTCCACACCTGCAGGCCGGTAACGCCCCTGTAAATGGTTTAAATCCACAGGTGCAGAAAGAGGGGACGAAAAGGAACCAGCAACAGGTAAAGCTACCTCCAGTACCTCGCGCTCCTAGACAGAATTATAAGAACCAGGGCCAGCAGAATGAAAGGGCAGAAATATGGGAGGGAGAGAATGGAAGCAATGCAGCAATTCCACAGTACCTGTTGAGTGATTCTTTCCTCTGTGATGAACAAGATTGACGGGGCCTGAGGGGGGAGGACAAGGAGTGCGTGCTTGGCGCCTCCTTGCCGGTAGACCAGACTGGACCATACATTGAAGGGAAGGTTGAGGGAAAAGACATCACCTTTCTGTTGGACACTGGTGCTACCCGGTCCACTGTGAGAACAGTGGATGTTCCTAACCTACCCCTCTCGGGAGAAGCTATCCAAGTAGTGGGCGTCTCAAATCAGATAATAAGTACTCCAGTAACAGAGCCTATGGAAATCTCCATAGGAAACTTTAAAGAAATGCACAGATTTGTGGTCTGTGATTCCAGTCCCGTGAACCTGTTAGGTCGCGATTTACTGTGCAAAATGAACTGTACCATCTATTGCTCATCAAAGGGTGTCGAGGTTCAGACCCCCGATGAAGATGGTTTGTACAAACTAATGTTAGTAAGACCCGATGCTGACATCAAAACCTTGTCAATTGAAGACTTGCCTGAAGAACTGCAGTTAAGAGTAGTTCCAGAAGTGTGGGATTTCTCAGGAAAGGATGTAGGCTTAATGGCAAATGTGGACCCAGTTAAAATAGCCATAAAGACAAATGCAGTATATCCAAAAACAAGACAGTACAAAATGAGTGCAGAAGTAAAGGCAGGAGTCGCAACTGAAATTACCCGATTGCTCGAAGCAGAAATCATAGAAGAAGTAATGAGCAGTCCCTGCAATTCTCCTATCATTGGGATTAAAAAGCCTAGTGGGAAGTACCGAGTAGTGCAGGACCTGCGCAAGGTAAACCAAATTGTTGTACCTTGCTGCCCCATTGTGCCCAATCCCGCAGTGATCCTGTATCAGATTCCTTGGAATGCAGAATGGTTCACTGTCATTGATCTGTGCCATGCATTCTTTTCCATTTCATTGCATCCAGAAAGCAAGTTCCTTTTCAGTTTTGAATTTGACAGCCATATCTATGTCTGGAATCGTGTCCCCCAGGGGTACACTGAAAGCCCCTCGATTTTCAACCAGATATTAAAAAAATGTCTTGAGACCCTAATATTGCCTGGAGAGTCCGTTTTGGTGCAGTACATAGACGACCTTCTAGTGGCATCCAAAACTCAAAATGACCGTGTCACCGACACCATTGCCTTGCTGAATCACCTAGGAAAGGGAGGACATAAAGTATCCCCTGACAAATTGCAGTTCTGTAAGAACTCAGTAAAATATCTGGGGCACCAGATAGAGAAAGGGATTCGAAAGGTCACCACAGAAAGGATCAAGATAATTAAAGCAATGGACCTACCCCGAACTCAGAAAGAGGTGAGGATGTTTCTAGGAGTTGTGGGGTACTGCAGACAGTGGATTGTGGGTTTCGCAAATCTAGCCAAACCTTTGATAAAAATGACCAGGAAAGGAGTGGAAGACCCAGTCGGTTGGGACAGCGAAAGCATGTCCGCATGGGTAACCTTACGAAATTGTCTATGCACCGCACCTGCATTAGGCATGCCAGACTATTCCAAGCGGTTCGAACTATTCTGTGACACAAGAGAAAATTGCGCACTCTCAGTCCTGACCCAGGAGCATGGGCTGGTCAGGCGTCCTGTAGCGTATTTCTCAGCCACTTTAGATCCGGTGGCTGCTGGACTGCCCGGATGCCTGAAAGCAGTAGCTGCTACTTGTGTCAGCCTGGAACAGAGTGAAAATATTGTAATGGGACATCCTGTCACCGTGTATGTTCCACACTCTGTTGTGATCCTACTGACAAGAACCAAAACCCAGTATCTCACACCTAGTCGGCTGACTAAGTATGAGAGAATTTTGATTGGTGCTGAGAATGTAACCATCTCTCGGTGCAATGTCCTAAACCCAGCCACACTGTTACCTGTTCCCCTCGAAGTAGACGACGAAGGTGAAATGGAACATAATTGCATTGATCTAACCGAATTCAGCACTAAGCCCCGTCCTGACATCAGAGAAATAGCATTACTTGATGGGGATAAGACAATGTTTGTGGACGGCTCATGTTTGAGACATGAGGGTGGGGGTCTGTGTGCTGCCTATGCTGTTGTCACGTTGACCGACACCATAGAAGCATCTTACCTATGCGAAGTGAAATCGGCTCAAGTAGCTGAGCTCATCGCCCTGACCAGAGCCTGTAAGAGGGGAAAGAACAAAAGAATAACTGTTTACACCGACAGTCAGCACTGTTACGGGGTTGTTCATGACTTCGGCCAACTGTGGTTACAAAGAGAATTCATGACTTCCTCAGGTACCCCTATCAGAAGCGGAAAGGTGGTACAAGAATTATTGGAAGCTATTCAATTGCCCAAAGAATTGGCCGTGGTCAAGTGTGCGGCTCACAAATCAGGAAATGATGATGTGACAGCCGGAAACAGATACGCTGACCAAATTGCCCAATTTTGCGCCCGACACAAAATGTCCCTCCAAATTGGGTTGTGGGGTGGACACAGCTGCCAACTGATGTTGTTTGATAATGTGCCAGCGTGGGATGAATTGAGAGACTTACAACAGGCAACAGGCAGGGAAGATAAAGCTAGATGGAGTGAAAATGACTGCAGAATGAGGAATGACGGTGTGGTGGTAGATAAAAGTGGAATGCCCGTGCTACCCGACAGTCTGATAGATCCCATGGTCCGAATGATACATGAACCCACACATATGGGAAGGGATGCCATGTGTCGCGTGTTTGACAAGGTGTTCTTTAATTCAAGGTTCAGGAACCAGGCGAAACGGCGTTGCCAGAGGTGCCTAGTGTGTCAGCAATTCAATGCAGGAAAGAGGACTGTAGTAGAGCATAGTACCATCGGCAAGGCAGTAGGTCCCTTTGTTAGAATGCAGGCAGACTTCATAACCATGCCCAAATGCAAGGGATATAGATATATCCTAGTCATAGTTTGTCTGTTTTCCCGGTGGGTGGAGGCTTACCCAGCGAAGAAAAATGATGCCCTAACTACAGCAAAACTGTTGCTCAGGGAGTTGATACCTAGGTTTGGGATCCCAGAAACGATTGAAACGGACCAAGGTGGGCATTTTGCCAACGACGTCCTAGAAGAGCTCTGTAAGGCTTTTAAAATGAAGCAAAGACTGCACTGTGCCTACCATCCCGAGGCATCTGGGGTGGTTGAACAGATAAATGGCACGCTAAAGTCCAGATTGGCGAAGATGTGTGATTCCACCAAAATGAACTGGACAGATGCTTTGCCCCTTGTGCTGATGAGTCTGAGAAGTATTCCAAATCGAAAAACAGGCCTGAGCCCCCATGAGGTACTAATGGGGAGAGTGATGCGACAAGCATGGGTACCTGGACACAAACTGCTAAGCATTACTGATGATTTGGTGCTAGAATACTGCAAGCAACTGGGTGACCAAGTGCGTTCTATCTCCCACCAGATTGGAGAGACAGAAGACGACTGGCCCAAGACTCCGGCACATAAGCTGCGACCAGGCGATTGGGTGGTGTTAAAGAAACACACCCGGAAGAGTTGCCTTGGACCAAAGTGGGGAAAGCCGAGACAAGTGATTCTTGTCACCACTACTGCTGTAAAGTGCGCTGGTGTGCCGAAGTGGATCCACACCAGCCACACAAAGCGGGTAACCGGGGAAAACGCGACTGAAGCTGAAGGCAGCACCGCTGAGGAGACTCCCGAAGAGAGTCCGGATCTTGTTGACATCGAACTGCCAAGCACAAGTCGAGACGTTGAGTGGTACCCCGCCGACGACCAGGTTCATGATCCAATACGAACCAGGAAATATTCCTACTTAGACAGTGAGTGGGATAGTCCAGGTGAGACAGAACTAGAAGGAGAAGGTCAGGGTGAGTGGGATAGTCCAGGTGAGACAGAACTAGAAGGAGAAGGTCAGGTCAACCAGACACACATCACACCTGATCAGGAAATAGGCCAAGTAGGGACAGATCAAGACGTCAACGCTCCACCTGAAACTCCGGAGCCTGTAAAGGGACAGATAGTGGTAAGGGCTGAGGTTCATGCGGAAGACAGTGAAGAGAACGAAGTGCATGAACCAGAGCAGATAGAAATAGATGAACGTGTTCAGGCATCAGACTCCAGTTCACCTAACAGCCAAGAAAACCCACAAAGCGAACCTGAACAGGACCAGCTAGAGGACCAGGCAGAAGAAATAGATGAAAGACCTGGAACTAGTCAGACAGGGAGGGAAATAGACTCTGTCAAGCACCAGAAGAAAAATAAAAGAGTGCACGAGGAAGGTCAAGTGTCCTCAACCACTAAGAGTCGCAGAAACAAAAGTACACCCAGGTACGTCAAAAGGCTAAGACTCCGACTAAAAACTGTCGAAGAGAAACTGAAAGACCGCGAAAGGGCTGAAAGTGAACGGAAACCAGCCCGAGGCAAGTTTCTGAGAAAAAGCGACAGATTGAAGAAACAGAATAAACTGTATCGGAGCCCCGAATGGACATACCTGGTGCTGGAAGAAATTGATGAACCCCATCACAGTGGGAAAAGTGACGAGGAGTCCGTCACTGATCAGAGTTCGGACGAAGACCCTCCTTGAGACAAAACAGAGCGAAAGCCCTGCATAAAGAAAAGAAGAGGAGTTGCAAAAGCCACCTGTAAGCTAAAATGTCTGATTCAAGCGTAGCTGGGAGATCCAGATGTGGGTGTCTTAAAACTTGCTGTAAGATATGCTTGTGTAGTATAGCAATGCTAATAGTAATGTGGATAGGATTAACCGTCTTTTTACCTTTTATGATAAGTAAAAATCCTAACCTGTCCCCTACTGAACCTGAAATACTAGACACAGACGTTGCACGGACTGCAGAAACTCCACGGAGCTTAGGACGACATGACACTCTAGATAGGCAAAGACAAGCACGACAGAATTTAGAAGCATCAGATGAGGGTGAACTGCACTTCCACAAGATGAGAAACCGGACGCATTTAAATGTTTTTGCTAACTTGTTAGTGCATTATGTAGAAGCCATGGAAATAGAAGACTGTTATGTCTGCATGAAGCTACCTACCTCTGTAGCTGAAGGCGTGACATATCACCACTTACCCTTAACCTATGGAATTTCCTGTAGTATATTAGCTAGCTTGTTTTATAGAAGCACTTTACAGTACTACTATTCAAATGCTGACGTAGTCTTTTCTGAGCTTCCTATTAGAGGACACCTGAACCTTGTACATATTAAAAGTGACGTAACTCGTTATATGGGAGAATATTTCCTGACTATAGGTGACATAGACTTAGATGAAGCACGACAGGAAAATCTGACCTGTTCTTTGCAAGAGCAGGAAAAGATGTTCATAAAAATGGCAGACCGAAGGAGGGAAAAGTTTCAGAAAAAGGCTAATGATGAAAAGAATAGAGTCCCTAGGTGGGCTGAGCACATGGATAACACCTCTCAAGGCGAAGCTAATCCTGCTTTGTTGCTGGATTTTGAACGAAAAGGAAAACTTTGTCTCCATAGGGAAAGGACAGAATACTATAACAATGTGTTCATTGGTTCCAGCGAGTGTGAACATAATTACAAGGTAATTGGAGGTTGGGGTTTCAAAAATGGGTCAGAACCTGTGTTTCCCGGAATATATTATATATGTGGGAACAAGGCTTATTTCAAATTGCCGGATCACTGGTATGGAAGCTGCTACTTTGGCATTGTTTTCCCGAAAATATACCATGTGAATAATGCTGCTGGAAGCAATGATGACGAAACTAATGGCTTAGTGCGTAGTAAACGTGAAAGTGTAGGTGAAATTATAGGTGATATCTTTAGTGCACTGATACCTGGAATGGGGGTAGTTCTGAACACTCATAGAATCTGCAAATTGTCTACAGTAGTGGATCGGTTGTCTACTGACACTGCTGCTGGATTCCTGCTGGTCAATACTGAGATGGTTGCGATCAGATCAATGGTTTTGCAAAACCGTCTTGCTCTTGACACCTTATTGGCGAAAGAGGGCGGAGTCTGTAGAATGCTGAAGGCGCAACATTGTTGCACCTACATTCCTGACAAAAGTATCGAATTAAAGCAATATGTGAAGAACATAACTAATTTGGAAAAGGAGCTCAAACCATTAGAGGTTGACAGTGCCTGGACGAGTCTGACTGGAGGTCTCTCCTCTATAGGTAGTTGGTTTTCTAACCTAGGTAAAAATATCCTGTGGAAAATATTGATGCCAATATTTGGAATAGGTGTGATTGTGTTGATAATTTTCATCTGCTGTAAATGCCAAAAGTGCAAGAGAAAAACTGCAAATAAGAGAGGAGTGAAGAGAAACATTGATGAATTAGAATTAGAAGAATTAAAGAATGAAATTTACAAAAAGGTGAAGAATCACCACTCTCATAGAGAAGCTGAACGAAAAATGTATAATAAGTTCATTGAAATTGAAATGAATGATATGGAAGAATGAGAGTTGGCATCTGTTTCCTTTGTAGTGATGATAGTAAATATCATCAAAGAGGGGATTGATGGAGCAAGGATTCGCACGTAAAGCGACTTGCTCCCACTCATGAACCTCGTTTAATGTATAATCATATTAATCCAACTGTTCGTCATTCATTTTGCATTTTTCCCAACACGCGGGTGTCTCCAAGAGGCTTGCCTGTGTGTCTTTTCATACTAACAAAGCTTGCACTAGAAGAAACGGCTGCTTCGCTGAAATTCAGTCTGCGCATGCGTCGGTCATACCCATTTGATGTGACGCACTCGCATTCTGGAGGGAATCTGTGCTCATGCGCACTATTGCAAACATGGCCGCTTGTCTCTCACCACGCTCTTTGCTTGCAACCGCTGCTTACGCCTATCTGTCCTTTCGCACTAAAATGTAATACTATAGAAGTTATAAAGTAAGGGGTGTGTTTAGTTTTAGCCTGGTATACAGTGTGCTCATTTTATGCATGACTTTAATTTGTTTTCGCTTACTTTTCATGTATCGTGTCTCTGGGGCTGGGAAAATCGGGAGTGGAGCCATACTTGAGGCTCTGCTGGGCTCCGTCATGTGACCGGGGAAAAACTCCACTGCGCAGAAGCTGAAACAAGCCAGCTGGCTCCTGAAGCCCAATGCGCCTGAGAAAGCTCCTCCGAGAGACAGAATCTCACCTTGAAAGAATCAACACTGTTGCTACCTACTATGAACTGCATTGTAGTACTGTATTTTCTATGATGGGAACGTGAACCCAAGGGGCGGATAATGAAAATTAAATATGCATTATGTGAACTCTGAATTCTAGGAGGTGACATTGTCCAGGCCACCTCTTTTGACCAATCATAATATGGGAAGCTGTCACTTGCAACATTGGTGGGTGGTCTAAGGGTCCCCAAAGAGTATAACTGCCCTAGTTTAGCTTAGGAAAATTGTCCGACTTGTCCGAATAGCAGACCTGTCACTGACCCTACGAACTCTATAGGTGATCCAATCTTGAGTGCTGCGGAGCACTCTGTCCATACTTTCCACAAACTCCTAGGGGTGGAAATAGTCTTAAGTGCTGGCGGAGCACTTTGCTGGGAAATTCGAAAACCCAATCGGGGTTACTGGCGGATTACTTGCAGAAAGAGGCAACGCAGGCGTCGCTTCTGAAGCTGTGGGTGTTGGTCGTGCCTTGGTGGGTCCAGTCCTGTACCTAATCCTGAGGGGTATCCTGTCCCGACTGTCCGTGAGCTGTACCTGCTCGCATTCTGGCATTCCTTTTATGAGGGTCCTTGTCCCCATCCTTCCAAACTGACCCGTGGCCAGGGTTGGTCTTCATTCTGAATTAGGTAATTATCAGACTGTGGGTTTGCGTCTCTCTTTCTCTCTCTCTCTCTCTCTCTCTCTCTCTCTCTTTCCGTTTTTCTTAATAAAGCACTCTTGCCTGTGATATTGCTCTATCACCTTGAAAGCGAGTTATATGCAATTGTTTATTAGATTGTTCCACTTCTCTCCCCACCTTTAGAGAATTGCCAAACTGTCATATTTCATTAGTATGTTCCCGTTTTCCCTTTTCCCTTAGTATGATTGCCGTGAACTTAGCAAGATAGCATAGATAAATGGTATAGTTCCCGTTCATATCCCAGGTCCTAGTGTAACATTGCAGTGATTAGTTGGTTCCTAATACTCTTACCCATAGTGTTCCCATATACTCAAATGGTCCTTGCTTTAATTCACGGATATATTCTGGTTGTGATTTTAATGCTTGATGTGTTACTTTGTATTCTGCTAATTCTGACATATTCACTTTGAAATTCTTCTATAAACTCTTAAACTTATCAGGTGTCTGTGGTTATTTTATGGTACAGTGTGGACAATGTATTTTAGATTATAAGGTGTATTCTTTTCTAGGACCTCTGTCACCTGTCCTCTGATAGCTCCTGATCCGTCTGGAGTAACGTGCCTGTGGTAAGTCAGGTACAGGATCAACAGTGGTGAGAAGTCACCCCCCGAATTACTCATAGTAGCGTGTATAATCTCACCCGGTTCACGCCAAACACGAGTCATTGGTTTAAATGTGCACGCCAGGGCCCAGTGCGTGTGAGAATTAGGAAACCCAGTGACCCGGGTGAACTGCGCGCTCTATCAGTGGCAGTGATGCCAACCAGGGGTCGTGTCTTGTAGTACACTGGGGCACGAGAGCCAGTGAAGCAGTGAACAGAGTGCTGCACCAATGTGAAGTGAAGTGCTGCAGAGGAGGTACTGCACTGGGGAAGGCACAGTGGAATGGGAGGATGCCAGCCCAACCAATACTTTTCCATTCCTGATACCACCCCATTTGAGGCAGAGGCTATGAGAAACAACCAGCATAGGTGCTGAGAGCACCACACACCCCCTGGTGACCGTCTATCGCCACTAATATATTGGAAATGTGGTGTACAACAATAGCAAGACTATTTTGCAGGGCAGCCTCCATGTGAGGCTGAAGCAACAACAGCAAACTACTATTCAAAAGAGCGACACACCCTCCCTGGGCCTTCGTAAGGGTTGTAGAGGGGAAGAGACTGTGAATCTTTACAGAGAGCCCCCGTGACAAGCCTAACTGCCTATATGACAGCGTAGATGGGAAGCTATAAACACGAACGGCCCCAGCAGATGTAGAAAATCAGCAAGGAATAACAACTGTAATTTCTGAGTACAACACAAGAATTCTGATCCTCACAAGAAGCCAGCCGAGAAAGCTGCCTTTGCAGTGAACTAAAAGAAATATTATTGACTCTCCTGAAAGAGGAAGAAGAGCACTTGTGCACCATGGTGGCAGGACACCATCACTGCAGGAAAGAGCACGTACACGATGCACCAGCAGATGGCACCCATGAGGACTGCCTACTTGCCCCACCACTGCCTGAGCAGAGACAATGCCAAGAGGGCATAGAGACAATGTACCGTTGCACGGAAGGAGATGCACCAGCTGGCCGGCCAACACCACATGGCCTCCATTGGCCCTTCAAGGAGAACATCACATGGAGTGACCAACCCTGCCAAGTACCACCGAGCCTAGGCAAGACCCAGCACCGTGATGCCATAGAATCGCGGCGCGAGTTCGATGCTATAGAGCAAAGAGGAGGTGGAAGGGAGGTTACCCACCATAAACGAAGCGCCAAGGAGATCCCACACAAGGAGATGATTAGAGGAGGGGCCCAGTGTAGCCCGAGTGCAGGAAGGAGATTGTGTTCATCTTCACTGCATTAGCATTGCCCCATTGTGGGCCAAAGATGGCACAGAGTGTCCTCCCTCACACTGCCTCAAGACTGAGTCGCCAGTGGCCCAAGACAGGCAAGAGGAGAGTCGCTTGCTCCAAGTGGCAAGCTGCCACTGACGCAAGAGAAAGGCAGCACTTACTTCCCACAGCAATCCCGAGTTGCAGCCGAAATACCTTGTTGAGCAGAAGAAGAGTATAGAAGGCACTGCATAATGGATCAATCAAAGCACACCTACCTCCACTGCTGTCCATGAAATGGCTGACGCATCTGAGAAGACGCCCCATCCTACAGACAGGACCGGACCTGCGAACAGTCTGTGACGGAAGAAGATGCATAGTCCAAAGGACGTGATGGAGTAAGCAGGAGGTCCCGGTGAGAACAGGTGGCCTGTCGCCACTTCAGAGCATGTGCAGAAAAGACATGCAATACATGGCCTGTTGCCACTTTGCAACATTTACAAAGAAGACATTTGGCCAGACACCACATTATACAGGAAGCAAGACCCAAAGAAGAAGAGAGCGTGGCACATTGCCAAATTTTGCAAAGAAGAAAAGGAGGGGAGAGATGACCACAGGTGTGTAGGAGAAGTAAATAAGGGGAAAAGAACGAGTACTCGTCCCATTACCTGAGTGCACCTACTGATACAAGCTAGCTACCGGGGTGCGGTGACGTCACAGGAGATAGCCCAGAGGGAATACCAACAGTACATGCGTAAACTGTGTATCTGCCCCACGCTTCAAAGTGTGACCATCTAGCCACCTGTCACTGACTGCTTAAAGTAAATGGCATCCCTGTTTGCTAACACTCATACAGAATAAGAAGAGCTGTACCAAGTCTCAGATGAGCTACATGACTGCAAAGATCCTCCAGCCACCCTTACTCAATGCACGTCATCACCACCTGTCGAAAAAGTCAACTCATGGCAGCCACTCCATCATTTGGCATGCGCATCACCACTATCCCTGGAACATCAAGTAACACGACTGGAGTCCTGCGCCATTGCCATACAGAGTGACGATCTGAAGAACCAGTGACCATTTGTGTAACTGGCTTACATCCTAATCCCAGTAGCGAGAGCATGTTCTGACCAGGACACATCCCCCCGATGTTGCACAAGTGACTAGGCGGTTGCGCCGAGGTGGTCTTAAGGCTGTCCAAATGTAGACACATATGCAGCCCCAGTGCAGCCCACAGGCAGTCCCGTGGCAACTCATCCAAGGGGGGACCCACATGAGTGAGCGATGGACTTTACTTTACCCCACCAATGGATTCCAGGAAGTAGCATGGCCGTTTGTAGTGTAACACTTTGTAAATATGTTACTGTATGGTTCTTGCTCCTTTAATTGCTCGTGATATAGTGAGTCATAGTACTATTGGAATGTCTTCTGCATTCCATGTTGAGACCTCACTTGCGGCTGCTGTTGGAGCCTGTGAGTCGTGTTATCTGGCACTCGCCTGTTTTTAATTTACATCTTAAGGAAGAAAGCATTCCACAGGGGCGGCTGGTGAAATTTGAAAGTGGTGAGGCGTAAACTAATTTGCATATTGCACCGCAGCGATTGAGCGCAGCGAGCGAGCCCGAACCACCTTGCATCCATCCATACATCATTCATGCATCCACCCATCTATCCACCCACCCACCATCCATACATCATTCATGCATCCACCCATCCATCCATCATGCATCCACCCATCCATCCATCATGCATCCACCCATCATGCATGCATGCATCCATACATCATTCATACATCCACCCATACATCCACCCACCCATCCTGCATCCATACATCATTCATGCACCCACCCATCCACCCATCCATCCATCATGCATCCACCCATCATGCATGCATCCATGCATCCACCCATCCATCCACCCACCCACCCTGCATACATCATTCATTCATGCATCCACCCATCCATCCATCATGCATCCGCCCATCATGTATGCATGCATCCATACATCATTCATGCATCCACCCATCCATCCACCCAACCATCCTGCATCCATACATCATTCATTCATGCACCCACCCATCCATCCATCCACCCATCCATCATGCATCCACCCATCATGCATGCATCCATCCATACATCATTCATGCATCCACCCATCCATCCACCCACCCATCCTGCATCCATACATCATTCATTCATGCATCCATCCATCCATCCATCCATCATGCATCCACCCATCATGCAAGCATCCATCCATACATCATTCAGGCATCCATCCATCCATCCACCCACCCATCCATCCAACAAGTCCCCCAAAACAACTGACTTAGGGGGACTTGATTTAGTTTTCAGGCACGTAAATAACATTCCTGTAAAGATTGTAAAAACATCTAGACGTTTGTTCAACTGAACACACTCTAGGACGCTGAATCCATCACACTGAGATTCTGTCACGATAAGGAAGACCCTCCGGCGATTCCAATACAAGAACTTCACGAAGTGTAAACACAGCACACATTACTTCTGCAGTAGTTATTTTTGAAAAACATTATGGCAGGATTAAAATAATGGATCTGGTGGCAGAGTAGATAACTTCAAAATGTTTCTGACGTGTTCCTTTCAGTCACCACAAATGTGTAGAGAGCCACGGCCGGCATGAATCCGGGTGGTACGCGCGAGGGGGGGGGGGGGTGTATTTAATTAAATTTTTACAAACAAATAAACTTACCAGGGTGAGGAATCTCCTCTGCCGGTCCCGCCGCGCATCCCGTCTCCGAGTCCTCTCATGGCAAGTGGCAAATCATGAGACTGGATGTGACTCAAGGGCAGCTACTCAACTGTATCTGCCTGTTGACAGGGCATGGGGCGGCCATACGTCACCGCCCGTGCCGGATCCTATCTTCAGGCTCCTGTACTACATTAGGCATGCGCAGCATGCCTAATGTAATGTCAATAGAGCGGGGGGGGGGGGGGGGGGCTGAAATTAAAAGCGCCCCTTGCAGATGCGCAGTCGGAGTCTGCTGGACTCCTGCTGCTCTCGCCTGGTGCACGTTTGTAGTGGAATGACCACTGACTGTGCTCATGCGCAGTTGAATCTGTGAAGCAGCTGCCAGCACAGGCAGGAAATGTAAACAGACGAATTTTGTCTGCCGTCTGTTTACATTTCCTGCTGTCCGTGGGCAGTTATGCTTGTTGAATCTGCCTAGTGGGGCGCTGCCCCGACGCCCCTATGGACCAGCCGCCCCTGGCATTCCATGCTCATCATTGCCTCAACTATCTTCATTACAATCGGCGACGATTGAGGAAACGCTACTGAACTTTGCATCCACGGTATACTGTTTACTCCTCAAAAAGAATGCCAAATTTGAATGGTCAACACAGTGCGACAAAGAGTTTAATTTGATTAAGGGTGAGTAGCTTTGATCCCAATTTAGAATGTTTGGTTACCACGGATGCTAGTGATAAATGGCTGGGAGCGGTTCTTTCACAGAAAGGGAACGACGGAAAGGAAAGGATCATTCTGTTTGCTTCCAGAGCACATTGGAACATTTCCGTGCTTTTGTTTGGGGCAAACAGGTGGTAATCCGCACAGACCATCGACCATTAGTACGTATTTTAACCACGGAAGGTAGTGTGGGAGCTTCTGCTAGAATAGCGAGGATATCCATGAGAATGAAGGAGTATATCCATAAGATCATCTATGTACCTGGTAGAGAAATGTTGTTGCGGACTGTCTGTCTAGACTACTGATTCCCTTGGAAGAATGCGTGGATGACCCTTGGGGAGATTTCAGTATTGCTTTCATCCATGAATCTGGTGCTCCAGCAATATATAAAACCGAATGGATGGATGAACAGAAAAAGGACAATGACTTACAAATGGTTTTAGGTCACATTTGTAAAGGGTGGCCAAGGAAACAAAATTTCACTGGTGATTTGAAATCTTTTTGGGATGTCCGCGTGGAGTTGTCTTGTGACAAAGATTTGCTACTGAGAGGTGATAGAATCATTCCTCCTACAACTCTACGAAATAAGGTGTCACAATTGTGCCATGAAGGTCATTTTGGCATTGTAAGAACGAAGTTGATCGTCAAAAGTATATTTTGGTGGCCTGGTATTGACAAAAATGTGGAGATTTTTGTCAAAGCATGTTCTATTTGTTCCTCTGCAGACAAGTCTTTAAAATCTTTAGGACCACCTATGAGTGAGGGGTTGATTCCCAGTCTTCCTTGGGAAACCATTGCTATTGACATTTTTGGACCTGTGGGAGATTTGAAAGAGTAAGACCTGGTGGTTATTGATCTTTTTTCTAAATGGCCAATGGTGAAGATTGTGGGAAAAGTAGACACACAAGTAGTTCTAACATTTTTGGATAAAACATTTGTTATGGAAGGGTTACCTGTCTGTGTATTAAGTGACAATGGAGTACAATTTACCTCCAAATTGGCCAAATACTATTTTGATAAGTGCGGAGTGAAGCACAAAACAACATCTTTATACAATCCTAGTGGAAATGGTACTGTGGAACGTTTTAATAGAGTGATGAAGGGGGTCATTCAAGCGGCTATGAGTAAGAGATTACATTGGAAAAATGAGATACAGAAAGCAATTTGGGCTTATAGAGTTACTATTCACCCTACCACAGGACTATCACATTTTACCATGATGGGAGGGAGGACACTCAGGTGTAAAGTCAACCCAAGTTGGATTTTAGAAGGGAAAGTACAACAATGGTCACCCATTGAAGTGAAAAGAGATTTGGAATCTTTACATATGAAATGTAAAGAATATTATGATACTCATCATGGCAACAAAACATGTTCCAGTTAGTGTGGGTGACTGGGTTTGAATCAAGAAACCTGTTAAGGTTCTCAAAGGTGAAAGTAAATTTGAGTCTCCACAACAAGTGGTGGAGGTTCTACGCAATGCCATTAGACTCAATCATGGCAGGGTGTGGAATCTCAAAAATGTGGCTCGCGATGTTAATCATCAACTGGTAGAGCATAATCCAGTGCCCCTACATTCATCTAATTTTGACTGGGTAGAAGATTATTTTGACAAAAGGAATCTCTAATCTCATTTGGGTTTGGATAACTTTCCTAATGAAGTCAGTAGTGGTACTCAAACCATAGACTCTAAGTCTTCCTCCACTCATTGCAACCGCTCTGCTTTTTCTTTAACCAGTGGGGAAGGGTCTGGTAATTCTGCTGGTCATTCTGTTGACACTGAACCTATTCATGAGTCTACAAATTCTACGGACTTTACGACTTGTTCAAGTAAGAGGAGGAGAGTTCTTCCTGGTTGGTTGAAAGAATATGTTATGTGGTTGAAAGAATATATTATGTAATTTTATTATGTGTTTTATTCATTAAGCATTCTCCTGTGTTCTTTTTCCCTTTCCTTTCCCTGGCCTCCCTACCTCCTTTCTAACCTAGTCCCCATTCCTTTAGTTTTGTTTCATAATTTTTCTTTCTTGTGAAGAAGGGGAATGTGTAGTGTAACACTTTGTAAATATGTTACTGTATGGTTCTTACTCCTTTAATGGCTTGTGATATAGTGAGTCATAGTACTATTGGAATGTCTTCTGCATTCCATTTTGAGACCTCACTTGCAGTTGCTGTTGGAGCCTGTGAGTCGTGTTATCTGGCACTCGCCTGTTTCTACTTTACATCTTAAGGAATAAAGCATTCCATGCTCATCATTGCCTCAACTATCTTCCTTACACCGTTCAACAGAGACTTCAACAGGCCACAGAATACCAAGACTGTCTTCAAGGGATCAAGCAACATCATCGTCAGGTGTTCACAGTGGATTCCACCTACGCTCCTTATGCACCTACTTTTGAACCATAAGACCGACTAACATCACATAGGTGGACTGTCACTCAACTGACGCAAAACTGAAAGGTCCAGACATCATCAGCACCATGTTTGTGTCCAGATGTACCTGGTGAAAGTATGGATATGTGCCAACATGCCCAGGTGCTCCCAGCTGCACCTGTCAGCCGCTGTCCTGCGGGCTGCATCTCAGAAATAAGACTTCAGTTATTTTTAGTTGTCTTCTCATTCCTTCCCACAGATTGGACTTTTTATTTTGTTTTATTTTTTTAATAATATTTTGGAGGAATGTTGTGTCCTGCTGGACACAGTCTAGAGTTATACCAGCCACTCCCCCGAGGGCTGGCCCATACACCCACCCCACACCCATCCAACACAGGCGTCACCGGTCAGGTGACCCTGCCAATAAAGGGGCTGGAGTGCACGTGCTTGTGGCCCGTTCCAGTAGCCTACCCACTGTGTCTGTGTGATCATTTCCCTATCATGTGGGCATGCCCACATCACAACAGCAGGGAAACTGCGAGGTGGTTAAAACGGGCATCACCGTTTTATGCCCGATGTCTCTTTTCTGGCCACCTCTAAATGAGGGGCATATAAATTGCACGCCTACCAGTATTCGACTCATAGGGGATTGTTTTTGGCTTCTCAAAGTTCTGCAGCCCAGGCCTCCTTAAAGATTGCAGAGAAGCTTCTTTTATATTTTCAGAGTTTAGCGCTGGCTCCACTCCGACAGCCTCGGCCGTCGAGCATGTTTTCTGCCCTTCAATTGAAGCCTCGGTGCGCCGCTGTTTGCTGTCATGCAGTGACCTTCAACCATGCGAAGTGCTGCTAAGAAATGCCAGCGGCAGATGCCGCGTCATTAGCAGTGAGTGCATTTCTGCGCGCTGTGATGCAGTCAGGCCCGCTCGGCCGGCTTTATTCCCTCCTCTGACGCTGCTGGAAGCCGGCAGGGGCTTCCAGAGCACCGATGTCTGTAGTCCGGCGATTTTTTTAGCTCCTCGAGTGTCTCTTATAGTCCCTCCCAGGGGTTGCTGTGATGAACTAAGTAAGTAAGTAAAAATGTATTTGCACAATTAATTAAAATCATTGCAATATACACATTCAAAATTGACTGTTATAGAAAAGGAGTATTCAAGTCTATTAAAACGTCAGTGAGATTGTTGGTAAAAAGAGCAATGGGAATGTCACTTGGAGAGGATAGCCCAAACTTGTTCAGATGGTAAGATCAAAGAGTTAATTTCTGTAATGAAGGTTTCAAAATGTAACAGGGTTGACACAAGTATAGGTAGATATATATGCTTGTTCTATCCCCAGTGAATATGAGATTGAAGAAAGGCTCCAGTTGCCACTTGTCCAAGACCAATTTGAAAAGCTTTTAATGAAATATCGGATTGCGATTTTCAGAGGAGACCCTCCAGGCTGCTCATTAATTGTTCTCCATTCAGACATTTTCAATGACACTCGTCGGTCTGCAGATCTGCAGGAGAGGGGCAGAGGGAACAAAGATGCCTTCTGCCTCACGTGAATAGGTGTCTGCCGAAAGAATGTCCTTGATGAGCGAGCTGCCACTCTGTCTGCCTCTGGGAACACTTGTCTTCAAATGTGGAGCAGTTTTATAGGCACAAAGTATGGTCTGTTATCTTTGTAAATGTATACTATGCACTGTATAGTCATTTCCATGCACCTTCCTCCACAGGCACATAATGCACTTTACAGCTTCGATTCCAAACGTGTACGTGTCAAAACGTAAAATTGTATCTTAGTTTAGATTTAGGCTAGAGACAATTTTTGCTGCTTGGTAGACATCTGCAATAAATAAAGACCACAGTAGCACTTAGAAGTATTTTGGTCAGGCTCCATCAACCATTGCTCTGCTTGAGTGGCATTCACATTTGAGATCACAAATAGGAAATCATGCTTTGGGTGTTGCAATGGATGACCCTCTAAATCCATTTTTTTATTCTCTTATTGAGAGCGTCATAACATAACATGTGTATTTGTAAAGCGCACGCTCACCACTATGGGTATCTTGGCGCTGAATAGCAGATGTTTGTTGTTACCCAACTCAATGGTACTCCTTTTATCGACCTCAGATGGATGAAAGGCTGAGTCAACCTGCAGGGATTTGGACCATGAGGTCAAACACAGGCCCCTGCAGTTGACTCATTAGTCCACTGAGCCACCAGACCCGGCTATCACATGTTGGATCAAGCCCCATTACAGCCAATTGTTAAATGGAGTGACAGTCATTTGCTGTGATTACATTTTTCTCCATTATGTATGACTTTGTAATCATGAAGGGGTGGGGATTAAGTGGTAAAGGAATCCATCTGCAGACAGCATACACTGACCCTCCAAGGAGCTGTCGCGTGCGGATAAGGCATTTGCTTTATTCAGCAGCGTGCGCCCGCAAAAAATGGGAAACTGAAGTCAAACAAGTTACCACTGAATGGAAATCATGAGTGTTCCAGAAATATACGCCGCTGTGCTCTTTCCACATTCACATTTCGCCAGGAAAAACCTGACAAAATGTAAATGGGGTAAAATGTGCTATATTTGAGGAAAAAACTCTAGTTCCACCCTTATGACAGATATCAAATTTCAGACAATGTTTTACCTGCATTGGAACACCTGCCACACCACACACCTTCAGCTGGGAAGCCTGCTTACCTTCTCACAGAGACGACATTTCAAGTTGCACAGATACAAACTGTGACCCTGTTCAAATATTTCCCACACTGAGTTTTGGGACTCTGTGGACAATCAAGATACAGAGGTTGGGGATTTTTTTTATCAAGGGTATTGACCATTCACATTTCATCCTGGAGGAATATACTTCCTCATAATATTGATGGGAGCGCTTTGCAATGGAGGGAAAATTGCATAGGGGCACACCAGGCTCGGTTCTAGCGGGTGGGCCAGGCCCACCCAAACATGAGCTTGGCCCACCGAAACATGAACCGTGGCCCTGACGTCAGTGGGGCAACAGCAAATGGCCACAGATATTAAAACCTTCATCTGTACGTTATTTTTCTTATTTTACTAGGAGTTGTGTGATTGGGCCTCGGCTTTTTCTCGCAGGCACCCCAATCACGCATCTCCTTTTAGGAAGGTGGGTTGTGTCCCCGCCCACCTGTGCAGGTACAGGGGCATGGCGAAGGGGAGAAATCCTCTTTGGCACAGAGTAATGTGTGTGCACTGTCCTACTGCATGGATATTTCAGCGCTGGAGAACAGAGTTTGTTGATGCAGATTCACCTTTCCTGACCTCTTTAGCTGTTTATGAGATTGGGCTGTGCCACATAGTTTGAATGGAGCAGTTAAGAGAATGTGTGGCTATATTGTTCCGTGTTTTTTTTTTATCTGCAAAGGCCCAGCTAGATGTATGCTTCGAGGATGTGTGTATAAATGTTATTTAAAAAAAAAAATCTATGAGGGCCTAGCATGACACATACTTCATGTATGCTGTGTATATTTTATATCGTTGTTTCGTTATCATGACGGATGCAAGACACAACTACTAAAATGTCCAGATAACTCTGGTGATTAATGATCCTGCTGGAGAGCAATATTTTGTCTGTTCCTCATTTTTAAATGCAGATAAACTGTATTTATGTGGATAGCTCAGTGGGTTACTTGCAGTACAGAAGATACAATCCTAAAATAGGACAGTGACCTATGAACTGACATCAAAGAGCTGCATACAAACCTGAATAGTATAATTAAAACTTATTTTTTTTGGTGTTGCAATATAGTCAGAATTTGCCCTGTCTTTTATTACTCTAATGTTGCTATAAAGAGTTTGTTTTGGCAGATATACATTTTAATATGTAAAACCAACTCCGCAATCACTGGGGTATGCGTCAAGTCCTGTGTTTGTGCTTCTCCAGACCAAACCCTCTTAAAACATGCTGCCCACCAGTATGGATGACATTTGATACCTACACCTTGTAATCCTCATTGGCTTATGTGACATTCCCTGTAGACTGATTTACATACTTGTATGATTCATTGTCTCTGCATGATGTAAGTACTGTGACACCCTACACCATAAGTAGCGCTATACAACAAATGAAATCGAATATGGGAGAGCGGCTACAGAGAGATGAAGGACACTGTTGGAGGGTCAAAATTAGGGAATCCGAGGAGGAGTTCATGGGGGGCTACGGAAAGATGAAGTGCACTGTTGGAGGGTGGTAGTGAGGAAGTCTGAGGAGGAGGTGATGAGGGGGAGAGTCTATGGAGCGATGAGGGCACTGGTGGAGGGTGGCAATTAGGGAATCCGAGAAGGAGGTCAATAGGGGGAGAGGCTATGGAGCTATGATGGGCACTGGTGGAGGGTGGCTGTGAGGGAATCCAAGGAGGAGGTCAAAAAGGGGAGAGGCTATGGCGCGATGGGGGGCACTGGAGGAGGGTGGCAGTGAGGGAATCTCAATTTGACCATTAAGTGCAAAATGCAATTATATAGACAATCTAACCAAGCTGACATATTTTTTAGTGCAGCTGTTTTTCATCTATGCACCTCGGGTGTATATGCCTCTTTATAGACATTATTCCACAATGCAAAAGTGCAAGTGCCTATTGGTAACCAATCTTCTTCGAATTCTATAAAGAACTACTGCCAATACATAAATACACAAATCATCCCTTGCAAATGTATATATGTGGATACTACCCAGACAATATAAACTGTTTCCAACTTAAGGTGCTGCTGCTATGTCTGAGGGTACATTTGTCTGTCTGTAAACCATACATATAGATTATATACCCAAGTTACACTTACTGATTGAAAATATCATGAGTTCTGCTCCCTTAATCAATACAACGATACTAAGGCATCACACATGTTCCTGCATGTACATAAATATATAGAATGGTCTTGTGTATACAATACCTGGGCCATAGGCCTCCACATATATAACCTGTTCAACCTGAATACTCCAATGAGTCTTCTGTGTTCCTAACTCCCACCCTATAAAGTGTCTGTGCAAATTACAAGTGCAAAAAGATTTGTACACTTTAAATACAACAAGAATTGAATACAAAATCCACTAAAAATGCACTAAAATCCAGAACAAGATCAACCATAGTCCACAGCTTTGGAATGAACTTCAATTATCATATGTTCATCAGTTCATCAATGATTGAGAAACAAATGTTATCCCTCAAAGGTGAACATGTAGCTCAGCATCAACATTATAGCCCAAGGCTTTTCCGTGCCTAAAAGTACAATCATCGTCAATTCACATTGACGCAGTTCAAGTTCCCTATTTGCTCTGCCTGGGTGAACCATGGGGTAAATTCTATCCTGATGTTTAATATCCCTGATGTGCTGTAGGATCCTGAGTTTGACCTTATTAACAGTACTCTTTACATCTTGCATGCCACAACCGCATTCCAACACATAGACCACAAGATCAGTTTTGCATGTCATCTTCTCCCTGATCTTGCAGGTTCTTCCCTCAAGGGTCTCATAGTTGGTACAGTTAGATCCAAATTTACAGGCTTTACATGTGACATATTTCTTGAAGCCCTGATTTCTACCAGTAATCCAGTCCAGTTCCTGGTGATCTGTAATGCTCTGATGCTGGCCTACTACCCCTGTAAGATGTTAATTGTGTTGCAATATATGTAAAGTTTCATATGATCAGGGCACAGATCGAGTTGTGTTCCATATTATAGCCCACGAAGAACCAAATCCCCTGGTCAGGTCTATTGATGTTTCCTGGTGTGGTATTCATCTGTGTGGTGGTAAATATTAATTGCTCTCTTTTCTTGGTCAAAAGTCTCTGTTTAGATTCCATTAGGACCTGTTCCGGATATCCTCTTTCTAAAAATCGCAAAATCATAGACCTGGCTTCCATTTCAAACAGTTCATCTGTGGAGCAGATCCTACATGCTCTCAAAAGTTGACTGTATGCTATGCTTCATTTCAATGAGCGAGAGTGCCCACTATTGCCATGCAATATTGAATTGCCGTCTGTTTTCTCACAAAATAGAGTATTTTGGATCAATTCATCTCTGACTTGCAACTTTAAATCCAAGAACTCAATTTCATGTGTGCTCCACGAAATAGTCAATTGTATATTGTATGGATTCCTGTTCAAGGATGTTATGTACTCATTCAAAGATGCCTTGTTCCCACCCCATATGATAAAAACATCATCTATAAAGCATACCCACATCACAATCTTGTCAAGCCATCTCTTTCTCCTACCAATCCATATAGATGATTGCATATGTGGGGGCAAACGCTGGCCCCATCGCTGTGCCTTGTTTTTGGAGATACATCTTCTCATCAAAAAGACAGACATTATGCGTGAGGCAGAACAAGAGAATCTTGAGGAGCATCTTAGTGTGTTAGGCAAGGTTCAGAGATCTTGATGTTAAAAACTAGCGGCAAGCCTCAATCCCATACTCATGAGAGATAGATTGATAGAGAGTGCAGGTTTCCATAGTTAACATTATGTAAAAATAATTGTTTTGTTAAACTATGCAGATTATGTGGCAGATGATGGCTTATGTGGCAAATACGGCACATCTATAATTATGTGAAAATTGCCACTGCAACACAATCACATAATTCCAGTGGCCCTGATTATAGGCCCCAGGGAGACCATCCCCCAGGGCTATAATGTGTAGTAAAGTGTAAGGGGCCACTCGGGTCCCCACTCGAGCCTTTCTAAGGCCCTGGGAAGCTCATCCCACAGGGATGTCATTTTAAACAAAAGGGAGGGTGGTGGTGCAGCCCGTCTCTCTAGCCCTTAATGGCCCAGCCCAAGGACACAGTAATTTTCCTGCCTTCACTGGCACAGGCAGTAAAACCTGTGTTTGCTCCTGTCTGTTGGGCGCATTTTTAAATTTCTAGCCAAACAGGAGCAAACACTAGGGATCACGCCAGCGTCCCACAGGAAGACCGCCAAACTTGTAGTCAGACGGCCCGCCGGATTATGAATTGAATCCTGGCAGGTGTTACGTGCTGCAGGGGTCCCACTGCAGTGCCGTTCTAAGGCTCAACGGAGAGCCTCAGAAAGGCACCTCCATGGGAGTATCGCAGCACGTTCCTGCACAGGAAGAAATTCACCATGTCGTGCATATCTTCCCGTGAAAGAACAAAGGGTGCTGAAATACAGGGGGCCAAACCAGGTGCCCCCTGTATGCACCCCCTTGCACAGAGGCAACAGGCAACCCTGCTAGGTCCCTTTTTGTTTCCTCAATGCTACCCTTTTCAGTGAGGAAGCTCGTAATATGGTCGGCGGTGCAACAGTGGCATCGCTAGCATATTGCTTCCTCGAATCACTGTGCCACTGCTGCTGGATTAAAGATCCCCGGCTGTAACAGCGGTCCAACCGCCAAACTTGTAATACGGCAGGTGGACAGCCAATATAGTGAGGCACGGAACACCACTGAGACAATGGCATTCCAAGGACCCCGGTAGTCATAATCAGGCTCCAAGTCTGCTTTCAGGCAGCGGGCGATTTAAACATGCTCTCGCCAGCTGGGAGCAGACTTGTGATCTGTTACCACCCTCGCACTGATGAAGGCAGGAAAATAGAACAACATATTGCTCCCATCTGGAGGGAGCAAGCAAAGACAGCTGCTCTCTCCAGACGGGCAATGATGGCTCCTGCACCATGCTGGGAGCTGGCTGGTGCACTGGGGCTCCCCTTCGGCCCCCAAAGTGTTGGTCACTCGGTGCTCAGGGTGGGCACCTGGACAACCACCTATAACTGATGCGGGCCCCAAAGAATGGCGTCTCAGGGGCACAAATAGACTCAGGGAGGGGAGCTTTGGGACCCCTTTCCTTTAAAAAAAAGTTACAGCCCCCGGGGATGGGGTCTTCCGGGCCTATAAAGGCTTGGGAAGAGGGACCACATGCCCCTTCTCTTCATTAATTACTTGCCCCAGGGGATGGGTGTGAGAAGTTGGCCTGGCATATGCTGTCCACTATTCTAGTGGGCACCTTGCACCAGTCCAAACAACCCCTTATTGATGGTAGGTTAAAGACAACCTTTATAGAAAGCTATCCTAGGGGTAGATGTGGAGAGCAGCCTTCAGGCTAAGTCTTGGAGGAATGTAAAAGAGCTTGTTTTACCGGTCTATAATCTTGTGAATAGCCAAATGAAAGGAGAACCACACCAGGTATATAGATAAAATATATGTATTTATTCTAAATACATTCCCCTTGTCTCCTTATGAGGCTAGAGGCAAAAGTACATAAGGAAAACTTAACAGCACACAGTAAATTAGCACAATATACGTTGAGCCCTAGGGGCGTAACAAACCATATATATATAAAGTGGTATAAGAACCACAACTTGCATAGATACAAAGCCTAGAGCCTTCAGAACTGCTGGGGCTACCAGGAACTACCCAAGGTAGTGACCCCAGCTGCCCATCACCATTAACTTCTTTGGGGAAAGTTGCGGTTGGAATATTAAGGAAAAGGGACACTTAGAAGAGGACTTGGAGCTAACCCCTTCAGAACTAGGGGGTTCTAGAGTCAACACCCACGGGAGCACCAGAGTACTCGAGTTACCTCACCCAGGGAAGCCGTGTGCATAGGTGTCTTTTGGTGCTGGGTTTTGTCGTTGTTTTCAATGGCGATCTGCTGCAAAGTGCTGCTGGCATCCAAGTGGAAAGTGTCCGGAGTGATCCATGCCTTGATCAGAGATGTGAAGAACCTGAAAGCAAAGGGGACAGAGTCTGGGTCACTTGCCTGTGACCAGGGGCACAATAGTCGAATGCCCACCAATGTCGGGTGATTTCAGCCACGAGGACCAGGAGGTGTCGACAACAACCAAGTTACAGATTCAAGCTGTCCCATGAAGGATGTCAAGTGCTGCAGTGACGGTTTCCGGATTGGACCCAACAAGCCTTGGCAATAGCACCCCACGCAGAAAGCAGAGATTGGCTTCAGTGCAGACCAGCAAGGTCTGAGAGACTCACCACTTAGTAGGGAGTCAGGGCACATCTGGAGAAACCAGAGAAGCCCAAGGAAAATCAGAATGGCCTTCGTGGGGACCTACCAGTCAATGGACCAAGGATCGCGAAGGAGCCTCAAGCAGAAATGCAAGAAGATGGCTTACAGAACACTTGTGGAGTGTAAGCCCACAATCTTCGGTTCAGATGAGGCTCGGGCTTGGGCTACAAGTAACCCAAAGCACAACTTCAGGGAAGCTCAGAAAGGCATTGCACTAGCAAATGTGCATGGTGTCCAGGAGTTCCGGTTACACATCACTCGTGATGGCTGCGGGTCTCGGCTTTACTGAGAACTCGGGTCAACCTTCGAGAAGTCTGGAAATCCTCTTCCTGGGCTGCAATTACTTCGGAGTCCGGCTGGGAGCTTCGGAGATGTAGACCGGCAAGTGCTTCGTTGGTGCCTGTTTGAACAGGAGAGTCACTCCTTGACCCCAACAGAGATTCTTCCGGCTTCTAATCATTTGTAAAGCGTCGAAGTTCCAGGATTCAGTTTCAGAGTTTTGTCCAGGTGTAATCTAAAGTCCTGTTGCCAGGGGTCCCTTACTTATACTAAGAAAAGGCTTTGGACATACTCTGGAGACCCACCTATTGAAGGGTTTGGGAAGAGGGGTGGTTACACCGATTTCCTTTGTCCAGTTTCACGCCAGAGCAGGGGCTGAGTGTCCCCGCTACCAGTTTGAACTGGACTATGTAGTGCAGACTTTCTGGCACTCTCAGAGTGCCCCCATACAGCCCCAATACACTAAAGCTTGTCTGGCTTTAACAGGAACCCTATTGTCCAGGCCTCCCTTGCCGGAGCTTCTCAGCAGGAGGTCAGACGCGTATCTGTGGCTACAGCATCCATTTTGTGATGCTGGGGCTCATTTAAACTATAACTGGGCAGACCAGTGTGTACATGTTTTCCCCTCTAGAAGGGTGGAATTCTACCTGTGCCTCCAGGACTGATGGGGGGTGGTTAGGATTCCAAAGTGTTTGACACCAAACACAACATGTTTCCATGCAGCCATTCCAAAGTAAGTTTTTACCGTTATGTTATAATTCACTTAAGAATATATGGTCTGGCTTCATCACAGAACAGCCTCAGGGAACAAATTCCAAAAGCTGCAGAGGGGTCCTGCTCATGCACGGGCACCCTCTCGCACAAAACCCACCACTCTGCCTTCAGGATTGATAAGGCCTGCCATAGGATTGACTGATAGGTTTATATTTGTCAGTGATTAAAGGTAGATATAGGTAGCCTATATGTTAGTAAGGTGTGCATGCACCACTTTACCCAGTATGCAGTAGCAGTCCTGTGGTGTCATTTTGGAAGGCTTCCCAGGGGTGGCATAATATATGCTGCAGCTCCTGGTAGGCCTTTGGGGTACCTATGCCATTAGCACATAGTGTACCATATACTGGGTGTAGGAAGGTTGATATCTGACTATGGTTGCCCCCAACTTTTAGCCTGGTGGTTAGCTGGTTTTTTGACTTATTTGACCTGGGGCCCTGCTATTCAGGACCCCAGGCCCACTGCTCTCTCTGTACAATGGATTCCATGTACTCTAGGTACATATCTAATTGGATACTGAGTCACCTTATCAGCCCCTATACAGTGTACCTTAGGTACCCAGGGCATAGGTGCACCCATGGCCTACCAGGAGCTGCAGCATGTATTATGCCACCCCTGGCTGGCCATCCATATTGACACAACTGGCTGGATCAATCAGCTGGGGCAAGGTGGTGTAATCACTCTTTGCTTTAGATATATTATACCTATATCTAAACCTAAAATGGACACATATACTCCTATAAGTCACTCCTATGGCAGGCCTTAACAATCCTGGAGGCAGAGTGCTTGGAATTATGTGAGATAGTGCTCTGGCATGAGCTGAGCCTGTCTACAGCTTTCGGAACCAAGTCCTTTAGCTGTTTCCATGATAACGCTATACTATATACTCTTAAGTGCATTATAATCCTTGCGGTTATTGCTAACTATGGCATAGCATTATCAAAACATGTCGAGTAAGGTGTCATACGAATTGGAATATTATCCCCTCGCCAATTCTGGCGACGGGGGTAGCATTCCACCCTTCTAGAGGGACACAACATGTACCTAACTGTGAACCACGGTTAAAGTTAACCCGAGCCTCAGCATCACAAAATGGATGCTGCCACCACAGACACAAGTCTGACCTCCTGCTGCTGGGAGTCCTTCCAGCGAGGGAGGCTTGTACAAAGGGTTTCCTGCCTTGGGAGGTGCTAGCACCACCCCAGACAGGATTTTGTGTATTGGATAGAACAGGGCTGAAAGGAATGAGACATGCCTGGGGCACACAAGGTGTCCCCGTGCATACACCGGTCTAAACCAGTTCCTGGGGCTCTCCAGCCCCGGCGCAAGACCGGACAAAGGATAGGGGGTGTAACCACCCCCCTTCCTGGTCCCACCCATGGGAGGGACCTAGTCGTAGTACAGCCCCCTTTTAGCAGGATAAAGGTAGGAGCTGGTCCCATTCCGAGTTAGATTAATCCTGAACTGAAACTCTACAAAAAGAAACTCTGGACTTCGACTTTCTGCCAAGAAGACTGAAGAAATCTCCCTTGTGGGCAAGGAGTGTCCACCCTGCACAAGCAGGCACCATCAGCGTCCAGCGGCTTCCCTTTGTCGTCTTCCCTCGAGGATCCAGACTTCAGAGCCCGACGAGACCCGGATTCCCACACCTCTCCGACCTCTACCTACATCTGCAGCACAGCTGAGATCCGTGGGTGTGACAAGACACGTGGGACCGGCCATCTTGAAAGAAGCAGCAGTTGGCTCCAGCACAATGTCTGAGGTAACCTCGTCCAAGTGCTTTGGGGACTGAGAAGCCCCGACCCCGAGCAGCTCCTGCACCGTAGACCAGCTCTCCAGCATCCACGAGATCTGCGTGGGGCCCTTCTGCCTGTTTGCTGCTCGACGCGTTGTCTGGTCACTTGCCGGCTGGCTAGTGGCCTCCTAGACGACGAACCTTGAAATCCAATCTGCTGGTCAGGTTGCTCCAGACTGGCCCCTGCTTCCCTGTGAAGGAGAAGTACCCCGGACCCTCCTGGTCCACTCCAGACGCCGTTTCCACTCACCGCGTGGGTTGCCTTTGCCAAGGCCTGTTGACTCCAATTCCGGATCCGACACCGCCGACAGCAAGAGCCTGCGTGGGACAGCTCGTGCCTCCATCCTGGTCATCGAAGACACCACCTGGTCCACGTGGCTGCAGAGACAAGCGTCCACTCTTCACCTGATCGCGACAACGACATCTGGTTCCACTCCTGGTTCCACTCCAGTCACTGGCTAGTGACTTTGAACATTGTCCCCTCTGCTTTCAGGTTCTCCTCTTCACTGATCCACCCTTGGATCACACCGGACATCTTCCTCCTGGTCGCCTGCAGCATCTTTTCTTTCAGGCTCCATAGACTTCAACGCCGGAACCCGACACGGCTTCGCACCTATGCACCCGCAGCCTGTGGGTGAGGTAACAAGAGCATTTCGGTGCTCAAGGGTAGATTGACTCTCCTAGTGTCCCGTTCCACAGTCGTTTTAGTCCTAACTAGTCAGGATTGTCCGTACTCACCTTTTACTTGAACTGTACTTTCCATAGACGTTGTTACGCATCTCGCGTGTGAGTTCACACTCTGCACACGCGCTCCGTGGGCCTCCTGTTACTTACCTAAGGTTAGGGTAGTGTGGTCCCAGTGATCCTACAGCCTCTGGACAGCGCCATTCCTTCTATCGACTTTCACATTCCACTTACTTAGTATATGGTTTGTTGTGCCCCTAGGGCAACATTGTAACTGTGCAACTTAAATGTATTTTTCTTAAGAGTCTTGTCATGTGCTTAGCCCTCTGATCTCATAAAGAGTTCAGAGGTGTTTGTTAGTTAATAAATATCCTGTTTATTTCCATAACTACCTGTGTGGTGTCCTTTCATTTGGTATTCAAGGGGTTATATGTTGTAAAACAGCTGGCTTCACATGCCAAAAGAGTTTAGCCTAAGACTGCTTTGTCCATGCTACCATTAGGATAGCTGGTCCATAAGGTTGACTTACAACCAATCACCATAAGGGTTGTTTGGACTGATACAAGGTGCTCACTAGAACTAGTGAGCATCATATATCAGGCCAACTTCTCACACTGGGGAGTCACAAGGGTACCCCAGTAACCAAACTGGAGTGTACCTAAAGTACATGCAATCATTTTAGAGAGGAAGCAGCTAGGCTGGGGTCCTGGATAGCAGAGCCCCAGCCGGACTAAAGTCGAAAAACTGTGAAACACCAGCAAAAAGTGGGGTTAACCATAGTAAGCAGATTCTACTCTCCTACAGTGAAGTCCATTGGGGCCTAATACATCTCAGGGAGGGGGGCCGCACCCCACCCTCCTCTTTTTTTTAAACTAAATTTGGCTAGGGGATGTGGTCCCCTGGGCGTGGTAAGGCTAGGGGGGAGGGGCGGTGGTCATGTAGCCCCTTCCCCTTTTAACCAAATAAAAAGGATTAGGGAGGGGAGCCGCATGGCCTCCCTCCCAGTTTTCATTGTATTTGGCCCTGGGGGATGTGGTCCCCATTGCCTAATAAGGCTTGGGGAGGGGCGGCGGTTGCACTTCTCACTCACCTTTTAAGTTGGCTTTAGGCCTGGGGTCTGGGGCCCCTGAGACCTGATAAGGCTGGGAAGTCAGCCATGCGGTCCCCCTCCCCTTTTACATAAAAAAGCTAGGGATCGGATCCCAGGCCTAATAAAGCTTGGGGAGGGAGGCCACTGGACCCCCTCCTCTTACATTTTCAGCCTGGGGATGAGGCACACAGGGCTCAAAAGAGCTTGGGGAGGAAAGCCACACATACTCCCTTCCTTTTTAGGCCTCGCCTGAGCCAGCGCATGCGGTGATCTGGCGAACAAGTTACTTACCTTCGGTAACGATATATCTGTAAGAAACAGTAGTTAGTATTAGATTCCTTAGGTTAGAATATCCCCAGGCGTCAGACTGGATCCAGAAATTTTTGCGTAACAGTACCCTTGCACTTCGGTAGGCGTCGTCTGTGGCTATGCGTCCGTCGTCGGCGTCGTGGGCGCCGTGATGACGTCGTCGGAGTACTTAGACGTCGCCTCCGCCTGCTGACGTCAGTTCTTAGACACAGCTTTTCCGCGCCAGAAACGCAGAGCCATGTTAAAAACCAACACTGGTGCCATTAAAACTGGGGCCCTGAAAGTGGATGACCTTAACCCTAGATATCGGTTCGCAGAACGGGGAGGATGGGCGGGGCGGTAAGGAATCTAATACAAACTTCTGTTTCTTACAGATATATATCGTTACCGAAGGTAAGTAACTTGTTCATCTGAAAGAAACAGGTTAGTATTAGATTCCTTACCTTAGAATAGATACCCCAGCAATACCAACCCCGGTAGTGGGTCTGCGAACCAATAATCACACCGGAAAGTCCTGGAGGACGGAAAGGCCAAAGAAGCCATCCTTCCGGACTTGGCTGTCCAGGCAGTAGCGTCTTGCAAACATGTGCAGCGATGCCCACGTAGCTGCCTGACAGATGTCCTGCAAGGGGACTCCCCGGCCAAGGGCAGTGGTCGCCGCTGTGGCCCGAGTGGAATGGGCCCTCAGCCCAACAGGAGGCTCCGTCTTCACCAAGGACTAACAAGCCTTGATAAACAAGACGACCCGCCGAGAGATGGTCCGCTTGTGCACTGCCCGTCCCTTTTTAGCACCCACGTAACCAACAAAGAGTTAGTCATCCACCCGGAACTGGCGTGTGCGATCTAGATAGAACGAAATCGCACGTTTTGGGTCCAGACGGTGGAGCCGCTCTTCCTCTTTCGAGGGGTGCGGTGGCGGAAAGAAGGTGAGCAAGGTGATAGACTGCCCGATGTGGAAGTCAGTGATAACCTTGGTTCGGAAAGAGGGTCTAGTCCGCAACACAACCTTGTCCGGATGTACAGAAAGGAAAGGGGGTTTGGATGAAAGAGCCTGGAGCTCAATCACTCTCCTGGCAGAGGTGATGGCAACCAGGAAAGCAGTCTTCAGAGTAAGAAGGCGGAGAGGACAGTTGTGAAGTGGCTCAAAGGGAGCGCACATCAGATAGGTAAGAACAAGGTTCAAGTCCCACTGAGGCATCACAAATGGAACAGGGGGAAACATGTGTGTGATGCCTTTCAGAAAACGAGTTACAATAGGGGACTTGAACAAAGATGGTTGATTAGGCAGCCTTAGAAAGGCTGAACGGACAGAAAGGTAGCCCTTGATAGTGCCCAGATCAGAGCCCTGCTGGGCGAGAGAAAGAAGGAAGAGAAGAACCTCAGAAAGAGGGGCAGAGAGAGGATCCACAGCCTTTGCTGTGCACCATGCCACAAATCTGTTCCACCTGCAGGCGTATACCGACTTTGTGGAGGGACGCCTGGCTGCCAGAATGACATTACAGACTTCAGGAGGCAAGTCAAATGGCCTCAACTGTCGCCGCTCAATCTCCAAGCATGGAGGTGGAGACTGGACAGGTTCGGGTGTAGGACCGTCCCCTGCTGCTGCGACAGAAGGTCCTCCTGAAGAGGCAGGCGAACTGGGGGATCGACTGACATACTGAGCAGCTCGCGATACCAGTACCTTTGTGCCCAGTCCGGAGCCACAAGGATGACCTGGGCCCGGTCGTGTTTGATCTTCTTCAGCACTCTGGGCAGAAGTGGTATAGGCGGAAAGGCGTACAACAGACCGCAACTCCACTCGCGATGAAAAGCGTCTCCAAGCGAGTGCCGCCTTGGAAATTCCAACGCGCAGAACTGATGACATTGAGTGTTCTCTTCTGTGGTGAATAGATCTAACCAAGGCTATCCCCACTGATGAAAGACGCCATTCGTGATCCATCATGCACCGACAGCTGAGTTCGTCCGCCCTGGCGTTTAGAGAACCTGCCAGGTGTTGAACCACCAGGGTCACGCCCTGATGTCCCAGCCACTGCCAAAGGCGCAGAGTCTCTTGGCAGAGGGTCCACGACCCCGCCCAGTTTGTTTCAGTACCACATGGCGGTGGTGTTGTCCGTGAAAACCTGCACTACACTCCCCCGAACAGAGGGGAGGAATGCCTTCAGTGCTAGACGAATCGCCCGCAGCTCCGTAAGGTTGATATGGAGCCGGGACTCAGCCGGAGACCAGAGGCCTCTGATCTCTGCCTCTCCCATGTGGCCTCCCCAGCCCTGGAGGGACGCGTCCGTTACAACCACGTGCTCCGGTTGGGGAAGGGAGAAGGATCTGCCGCTGACCCAATCGCGGTCCGTGAGCCACCACTGCAGCTGTCTCGCAGTGCCCTCCGAGATCAGGACATGGTCGGACAGGTTGCCCTGATGCTGGGCCCACTGAAACTTCAGGTCCCACTGCAGAGCCCGCATCCGCCACCGGGCGTGATGCACCAGAAGGATGCAGGAGGCCATCAGCCCCAGAAGCCGCAGCGTCAACCTGACCGAGACCTGGGATAAAGGCTGAAAGAGTGGAATCAGAGCCTGAATATCCCGGGCCCGGTGTTCTGGAGGGTAAACCCGAAACTGCGCCGAGTCGAAAACCGCTCCGATGAAGAGGAGCTTCTGAAAGGGACACAGGTGTGACTTCGGCACATTGATGGAAAACCCCAGCTGGTGCAGGAGGTCTGCCGTTGTCTGGAGGTGGTTGACGACTGTCTGGGGCGAGCCCGCCTTCAACAACCAGTTGTTGAGGTAGGGGACGACTGAAACCCCTAACCTGCGCAGATGAGCTGTGACCACCGCCATCACGTTTGTGAACACCCGTGGGGCGCTGGTAAGGCCGAAGGGGAGTACGGTAAACTGAAAGTGCTCGTGGCCTACCGTGAACCGCAGGTAGCGCCGGTGGGCCTGCAGGACAGGGATGTGGAAATAAGCGTCCGGCAAGTCCAACGCTACCATCCAGTCTCCTGGGTCCAGGGCAGCCAAGACCTGAGCCAGTGTCAGCATTTTGAACTTCTCCTGCCGGAGGAAGCCGTTGACGTTCCGTAGATCCAAGATAGGGCGTAGGCCCCCCTTGCCCTTCTTGGGTGCCAGAAAGTATTGGGAGTAGCAACCACACCCTACTTGTGGCCCAGGAACGTTGTCCACGGCGTTAGTCTGCAGTGCATGGCTGGGAGCACGTGTGGGGGAGCACCTTCCTTGGCCACGGAAGGAGCGAAAGGCACCCGTTTGCTGCCGTGAGGCCGAGAGGCCCAAAGACTTGGCCATAGCCCTGGAGTCCTTAAAGCCCTCAAGCGCATGGTCTGCCTTGTCGCCAAAAAGGCGACGTCCATCAAACGGCATGTCCATGATGGTATTCTGGACATCCGCTGAAAAGTTGGTGGACCTCAACCAGGCGTGGTGATGAATCGCCACCGTCGTTGCCATTGCTCTGCCCAATGAGTCGTGGTATCCAGCCCACACCGGATGGAAAAACGTGCTGCTCTCGACCCTCCGCAAGGATTTGGGCGAGTTTAGCCTTGACCTCCGCCGGGCATAGTGGCAGCACGTCCGCGACCGCGTCCCACAGGGAGTGGGTGTAGCGACCCAGGAGGCATGCGGTGTTGGAAGACCGCAGTCCCAGACTAAGGGAGGAGAATACCTTCTTGCCGTATTGCTCATACCTCTTGGATTCCCGATCAGGCGGAGCCGACGGGAATGCGGTCTGGGAGTTTGAGGCCTGGATGACCAGGCTCTCAGGGGGTGGGGTGGGTGGACAGGAAACAAGGGTAGCCCTGGGCCGGGTGGTGGCGTCTGGCCACGTTCCTATCTACGGGCTGACCTGTAGCGGACCAGGACCAAGTGCCCAAAAGAACGTCAGTCAAGGCCTCATTAAACGGCAGTAGAAGCTCAGTCGAGCTTGACTGCGGTTTAAGGACCTCAGTGAGGAGGTTAGTTCTCACGGCCGCGGCGGGGAACTCAAGGACCAAGGCCTTGGCTGCCCGCGTCAATACCACACTGAAGGTTGCCCCCTCCTCCGTAGCCATGGTAGGAGGTGTGACAAAACCAGTGTCTGGCGAAGTGTCCAGATCACTGGCATCCCCAAGTCCACCTGTCCAGTCCTCCTGGGACTGACACTCACGTGTCAGAGGGTCCTCAGACCCCTCCCAATACTCCTCATCACCCATCTCCTGATAATCAGGGTTGTCAAATGATGGGGCCGGTTCATTGAAGTAAAACTCCCCAGGCGGCGTTGAGAGGGGCACCCAGCGGCGCCGCTCCGGCACCGGAACTGGATCGAGGGAGGTATTGGGGACTGCGTCGCCGAAAGACGGCGCCGGAGGTGAGACCCGAGGGACCGGCACCGGTAAGGTCGTCAGGTCAACCGGCGACGATCTGGATCCAGAAGCGGAACCAGTGGGGCCCTGCGGCACCGGGCCCGAAGCCGCCGGCGGCGTCGGGACCGAAGCACCCGACCCGCTAGGGCCCTCAGACGGGTCCGCTGGGCCCGAAGGCGCCGCGGAGCCCGCCGGAGGAGTAAGGGACCTCATGGCTATGACGAAACGCTCGATCTCCTCTGGCGTTGCTTGCTGCCCAGGGACCGGAGGGTATGGGGCAGGTCGCCATGCCCGTGACTCCGACGGAGCCGCGTGAGCGGTGTCACCCGAACCCCCGGCCGTGTCGCGCGAGCAACGGGGGAGTCAGAAGAGCGATGACGTCTCTTCGACTTCTTGTGCTTACCTGACAACTTCGAGCCTGAGGAGGGATGGCGACTCCCGGAGCTATGATGGCTCCGACCCCGCAACCTGTCCCGCGACTTCCATCCGGACCGGGATCTCTCGCGGCATTGGGCCGACTGCTGGAGCTCGAGCCGCTTGCGGGACCTCTCCTGCCTAGCTTTTGAAGTCAGGGACCGGCAGTCGGAGCAGGCCTTGTCGTTGTGGTCGACGCCGAGACAGAGGAGGCACCGGTGGTGAGGGTCGGTGACCGACATCAGTCGGTCGCAGTCCTCACAGGGTTTAAAACCTGGCATCCCTACCGGCACCGTTCGAAGTCGTAGACTCGAAAAATGATCAAAAGGGATCGTAAAAGGTTTAGTCAAAAAATGACTAAGGTACCACTTTTTCCGGATCTGCGCTGCTGGCGCGGAAAAAAGAACTGACGTCAGCACGCGGAGGCGGCGTCTAAGTACTCCGACAACATCATCACGGCGCCCACGACGGACGCAGAGCCGCAGATGACGCCTAGCGACGCGCAAGGGTACTGCTACGAAAAAATTTCCGGATCCAGTCTGACGCCTGGGGATATTCTAAGGTAAGGAATCTAATACTAACCTGTTTCTTTCAGATGAGACATTTAGTGAGTGGGGATTTAGAAACCCGACCACAAGGTTTTGCTTGTGGCTTAAACCTGGCAGTTATACACGTGTGCACGTGCACAGCCGCCATCTGTTGCGCCATCTGGCTTTCCTCATCATGGCTCATTAACTCTCTCATCATGGCTTATGCAGCTCTGCCTGGCATCTCTCACGCCTCTGAGATTTCTGTCCCCCCTAATTAGCCGCCTGCAACAAAGCCCTTACCAGCTTCAAGCACACTACAGGCCGGGCACCTTTTCCGTAGCAGAACTCTCTGACACGAACAAGGAGCTCCTATTGCCATAAAGGACTGTTGCCTCCAGTATCCTAAATAACTTTTAACTGGCACTAAAGCATACAATTAGGGAACAGCCAGCTCACTGTCCACGCTCTGTCAGTAATACACAGTGTCTTATAGCATGTGTACAATTTATGCTGAGCCACACAGTAACACCATAAAATGCAGAAATAAAATAAGTTGCCCTCATCATTTTAGTAACCTGCTTCTATTTACAGTGCATGATTATGATAGTACTTTTAATACAGCTTTAAAGCATCCTAAAGGTGCCTTCAGCACAGCTTCTTTACAGAGTAGAACATTCTGCATGTGAACTTGAACCAGTTGTGTCCTTATGTGATGCTGGAGGACACTAGAGATCATAGAGGTGCTGGCATGCTGGAAAATAATAGCACTATGTCCTGCAATACTGATGTATCTGAATGTCACCTGGTCTGTACAGCATCACTCAACGCCACCACAGCATCACTCAGCGCAACCACAGCCTCAATCAGCACCACCACAGCATCACTCAGGTCCACCCCCGCTTCACTCAGCACCATCACAGTAGCACTCTGGGACACAGCAATATCACTCAGCTCCATCATAGCATCAATCAGCACCACCACAGCGTCACTCAGCGCCCACACAGCATCAATCAGAATAACCACAGCATTAGTCAGCACCACCACAGCATCACTCAGGGACACAACAATATCACTCAGCGCCACCACAGCATCAATCAGCACCACCACAGCATCACTCAGGTCCACCACAGCTTCACTCAGCACCACCACAACATCACTCTGGGACACAACAATATCACTCAGCACCATCACAGCATCAATCAGCACAGCATCAATCAGCACCACCACAGCGTCACTCAGGTTCACCACAGCATCACTCAACACCACCACAGCATCACTATGCACTACGACAGCATCACTCAACACCACCACAACATCACTCAGCACCACCACAACATCACTCAGCGCTACTACAGCAACACTCAGCACCACCACAGCATTACTCAAGCACATAACAATATCGCTCAGGGCCAAAACAGCATCACTCAGCGCCACCACAGCATCGACCTATGCAACCACAGCAACACTCAGCACCACAAGTCCATCACTAAGCACCATAACGGCATCACTCAGGCACACCACAGCATCACTCAGTATTACCACAGCATCACTCTGCAGTGCCACAGCATCAATTGGCATCACCACAGCATCAGACAGCATCACAACAGCATCACCCATGGCCACTACTGCATCACTCAGGGATAGCACAGGATCACTTAACGCCACCACAGCATCATTCAGCACCACCACAGCATAATTCTGCAACAGCACATCATCACTCAGGGCCAACACTGGATCACTCAACAACACCACAGGTTCACTTTTATGTTAAGATTTATGGCTTTTTCACACACAGGATAAGGCAACATTGGCTGTTGCTTTTTTCACATCACTTCTTCCTTCTCTCAGCATCACTCAGCGCAACCGCAGCATCATTCTGTGCCAGCACAGCATCACTCAGCGCACTCACAGCATCACTCAGCGCCACAACAGCATCATTCAGCACAACCACAGCATTACTCAACACAACCACAGCATCACTCAGCCCCACAACAGCATCACTCAGCGCCACATCACTCAGCACCACCACAACACCACTATGCGCTACCACAGCATCACTCAACGCCACCACAGCAGCACCACAGCATCACTTAGGAATACCACTGAATCACAGCGTACCACCACATCATGACTATGCGCTACTACAGCATCACCCAACACCACCACAGCATCACTTATCACCACCACAACATCACTCAGCACCACCACAGCATCACTCAGCACTCCAACAGCATCACCCAGCATCACCACAGCATCACTCAGCACCACCAGAGTATCACTCAGGGGCACCACTACATCAATCAGCACCACCAAAACATCAATCAGCACAACTACAGCAACACTCAGCACCACCACAGTGTCACTCAAGCCCACAACAATATCGCTCAAGGCCACCACATCATCGCTCTACGTCACTACAGCAACACTCAGCCCCACCACAGCATCACTTAGCACTACCACAGCTTCACTCAGGGCCACAACAGCGTCACTCAGTACCACCACAGCATCACTATATGCTACCACCGCATCACTCTGTAGCGCCACAGCATCAATCAGCATCAGTCAGAACCACCCCAGCATCACACAGGACCACCACAGCATCACTCAAGGTCAGCACATCATCACTCAACGCTACCACAGCATAACTCAGGGACACCACAGCATCATTCAGTGCTTCTTACACTTTTTAATTACAACTTCTCAGCATGCTGCACAGCAGCCACACTTCTCTACTGCACAGCTTAGAAACATTGGCAAAGTTAATAGCTCTACCTAAACACTTATTAGGAAAACAAATGCATAGCCGATAGGTCTCACCTTTAGGACATTATAAGTGTTTAGTTATCCAGCTCAATATCCTTGATTAAACAACATAAAGTGTTGTATGGCTAAACACTTATAAGGTCCCAAAAGCTAGACCTATTGGCTATGCCAATGCTTGTTTTTATTTTATTTGGCCCCGGTAGATGTGTTCCCTGGGGCTTATTAAGGCTCAGGGAGGGGGGCTGTTTGCCCCGTCTCCTTTTTAATTGGATAGGCCCCGGGGTTGGGGTCCACGAGTCCTGGTAAGGCTTTGGAAGAGAGGCCATGCCGCCACTGTCCCCTTTAAAAATATAAAAAGGCCACAGGATGGGCTTCCTGAAGCCTAATAAGGTTTATGGAAGGGGACTGCTGGTCCTCCCTCCCGTTAGATGTTGGCCCTGGGGAGAAGGTCTCCGGGATTCAAAAGGCTGGGGGATGGAAGGTGCTTGTCTCCCCCCTGTTTTTATTGCATTTGATCCCAGGGAATATGGTCCCTGCTCACAATTAAGGCTTTGGGAGAGGCTGTATGCCCTTCTTCCCTGTTTAATTGTATTTGGACTCAGATGATAGGGTCCCGATGGCCTTTTAAGGTGTGAGAAGTGGGTTCACACGGCACCCCTCCAATTTTGATTGGAACTGGCCCCAGGACATAAGCTCTGGGGCCAATTAAGGGTGTGGGAGGGTGCTGCACACACCCTGCCCTTAATATTTATGTTTTGGCCCAAGGAAAGGTGCTCCATGGGCCAGAAGGCCAACCTTACGCTGCATGCACCAAAGGCTGTGCGCAGTGTGGGGTTGACAGCCTGACACAGGCCCAGCCCTATGGGCAAACACCTTCTGCGCACATACATAGGCTGTGCACAATAAACAAGTTACTTACCTTCGGTAACGATATATCTGTAAGAAACAGTAGTTAGTATTAGATTCCTTACCTTAGAATATCCCCAGGCGTCAGACTGGATCCGGAAATGTTTGCGTAGCAGTATCCTTGCGCGTCGGTAGGCGTCGTCTGCGGCTCCGCATCCGTCGTCGGCGTCGTGGGTGCCGTGATGACGTCGTCGGAGTACTTAGACGCCGCCTCCGCGCGCTGACGTAAGTTCCTAGACACAGCTTTTCCGCTCCAGAAACGCAGAGCCATGTTAAAAACCAACACTGGTGCCATTAAAACTAAGGCCCTGAAAGGGGATGACCTTAACCCTAGATATCGGTTCGCAGAACGGGGAGGATGGGTGGGGCGGTAAGGAATCTAATAATAACTACTGTTTCTTACAGATATATCGTTACCGAAGGTAAGTAACTTGTTCATCTGAAAGAAACAGGTTAGTATTAGATTCCTTACCTTAGAATAGATACCCCAGCAATACCAACCCTGGTGGTGGGTCTGCGAACCAATAATCACACCAGAAAGTCCTGGAGGACAGAACGGCCAAAGAAGCCATCCCTCCGGACTTGGCTGTCCAGGCAGTAGTGCCTTGCAAACGTGTGCAGCGATGCCCACGTAGCTGCCTGACAGATGTCCTGTAATGGGACTCCCCGGCCCAGGGCAGTGGTAGACGCCATGGCCCGAGTGGAATGGGAGGAGGCTCTTCTTCGCCAAGGAGTAACAAGCATTGATACACAAGACGACCCACCGAGAGATGGATGGTCCGCTTGTGCACCGCCCGTCCCTTCTTAGTGCCCACATAACCAACAAAGAGTTGGTCATCACAAAGAGTTGGTCATCCACTCGGAACTGGCGTGTGCGATCTACATAGAACGAAAGCGCACGTTTTGGGTCCAGACGGTGGAGCCCCTCTACCTCTTTTGAGGGATGCGGTGGCGGGAAGAAGGCGGGCAAGGTGATAGACTACCCGATGTGGAAGGCCGTGACAACCTTGGGCAGGAAAGAGGGTCTAGTCCACAACACAACCTTGTCTGCATGGACGGAAAGGAAAGGAGGTTTGCATGAAAGAGCCTGGAGCTCACTCACTCTCCTGGCAGAGGAGATGGCAACCAGGAAAGCAGTCTTCAGAGTAAGAAGAGGGAGAGGACAGTGGTGAAGTGGCTCAAAGGGAGCGCACATCATAAAGGTAAGAACAAGGTTCAAATCCCACTGAGGCATCACAAACGGAACAGGGGGGAACATGTGTGTGATGCCTTTCAGAAAACGGGTAACAATAGGGGACTTGAACAAAGATGGCTGATCAGGCAGCCTTAGAAAGGCTGAAAGGGCAGAAATGTAGCCCTTGATAGTGCCCAGAGCAGAGCCCTGCTGGGCAAGAGAAAGAAAGAAGAGGAAAACCTCAGAAAGAGGGGTAAAGAGAGGATCCACAGCCTTTGCTGTGCACCATGTCACAAATCTGTTCCACCTGCAGGCGTATACCGACTTTGTGGAGGGACGCCTGGCTACCAGAATGACATTACAGACTTCAGGAGGCAAGTCAAATGGCCTCAACTGTCGCCGCTCAATCTCCAAGGATGGAGGTGGAGACTGGACAGGTTCGGGTGGAGGACCGTCCCCTGCTGCTGCGACAGAAGGTCCTCCTGAAGAAGCAGACGAATCGGGGGATCGACTGACATACTGAGTAGCTCTGGATACCAGTACCTTCGTGCCCAGTCAGGAGCCACAAGGATGACTTGGGCCCGGTCGCGTTTGATCTTCTTCAGCACTCTGGGCAGAAGTGGTATAGGCGGAAAGGCGTACAACAGACTCTAACTCTACTCGCGACGAAAAGCGTCTCCAAGCGAGTGCCGCCTTGGAAATTCCAACGCGCAGAACTGATGACATTGCGCGTTCTCTTCTGTGGCGAATAGATCTAACCAAGGCTCTCCCCACTGCTGAAAGAGGCCTTGCGCCACGTCCGAGTTCAGACGCCAATCGTGATCCATCATGCACCTCCGGCTGAGCTCGTCCGCCCTGGCATTCAGAGAACTTGCCAGGTGTTGAACCATCAGGGTCACGCCCTGAAGTCCCAGCCACTGCCAAAGGCGCAGAGCCTCTTGGCAGAGGGTCCACAACCCCACCCCACCCTGTTTGTTGCAGTACCACATGGCGGTGGTGTTGTCCGTGAACACCTGCACTACACTCCCCCGAACAGAGGGGAGGAATGCCTTCAGTGCTAGACGAATCACCCGCAGCTCCAAAAGGTTGATATGGAGCCGGGACTCCGCTGGAGACCAGAGGCCTCTGATCTCCGCCTCTCCCAAGTGACCTCCCCTGCCCTGGAAGGATGCGTCTGTCACAACCAAGTGCTCCGGGTGGGGAATGGAGAGGGATCTGCCACTGACCCAATCGAGGTCTGTGAACCTCCACTGCAGCTGTCTTGCAGTGCCCTCCAAGATCAGGACATGGTCGGACAGGTTGCCCTGATGCTGGGCCCACTGAAACTTCAGGTCCCACTGCAGAGCCCGCATCCGCCACCTGGCGTGATGCACCAGAAGGATGCAGGAGGCCATCAGCCCCAGAAGCCGCAGCGTCAACCTGACCGAGATCCGGGATAGAGGCTGAAAGAGTGGAATCAGAGCCTGAATATCCCGAACCCGCTGTTCGGGAGGGTAAACCCGAAACTGCGCCGAGTTGAGAATCGCTCCGATGAAGAGGAGCTTCTGAGAGGGACACAGGTGTGACTTCGGCACATTGATGGAAAACCCCAGCTGATGCAGGAGGTCTGCCGTTGTCTGGAGGTGGTTGACGACTGTCTGGGGCAAGCCCGCCTTCAACAACCAGTCGTCGAGGTAGGGGAAGACTGAAACCCCTAACCTTCACAGATGAGCTGCGACCACCGCCATCACTTTCGTGAACACCGTGGGGCGCTGGTAAGGCCGAAGGGGAGCACGGCAAACTAAAAGAGCTCGTGGCCTACCGTGAACCGCAGGTAGCGCCGGTGAGCCGGCAGGACGGGGTGTGGAAATAAGTGTCCTGCAAGTCCAAAGCTACCATCCAGTCTCCTGGGTCCAGGGCAGCTAAGACCTGAGCCAGTGTCAGCATTTTGAACTTCTCCTTCCGGAGGAAGCCGTTGACGTTCCGTAGATCCAAGATAGGGCGTAGGCCCCCTTTGCCCTTCTTGGGTACCAGAAAGTAGTGAGAGTAGCAACCACACCCTACTTCTGGCCCAGGAACACGCTCGTTGGCCCCCTTGGCCAAGAGGGCCGTAACTTCCTCCTGCAGAAGTCGCAAATGATCCCCCGATACGCGGTGGAATTGCGGTGGCATGGCTGGAGGTGTCTCCTAGAAGGGGAGGGAGTAGCCTCTTCAGACGATTTCAGCACCCACCTGTCTGAAGTGACAGTGGAGGAGGTGATGGCGTACCCTGCCCCCCACTGGTGTCACATGGGCCTGAAAGCACGGACTAGGAGGGTTTTGAGGCGGATGCTGCGGGGGAAGGTGTGGATGTAGCGGCATGTGGTGTTGGAAGACTGCAGTCCCAGACTAAGGGAGGAGAATATCTTCTTGCCGTAATTCTCATAGCTCTTGGATTCCCTGTCAGGCGGAGCCGACTGGAATGCGGTCTGGGAATTTGAGGCCTTGATGACCAGGACAGGAAACAAGGGTCGCCCGGGGCCGGGCAGTGTTGTCTGGCCACGTTCCTATCTACAGGCTGACCTGTAGCGGGCCTGGACCAAGTGCCCAAAAGAATGTCAGTTAAGGCCTCATTAAACGGCAGCAGAGGCTCAGCCGAGCTTGACTGCGGTTTAAGAACCTCAGTGAGGAGGTTAGTCCTCACAGCCGCGACGGGGAGCCCAAGGCCTTGTCTGCCCGCGTCAATACCACACTGAAGGTTGCCCCCTCCTCCGTAGCCACGCTAGGAGGTGAGACAAAACCAGTGTCTGGCAAGGTGTCCAGACCACTGGCATCCCTAAGTCCACCTGTCCAGTCTTCCTGGGACTGAGACTCACGTGTCAGAGGGTCCTCAGACCCCTCCCAATACTCCTCATCACCCATCTCCTGATAATCAGGGTTGTCAAATGATGAGGCCGGGTCATTGAAGTAAAACTCCCCAAGCGGTGTCGAGAGCGGTGCCCAGCGGCGCCGCTCTGTCGCCGGAACCGGAGCGAGGGAGGCATCGGGGACGGCGCCGCCCGAAGACGGCGCCGGAGGTGACACCCGAGGGACCGGTGCCGGTAAGGTCCTTAGGTCAACCGGCGATGACCCGGATCCAGAAGCGGATCCAGTGGGAGCCTGCGGTGCCGGGCCTGAAGGCGTCAGCGGTGTCGGGGCCGAAGCACCCACCGGCGTCGGGGCCGAAGCACCCGACCCGCTAGGGCCCCCAGACGGGTCCGCTTGGCCCGAAGGCGCCGCGGAACCCGCCAGAGGAGTGAGGGACCTCATGGCCATGAAGAAGCGCTCGATCTCCTCCGGCGTTGCTTGCTGCCCAGGGACCGGAGGGTATGGGGTATGTCGCGACGCCTGTGACTCTGACGGAGCCGCGTGGGCGGTGTCACCCGAACCCCCAGCTGCGTCGCGCAAGCGTCGGGGGGAGTCGGAAAAGCGATGACGTCTCTTCGACTTCTTGTGCTTACCTGACGACTTCGAACCTGAGGAGTGATGTCGACTCCCGGAGCTATGATGGCTCCGACCTCCGTCCGGACCGGGACCTCTTGTGGCACGGGGCCGACTGCCGGAGCTCGAGCCGTTTGCAGGACCGCTCCCGCCTAGCTTTCGATGTTAAGGCCCGGCAGTCGGAGCAGGCCTTGTCGTCTTGATCGACGCCGAGAAAGTGAAGGCACCGGCGGTGAGGGTCGGTGACCGACATCAGCCGGTCGCAGTCCTTACAAGGTTTAAAACCTGGCATCCCTACCGGCACCGATCAGAGTCGAAGACTCGAAAGAATGATCAAAAATATCTAAAAAACGTTTAGTCAAAAAATGACTACGGTACCACTTTTTCCGGATCTGCGCTGCTGGCGCGGAAAAAAGAAGAACTGACGTCAGCACGTCTAGGCGGCGTCTTAGTACTCCGACGACGTCATCACGGCGCCCACGACGGACGCGGAGCCGCAGACGACGCCTACCGACGGGCAAGGGTACTGCTACGCAAAAATTTCCAGATCCAGTCTGACGCCTGGGGATATTCTAAGGTAAGGAATCTAATACTAACCTGTTTCTTTCAGATATGGGATTGACTTCCTTCAGGGAGTGGCAAGCAGGACCTGGCTACAAGACAGACCCTGCGGCCAAACCCATGCAATGAAAGCCCATGCACAGCGTGGGGTTGGCTGCCAAAGCCCGTGGGCGCATGGGGTTGGCATTACAGATGGCAATAAAATATTAGTTCAAGTTTTAAAAAACTTGAAATTTAAATGAAAAATACAAGGGTTAAAGTAACGTTATAGTTAGTTCGGTGTGAATCTGTTTTTGCCTTAAAAACAACAACTTAGAAATTCACTGGAAAAAACAAAGGTTAAAGTAAAGTTATAATTAGGTGAATATGTGAGTGACAACATTAACGTTTTGAACTCAAATATCCACAGTAAGTCACTGGTTACAGTTAGCAGAGCTAACTATAACTGGCGCCCCTGCCATTCACTGCTTATGATCAACACATATTACCATCACTCGTAACATGTTCGATGACTTGATTAATGACATCACAGATGACATCATCCAATGAATTTTTTGTTATAGTTTATACAGTAGCGGGTAACTACCATAATACTTTTCTATCTATTTTTGTTTAGCCTGTGTACAGTTATTGGGTGTAAGTGTTTACAAAATGCATGTGCTTCTAATTTATCACAGGTGTGTAGAGGTATTGAACATGCTATATATCTTTGTATTGAAGAGTAACCTTGTGTGCAGTTCAGACAGGGCAAAGATTCCACGTAGTAAATACTAAGACTTGTAAGCAGCCTTAGGTATTAATCTGAATCCTCTCAGCATGACATTTTCTACATAACATAGAAGACTGTGTACACTATGTACATGGGCTTCTTTTGCTTCCAAAGATGGACTATCTGTAATTTTTTTACCAATGTATGAAGGCTGCAGGTAGTACGATCTTTAGCATCTTCAGACCTTGCTTGTATTAAGCGAATAGTGTCTTTTTCGACAAGTGTTGCATAGAATGTACACTGTTCTTAGTAGATACTTTCTAATACTGTGTAGTGTATTTCTCATGAGAGTTTCACTGTCTGCAGACAGGGTGGTACTGAGTAAACTCTCTCCATCGAGTAAATACTGTTTACAGTACCCACTTTTCTACTCATATCAACTTCATTTCTCAATGTAGGTTCAGTGACTGTGAGGGGTTTGATACAGATCAAAGCTGTCAGTGGTAGGGCATTAATTTTGGAACAGACGTTGAGTATCTTTAGGAACTTGACTTTCTCTGAACAGTTGTGTACATATTGAACACCATGTTCAATGAGAGTCTCCCATATTTACCTGGTTGATCGTTTATGTGAACTTAGGCTACCCGTGAAGTGTATGTTAAAGGGTCAATGTTGCACATAACACAGACTTGCTACATCTAAGGAAGGTGTATCAGTGATGGCATTAACAATGCTTTATATTATTCTGAGCTATTTGTACTTACTTTCAGGCCTCTAAAGCCATATTAATTTATAGCGTAATATGTACAAGAGAAGTTTGGACGAAGTTACCAGTAATGTCATCAATGATGTTATTTGAGATGTCACCAGTGATGTGATAAATAATGTCATGGAACATGTCTTGAGTGATGTAATATGTGATGTCCAAAGCAGTGCATGGCAGGGGCGCAATTTATAGCTAGTGCTGTTAACTATAACTGGTGTATCTCTTTGGGGTTTTTTGTACATAATGTTAATTTTGTCACTGACATATTCACCTTACTATAACATTACTATAACCTTTATTTTGTTCTCATTGAACATACATAAGTATATTTTTTCATTTATTATGCCATTTGGAGTGTTATATGTATGTACATATGTATGTCAGTATATAGTTTTGTAGCAAGAGCCCTTGAGCTTCGAGAGGGCACACAACGCTGAATCCCGCTTTCTAGCAGTGCAAGCCTCGCTGTTAACTAGCTGCTGAAGACTTTAATGTTTAGTTCCCATCCGACGCGTTTCGAGGCTTGGGACGCCTCGTAATCATGGAAAAGCTTCATTGAGGGAGAGAAGACTCTGTGCAGGATTCGTTCATTTAATAGTCAAACAAAAAACGCCCTAAGTGGGTGTGGCTTCATGAATACCAACTAGCATGCTGGTCCACGAAGTCCGTGTTGCACAAAGTAAGTAATCACCTTAAGTAGGCTCTGTCCCTCAAATGTTCATTTGTTGGGATTCAGCGTTGTGTGCCCTCTCAAAGCTCAAGGGCTCTTGCTACAAAACTACATATTACACAGCTGCCCTGGCCGTGGGGAGGGGCACCAGTTTCCCCAAGGACTGCAATGTCGCATGAGAGACGGCTTTGGGAAAGAACTTTCTTCTCCATCGAGCACGCCAACTCCCGTGATTCATTTCATTCAGGCCCAGCTGGGCAGGATATAAATCAAAGGGGATATGTTAGTTGGAGTGATTACGGAAAGAACATGATTTTGCATGCTGCCTCTGAGGAAAGGGTTGTTTACTCTGAAACGCGTCAGGCAAGGCATGTGACTATTAATTTATTTGTGCTTCACGAAGGCTGTTCCTGGGCTTCTGAAAGACTTGTTGGGTGTGCACTCTAAAAAAGGCAACTTGTGAAACGGTATATATGTATATATATATATATATATATATATATATATATATATATACCTCCAAAGCAGTTCCTTTGCGGGAGATTATGCAGCGCTCACGCATGGGTGGGGCAAACCCAGTGATCGTGAGCAAGGTGGAGTGACACCGAAACGCGTAGATCTCTGTGCCTGTTGCCCTTGGAAATGAGCAAAATAAAAAGGATTGCTGTTTAAAATCCAAAGTTGGCTGTGCGACCCGTTTTTCCCAGCTGGGAGAAAGTTTTGAGGATATATATATATATAAATATATATATATCAGCTCAAAACTCCACCTCCTCTAAAGCACTCTCGGGCGGGTGCGGTCATGGAATACGCAAATTATTCTCGCTCTGTTGCCTCAAGTTCAAGGAAGAAACTTCGCACTCTTGGGGGCATTTGAAAGGTTTTATTTCATAGCCAGCAATAAACGCATTTCGGCGATCTGCCTTCTTCGGTGTTAGTGAACACACAAGAGGAGGCCATGTTTAAAGGGCATTTCATTAGTGCATTGACAGCAAAAAGGATTACAATCCTTCAATTAGACTGTGCGCCATCTTGTAGTTTGTAGTTTCTAAGTTCATTTCATTTTTTTATATATATTGCAGTAAGTGTCAAAATGAACTTAGAAACTACAAGATGGCGCACAGTTTAATTGAAGGATTGTAGTCCATGTGTTCACTAACACCGAAGATGGCAGATCGCCGAAAAGCGTTTGTTGTTGACTATGAAATAAAACCTTTCAAATGCCCCAGAGACTGCAAAGTTTCTTCCTTGAACTTGAGGGAACAGAGCGAGAATATATATATATATATATATATATATTTCTCAAAAGATGCCCTGTAATTGAAGACGCACTCCCAGTAGATGTGTTCATCAAGAACTTTTATTTTCAAAACCGGCCTTTTTCTTCCCAATAAATCTTGTAGCCTGACGCGTTTCAGAGCAGCTTGCTCCTTTCTCAAAGGCATGCTGGCAGTTCACGAAGCTTCACACACAGCTTTGCACATACTTCAAATCCCAGCATGCAGCAACAGCGCAATTCAAAAGAAACCCACCGGAGGGTAATTAACTATTTAAATATGCAGAGGAAGAGAGGGTGTGTGAAGCTTCGTGAACTGCCAGCATGCCTTTGAGAAAGGAGCAAGCTGCTCTGAAACACGTCAGGCAACAAGATTTATTGGGAAGAAAAATGCCGGTTTTGAAAATAAAAGTTCTTGAAGAACACATCTGCTGTGAGTGCGTCTTCAATTACGGGGCATCTTTTGGGAAATATATATATATATATATATATATATATATATATATATAAAAAACATGGCATTTGTATAGCATGAATCTAGTCAAAAAGACAACGAAGTACTGTACAAGGTCAAAGATAAGCATAAAATCAACAAATGATAGGAGAAGAATGTGCTCGTCGGACTGTTACTGCATTGTGAAATAGTGGTCTTTAAAAAAGTGTGTCTTCAACTCTTCCCTAAATTAGAGCTGCATTGGGTTCGATTAAGCCACTGCCTCCCGAGAGTGACCATGTTTGGTGCTATACTCACCTCAAAGTTTGACTGGAGTACATTTAATGCTGTTTTGAGACCTTTAGGGTTGCAGTAACATAAGATTCAGTTGTGAATAACAATGATCTCACTCTTTTGTGAGTGGTACATTAGCATGCCGCTCCCTAACATCCTTCCTGCACCTCTAAACCCCACTTAAATTGTCTTAAACTCCTCCTATGGATGTGCAAATATTCCCCATTTTATAACTACTCTCCATGGTCCCATTCACGTGTTCTACAAAAACATTTCCGTAGGAGTATGGAGAACGCCTGCACTTTGGAAGAGATCTCCTCACAGACACAATAGAAGGGTTGGAGATTTTCACTCAGATACCTTGCAGAAAACCTTCTGAGACACAAATATGCTTAGTCAGTTGAGGGAATTTAAGTTTCCGAAGTGTAATATATTTTTATTTTATTTAAATACAGCCACTGCTGAGCAGGGCGTGATAACAGACAGGAAAGGTTCACATTTTGTGTTTTTGGAGTTGCTTACACAAGAAACCCATTGGCTCATCCAAGTCTGCATTAAAAATGTCTTCCTCTTTATTCATTGACTACCTTTAAGAAACAGAGGGTATTTGTAGTATAAATCCCCGAATATTCTGAAGGAATATGATGAATTTTTCATTGCGTTTGTTGACATTTAAAAATGAGATATAACAATTGGAGGTGATCAGTTTTTTTCATTGAAGGCACTATGGACTTGGTTCCTTTTCCCTAACAGGCTTTCAGTCCAGTTCTTGTCCCTCTTCTAAGAGATGTTCTACATGGCTGTTCCTTCTCCTTCTTCCAAATCTACGGAAAAAGGCAGAGATGCTGAGGCAAGATCCAGTTTTCTTCTCTTCTTCTACTGTTTCTTTTGCCATGTCTAGGGCCGGAGTGTCCTAAATTACAAGCCAAACCAAGAAATAAAACGAACATTGTTATTTACATCAAATAGTACTCACTTAAATTGACCTATAGCCCACTCCTCCTCCTTAAAGACACACATGTTCGCTTAACAAACAAAATTAAATAAAGACTAATGTGAACAATATTTAGGCAACTTGATACAATATTCCTTCTGAATATAACTCACCAGTTCCTTTGTTAGACCAATTTTTTTAAAGGACTGTACAATCCTCTTCTAACTCTATCATGCATTTGGTCACTGAATCCACAGAAATTCTGTTTAAAACTGAAATGTCGATGTCTAGTCTAGCACAACCTGAGCTGTTGTAAAATTGATATGTAAGTTGTGTTGAACTGCCATTGTTGAACCCTCACACAATTACATTTTTTTACTTTGGGCCTGATCTGAGAGATGTCACAAAGAAGAGAACCTCCATCATGGGATCATATCTCTGCAGAAATATGGAGTTTTAAAGGAAAATATTACTGTCTTCCTTAAGTGTCTCGAAAAGAGCACTGCCGCTTTAAGAACTTTGGGACACCTTTCCTTAAGCCTCCTTCCACATGCATAAGCTCCATAAATGCATCATCCTCTGCTTCACCGAATTCCTTTGATTTATGCCAAATAGGCAGGATTGAGGGATTGGCTACTCCCTTGCTTGCCTACTCTGGAAATTGCTGGTCTACTCCCCCCGATGCATCCCCTTACCAGAAGGGGCGCATTATGCTACCTTTTTTGGGGCTAATTTGGATATGGAAGATATTGATTCTCAATGCCCCTCTCTCTGTTTACATTATAGTGAACAAAGGTCCTTAGCTTATTTAAGAATCACAACAATACAGTATAGGAACACAATGGAAAGCTATACGATTTACGATTTCCAAACCCAGCCGGGAAAGGAGTTTATTTTCAGGAAACAATGTCCAATCTTTCAATACAAACGAAATAACATGACACAAGCCTGTGCCGTACCAAAAAGAGGGAAAGGAAAGATAGGATTAGGGTGAAAGGGGTGTCTTTCAGGCAAAGGAAGAGAGCAAGGACATCCGGCATTGACCGAGCAGCCCCAGGAAAGACGAGTCTTCATTTAGACTTGCGTCTGAACGCCACATCGTTGGCACTCCGCGTGTACGGCCACTGTTGCCTACGCGTTAAAAGCTACTCCCCGCTCTCACTTTGAGTGGAGTAAGTGCTGCCATCGTATGCAGTTGAAAACGAACTAAGAATTGCACCTATAACTCCTGCAATTAGCAGTTCTTCTGGACCCCCATAAAGACCTCCACGACGTGTAACTACGTGCATCATCGCTCCATTCTGAAGTGAAGGACACCTCCCACGTGAGGCTTCTTACCTTAATTCACTGAGGCTTTATTTCATTCAGGCATGTTTTGTTCATTATAAAAGTCCTGATGATGATCCCATGTATCTAAATGAGCATAAGGGATCGAAACGTCGACACCTATGAGTGGTTTTACACTTATAATATTGTTTAATGAGATTGTGTACACTCCACTCCAGGCGACACTGTTATTATTCTCTGACTTATTTACAGTGCCCTGTCCTTGCTCTCTTCCTTTGCCTGAAAGACACCCCTTTCACCCTAATCCTATCTTTCCTTTCCCTCTTTTTGGTACGGCACAGGCTTGTGTCATGTTATTTCGTTTGTATTGAAAGATTGGACATTGTTTCCTGAAAATAAACTCCTTTCCCGGCTGGGTTTGGAAATCGTAAATCGTATAGCTTTCCATTGTGTTCCTATACTGTATTGTTGTGATTCTTAAATAAGCTAAGGACCTTTGTTCACTATAACGCAGTTATACCCATGGTACTTAGCTATCCGTTGGGTCCCCCTTGAACCTAAAAAAACCTCTCTCTGTTAACAGCATGCTTCAGCCGGTTGCATGGCATGCAACAAACAGTTCTCAGCAGCTGACCCTTACAAGACCAAAGTCTTGTGACGGGCAAACCGTAATCTTGTGAGCTTTTTTTCTGAAATAAATGTATCCATGTGAAAGCATTAATTCTTGATGACCCTGAAGAGCTGGGCATCAAAGGTGATCATGGGCTTTTAAGGTGGATGGAAAATGTCACACTGATTAAATTAAAGCGTATTATTTGGGCCTAGGGATTGTATCAGAATTGGCAGCACTTATCGTTACCAGTAATCGGGTAACTACCTCTGTTCCACCAGAGGCTTCTGCCACCCACTCAGGAGGGGAAAGCTCCTGGTAGCCACATTTCTGAGTATATCTCGGAACCAAGCTGCAAAGTGTTGGTACTTCTGAATGACCTGTTCATTCCTGAACAGATTTGTACTCTATCACATAAGGATACTCCTGCTGTGGAACCCCAAGGAGCATGTGCCTGCTGAATAGACTACTAGAGGAAAATACTCAAGGAGATAAATAGGGCTTTAGTTAAGTCCCCCTCTTTGTAGGTTGAGCCTGTCTCCCTTTCCAAGGTCCCAGTTCATCAGTACTAGGGTACCTGGACCCAGGGCCTCGTACTAAAGGTCCTGAAAGCCCCACATCCTACCCTTCAGCTGTTAAAGCACACTCCATAAATGGGTAGAAAGGAAGGTTTTGACATCAAATTTGACACCTCCTTTGTTTCTAGAGCCTGCTGGGGAGTTCTGATTGTGTACATTTAAAGAAGTAAGCTAAGTAGAAGGAGAGGGAAGAGGATAGCGAAAGTGAGAACACATTCAGTAAAGGGATTGAGGCCAAATGCAAATGAAGCAGTTTGGACTTCTGAAAACTCAATGTAGGTAATATTTTGAAAAGACTTCAGTGCCAAAAAGTGGTGAGGCAACAAATATCTCCTACGATAAGCAGTATGAGTAGCTCGGATTTCTCACTGTCAGGTCACCTCTACGGTAGCTCTCTCCTGATGACAGGGGCTCCCCTCATTTATATCCCACTTTTCCCAAGCAAATACTGTCTTCCACTTTTGCCAAATTAAAATCAGGATTCATCTGAAGGTTTTTAACCAACATACAGTAGGGTAGATGATACTGTACATCAAAACACTATTGATACCCCCTTTTCTTTCCTCTTGGTTGCCACTGCCTCTACTGCAAGGGAGTTTGTAGCTTCCCCTTTGTAAATGTCTGAGATATTTTATGGAGCTGCCAAATCGGCTACATTAGCCAAATACGGATGCAGGTATGCAAGCATTTTCTATACCCAAACATTTTGCTCAATGATAATGAACCATCCCCGTACTCTTCTCTAAGATAAAACCAATTATACTGAATTTAAAACTACAAATGCTGATACAGAGCAGAAGCCATTACAAACAACAAAATATGTTCATGTATTTATATCTTCAGATTGTTTACCTCTTTTCTAAATGATTTCTGTATGTCTTTTAGGGTTTTGCCTTAATGGCGCTGCACCCAGCAAATTGAACTGAAAATTGTTATTGATAAAAGTAAAATTGGGTTTTCTTTTCTCTTTGCTAGGAGCAGTTCGAGCAGTGTTGCCTTAATGATTTTGGGAGAGAGAGAGAGAGAGAGAGAACATTCACTTTCCAAGGGGGGGGGGCCTTGGAAGGTGGGGCCAAGGGCAATTGCCCACTTTGCTCATGTATTAAAACACTGCTGTATTGAATCTGCTGTTGTGTGAGCTGAAGAGTGTATCCGTCCACTCACATAGCAAGGAGGCCTGCATAGTCTTTCCCTGCCCGTGGAGATGCATGGATGGAGTGAACAAATCCCTCTGCCAGTGCCTTCACTGCCCCCCCCCCCCCCAAAAAAAAAACACCTGATGTCTGCTGATACACCTCGCCAACCTTCTCGTTGAGTTCACGTCCCCACAAGCCCCCCACTCCAGTCACTCATTATGGTCACTCCCCTCTTTCCCTTGATTGCGCAACTCTCCTCTGCACTCCCGCTGAGCACTAAGGCCTGCTCTCACCTCCCACTCCTGCGCTTCTGCGTTATTCCCTTCGGCTCTTCCCCATGCTTCATTTGTTGTTGGTCGGCAGTGCTACCGGCCTCTGGCCCTGCTAGGCATTCATACCCACTTTGCCCTAAATGCCTCACCCTCCCAAGCTACCCAAGTTACTTCCCCTCCTCCCTCTAACCCGGGAAGCGTAAGTGAGCAAGAGGAGAAAAAAAGACAGGCAGTTGGAGCAGGTAAGTCAAAATTGGTTTTGCATTATGGTTGTGAGTTGAGTGTGTGTGTGTGGACATATGTCTGTATGTCTGAGAGTGTCTGTGTGTGCAGGTATGTCTATGTGTGTGTAGGTGCATGTGTGCATGCCTGTGTTTGTAACTGTGTATGTGCGTTAGTGCATGTTTGTGAGGGCATCTTGCATGTGTGTGAGGAGCAAGTGTTTGCTTCCACTCGTTAGATGCTGGACTTGATTCCTGGCAATCTGCAGGGCCTGGCACACTGAGGTATTCCCTGGCAACATACAGGCACTAGCACAGTGGTGGTGATACCTGGCAAAATGCATGCCCTGACACAATGGTGGTTATACATGGCATCCTGCTGGGCCATCATACTGGTAATCAATGCCCATTTTATGGGCAGCCAAGGCAGAAATAGGATCATTTAGAATACGTTAGCATCAGGCATGCTTGGAGAAAAGAAGAACAAGTGCAAGTGATCATATGTTAAGAGGTATACTAGTTTACATACTTAACTAACATCTCCAAAATCCAAGACAAATGGCATTGCCTGGGGTTTGAGGAGAGAGTTGTACAAGGCGAAACCTATAGCATTCATAAATACTAGTTTCGGCATTAACATCTCATGCCTCTAACCAGCCTCTTCAGAGCATGGAGAAGTCTGTGTTGTCCAGGTCAAATTCTGATACCTCCTCTTCAAAATCCTTGGATGCAAAGTCCAAAATACCAAAAGTAAAAAAAAAAACTATTTGTGGTTATGCGAGTCTTCCTCCTTAATCTGCAACTGTCACTGCTGCTCTTCAGAAGGGAATGGGTCGAGGCTCATCTTTTGAGTCCCCTTTAGACAAACAGGATCAAGATGCAATTGAGGAGTTCCTTTTTTAGTTGCAGAAGACAAAGAGACAACTCTTGTAGCTCCTGCAGGAGATCAGTTTGTATGCATGGCCATGCTTGGGCTTATATCTTCTCCATACCGAAATGTACGGTCCTACAATTTGATGGAGGATTTGTGTGCTTCTCATCAATGGATGAGATGCTGGAGAAATGTAGGACTGGGTGGGACAGGGCCTTAAGTATGAAACACTTTTGTAGGCACACATCACACAATTCGCAAAATCACATAGTTTGAATCCTTCCAAGTGGGTTTATTTTTTAGTGTACTAAACACCTTTTGCGATTCAAAAAAGAATTCTGCAACTCATTTCAAAGCACAAGTTACTTACCTTCGGTAACGATATATCTGTAAGAAACAGTAGTTAGTGTTAGATTTCTTACCTTAGAATATCCCCAGGCGTCAGACTGGATCCGAAAAGTTTTGCGTAGCAGTACCCCTGCGCATTGATAGGCGTTGTCTGCGGCTCCACGTCAGTCGTCGGCATCGTGGTCGCCGGGATGATGTCGTCTTAGTACTTAGACGCCACCCTCGCGCGCTGATGTCAGTTCTTGTACATAGCTTTCCGCACCAGGAACACAGAGCCATGCCAGAGACCCACACTAGTGCCATAAAACTAGGGCCCTCAAAGGGAAATACCGTAACCCAAGATATCCGTCCGCAGAACAGGGAAGATGGGTGGGGCGGTAAGGAATCTAACCCTAACTACTGTTTCTTACAGATATATCATTACCGAAGGTAAGTAACTTGTGCATCTGAAAGAAACAGGTTAGTATTAGATTCCTTACCTTAGAATAGATACCCCAGCAATACCAACCCCGGTGGTGGGTCTGCGAACCAATAATCACACCAGAAAGTCCTGGAGGATGGAACAGCCAAAGAAGACATCCCTACGGACTTGGCTGTCCAGGCAGTAGTGTCTTGCAAACGTGTGCAACGAGGTCCACGTAGCTGTCTGACAAATGTCCTGCAAGGGGACTCCCCGGCCCAGGGCAGTAGTGGCCGCCGTGGCCCGAGTCGAATGGGCCTCAGCCCAACAGGAGGCTCCTTTTTAGCCAAAGAGTAGCATGCCTTGATACACAACACGAAACACCGAGAGATGGTCCGTTTGTGCACCGCCGGTCCCTTCTTAGCGCCCATGTAACCAACAAAGAGTTGGTCATCCACCGGGAACTGTCGTGTGCGATCCAAATAGTAAGAGAGCGCACGTTTTGGGTCCCGATGGTGGAGCCGCTCTTCCTCTTTAGAGGGATGCAGGGGCGGAAAGAAGGTGGGCAAGGTGATGGACTGCCCGATGTGGAAGGCTGTGACTACCTTCGGCAGGAAAGAGGGTCTTGTCCGCAACACAACCTTGTCCGGATGGACAGAAAGGAAAGGAGGCTTGGAAGAAAGAGCCTGGAGCTCACTCACTCTCCTGGCAGAGGTGATGGCAACCAGAAAAGCAGTCTTCAGAGTAAGAGGTGAAGAGGACTGTTATGAAGCGGCTCAAAGGGAGCGCACATCAGGTAAGTCAAAACCAGATTCAAGTCCCACTGAGGCATCACGAAAGGAACAGGGGGAAGCATATGAGTGATGCCCTTCAAGAATCTGTTAACAATCGGGGACTTGAATAAAGAAGGCTGATCAGGTAGCCTCAAGAAGGCGGAAAGGGAGAAAGGTAGCCCTTGATAGTGCCCAGAGCAGAGCCCTGCTGGGCAAGAGAAAGAAGGAAGAGGAGAACCTCAGAAAGGAGGGCAGAGAATGGATCCAAAGCCTTTGCTGTGCACCATGCCACAAATCTGTTCCACCTGCAGGTGTATACCGACTTCATGGAGGGACGCCTGGCTGCCAGAATCACAGTACAAACTTCAGGAGGCAAGTCAAATGGCCTCAACTGTCGCCGCTCAATCTCCACGCATGGAGGTGGAGACTGGACAGGTTCGGGTGGAGGACCGTCCCCTGCTGCAGCGACAGAAGGTCCTCCTGAAGAGGCAGACGAATCGGGGGATCGACTGACATGCTGAGTAGCACAGGATACCAGTATCTTCGTGCCCAGTCCAGAGCCACAAGGATGACTTGGGCCTGGTCGCGCTTGATCTTCTTCAGCACTCTGGGCAGAAGTGGTATAGGCAGAAAGGCGTACAATAGACCGCTACTCCACTCGCGATGAAAAAAGTCTCCGAGCGAGTGCCGCCTTGGAAATTCCAACGCGCAGAACTGATTACATTGCGCGTTCTCTTCTGTGGCGAATAGATCTAACCAAGGCTCTCCCCACTGCTGAAAGAGGCCTTGCGCCACGTCCGCGTTCAGACGCCATTCGTGATTCGTCATGCACCGACGGCTGAGTACGTCGCCCTGGCGTTCAGGGAACCTGCCAGGTGCTGAACCACCAGGGTCGCACCCTGATGTTCCAGCCACTGCCAGAGGCGCAGAGCCTCCTGGCAGAGAGTCCACGACCTCATCCCGCCCTGTTTGTTGCAGTACCACATGGCGGTTGTGTTGTCCATGAACACCTGCACTACACTCCCCCGGACAGAGGGGAAGAATGCCTTCAGTGCAAGCCGGATCGCTCGCAGCTCCAGAAGGTTGATGTGGAGCCGAGACTCTGCCGGAGACCAGAGGCCTCTGATCTCCACCTCTCCCATGTGGCCGCCCCAGCCCTGGAGGGACGCGTCCGTCACAACCACGTGCTCCGGTTGGGTTAGGGAGAGGGATCTGCCACTGACCCAATCGCGGTCCGTGAGCCACCACTGCAACTGTCTTGCAGTGCCCTCCGAGATCAAGACATGGTCGGACAAGTTTCCCTGATGCTGGGCCCACTGAAACTTCAGGTCCCACTGCAGAGCCCGCATCCGCCACCGGGCGTGATGCACCAGAAGGATGCAGGAGGCCATCAGCCCCTGAAGCCGCAGCGTCAACCTGACCGAGACTCGGGATAAAGGCTGAAAGATCGGAATCAGAGCCTGAATATCCCGAACCCGCTGTTCGGGAGGATAAACCCGAAACTGCGACGAGTCTAGAACCGCTCCGATGAAGAGGAGCTTCTGAGAGGGACACAGGTGTGACTTCGGCACATTGATGGATTACCCCAGCAGGTGCAGGAGGTCGGCCGTAGTCTGGAGGTGGCTGACGACTGTCTGGGGCGAGCCCGCCTTCAACAACCAGTCGTCGAGGTAGGGGAAGACTGAAACCCCTAACCTGCGCAGATGAGCTGCGACCACCGCCATCACTTTCGTGAACACACGGGGGGTGCTGGTAAGGCCGAAGGGGAGCACGGTAAACTGAAAGTGCTCTTGGCCTAACGTGAACCGCAGGTAACGCCGGTGGGCCGGCAGGACGGGGATGTGAAAATAAGCGTCCTGCAAGTCCAACACTACCATCCAGTCTCCAGGGTCTAGGGCAGCTAAGACCTGAGCCAATGTCAGCATCTTGAACTTCTCCTTCCGGAGGAAGCCGTTGACGTTCCGTAGGTCCAAGATGGGACGTAGGCCCCCTTTGCCCTTCTTGGGTACCAGAAAGTAGTGGGAGTAACAACCACACCCTACTTCTGGCCCAGGAACGCGCTCAATGGTCCCCTTGGCCAAGAGGGCAGTAACTTCCTCCTGCAGAAGTTTCAAGTGATCCCCCGACACGCGGTGGCACTGCGGTGGCATGGCTGGAGGGGACGCCTCGAAGGGTAGGGAGTAGACCCTTCGGACGATTTGCAGCACCCACCTGTCCGATGTGACAGTGCGCCAGTGGTGGTGGTGATGGCGAACCCTGCCCCCCACTGGCGTCACATGGGCCTGAAAGCTCGGACTAGGAGGGGTTTGAGGCGGATGCTGCAGGGGTAGGTGTGGACTGGCCTCGCCGTTGTCCCCGACCGCCGCCACGGCGGTTCCCAGGTCCACCACCGCGCTGCATGGTAGTCTGCGGCCCGTGGCTGGCTGGACGTGTGGGGGCGCCCCTTCCTTGGCCACGAAAGGAGCGAAAGGCAGCCGTTTGTTGGCACGGGGCCGAGAGGCCCAAGGACTTGCCCGTAACCCTGTAGTCCTTAAAGCGCTCAAGCGCATGGTCTGCCTTGTCGCCAAAGAGGCGACGGCCATCGAACGGCATGTCCATAAGTGTGTTTTGGACATCAGCTGAGAAGTTGGCGGACCTTAACCAGGCGTGGCGACGAATCGCCACCGTTGTTGCCATCGCTCTGCCCAGTGAGTCAGTAGTGTCCAGCCCACACCGGATGGAATAACGCGCCGCATCTCGACCCTCCACAAGGGCTTGGCCGAGTTTAGCCCAGACCTCCACCGGCCATTCTGGCAGCACGTCCCCGACCGTATCATACAGACAGTGGGTGTAGCGGCCGAAGAGGCACGCGGTGTTGACTGACCGCAATCCTAAAATCCGGGAGGAGAATACTTTCTTCCCGTATTGCTCGTACCTCTTGGATTTCCGATCGGGGGCAGCCTCTGGGAATGCGGTCTGGGAAGTAGAGGCCTGGATAACTAGGCTCTCGGAGGTGGGGTGGGTAGACAGAAAGCAAGGGTCGCCCGGAGCCGGGCGGTGGCGCCTGGCCACGTTCCTATCCACAGGCTGACCTGTAGCAGGCTTGGACCAAGTGCCCAGGAGAACGTCCGATAAGGCCTCATTAAAAGGCAGCAGAGGCTCGGCCGAGCTTGACTGCGGTTTAAGGACCTCAGTGAGGAGGTTAGTCCTCACGGCCGCGACGGGGAGCTCAAGGCCCAAGGCCTTGGCCGCTCCCATCAGCACCACGCTATAAGCAGCCCCCTCCTCCGTAGCCACGCTAGGAGGGGAGACTAAACCAGTGTCGGGCGAAGTGTCCAGACCACTGGCCTCCCCAAGCTTTCCTGTCCAGTCCGCAGAAGACTGACACTCACGTGCCAGAGGGTCCTCAGACCTGTCGTAAATAAAATTACCTGGACATTTTTCTATACATTAATATCAATAAGGATAGCTCATAAAATGAGAGGCAGAGTCCGTGGTGTGCGAGTTCAAAAGGGCTTTATTTCAATGGCTCGAGCCAGGGGAGAATCGGGTTCCATCACCACTAAGGTTCAGGAAGGGATATCTAACGTTTTATTAACATCACACATTATATATAGTAAAACCACATAATTGCAATGAATACAGTAGGCGGAACACTCCTGGCGGAGCAGGTGAAAAGAGAGAGAGATAAGACCACATGGGCGTGAAAGAAGGCGTGTAAAAGAGGCGTACACGAAGGTGTTCACTTGATGAGTCATAGGAGTGTCACAGGTGGGTGGATGCATAGAGGAGGTCTGCAGGGTCAGCAGAAACCTTTACCCTGCATGTGCGCTTAACTGATCATGACGTGAAATTGACGTGTAACTGGGGAGAGCTGGGGGTTGACTTTAGCACTAGTAGAGGAGTCTGGAGTCTGGGATGTCAGAGCGACCTGTACTTTTGGCATATCTGATATCTTGTGTTTGGAGGATGTATTGTCTGAAGTAAAGGTTTCTCGAGTAAAGGCTGTACATCACTAAACGCTAGTGTGTGCATATATTTCTTTGTGCATTACGTGGGGGCATCGTCCTACTATGGCAACGGGTTCAGTAAATCACTTGTATGGAGACAGGAAGGCTAGGCCCTATGCTCTGCAGGCGGGAAATGTTTACCTATTTCACTAGACTGGAATGTGTTTTTGCGGAGGCTGAACAGATAACTGTAGTCAAAATACCGTCTTGGCAGGCAGGCAGGCCGGGCACCTCTCGGCTGGGCAGGGAGTGAGGGAGAGGTCAGGGATGCATACCTAAACTGCAGTTTTCAGAGACAGAAGAGGCTCGGAGCCTGAATTCAGGGCCTGGCTCGACTGGGCCACAAAAACGTGTGCTTCTCGATATTTAAACGTGTACCATGTAAATGCATTGGCAACGTAGGCCTCAGTGCAGAATTAACGTTGTATTCATGGAGGGCCTAATAACAGACATGTTAACGGTGGACGCAAATGCATAGGCGTCATCATTTCGGCCATAGAGGGAAAATGCATGGATGTCATGCATACATACTACACGTTGGGGTACACGTAGGGGACACATAGGCCATATAAAATTCCATTTTCCTCATTCCCTCCTTGTCCCCTACGTTCCCTTCAGGATACATCTATCTTCATGAGACCATCTATTTGTTCATATAGCATCATTTGCTCGTCCTTTTTCATTCCTGCACGGGAACGTGAACGTGGACGGGGAATACAAGCAGTGGCACACAAGCCGCAAATCGCTGGGCCACATTGCAGACAGAGACAGCAACTGAATACTATTAGCTGTATTATCCCTAGGAATGACAACACTTTCCATCCCCAGGCTGATATCACACTCCAGAGCCAACCAGACCAAGTCCAGGTGCCAGGATTCTGATGAATCTGGTGAGCTATCTTATGAAGTCTTGTTATTGCTGCATACACTGATGGTGCGTTATTAGGAATAAACACACAACAACTGGAGCCGATCACTCTACAAGCTCCGCCCCTATCGGCCAGGATGACGTCAAGAACAAGGCGGTTCTGAAGAACAACAAGTCTCATAGCAGACTGCTCTTCTGTTAAGTTTCCTAAAGCAAAAGTAGTCTCATTCACTACTGCTTCAAGAGTTCTTGTTAATTTGCGTATTAATTTACTGTTTTGGAAAGGACCCACGAAGAAAAAGAATCCTTTATTGAAATCTGTATATTGCTCCCACGTTGTCTCAGTCTGATCGACAATTGGGGACTCGATCTCCCTCTTGTGTCTGACATGTACTAGTTGGGAATCTCGATGATAATGGGATGGAGCTAGGAAAACAGGTGGCAGTAGGAACGCAATATAACACGTTCCACCCCAGTTCAAGGGCAAACGTATATAAGCTGTCTGACCACAAATGAAATAGGAATGGCGGGAAGCCTTGAAAGTAGACTTTCCTTTATCATTGAATTCGACGACAGTATTACAATCACTGTGTCCTAGGTGCACTGAACCATTTTTCCTAACGCATAATTCACCTTTCACTGGTAAGACTGTTATAAACGGTGAACCGGTATTGGTCTCGGATTGGACGTTCAGAATCACGAGGTTAAGAGAAAAATTCCCTAATTCGTACACTTCATTTTCTAGATCGGTCCCTTTCCTTTGGGGAAGACCGTCCTCGTCTGGAAAACATGCCTTATTCATAACAGTATGCAGGTCTCCCCATATCCAATCACCCTGAGAAACTGTGAACTTACTGTCTAGTGATGACATTAAAGCAAACCAAGCTCCACACGAACCATTGTGTGAGAACGGATAAGGAAAGAGGGGCAGAGCTCCCTTCATTTTCTGGTAGGGTGGGAGTCGGCCACATACCCAGCAATTTGTTACATTGCTAGTCTGATGAGTATGGTGTAACATACGAATAAAAGTGTTATTGCGTAGTGCTAGTCGATAGGATAGTTCGTGAGGTGGCAGGTCACTGAATGTGTGTTCTACAGTGTCATTGAAAGAAGAATGTATATGTGAACCAAGAGGAGGAAAGAAAACATGTAGCGTCAAGCTTACACATATAATCGATATACTTAGAAAAAACATAATGATCAGAGTAACTATGCATCGACTGCGTAAGGATTTGCAGTATTTGTCTTTCATATTTTTCTGTCTATCTCTCTGACTATTTGGGTCTACGATCTTATACAGATCAGAAACCTGTCTAACCGCTTCACCCGAGGGGCACTTAAACAATTAAGCGCTGTCTGACTTACTAGACCGTAATTTAGACCTGTACTCCTGTTGCGGAGTCTTTTCTAGCAAAGGGAGTTTAATGTCAGTGTCGGAACAGTTCTCAGATTCCTTCACGGAACAGTCCTCAGATTTCTTTATCGCGCCAAGTCCATGGAATCTTTTAACATGGTGGGCATGGATCCAGCCCTTACGTCCTTCCACTTTAATAGCCGTCCTCGTGGTCAGTAGCACAAGCTTCGGCGACTTCCAACGCGGCTCCAGGGGGCTTGACCGGTCGAAATTTCTCACCAGGACTAGGTCTCCAGGGACAATGACGTGGTCCTTAACCTGGGTGTTGTCTGGGAAAGCGGCGGCAACCTGTGAATGACAAGAGAGTAGTGCAGACATCAAGGAAGCCAGGTAATCTGTCAGCATATTACTGTCAACATCGGTAATCTTGCGCGGCATAGGCGTACCCCACATATTCGGCGGTCTACCAAAGACCACTTCGTACGGGGATAGTCCGGTTCTGGAATGGGCTACCATACGCATGTAAAAGAGGGCAACCGGCAAGGCTACCATCCAATCTACGCCTTTTTCTGCACAGACCTTCGCTAGCCGTGTTTTCAGAGTCTGATTGTGTCGCTCTACGAGGCCTGCTGCCTCGGGGTGTCGTACGCAATGGAATTTCCACTGGTACCCTAACAGGAGAGATACTTGTTTCATGAGTTCAGAAGAGAATGGCTGTCCATTATCTGAGTACACGACACGGGGCAAGCCGTATCGCGCAAAGAATTCACGAACCAACTGCTTGGCAGTGGTCACAGCAGTGTAATCTGGGACCGGGTACGCTTCTGTCCATCTAGATAGGGCACATACAACTACAAGGACATACTTGAATCCTCGACATCTATCCATCTGAATATAATCCATCTGGAGGACTTCAAAAGGGTGATCAGGAGGATGAAATCCACCTTGTTCCACGGGAATGCCTTTGCCTGGATTGAACTGACAACAGATCATGCAGGTACGCACTTTCTGTTTCGCTGCTGCACGTAAATGCTTGTTGAACCAGATGTTCTGTATACTGTCTAACATGGCTTTTTCTCCTAAGTGTGCTGGACTATGTGCTGTATTTATGATAACCTGAACCATGGAGTCGGGGAGAAACCATGTGGCTTTTCCTTTTGTCATCCATCCCTGATCTGTCTGGACCCCTCCTTGTTCAGTCCATTTCTTGATTTCGTCTGAAGTGGCATGTGTCTGTATGTCGAATACATCTTGTGAGGGATCCCTGACTGTCATGCAATTTGTCAATGATGGTACTTCAGTCTTTGTCGTGTCAGCTGGAATGTCTGTATGAGTCTGCGCTGTAAATTTGGCTGTTCGGTCTGCCAGGTCGTTACCCTGGGAAATAGTATCTGTGACCTTAGTATGTGCCTTGCACTTCATGATGGCTATTGCTGTGGGCAAGTGTATTGCATCTAACAGAGCTTGTATGAGGGGACCATGCTGTATTTTGGCACCGTGGGAGGTCAGAAAACCTCTTTCTTGCCAGAGAACACCGAAGTCGTGAACGACTCCGAATGCGTACTGTGAATCTGTGTATATGTTTACTTTCAGGTTCTTGGCTCGTATGCAGGCTTGGGTCAGAGCGATGAGCTCTGCTGCTTGGGCAGACAAGGTGTCAATTCGTCGTGTTTCTATGACTTCAGTATCAGTGGTCACTGCATAGGCGGCCACTAACTCTCCTGTGCTTGTTCTCATACATGAACCATCCACATAAAGTGTCAGGTCTGGGTCGGGTAATGCAATGTCTGTCAAGTCTTGTCTGGGCTTCGTCACTGTGTTAATCACTTCCACACAGTCATGTGGTGCAGGGTCTGATGTACTTGAGGGCAAAAGTGTAGCTGGGTTAAGGATGTTACAACGTCTGATCTCTATGTGTGGCTGGAACAATGTCAGTTCATACCCTGTCAGTCTTGCTATAGTCAGGTGCTGTGTCTGTGTCCGGTTCAAGAGAACTTCCACTGAGTGTGGAACAGGTACTGTCAGGGGATGTCCTAACACTATGGAATCGCTTTGTCTGATTGCTAGAGCTGTTGCTGCAACTGATTTGAGGCACGCAGGCAGAGCCTGGGCCACCGGATCCAATGTACTAGAAAAGTAGGCACAAGGCTTGTGTTTTCCTGCTTGGTCTTGTGTGAGAACAGATAATGCTGTGCCATCGCGTTCAGTAACAAAAAGTGTAAAAGGTTTGCTGTAACATGGTGTCGCTAAAACCGGTGCTTGACATAGAGCTTTCTTCAGTTCATCAAAAGCAAGTGTATGTTCTTGAGTCCAGGGGAGGACAGTCGAAGTCGCTGCCTCCTGTGTTGTCAACTGTATGAGTGGTTTGGCTAGATATGCATACTGGGGAATCCATTGTCGGCAGTAAGAAGTGAGGCCAATGAAGGCCCGTACTTCCTTTTGTGTCTTGGGTTGTGGAAGATGTGCAATTAACTGAATGCGGTCAGGTGTTAGCTGTCTACCCCTCTTGGACAGCAAGTGACCTAGGTATACAACTTGCTGGACACAGAATTGCAGCTTTGAAGGGGACACTTTGTGCCCCTTTTCTGCCAGGAAGTATAAGACTGTCAGTGATGCACGTTCGCAGTCTCGTTCTGTCCGTGCTGTGATCAAAAGATCATCAACGTATTGGAGCAGCGCAGTGTCAGTAGGCATGTGAATACTGTCTAGTTGTCGTTTTAGCGCTTGACTGTAAATACTAGGGCTTTCTGTGAACCCTTGAGGAGCTCTTGCAAATTTGAAGCTTCGGCCATTTAAACAGAATCCGAAAAGGTATTGGCTTTCCGGATGGATTGGGACACTAAAGAAGGCGTTCTTGAGATCAATTACAGTAAAGAACGTCGCTTCGGAATCAATGGCAGTCAATAGGGAAGAAATGTCTGGGACCACTGGGTACTGGGGTATTATGCATTTGTTTAATTCTCGGAGGTCAATCACTAATCTGTAAACCGGTGGTGCATTCGGGTCAGTTCGTTTGAGAATCGGAATGATAGGGGAATTGCATACATTGGAGTCGGTTTCTACAACCACTCCTTGTGCAATGAGTTTGTCAACAATTTTCAGTAATGCAACTACACATCAGGTGGTAACTTGTATTGTCGGATTCGTGGCAGTACAACTCCTCGCTTGAGTGTGACACGGTATGGTGTAATGTGCATGTAACCTACATCAGTCGGACCTTTCGCCCATAAGTGATGTGGTACATTCTGAAGTCTGGGATCAAAATCTCTCAACACATAATGTCCTTTAAAATCACGTAAAAACAATCTCACTCCTTCCGGAGAACAACAAATCACTGCTCCTAGTTCTTTCAATGTTTTTATACCAAGCAAGTTTTCTGGACATGATTTCGTAAGCAACAAGTCTGTAGTACGAGACAATGGACCAACTCCTAGGGAAACTGGCTTGGAGACTTCGTTAACAATAGGCTTTCCTGAAAATCCCAGGGAAATATTCTGTGAGCCTGAGAGGGGTGCCCCTGGAACCTCGTCGTGACTGATGGTAGTTCTGCTCGCCCCTGTATCAATCAGAAATTTTCTGTCTTTCCCCAATACCTGACTATGTACATAGGGACCCTCTTGATCCACAGGAACCTCGATAAGGGGCAAGCCAACCTCCCTCTCTAGGCTGTTTCATGAATACTGTTGATAATCAGGGTAATCTGACTGTGCATACTGGTACATTTGTTGTGTGACATGTTGTGTGGCAGCTACAGGTTGGGGTACAGCTACTGTCTGTTGCGCGTTCTGTGGAGTTTGCGTCTTCTGCGGAATGTGTTCCTGTCTAGGAGGACGCGGTCTTTCTTTCGTCTTGCCTGTAGCTATGTTATGTTTCAGGACAGCACATTCATTTATATAGTGACCTGGCTGTTTGCAGTAGTTGCAGTTCCCTTTGACAGGTGCCGCGCCCTTTCTCTGACCATCGGCGGCTGGAACTGAATGTGCAACTAGTACTTTCATTTTCGTGTCTTTCATGCGTCTCTTTTCATGTTCCTGTTCTTCTCTAATTCGGTTTTGGTGATACTGTAACATTTGTAACATTTGGGAAGGGCTATTAGCCTGCCAGGTACTCTCAACTTTCAGTACTCTATTTTTGATCTGGGGTGAGGAATTTTCTACTAATTTGGTCACAAAAAGATGTGGGTACGATTCACTACTTGTCTTCAGGCCACTATTAATAAGAAAACATTTTTCAAATCTAGAATAAAAGTCACTAGTGTCTTCATCTTGTTTCTGTTTGCAGGCTGAGATGGCATCCCAATCTTCCTTTTTAGTAGTTAATAATCTCGGCAAAACCTGTATCAATAGCTCGGGTAATTCTTTAGCTTTTTCCGAAAGACCAATACCTGGGGCTCTTTTTTTATCTTCGTCTTCTAATTCTGTCCAATTAATCTTTTTCTCTCCCACCTCCCATTCTTTTTCTTTGAATTTTTCATAAATACCTGCTGGTAACAGTACTTTCAACATTTTAATGATATCGGCGTATGTATACTCCCCCATACGGAGCATGTCTTTTAAATCACGGTGAAACCCTGCTGGGTCTTTATCATGACAGGGTAGTAATTTTTTCATTTCCAATAATTCCATTTTCGTCAAGGGTGTATAAACAAATACTCGTTGAAGCGCACCCCCGTCAGTTCTAACGGGATGAACCTCTCGTAAAGGATTCTGTCTGTCTATGTAAAAGGTCTTTCTTTCTCGGTGTGGAGCGGGAACAAAATGCGGGGTCAGGAAAGTCATGTACTTATGTCGTTGTTCTAGTATGACTTTAATTAATTCGGTACCTAGGCCTCTCCATCTTTCCAGGAGTAAGTCGTCCAATAATTTATATAGGGGACCTGGATCAGAATGCTGACCTTCGTACAGTGTAATGAGGTGCTGAGTCATGTACATACCAGCTAAACGCTGTTCTTCCGGAGGAAGACTCAAAAATGTTTGCGCTACTATGTCATCCTTATATATGTTAGAATTTCCAGCCCATTGAACTGCTGACCGGGCCAGTTCTTGTTCATGCATAGTACTAAGTTCGCTACTCCCTACTCGTTTTTTCAGTGCTTGGTCGGTGGCTTGGAATATGTGTTCAAGAGAATATCGTTCTGGTATGGGAGAGAGAGAACGTTTATTGCAATCTAGACGTATGGGTCTGTCAAACGGTCTTGCCCTACCTACGTAATGTATTTTACTTGGGTCCTCAGCTACTAAATCATCGTCCTCTGAGACTTCATCATCTTCTTTCTCAGCTTCCTTTTCGGCTAGTTCTTTCTTGTGTATATCAAGAATTTCTTTACGAATTTTTCTGTACATGCTTTCTACACTATTCTGTTTATCATGTTTACCCATAGCTATATTGTCACTCCAGTTCATTATACCTTTAGTTACTTCTTTGTCTGGCTGGTCTCGTTCCCTGATCAACAATTAATCAAAAACTGTAAAAGCATGCGTTGAAGCTCCACTTTTCTATTTGCCATGGCCTCGTGGATACTTTCTGGTCCCTCCCCCGTTCTAACGAAGTGGTAGATTGTGTCTAAGTGTTCTTTCATGTCTGGTAAAATAATCAAATAATCTGCAACACGTCTTAAACGTATTGAGTATATAAGCATTGAACCCTCTCCTGGTACTGGATCATATATACAATCGGTAAGGTACTGTCTAAGGGTTGCGTATGTCGCTGGCTTTGGCGTGTGTTGTAGCGCTAAATCTCGTAGTGATGATCGTTTTAATGGAGGTGGGGTGGAGGGACCCCCACCCGCTGCTCCTAGACTTGAGTCACCTTGGCTTGAATCAGGTTTTACTGCCAATGCTGTCGCTGGTAATGCGGGTTGAACTTGTGTTACGGGTGGTTGCGTTTCAAAAGGATTGGTAGGGACGGTGGCAGGAGGATCAGTAGGAGGAGTAGTTAGGTTGGCAGGAACAACAGGGTTTGGAGGAGGTACATTTACGTTTACATATGCTGGAGCAGCGTCATCTAAATAGGAGGAAAAGAAAATGTCCGCTGCGGTCTGTTTATGACTACGGAGTTTAGTCGGGATCAGTGGTGGTGGCGAGTTACTGGGTACTTCCGGGGTCACTTTAGGTAGGCCCTCGGCGAGGAGGGGGTACATGCCTTTAATAAGGGCATTTCTTTGTCTGTCAAATTGTTCTGCTTTTACCCGTTCACCTTCATCTAGTAGTTCTTTTTCTTTGGCTCTTTCCGATGCTTCTCTACTTCTCTCTGCTTTCTGGATTTCTTTCTCTGTTCTCCTATGAGCTTCTTTACGCCACAATTCTATGGCATCTTTCTGGGATTGTCTGGCTTTCTTTTTCCACAGTTCTTCCTCTACTCTCATGATGCAATCAGCATCCCATGTCCCTGAGACAGGCCATCTATATTTCTCTTCTAGATCCTTGGTGTAGTCTACCCATAAATCTAAGTACAGTATGGCATCTAAGCCATGCATGTGGTACATAAAGTGTCCAGGAGTGTCCCTTGGCGGGACGGGAACTGCCTCTTCGAGTATCCCTTTCCAAGTCCCTATCTGACGTAATTTCGAAAACAGTGGCATGTTGAAACTAGTTTGAACGAAAACACAATAAGCACAATAAAGACTGTACACAATCATACATACCACGACATTAAAACGTTAAGAACAGATACTACCTAATACATGGAATAACACAATCCTAAAATGAACCTCGTCTTACTGGATGCACTGCTAAAACAGTACAGTCATACCGGTCTCATAAAGAGACACGTCTTTACCGTATCCACCGAAATGGACACGTCTATACCGGGTCTGTGTACCCAGACCCGTCTTGACCGGGCTCAAATAAATGAATCCGTCTATATGCGTTCCCAACAACGGTACTCACCGGGAAGCAAAACTGAAGGCCTCGGAAACTGGATTCTGGACTGGACTGCTACGGCTTCTTGCTGCGCATGCGCCTCGGAACAGGTGGGCCTCGGGATACCTCGGACCTTGCTCTCTCGGCTTGGGCTCTGGTCGGGATGGTCCGCAATCCTCACCGCCTCGTGTGGATGCCTGGTCGCAGTCTCCGTCTCCTCCGTGGGCCTGAGGGAGTTAGCAGGAAAACCCGCGGATGTGCACAGAATGGATCCGTCACGGCTGTAGAAGGGGTCAGGGTCTGCGCTTACATCGCCGGCGCGTGGGGAAGGGGACTAGTCTCGGAGCCTGAATTCAGGGCCTGGCTCGACTGGGCAACAAAAACGTGTGCTTCTCGATATTTAAACGTGTACCATGTAAATGCATTGGCAACGTAGGCCTCAGTGCAGAATTAACGTTGTATTCATGGAGGGCCTAATAACAGACATGTTAACGGTGGACGCAAATGCATAGGCGTCATCATTTCAGCCATAGAGGGAAAATGCATGGATTTCATGCATACATACTACACGTTGGGGTACACGTAGGGGACACATAGGCCATATAAAATTCCATTTTCCTCAGACCCCTCCCAATCCCCCTCGTCACCCATCGCCTGGTACTTAGGCTCAAAGGATGGAGCCGGGTCATAGAAATAGAAATCTCCAAACGGTGAAGAGCGGAGCTGCTCCAACGCCAGACCCGAATCGAGGGTAGGACCCGGGGGCGACACCCTTGGGGCCGGCGCCGGCGAGGTTGACCGGCGGCGACCCGAATCCGGAGCCGGATCCAGTGGGGCCCTGAGGCGTCGGGACCGAAGTCGCCGACGGCGCCGGGGCCGAAGCACCCGACGGCGCCAGAGCCGAAACACCCAGCCCGCTGGGGGACCCAGTTGGGGCCGCTTGGCCCAAAGGCGCCGCGGAACCTGACGGAGGAGTGAGCGACCTCATGGCCGAGACGAAGGCCTCGATCTCCTCCGGCGTCGCGTGCTGCCCAGGGACCGGTGGGTATGGAGCAGGCCGCGACGCGGAGCCGCGTGGGCGGTGTCGCCCCAACTCCCGGCCGCATCGCGCGAGCGTCGGGTGGAGTCAGAAGAGCGATGGTGCCTCTTTGACTTCTTTTGCCTCTTACCTGAGGACTTCGAGCCCGAAGACCGATGATGACTCCCGGAACTGTGGTGACATCGGCCCGCGACCGGTCCCTTGACCTCCTTTCGGACCGGTACCTCGAGCAGCGCGGGCGGACTGCCGAAGCTCGAGTCGCTTACGGGACTGCTCCCGTCTAGCTTTAGACGTCAGGGCCCAGCAGTCGGAGCAGGACTTGTCGTCGTGGTCCTGGCCTAGACAGTGCAGGCACCGGCTATGGGGGTCGATAACCGACATCAGTCGGTTGCAGTCAGCACAGGGCTTGAACCCGGGCATCCCTACCGGCACCATCGGAGTCGAGAGACTTCGAAAGTAGATCAAAATGATCGTCAAAAATTGACTAGGGAATGTTGGAGAGGGTGCGGGGAACGGGACACACTGACGCATATTCTTTGGGACTGCTGCGAGGTCCAGGGTTACTGGGACATGGTCCTGAATGACATAGACTCCACCTTCCACACAGAAATCCCGAGATTTCCTGCCTACACCATCCTGGGCCTGCCCAACGCACTCACTTTTCCCCTGAAATCCATCCGAGGTCGCCAAATGGGCATTGCCATGCAAGCGGCTACACAACACATCTTATCACTCTGCGGGTCGACCAACAAGCCCACACATGTGGGATGGCTACACAAAATCTGGTTCACCCTGGGGATGGAACGCATACAAGCCACTCTCACGCACACTACTGACACATTCCAAAAAGTCTGGCAGCCGTTGATATCCCTTTTATCCAAGGAGTTTAATGAAATAACTTGCCCCAAATACCTCTGATTACTGCGCCTTACTGAAACTGCAACTGAAACTCAAGAGCCTCAGGACTGATTACACTATTCCCTACCTGACTAGTGATGGATGGGTCTCCCGCATAAGGCACACTGGTGGGGAGGGGGGGAAGAGTGAAGGGATGGGAGGGCGGGGGGGGTTTTGGGCTTTTTTCTTCCACTTTTGTTCGCCTACATTGCCTACCATTCGCATTTATGGTATCGAAACGCTACAGTGGTGTGCCCACTTCATTTTCTTTCTTGCAAAGCATAGAGAAGACGTGCCTGTCTGTCTCGTTCGCTTGGTTTACCTGATACAATTACATTGTAATGTGATACCTTTCTCTGCTTTCAAATTCAATAAAATACATTTAAATTTAAAAATTGACTAGGGTACAACTTTTTCCAGATCTAAGCTTGCTGGCGCGGAAAAAAGAAGAACTGACGTCAGCACGCGGAGGCGGCGTCTAAGTACTACGATGACGTCATCACGGCGCCCACGACGGACGCGGTTGACGCCAACCGAAGCGCATGGGTACTGCTACGCAAAACATTTCCGGATCCAGTCTGACGCCTGGGGATATTCTAAGGTATGGAATCTATAACTAACGTGTCTCTTTCAGATCGTTATTTTGTATTGGTACCTCTACCCCACCAAAGTTAAAAGGATCTTTTCTAGCTCTTCTGACCTCTGCTGGTATGGATGCAGCCTTCTTGTGGATTTTTCCCATATATGGTGGGACTGCCCGACTATCGCCCTTTTTGGGAGGAGATTCTAACTCATATTAAAGGAATGCTAGGTTACCCCATACTGACTTCTATCGAGGAAGTTCTTCTAGGCATCAGAGATCCGGGGTTAAAGCATCAGACAAAAGCAGATAGCTTGATTTTAAGGGCATGTCTAGGAGTAGCCAAAACAACTATAGTGGCAGCTTGGAAAAAGAGAGAGACACCGGCTGTGTCATTATGGCACTCACAGCTCGGGAGATTACCCATGATGGGAAGATTAGCAGTTATCTTCATAGATGATTTTAAAAGTTTTGACTATCGGTGGGGCCCGCTGGTTTCCTTTCTCTCAAGTGGCCTCCCATCAGCGGTATGCCCACCTTCTATAAGGTACAAAAGGGGGTGTGATGGACGGAGCATCTGAACAAATCAAACAATCACACCCAGTCAAAAGATCGGGGTTTGATCCATCACCGTTCTTTAACGGTGGCAGAGTGGGCTAAAGAACGGTGATGGATTAAACCCAGATCTTTTGACTGGGTGTGAGTGTAAGATTGATTCAGATGCTCCGTCCATCACCACCCCCTTTTGTACCGCTTTTGGCCGCCATAAGTGTGGCAGGGTATGCTCAGACGTGAGTCCCTTGCTCACTTTGCCACTGGATTCAAGCAAGCCGGGCTGAAGACGACTGGAATGCCAGAAACCGGTCCTTGGAAGCTTGTTTCCAGTCCAGGGAAGACATGGCTTGGCAGTTCGGGCTGGACTGTTCCCATGAGGCACAGGGTCAGACTGATTTGCATATAGCCATGTCTGAACTGGGGTGGCAGAGTGGGCTAAAGAACGGTGATGGATTAAACCCAGATCTTTTGACTGGGTGTGAGTGTTTGATTGATTCAGATGCTCCGTCCATCACCACCCCCTTTTGTACCGCTTTTGGCCGCCAAACGTGTGGCAGGGTATGCTCAGACGTTAGTCCCTTGCTGACTTTGCCACTGGATTCAAGCAAGCCAGGCTGAAGACGGCTGGAATGCCAGAAACCGGTCCTCGGAAGCTTGTTTCCGGTCCAGGGAAGACATGGCTTGGCAGTTTGGGCTGGACTGTTCCCATGAGGCACAGGGTCAGACTGATTTGCATATAGCCACGTCTGAACTGGGGTGGCAGAGTGGGCTAAGGAACGGTGATGGATTAAACCCAGATCTTGTGACTGGGTGTGAGTGTTTGATTGATTCAGATGCTCTATCCATCACCACCCCCTTTTGTACCGCTTTTGGCTGCCATAAGTGTGGCAGGGTAGGCTCAGACGTTAGTCCCTTGCTCACTTTGCCACTGGATTCAAGCAAGCCAGGCTGAAGATAGCTGGAATGCCAGAAACCGATCCTCGTAAGCTTGTTTCCGGTTCAGGGAAGACATGGCTTGGCAGTTCGGGCTGGACTGTTCCCATGAGGCACAGGGTCAGACTGATTTGCAGATAGCCATGTCTGAACTGGGGTGGCAGAGTGGGCTAAAGAACGGTGATGGATTAAACCCAGATCTTTTGACTGGGTGTGAGTGTTTGATTGATTCAGATGCTCTGTCCATCACCACCCCCTTTTGTACCGCTTTTGGCCGCTATAAGTGTGGCATGGTATGCTCAGACGTGAGTCCCTTGCTCACTTTGCCACTGGATTCAAGCAAACCGGGCTGAAGACGGCTGGAATGCCAGAAACCGGTCCTCAGAAGCTTGTTTCCGGTCCAGGGAAGACATGGCTTGGCAGTTCGGGCTGGACTGTTCCCATGAGGCACAGGGTCAGACTGATTTGCATATAGCCGTGTCTGAACTGGGGTGGCAGAGTGGGCTAAAGAACGGTGATGGATTAAACCCAGATTTTTTGACTGGGTGTGAGTGTTTGATTGATTCAGATGCTCCGTCCATCACCACCCCCTTTAGTACTGCTTTTGGCCGCCATAGGTGTGGCAGGGTATGCTCAGACGTGAGTCCCTTGCTCACTTTGCCACTGGATTCAAGCAAGCCGGGCTGAAGACGGCTGGAATGCCAGAAACCGGTCCTCGGAAGCTTGTTTCAGGTCCAGGGAAGACATGGCTTGGGAGTTCGGGCTGGACTGTTCCCATGAGGCACAGGGTCAGACTGATTTGCATATAGCCGTGTCTGAACTGGGGTGGCAGAGTGGGCTAAAGAACGGTGATGGATTAAACCCAGATCTTTTGACTGGGTGTGAGTGTTTAATTGATTCAGATGCTCCGTCCATCACCACCCCCTTTTGTACCGCTTTTGGCCACCATAGGTGTGGCCGGGTATGCTCAGACGTGAGTCCCTTGCTCACTTTGCCACTGGATTCAAGCAAGCTGGGCTGAAGACGGCTGGAATGCCAGAAACCGATCCTCGGAAGCTTGTTTTCGGTCCAGGGAAGACATGGCTTGGCAGTTCGGACTGGACTGTTCCCATGAGGCACAGGGTCAGACTGATTTTTATATAGCCATGTCTGAACTGGGGTGGCAGAGTGGGCTAAAGAACGGTGATGGATTAAACCAAGATCTTTTGACTGGGTGTGAGTGTTTGATTGATTCAGATGCTATGTCCATCACCACCCCCTTTTGTACCGCTTTTGGCCGCCATAAGTGTGGCATGGTATGCTCAGACGTGAGTCCCTTGCTCACTTTGCCACTGGATTCAAGCAAACCGGGCTGAAGACGGCTGGAATGCCAGAAACCGGTCCTCGGAAGCTTGTTTCCGGTCCAGGGAAGACATGGCTTGGCAGTTCGGGCTGGACTGTTCCCATGAGGCACAGGGTCAGACTGATTTGCATATAGCCGTGTCTGAACTGGGGTGGCAGAGTGGGCTAAAGAACGGTGATGGATTAAACCCAGATTTTTTGACTGGGTGTGAGTGTTTGATTGATTCAGATGCTCCGTCCATCACCACCCCCTTTAGTACCGCTTTTGGCCGCCATAGGTGTGGCAGGGTATGCTCAGACGTGAGTCCCTTGCTCACTTTGCCACTGGATTCAAGCAAGCCGGGCTGAAGACGGCTGGAATGCCAGAAACCGGTCCTCGGAAGCTTGTTTCCGGTCCAGGGAAGACATGGCTTGGCAGTTCGGGCTGGACTGTTCCCATGAGGCACAGGGTCAGACTGATTTGCATATAGCCGTGTCTGAACTGGGGTGGCAGAGTGGGCTAAAGAATGGTGATGGATTAAACCCAGATCCTTTGACTGGGTGTGAGTGTTTGATTGATTCAGATGCTCCGTCCATCACCTCCCCCTTTTGTACCGCTTTTGGCCGCCATAGGTGTGGCCGGGTATGCTCAGACGTGAGTCCCTTGCTCACTTTGCCACTGGATTCAAGCAAGCCGGGCTGAAGACGGCTGGAATGCCAGAAACCGGTCCTCGTAAGCTTGTTTCCGGTCCAGGGAAGACATGGCTTGGCAGTTCGGGCTGGACTGTTCCCATGAGGCACAGGGTCAGACTGATTTGCATATAGCCATGTCTGAACTGGAGTGGCAGAGTGGGCTAAAGAACGGTGATGGATTAAACCCAGATCTTGTGACTGGGTGTGAGTGTTTGATTGATTCAGATGCTCCGTCCATCACCATCCCCTTTTGTACCGCTTTTGGCTGCCATAAGTGTGGCAGGGTAGGCTCAGACGTGAGTCCCTTGCTCACTTTGCCACTGGATTCAAGCAAGCCGGGCTGAAGACGGCTGGAATGCCAGAAACCGGTCCTCGTAAGCTTGGTTCCGGTCCAGGGAAGAAATGGCTTGGCAGTTCGCGCTGGACTGTTCCCATGAGGCACAGGGTCAGACTGATTTGCATATAGCCATACCTGAACTGGGGTGGCAGAGTGGGCTAAAGAATGGTGATGGATTAAACCCAGATCTTTTGACTGGGTGTGAGTGTTTGATTGATTCAGATGCTCCGTCCATCACCACCCCCTTTTGTACCACCTTCTATAAGAGCACTTCACCTTTTCCAGCTTTAGGATGGTTTCTCACCCTTGCCCAAACACTTTCAGATATACGTCTAATCCCTCTTGGCCCTGCAAGACTATCTTAGGGCATGAACCTCGGTTCTGATGCAAGACCGACTACTCTTTGCCACTCAGAAAGATTATTCACCACCACCAGGGATGGAGGGGTGGGGTAGAGGGAGGGGTCTTGTTTTCAACAACGTTAGGGTCGTTTTCTTTCTTTTTGTTTAGGGTTGCTTTGGTAAAAGGGTCATGACTCGAAGACAGAGAGGGAGATGGAAGGGCATCACATAAATAGAAAATGAACACTGGTTAGATGTATTTAAAAGAACGATGTCCTATATTTGCTTCATGCTCTCATCACAATGTAATTTATTGCTTTTAAGTCATGCTGAATCAATAAAGCTTTGAAATAAAAGTTCTTTTGTACATTTGCTCCACCCTTACCTTGATGTGTTTAGGAAATAGGCTGCAGGGAGAGGAAGATCGTGTATCCACATCGCCTGATTGTTTCTTGTCTTTAGAGGAATCTCTGTTTTTGTATATTTCCTTCCAGGTACTATTCGGGTTCTCTTGTTCTTTGAGTGGCTACAGATTGGATAGAAGTGAGACAGTGATGTTTGGGTTGGTATCATTTGAAGTGCTGGATAGTTGGCACTGCTTTCATTGGACTATGGCGCCTCCTATTAAAAGTATTCAACCTTTGCAGGTTATGGTGTCAACGTGCGGTTTGCCAAATATTTAAATGTGTCATTGACCCAACAAACATCTCCCAAAGGGTCTGATTTATAGGATAGTGGATGTCTGTCTGCTGCCCTCATCATTCTGCTGCTCTTCTTAGGTAGTGGCTGAAGGCAGCGCTCCCTAGGATGAACTGTCACCGGCCTTACCAGTGAGAACAGCAATGTAATAACTCCAAACCACTGGAAATAATGGTGGACTGCCACCCAGTTTAGGGTGGAACATTCACCGCCTCTTTCTTAAATGCCTCTTGTGTGAACTATAGCAGTCTCAGATAGAAACCACCACAAAATGTGCATGTAGAGACTCTGAACTCATTAGGAATATTTTAAAAGAAGGTACTTGAAATGTACTCCCTCTTTGGCCCTCATTACGAGTGCCCTGGGAAGTGGGTTTGCATTTAGCCATCAGGATAGCAAGGCAGAGCAGTCCAAGGCTTTCTCAGGGAGATGGTGTGGGAAGAACATCATGATCAGACTATCAGTGTCTTTAATGGATATACAAGGTATGCCCTCTTCTGGATTGTAATGAAGCTGCCTCTGTATCTGGTACTGGATACAGTACTGGATTCAGTGTCACACTGTACCTTTAAGAAGTTAATCGTGGGTTCATGTTCAGTTCTGTCAGCAAGAGGCTGGTGGTGACTGGCTCTTGCTGCTGTGCACCTGCACAAGGGTCGTGCTGATATTGACCAGGCCCAGCTGACTCCACCTGTCTCTCCATTCCTCACTGATGTGCCTAGGCACTAGCCTTTAAGTCAGTAGAGGAGGTGTTGAGAGGGCACAGGTAGGCAGAGGCCGCATTCACTTGCACCAGGGGGATGGAGAATACATCTTGGTGAAAGGCCCTAAAAGCTCAACCCACCACTCAGACAAATGACAGTTTGTAAGGCCATTGCTATGCAACAACCTCCTATCTATTAGAGGTGTATATCTCAAGAAGGTAAAGAACTTCTAGGACTCTCAGTTCTCCAGTTCATATCCTGTGCTTTTCGAAATATAGGACCCAAACCCAATCTTTTTTGGAGGTACCAAGTCCTTTTGAAAATCTCTTCCTAAATTTCTAATGTACCCAGAATAGCTTTGCCTTCAAAATGCAGTAGTTAAAAGCTGATGGGTCTGTCTAAATTCATGATGGACTCTACCTTCACGTGGGAGGGATAGCCTTCCCTCCAGTCGTCTTTGTCAGAGCGTTTAAGGGAAACGCCAGATCGGAAATGCTTCAATATAGATCCATGCCGGCTGCTCATTGCACCAGAAGAACATGCACTGTCTACTTCCTTATTCAGAGACTGCAGAATGAAAGCAAGTAAAATACACTTATTTGCAAGACTGTACTTTTTTAACAGACATGCTTAATGGCCTCAATTCGGCAATAAACAACTAGGCATATAAATATCTTACGTGTCGCTAAATTACTGGTTGGAAATAGCTTCATTAAAACACTGAATTAACAGAGAAGGCAGGCTAAGTCAGTCATTTAATTATTTTAATTATTATGATAAAGTAATCATAGCGTTAACGCACAAGTTACTTACCTTCGGTAACAATATATCTGTAAGAAACAGTAGTTAGTGGTAAAACAGCTGGCTTCACATGCCAAAAGAGTTTAGCCTAAGACTGCTCTGTCCATGCTACCATTAGGATAGCTGGACTATACGGTTGACTTACAACCAATCACTATAAGAGTTGTTTGGACTGATACAAGGTGATCACTAGAACTAGTGAGCATCATATATCAGGCCAACTTCTCACATTGGTGTGCAGTGGTTGGGATTTGAGCTTGCTGTTGTTTTTACCAAATATAATCTTGAGATATCATTTCAAAGATCAAATAAGGTACCATAGGTACATATAACAAGCTTAGAAATACTCTGAGTTCTACTGAACCAGCTGTTGTAGTAGAAAGGGAGTAGCACACCCTGACTACAACTCTTAGCAAGGGATCAGTAGGAAAACCCATAGTGTAGGTAAGTGCCCCACTTACACCTCACTAGAAAGCATGTCTATCACAGGAAAGAGCGCAGTGGCTCCCCCTGTGATTACTGACCATCCACAGGTCGTTTCCAGATATGCAGCCCTCAGCTTCCAGGAGATGAGACAATTGTGTACCTCCAGGAGACTGAAACAGGGTTCTAACCCTACCCTTCCTTTCCTGTTAGGTCTCTTAGAGACATATGATGCTAGAAGGGCTTCTAACCCTGGCCCCTCTAATCCAGCAGATGGAAGCATGCCCCCCTTAGAAGGTGACCCTGAATCTAACCTCCCTGAAACAGAAGATGTAGATGGTGAGGAAGATGGGAACTCCTCTGATGGAGAGGTAGACCATGGCCAAGCTATAGTCAGTAGACTTACCAGGGCCAACTTAAGCCTACATGGGGATGGAGCTGGGGGAGCCCCAGACCCATCCACAAGCAGGCCTAACCTTGGGAATAGACGAGTTAGGTCTCACTGCAGAGGCTCTAACAGATCTATTCACTCCCATGTCTGTCAGGCCTCTTCTCAGAGAGGTATGACTTCCCCTCAGAGAAGAGAACATGAAGCAAAGATGAAGGAAGTGAGACTGAGGATCCAAAGGGAAGAACTTGCCCTTGCCAAAGAGAAACTTGCCTTTGCCAGAGAGCAGAAATTGAGTGGGTTAGAACCCACTGGTGGCAGCATTATCCCTAGAGATAACGACAGGAGTTTTGATGATAGACACCTGAGTAAAATAGTGCCCTCCTATAAGGTAGGAGATGACATCCACAAATAGATGACTGCTCTGGAGAGGGCCTGCACAGTACAGCAGGTACCCCAGAGTCAGTGGGCAGCTATCACGTGGCTCTCCTTTGAAGGTAAAGGTAGAGATAAACTCCTCACTGTTAGAGCTGAGGATGCTAATGATTACCAAGTCCTGAAAAATGCACTGATTGATGGGTTTGGCTTAACAACTGAACAGTACAAGTTGATGTTCAGAGACACCCAGAAAACTCAGTCTCGGGATTGGACTGACTTTGTTGATTGTGCCACTAAGGCTTTGGAAGGCTGGTTACTGGGAAGTAAAGTTACTGTTTACACAGTATTGTATAATCTAATTATGAGAGAGCAAATCTTAAATAATTGTCTGAACCAGTTGTTGCATCAGCACTTGATTGACTCAGATCTGACCTCTCCCCAAGAATTGGGAAAGAAGGCAGACAGATGGGTCAGGACAAGGGTCAAGCAGCAGAACCAGAACCAGGGTAGTGGCCGGAAGAAAGCAGACCAAAAGGGTAATCAGAATCAGCAAAATGACCAGAAGTCTTCAACAGGGCCCCAACAATCTAAGGAGGGTGGGTCCCAGGAAAAAAATAAGAAGACTGATGTTCCAAGAAATCCATGGTGCCAATACTGTAAAAGTAAGACTCACTGGTTTAGTGAGTGCACCAAGAAAGGCACAGCTCCTACCACTCCTGCCCCTAAGGCACCTGCACCCCCTAGTACAGTTAGTAGTGGTAGTGCACCCCCCAAGGCTATAGTTGGGTTAACCCTGGGAACTGAAGTGGGTTCTGACTTAGTCAGAATACCTACTCAGGCTGTTCTTGTTTGTAGTGGGGACATGGATATGACCCCTACTGTTAGTCCCAGTACTATGGGCAAATACAGACAAAAGCCTTTAATCAATGGAAAAATGGCTCAGGCCTACAGGGACACGTGTGCCAGTGTCACTATGGTAACACCAAACTTTGTGGACCCTGATCAGGTAATACTAGTTTCAGACTACCTAGTGACCAATGCTAGCAATGTCACTACCAATCACAGTATGGCAGTTGTTAACTTCTCTTGGGGAGGGGTAACTGGCCTCAAAAGGGTTGCAGTTAGTTCAGACCTCCCAGTGGACTGTCTTTTGGGCAATGATTTGGAATCCTCCTTATGGTCAGAAGTGGAGTATAGGACTCATGTGGAAATGTTAGGTTTGTCAACACATGTCCTTGCTGTGACTAGGTCGCAGGCCAAGAAATGCCCAGCTGAACAAGTACTGGATCCTGGAACAATGGACCGGACACTACCCAAGAGAAAGAGCAGTAGGGTTAAGGCAGTGCCTTCCCCCCTGCCTCAAGGTGAGGATCAGCCCTCTCAGGAGGCTGACCCAAAGACCCCAGAAGGAACTGTCCTAGAGGAGCTTGAACCTGATCAGGTTGAGTTTCTTGGGTCAGGGGGACCTTCCAGGGCAGACTTGAGGCAGGCACAGTTAGACTGTTCCTCTCTTGAACCCCTCAGACAGCAGGCTGCTGCTGAGGCTGCAGGGAATGCTACAGGTACCCACAAGGTGTACTGGGATGATGGACTGCTATACTCTGAGGCAAGAGACCCCAAGCCTGGTGCTACAAGGAGGCTGGTCATCCCCTTGTCTCTGATAGGCTTCCTTCTTACCTTAGCCCATGAGATTCCCCTTGCAGGTCACTTAGGCCAGAACAAGACTTGGGACAGGCTTGTCCCTCACTTTCACTGGCCTCATATGTCTGAAGACACCAAAGAGTTTTGTCGCTCATGTGTCACCTGCCAAGCCAGTGGCAAATCAGGTGGCACAACAAAGGCCCCCCTTATACCACTACCTGTGGTGGGGGTACCCTTTGAGAGAGTGGTGATTGACATTGTTGGACCAATGGACCCTCCAACAGCATCTGGGCACAGATTTATACTGGTGGTAGTGGATCATGCCACCAGGTATCCAGAAGCTATTCCCCTTAGGACCACTACAGCTCCTGTTGTGGCCAGGGCCCTACTTGGAGTTTTCTCCAGAGTGGGGTTTCCTAAGGAGGTCATCTCTGACAGAGGTGCAAACTTCATGTCAGGATACTTGACTGCAATGTGGAAGGAGTGTGGTGTAAATTACAAATTCACCACCCCCTATCATCCACAGTGCAATGGGCTTGTGGAGAGATTCAACAAGACCCTAAAAGGGATGATAAAAGGGTTACCTGAAAAGCTTAGGCGAAGATGGGACATCCTTTTACCCTGCCTTCTGTTTGCTTACAGAGAGGTCCCACAGAAGGGGGTTGGCTACAGCGCTTTTGAGCTTCTATTTGGGCATACTGTAAGAGGACCCCTATGTCTTGTGAAGGAAGGATGGGAGTTACCTCTCAAAAAGCCTAAGCTTGACATAGTGGACTATGTACTTGGTCTCCGCTCCAGGATGGCAGAGTGCATGGAGAAGGTATCCAAAAACCTTAAGGCCAGCCAAGAACTTCACAAAGCTTGGCATGACCAAAAGGCTGTCCTTACTGTTTACCAGCCTGGACAGAAGGTGTGGGTGTTGGAGCCAGTGGCCCCAGCAACTCTCCAAGACAAATGGTCCGGACCCCATACCATCATTACACAGAAGGGAGAGGTCACCTACCTGGTGGACCTTGGAACTCCCAGGAGCCCTCACAGAGTACTTCATGTGAACAGGCTAAAGGCATTTGTTGACAGGGAGGATATGGGCTTGCTCATGGCCACAGATGAGGGACAGGAGGAAGAGAGTGACCTCTCCCAGACCTGCTCACTCAGAACCCTGATGATGGGTCAGTAGATGGTGTAGTCTTTTCTGACAGCCTCTCTGAGCATCAGCAAAAGGATTGCAAACAGGCTCTTTAATCCTTTAGACCCCCAGTCTGACAAACTGGTGCACCCATGAGGTGGATACTGGTGACAGTCTGCCTATAAAGAGTAACATCTACAGGCAACCTGACCACGTCAGGGACTGCATAAAGAAATAAGTACAAAAGATGTTGGAATTGGGAGTCATTGAACCCTCAGAGAGCCCTTGGGCTAGTCCTGTAGTTCTAGTGCCAAAACCTCACACCCAGGATGGTAAGAGAGAGATGAGGTTTTGTGTAGACTACAGGGGTCTCAATGCCGTCACTAAGACAGATGCCCATCCAATACCTACGGCAGAAGAACTCATAGATAAATTGGCTTCTGCCAAATTCTTGAGTACATTTGACCAGAAAGCTGGTTATTGGCAAATCAGGTTAGCTGAGGATGCCAAGGCCAAAACAGCATTTTCTACCCCAGGAGGTCATTACCAATTTGTGGTGATGCCCTTTGGTTTGAAAAAAAGCACCTGACACTTTTCAAAGGTTGGTGAACCAATTTCTCACTGGGTTGGATGACTTTTGTGCAGCATATCTAGATGATATTGCTGTCTTCGGCTCCTCCTTAGAGGATCACCTGATCCACCTGAGGTAAGTTTTGGAGGCCCTGCAAAAGGCAGGCCTCACTATCAAGGCTACCAAGTGCCAGATAGGGCAGAGTCAAGTTGTGTACCTGGGCCACCTTGTAGGTGGAGGCCAGGTTCAACCATTGGAGAGCAAGATACAGGCCATAAAGGACTGGGCTCCTCCAACCACCCAGACACAGGTCAGAGCTTTCTTGGGCCTGTCTGGTTACTATAGGAAATTTATCAGAAATTATGGGACCATTGTGACCCCACTTAATGACCTGACAAGCAAGAAAATGCCAAAGAAAGTTCAGTGGACAGTTAGCTGTCAAAAGGCATTCAATGACCTGAAGCAGGCCATGTGTACTGCACCTATTCTCAAGAGTCCAGACTACTCCAAAACTTTCATTGTCCAAACAGATGCTTCTGAGTTGGGTGTGGGAGCTGTTCTATCTTAACTGAATAATGATGGTCATGACCAGCCCATTGCTTTTAGTAGAAGGCTGACCCCTAGAGAGAAACGTTGGCCAGCTATTGAGAGGGAGGCCTTTGCTGTGGTTTGGGCCCTGAAGAAGTTGAGGCCATACTTGTTTGGAACTCACTTTAAGATTCAGACAGACCATAAGCCCCTCTTGTGGCTAAATCAAATGAAGGGTGAAAACCTCAAACTTCTTAGGTGGTCCATTTCCCTACAGGGGATGGACTTTACAGTGGAGCACAGACCAGGGACTGACCATGGCAATGCAGATGGTCTCTCCAGGTATTTCCACTTAGAACAAGAAGACTCACCTGGTCACGGTTAGTTTAATGTCCCTAGGTTTGGGGTGGGGGGGGGGGGTGTTATGTAGGAGAGTAGGGTCTGCAATCATATGGTCACCCCAAATTTTTGCTTTTTGCTTCACTGGTTTACGACTTTCCCTGGCTGTGGGCCTGCTAATCAGACCCACAGCCTAGCTGTTCTCTCTCTAAATTGACATCCATGTACTTTAGGTGCATTTACCAATTGGTATTGGGTCACTCTTGTAAGTCCGGGGCATAAGTGCACCCAAGGCCTACCAGGGGCTGCAGCATATATTGTGCCACCCCTGGCTGGCCATCTAAACAGACACAACTGTCTGGTAACACAGATGGGGCAAGGTGGTGTAATCACCCTTTGCTTTAGATATAGTATACCTATATCTAAACCTAAAATGGACGCATATACTCCTATAAGTCACTCCTATGGCAGGCCTTAACAATCCTGGAGGCAGAGTGCTTGGAAGTTTGTGATATGGTGCTCTAGCATGAGCTGAGCCTGTCTGCAGCTTTCGGAACCAAGTCCTTTAGCTGTTTCCATGATAACGCTATACCATATACTCTTAAGTGCATTATAATCCTCGCGTTTATTGCTAATTTTGGCATAGCATTATCAAAACATGTCGAGTAAGGTGTCATACGAATTGGAATACTACCCCCTCGCCAGTTCTGGTGACGGGGGTAGCATTCCACCCTTTTAGAGGGACACGACATGTATGTAACTGTGAACCTCGGTTAAAGTTAACTCGAGTCTCAGCATCACAAAATGGATGCTGCCACCACAGACACAAGTCTGACCTCCTGCTGCTGGGAGTCCTTCCAGCGAGGGAGGCTTGGACAAAGGGTTTCCTGCCTTGGGAGGTTCTAGCACCACCCCAGACAGGATTTTGTGTATTGAGGTAGGACAGGCTGAAAGGAATGAGACATGCCTGGGGCACACAAGGTGTCCCTGTGCATACCCCGGTTCAAACCAGTTGCTGGGGCACTCCAGCCCCAGCTCTGGCGCGAAACCGGACAAAGGATAGGGGGTGTAACCACCCCCCTTCCTGGTCCCACCCATGGGAGGAACCTAGTCACAGTACGGCCCCCTTTAGGAGAATAAAGGTAGGAACTGGTCCCATTCCAAATTAGATTAATCCTGATTTGAAACTACAAGAAGAAACTCTGGACTTCGACGTTCTGCTCCACAGAAGACTGAAGAAATCTCCCTTGTGGCCAAGGAGTGACCACCCTGCACAAGCAGGCATCATCCAGCGACTTAGCGGTTCACTTTGTCATCCTTCCTGCCAGAACCAGACTTCAGAGCCCGACGAGATCCGGACTTCCAGACCTCTCCGACCTCTACCTACTTCTGCAGCACAGCTGAGATCCGTGGGTGCGACGAGACACGTGGGACCGGCCATCTTGGAGAAACTGCACTTCGCTTCCAGCACGACTTCAGAGGCATCCTCGAGAAAGTGCTTTGGGGATTGAGAAGCCCCAACCCCGAGCAGCTCCTGCACAGAAGATCAGCCCTCCAGCATCCACGAGATTTGCGTGGGCCCTTTTGCTTGATTGCTGCTCGACGCGTTGTCTGGTCACTTGCCGGCTGGCTAGTGACTTCCTAGACGACGATCCACGAAATCTACATCGCTGGTCTGGTTGCTCCAGACTGGCCCTTGCTTCCCTGCAAAGGAGAAGCACCCCGGACCCTCCTGGTCCGCATCAGACGCCTTTTCCACTCACTGCATGGGTTGTCTTTGCCAAGGCCTATTGACGCCGAATACGGAACCAACACCGCCGACAGCGAGAGCCTGCGTGGGACAGCTTGTGCCTCCATCCTGGTCGTCGAAGACACCACCTGGTCCACGTGGCTGCAGAGTCAAGCGTCCATTCTTCACCTGATCACGACGACAGCATCTGGTTCCTTCCTGGTTCCACTCCGGTCACTGGCTAGTGACTGTGAACATTGTCCCCTCTGCTTTCAGGTCTTCATCTTCCTCGATCCACCCTTGGATCGCTCCAGACAGCTTCCTCCTGGTCGCCTGCAGCATCTTTCTTCAAGGCTCCATAGACTTCGACGCGGAAACCCAACATACTTTCACACCTATGCACCCGCAGCCCGTGGGTGAGGTAACGAGAGCATTTCGGTGCTCAAGGGTAGATTGACTCTCCTGGTGTCCAAGTATCCAGTCGTTTTAGTCCTAGCTAGTCGGAACTGTCTTTTACTTACCTTTTCGTAATTTGTACTTTCCATTGACTTTGTCCCGCTGTTGGGATATAACATTATATGTACTTATGATTGGCCCACTATGTACCATATAACCGTATATGCATATGAATAATCATGTAATATTATGTAGTATATGTATGCTTCGCGATTACTTCATGAAGGCCCATTTCGACCTATTGGTATAACTGCAGCCATCCTGTTTCGTTTCTCCGTGTTCAGGCACTTCTTCCTAGAAGTCACGTGAGTTGACTCTTGGTACGAAACCATGATGCCAGGCTTAGCCTCCTTCTCTGATCTTTAGTGTGTAGCTCAGGGAAACCCAAGGTCACACCTGCCCCTCTTGTGGGATGCGTGCATTCTAGCAGAGCCCGTTCCTGTACTCCCCGGGCTCCAGATAGACAAGAGGGCATCTCCCCGACCTGCCCCCGGAATAGCTCCGGCCTAGCTACTAGCAATCAATAGTGCCTTATATGGGTCTTCCTGCTGGCTCACTGACAACTTGTATTTTTCCTTGTAGGGTGTTAACCTGAATGTGTGAAAACGTATATATGCATTGTATCACTTGTATGAAGTCAGTCTCCTCTGCGCACCTCCGTGGGTCGTGTAGACCGAGGCTCCCCTGTCAGGGTTTGCATTGATTTGAATAAATGATTCAACCTTCTCCATTGCCGACTGCCTTATTATTCTTTTATGTTATATATGGGCTATTGGTAAGTATAGTCCGGACTTGCAGAAATTTGATTCCTTCAGTTGGCGACTCCGCCGGGACTCCGCGATAGGGTCGTCCCCTCCTGTAAACAGGAGTAGAAGGGACAGGGAGGAGTTCTGGCCGAGTGGGTGGACGAACAGAATTTTGATCTAAAACACCTGTTTTGTGGTATGACAGCTAGAGATTCCGCCCTCGAGCCCAGTATCCATCCCAGCTGCTGAGGACCCTACACCGGAGTCCTACGGGCTTAACCCGAGAGAAGAACAGGCTGTGTCGGTCTGTCTAGAAGTCGCCAGTGGAGAATTCGTGATCGGCCTGAGTGCACCAGGTGAGTGAACTCTTTGATTATATTGGGAAACGACGCTTGGAAAGAGTGTTTGCTTGGTAACAGCAGTCTGCTTTTCGAAGTAGTGGCCGGGGAAGCCGGTCCACAAGGGAATCAGGGGAGTCTGACGTTGCGGCGCAGGGGCTGCACGGGTAGACACCTTGTGGATTTGTTTGAATATTGGAGATAATACTTGGTGCCTTCGCAGAGTACGGAGTGCTTGCTTGTTCAGACTCACTCTGGGAAAGCCCTGAGAGCAACTGGGTAAGCTAGGGCTCTGGGGCTTCGTGCCCCGAAGTCCGGCCCAACCAGAACAGGACCAGGGGATGACCTAAGAGTGGGTTTGTGGTTCGCCTACCAAGTGATCTCAGAACGGTCTACGGACTGTCCTTTTTGTGGTTGAATTCTGGTTGGTTTGGAATTCTTTTGACTTGATTCCCCGAACAGGAGTCGATGGGCTCTGTTCGTTTTGAAAACATGTCATTTGCATTGAATTTGTATTGAGCTCATTTGAACCCTGCCTCGCTTTACAGCACTTTATATGGTTGAAAAATAGGAAAAGTGTGAGAGAGTGAATGGTGAAGAGGGCGCGCCCGTATGCAAGAAATGATTGAAATTCATAAATAAGAACTGTGATATTGTATTGTCATGCCTTGTTTCAGCAAAATATGTTTTGGGTGCTGCTGTCGGCGAGGGGCCCGGCTGGAAGAGAGACAGCCTGCCCCTCCCGAGGTAAGCCCCAGTTTCGATATGTATGTTAAGCATGGTCTTACCCCGATCCTGTTTAATACCCTATGGCATAAATACACAAATGATAATACTGATTTGCAATGGCCTTTAACAGGGTCATTCGATGAGAAAAAGATTAATTATCTGCAAAATAAGATGTTTATGAAGAAGAGCCGTCAGTCGATGTTTGACTCCTTGAACCTATGGTTAAAGGAGGCAAAACGGCGACGGATAAGGGAAGAGAAATTGGGAAAGATTAAATCAGGACAGACTGTTACTCAGAAAGCCATAGCTTATGATAAAGGAAAAGTGGAGGAAAATATTGCACAGATGGACAGACAGTTCCGTCTGGAAACTGACAAAAGTTATGTGGCACGACCCGATACTGGAGATGAGCTGGAGGATTTATTAGAAGCCCGTCCGCCTCCTCCTTACGCTCCACAAGGCTTATATCCAGCAGTACCTGTGGCACGAATAGATCGGCCAGGGGCTGCGGTAGCCGTTAAGGATCCAGTAGGAGCAGTGGCCACGGCCCCATCTGACAGGTCTGTACGAAGTGCGCTACTTCCCCCTCCCTCACTCCAATTGACTACCTCACCCTTGATTTCGTTACAACCGGACACGGTTGTTTCTTCCCTCTTTTCTCCAGTATTTCTCTCCCCTCCAGCTCAAAGCGCTATAGACCCCCGAGCTTTGGCCGCCCTAGATACCACGCCTAAGCGCCTTAAGTCCGATTTGAGTGATCAACGGACTTTTACTAGATCCTCGTTAGGTATGGAAGAAAGAAAGACTATAGTAAATCAGGCATCCCAATGGATGCAGAATGCTATTTACACGATGAAAGACATTTGGAGTACTATGAAAGATCTTGAACCCGTTGCACAGCAACTAGCCCTGGAGAACATGGCGATTCGATAGATTTCGCTATGGGAGCAGTGTTTCGAGGAAGGGTTCCCTCCTCAAATACTGAGAGATATCAGAGATCGAGCCCATAAATTCCATTTACAATCCGATGAAGTATATCAGAATGTAGCAACTCTCTTGCATTATCGAAAACGAATGCATCGAAAATGCGATGACTGGGGAACGCAGAACCCTATGAGAGAAGTACATCCCCTCTTTTTCCCTGAATTGCCCGAAGTGCGGGATGATAACAATGTAGTGACACGAGCTCGTGTGGACGCAAGACTTCAGGAACAATGGGTTTATACCCCTTGGAAGCGAAGTGAGGTCCTCACTTTAAAAGCTCAACTTCCCGACCCTCGTAAAAATCCCACTGCTTATTATAAAGAGTTGACCGAAGCTGCTAATTCAGCCATTATGACGATACCTGATATCGAGCTATTCTTTGGTCTCCTAATTCCAGTAGATATTTGGAGACAAATACATGATACAAACCATGTCCCTGAGTTAGGAGGAACATGGGATCAATTAAAGACCTGGGATAAGGAACGCAAACCTGTAGAGAAACCCCGAGATGAAGTTTTAGCAGTACCTGATAAAATTATTACCTATATGCAGACCCTCCCCCCTCCTAGGAAAATAGATTGGGATAAATTAACAGCTTGTAAACAGAAGAAGGATGGAAGTGTGTCAGACTTCTTTACCAGGTTTGAGAAAACGTTCATAGATTTTAGTGGGCAGGACCTATCCACCGATGGAGGGATAAGATTGTTTGTGAACAGATTCGTTATGAATCTGCTTCCGGAGATTATGTCTCGCCTCCAAGCTGCCGAAAGTACTTGGACTACAGCCACCCCGTCCGTGATCCTCAGTATGGCTCAATATTATGAGCATCGAGAAAATGAGAGCAAAGAGAAGACTGAAAAGAAAACGAAGGATCTAAAGACCAGAGTTCTGCTACAACAGGTTAGTAGAGGACAGAATACGGGACGAGGTGGGCGTGGTTTCTCCCAAAGGGGTGTAACAGCAGGCAGAGGAAGAGGAGGTCCCCCAAATATTGGTATTAATCAATGTTCATATTGTAAGCAGGAGGGACACTGGAGGGCGGACTGTCCTTTGTTGTTGGCAAGAAATGGTCCCAGTAGGGGACGAGGACGGGGTCGGGGAAATAAGGATCGAAATAGTATGCAACGGGAAGAGGAGGATTCTCGAAAGAACTACTTCGATAATCCACAAAACAGACAGTACTATAACGAGAATTATAGAGACGACAGATACAACGGACAAGATTATGCATGAGACAGCCAAGGACAGAGAGGGGGCCACATTACAGGACCAGTTGACCAAGAGGGACCTTATGTACAAGGGGAACTGTTCGGCGCATCGGGAAAATTCCTATTGGATACTGGAGCAATGAATAGTTCAGTTGCTCATACCATGGTCCCAGGGGCTGCTCTGTCTGGCTAAAATAACGTATCAGTAGGATTCTCCGGAATACCTGTGGTAAGCCCCATTTCTAAGCCCTTGCCTTTCACTGTAGGTCCTATTTCTATACAGTCACCCTTTCTATTGACATCCAATTGTGGTGAGAACCTTTTGGGCTTGGATATTTTAAAGAAATTGCATGCCCGGATCTATTGTTCACCGGAGGGGGTGTATTTGACAATGCAGAAACCTTCTTTGACGGACGCACAATACTTTGCAAAGAGTGAACGCCTTCCTCCTGAATTTTCTACAATTCTTCAGACGCTGTGGGCTACAGGAGACACTAATGTTGGTCTGTTAAGAATAGCCCCTGTGTCAATTACTTTGAAACCTAATGCACAGCTGCCACGCATTCCACAGTATGAAATTTCACCAGAAGGTGAACGGGCTCTGTTACACATTATTCGCGACCTTATTCAAAAGGGGTTAGTGGAAGAGACAGAGGCGAGAGCCATTGTTGGCTTACCTCGTACATGTTCCGTCTCCGGCACATTGAGATCACTGCATTGGCTGCCTATCAGGGCAAGAATCCATTTTAAAATGCTGTGTTTGGCGTTCAAGATTTTGAGTGGTGTAGGTCCTCAAATTCTTGCGGACCTTTTGTCCTGGTATGTGCCTACCTGGTCCTTGAGATCGCTGGGTCAAGCACTTACAGTGATCCCCCGATACAGGCTGTGTCGGGTTGGTGGTCGATCCTTCCGGGTCAGAGCGGCCGAGCTCTGGAACTCCCTTCCAGTAGAGATGCGGTTGCTTGATGATCTTTTAGTCTTCCGTAAAGTTTTAAAAACTTTTCTGTTTTAATAAATTGCCTTTATCTTTCCTTCTGTTGTGTTCCCTGTAGGTGTTGCATATTACCTGCCATGCGCCAGGACGCCCCTTAGCTGGGGCAGCTGTGCGCAATACAAATGTATGTAACATAACATAACAGAACAGGGCTATCTCCTTATGAGGTAATTTTTGGCCGTCCAGCCAACTTGTGGGGAGTCCCTAGGCCACGATCCTTTAGGGATATTGATTACCCGTTGATGACAGATTATTTGTATGCCTTGACTAAAGATCTGCTTTCTATTCATCAACAGGTATCGGACACATTGCAGCCACTACTGGAGGGTCCTGGACATCGTTTGGAACCCGGCCAGTGGGTCCTGGTGAAGAACTATCAACGGAAATCGAGTTTGGAGCCCAGGTGGTCCGAGCCCTACCAGATCATCTTGGCTATGAGGACGGCGGTGAAGGTGCATGGCCGGAAACACTGGATCCATGTGAGCCATCTGAAGCGCCTGCCGCTGCCCCTGCCTTCTGATCGACAGAACAAACACGGAGTGCCGAGTCAGGAAGGCGAGCTGCTTAAAAGCTTTGTGCCCTTTTCGGATGCTCAGGAAATAGGGCAATCAAGTGAAGTGTTGCCTGAAGGGGAAGGTGTGACAGCTCATTCAGAAGCAGTTGCCAGCCCCGAGGTGCCACAAGGAGTGACCAAATCTGTTACCCACGCTACTGAATTGTTTTCTGACCAGGAGCAACCTGGCCGTTGTCGATACGATCTGCGGCCCCGAAAACAGTGCGGTACCCCACTCACTAATGGAAGAAATTAGACCAAGACTTTGTGTTGAGGAACCTTGAGTAGAGTGATTGGGGGTACTGAGCGAGACACTGGACTGAACCCGCAGAGAGCTTGGAACATTGTGTTAATTTGGCTCTGTTCAGAAAGAAAGACTGAGTTGAGGGCCGCGATCGTGCTTTTGGAATTTGCAAGTTTGCTTTTTCAAATGACATAAGAAGAGTCTGCCTGTGAGGCTCTAAAACGGACACAGGGAGAAAATCCCTTGGTGGGAAGAAGAAACCCTCTGGTGGTGTGCGTGCTTTGTGGATACAAAGATTAGTTTTGGACTTTTAGCAAGGGACCAAGATAGATTTGGACTTATAGAGAGTATGTTTCCTTTTGCTCGAATTATGATGGAAGATGAACGACTACTTGCCCCCCGGCGTCCTATTAATGACATGCAATTGTTTTCCGGATGGCCCACCAGAGTGAAGGTGGCATTCGTTGCTTTTATTTCCATAATTACTGTAATCATGATGTGTGTGTTTATATATTTGGAATTTCAGCATCCAGTGCAGAAATTTTTGAGAACTACCCCTGCTCCAGAAGAACATCTCTTTTACTCTCTGCCTCCACATAAGGCTAGACATAGGGAGACTTAGTCGAAGAATGTCTTTATTGAAATGCTGCACCAGACCCACAGTACCACGAACAAAACTAATTGTTGGGTTTGTGGATTGTTGCCATCAGTCATGCATCAGCATGAGTTATTAATTTCCCTTCCTTTGTCCCATTTAGCTAGCTGCGAGGCATGGTTTCAATTGTTATCGTTGATGTATTCACACTATGTCGAAAATCCTAAGATATATTCTGAAAGGGACTATGAAGCCATTTTGAAGTATATAGAACAGCACCAAGGATTTGATGCTGAAGGGAATGAGGGTCAGGGATCCTTGGACCCAAATGCCTGTATGAACGTATATACTGATTATAAGAATGACACCTGGTTGCAGGAAGAAATGCAGGATTTTGAACTTTTTAATTCTACTATGTATTTTCAGCATTTTAAGGACCGCAATGTTACAAATGATAAAGCTTTACCAATCCCCATAATAAATGCTACCTCCCTATTCTGTATAAGGGGAGGAGGTCATGTTAAGGTTGGGAGTAGCACATGTAATTACACTTATACCTTGCAGACTGACAGTACTCCTCCAATGATCACTCCCCCCAATGTATATTTTGTGTGCAGTGAAAATGCTTATACTTGGCTCCCTCGAGGATGGGCTGGACGGTGTTACCTGTCCTTTCTCTATCCTCCTGTATATATTGCCCCTTCCGATTATCACAAGACCCATCGGTTGGTAAAGAGAGAGGTAGAATCCAATCGGACTATTAGGAGTTTTGACACTGATAGTACTGATCAGACAGATACCTCACCGCAGCAGTTTGAAGACATTTCAAAGGGTCTGGTCCCATTCTGTGGTCCGATTTTTAATAGTCGAAATATGAGACGTTTGTCTAGGATAGTAGAAAATGTAATTCAAACCACAACTGAGATACTGACCAACCTTACCGTTGAGCTTCAGGCTACGAGGCTTGTTTCGCTTCAAAATCGGATGGTGTTAGACGTCATCCTGGCAGATAGGGGAGGAGCTTGCCGCGTGATCGGCAGCTCTTGCTGCGTTTTTATTCCCGATTCGGCCCATACCATACATCTCGCTATCAAGAAATTACATCGATTAGCCAGTGAGCTTCATGTAGAGAATGGCACTTGGTGCTTCAGTGGATGGTTCTGGGGTCTCCTGACTACCTGGGGTAGGAAGATATTCTTGATCTTAGCAGGGGCCTTTGGAGTTATTTTCACTTGTTGTATATGCCTCCAATGTGGCCCAGCATGTTGCACTTTCTGTGCAACTAGGATAACGTCTGCTCTAACCATTTCCCGACAGGAAAAGATTGAGAAACAAATGATCCAAAAGGAGGTAAAGGACCTCAGTGAGGAGGTTAGTCCTCACGGCCGCGACGGGGAGCTCAAGGCCCAAGGCCTTGGCAGCCCTCATCAACACCACACTATAGTTTGCCCCCTCCTCCGAAGCCACGGTAGGAGGAGAGACAAATCCAGGGTCTGGAGAGGTGTCCAGGCCACTGGCCTCCCCAAGGTCTCCTGCCCAGTCCATATTAGACTGACACTCCTTGGTCAGAGGGTCCTCAGACCCCTCCCAATCCTTCTCATCACCCATCTCCTGAGATTCAGGGTCGTAATTCAATGAGGTCGGTTCATAGAAGTAAAAATCTCCAAACGGCGTCGGGTGCGGCGCCAACAGGCGCCGTCCCGACGTCGGAACCAAAGCAAAGGAGGTATCGGGGACAGCGCCGCCCGAGGACGGCGCTGGAGGTGACACCCCGCGGACCGACGCCGGGGGGGTCGTAAGGTCCACCGGTGACGATCCAGAGCCCGAGGAAGGTCCAGCGGCGGTGTCAGGATCGTGGGGCCCTGCGGCGCCGGGCCCGAAGGCACTGGCGGCGTCGGGGCCGAAGCACCCAACGGCGTCGGGGTCGAAGCCCCCGACCCACTAGGGCCCCCAGTCGGGTCCGCTGGGCCCGAAGGCGCCACGGAGCCCGTCGGGAGGAGAAAGGGACCTCATGGCCATGAGGAAACGCTCAATCTCCTCCGGCGTCGCGTTCAGCCCAGGGACCGGAGGGTATGGGGCCGGACGCGATGCCCGCGACTCCCGAGGAGCCGCGTGGGCGGTGTCACCCGAACCCCCGGCCGCATCGCGCGAGCGTCGGGGGGAGTCAGAAGAGCGATGATGCCTCTTCGACTTCTTGTGTTTCTTACCTGACGACTTGGACCCGGAGGAGTGGTGCCGACTCCGGGAGCTGTGACGGCTCCGTCCCCGCGACCTGTCCCTCGACCTCCCGTGGGACCGGGACCTCACGCGGCGCGGGCCGACTGCTGGAGTTCGAGCCGCCTGCGGGACCGCTCCCGTCTGGCCTTCCTCGAAAGGGCCCGACAGTCGGGGCAGGCCTCGTCGTCGTGGTCGACGCCTAAACACATCAGGCACTGGCGGTGAGGATCCGTGACCAACATGGTGCGGTCGCAATCTTCACAATGCTAGAAGCTGGGCAATTAGGTGAATCGGGTGGACAAACAAAATTTATTAGTGTCTCCCAATCCCTAAAGTTTAAAAAGCAAGTGTAAGTGCGGGTTTTAAATAATGACCGTACTTAATAGTGGTCAACATGTTTCTGCATTACATAGAACATAGTTTCAAATGCATTCTTCAGGACCTTATATAAAAACACTGCTGCTTGTAGTAATGAAAAATTAAGAACAATATCACCTGAACTTCAGGTACGTACTCAACCGTATACCATATATGATGGTTGAGAGGCTTCACCCCACCTGGCTGCAGCGCAGGTATGAGGAGCACCGCTCTGTCCGTCGGTGTCTCCTGGCAGTCATCCGTACTGTCTGGGGGGGGACACTAATACATTTTGTTTGTCCACCCGATTCACCTAATTTATTCTATTTCCCTCACTCTTTCACTCCTACCACCTTAACACTGCTTTTTCAGTAGCCACTTCAATCTTTGTACATAATACACCACCCACTTACCACTTCTATTGGTCACGGTAACATCTGACCGGCCGTTTTGTCTCCTGGGTAAGGAGAACCCAAATGATGAGAAAGAGGGCGGTACAGTGTGGCTTCTGATGGGAACTATTTCTCCGTATGCTCCTGAGCCTTTACTTGGCCTGCATTCACTAACATGCATGACGTCCTCACTGGTGTTTTTTGCGTAGTATTGGTGTTGTGATCCACTCTGTTTGACTAACTATTTTTGACCCCCAGGTATTATTTGTTGTGATAATATTGTGTTTTGGGGTATGTACCTGGTTGGTCGGTAAACTCACCCTTAGACCCTCCTCCCATTGTTTGTTGTGTGTGTGCAAGGTAATGGACTGCCCGATGTGGAAGGCCGTGACAACCTTGGGCAGGAAAGAGGGTCTTGTCCACAACACAACCTTGTCCGGATGGACAGAAAGGAAAGGAGGTTTAGAGGATAAGGCCTGGAGCTCACTCACTCTCCTGGCAGAGGTGATGGCAACCAGGAAAGAAGTCTTCAGGGTAAGAAGGCGGAGAGGACAGTTGTGAGGTGGCTCAAAGAGAGCGCATGTAGGAGAGTAGGGTCTGCAATCCTATGGTCACCCCAGATTTTTGCTTTTTGCTTCACTGGTTTACGACTTTCCCTAGCTGTGGGCCTGCTAATCAGACCCACAGCCTAGCTGTTCTCTCTCTAAATTGACATCCATGTACTTTAGGTGCATTTACCAATTGGTATTGGGTCACGCTTGTAAGTCCTTGTACAGTGTACCTTAGGTAACCAGGGCATAAGTGCACCCAAGGCCTACCAGGGGCTGAAGCATGTATTGTGCCACCATTGGCTGGCCATCTAAACAGACACAACTGGCTGGTAACACAGCTGGGGCAAGGTGGTGTAATCACCCTTTGCTTTAGATATAGTATACCTATATCTAACCCTACAATGGACACATATACTCCTATAAGTCACTCCTATGGCAGGCCCTAACAATCCTGGAGGCAGAGTGCTTGGAATTATGTGAGATGGTGCTCTAGCATGCGCTGAGCCTGTCTGCAGCTTTCGGAACCAAGTCCTTTAGCTGTTTCCATGATAACGCTATACCATATACTCTTAAGTGCATTATAATCCTTGCGTTTATTGCTGATTTTGGCATAGCATTATCAAAACATGTTGAGTAAGGTGTCATACGAATTGGAATACTACCCCCTCGCCAGTTCTGGTGACGGGGGTAGCATTCCACCCTTTTAGAGGGACACGACATGTATGTAACTGTGAACCTCGGTTAAAGTTAACTCGAGTCTCAGCATCACAAAATGGATGCTGCCACCACAGACACAAGTCTGACCTCCTGCTGCTGGGAGTCCTTCCAGCGAGGGAGGCCTGGACAAAGGGTTTCCTGCCTTGGGAGATGCTAGCACCACCCCAGACAGGATTTTGTGTATTGAGGTAGGACAGGCTGAAAGGAATGAGACATGCCTGGGGCACACAAGGTGTCCCTGTGCATACCCTGGTTCAAACCAGTTGCTGGGGCACTCCAGCCCCAGCTCTGTCGCGAAACCGGACAAAGGATAGGGGGTGTAACCACCCCCCTTCCTGGTCCCACCCATAGGAGGGACCTAGTCATAGTACATCCTCCTTTAGGCGAATAAAGGTAGGAGCTGGTCCCATTCCAAATTAGATTATCCTGAATTGAATCTACAAAAAGAAACTTTGGACTTCGACGTTCTGCTCCACAGAAGACTGAAGAAATCTCCCTTGTGGCCAAGGAGTGACCACCCTGCACAAGCAGGCACCATCAAGCGTCCTAGCGGTTCAGTTTGTCGTCCTTCCTGCCTGGAACCAGACTTCAGAGCCCGACGAGATCCGGACTTCCAGACCTCTCCGACCTCTACCTACATCTGCAGCACAGCTGAGATCCGTGGGTGCGACGAGACAAGTGGGACCGGCCATCTTGAAGAAACTGCACTTCGCTTCCAGCACGACTTCAGAGGCATCCTAGAGAAAGTGCTTTGGGGATTGAGAAGCCCCAGCCCCGAGCAGCTCCTGCACAGAAGATCAGCCCTCCAGCATCCACGAGATCTGCGTGGGGTCCTTTTGCTTGATTGCTGCTCAACGCGTTCTCTGGTCACTTGCCGGCTGGCTAGTGGCCTCCTAGACGACGATCCACGACATCTACACCACTGGTCTGGTTGCTCCAGACTGGCCCTTGCTTCCCTGCAAAGGAGAAGCACCCCGGACCCTCCTGGTCCGCACCAGATGCCTTTTCCACTCACCGCGTGGGTTGCCTTTGCCAAGGCCTGTTGGCGCCAAATCCGGAACCAACACCGCCGACAGCGAGAACCTGTGTGGGACAGCTTGTGCCTCCATCCTGGTTGTCGATGACACCTCCTGGTCCACGTGGCTGCAGAGTCAAGCGTCCACTCTTCACCTGATGGCGACGACAGCATCTGGTTCCTTCCTGGTTCCACTCCAGTCACTGGCTAGTGACTGTGAACATTGTCCCCTCTGCTTTCAGGTCTTCATATTCCTCGATCCACCCTTGGGTCGCTCCGGACATCTTCCTTCTGGCCGCCTGCAGCATCTTTTCTTCCAGGCCCCATAGACTTCAACGCGGAAACCCGACACACTTTGACACCTATGCACCCGCAGCCCGTGGGTGAGGTAACAAGAGCATTTTGGTGCTCAAGGGTAGATTAACTCTCCTAGTGTCCAGATTTCCAGTCGTTTTGGTCCTAGCTAGTCGGAACTGTCTAATACTTACCTTTTCGTAATTTGTACTGTCCATTGACTTTGTTACGCATCTCGCGTGTGAGTTCACACTCTGCACACGCGTCCCGTGGGCCTCCTGCTACTTACCTAAGGTTAGGGTAGTGTAGTCCCAGCGATCCTACAGCCTCTGGACAGCTCCTTTCCTTCCATCGATTTCCTTATACCACTTGTTTAGTATATGGTTTATTGCGCCCCTAGGGCAACATTGTAACTTGCGCAACTTAACGTATTTTTCTTAAGAGTCTTGTCATGTGCTTAGCCCTCTGACCTCATAAAGAGTTCGGAGGTGTATGTTAGTTAATAAATATCTTGTTTATTTTCATAACTACCTGTGTGGTGTCCTTTCATTTGGTATTCAAGGGGTTATATGTGGTAAAACAGCTGGCTTCACATGCCAAAAGAGTTTAGCCTAAGACTGCTTTGTCCATGCTACCATTAGGATAGCTGGTCTATAAGGTTGACTTACAACCAATCACCATAAGGGTTGTTTGGACTGATACAAGGTGATCACTAGAACTAGTGAGCATCATATATCAGGCCAACTTCTCACATGCACGTCTGATACAGAAGGCAAATCCCACTCAGGAGACAGTTCAAGCCCAATGACCTCTCTCAGGTCATCAAAAGGATCATCAGAATCCTGTAACTCTCCTTCCTCAACATCAGCAAACCAATACCTTTCCTCCTCCAGAAGTCTCTGGGCTTCACGCCTCGACCTCTGCTTCATAAACGAAGTCGACGGATCTGGAACCGAATGTGCCGGAGCCGGCGTCGAACCCGAAGTCGGGCGAGGTAGTTTCACCCGAGGTCGAACGGAATCCTGCATCGGAGTCGTGGGCACCGGCGTCAATGGATTCGGCGTCGAAGGCTTCGGCGTCGAAGGCTTCGGCGGCGCCGGTAAATGCCACTGCGGTGCTAGAGCCGGCATGAAAGGCATGAAGGGCGCAGGTGCATAAGCCTGGGGAACGCCCAAGTTAAACGCCATAGGACCCGTGGGACCAACAGGTGCTACAGACGGGTACATAGCCCTGGAGTAAACTCCAAACATGGCATTCAGGAACTGGGATGGATCCTGACCAGGAGCCGGAAAGGCTGGATAAGGGCTCTCTGGTTGCTCTCGAGGAGGCGGAGTCGTCCCAACGTCGATCTCCTCCTCGGCCTGCGGCACCGGGGTCGATGAACCCGCAGGCACCAGAACCTCGCCATCACCAACCTCCTCCACCTCACCTTCATCCTCCCGACCAGAAGGATTAGACGGATCCGGAGAAGGGTTCGCTTGCTGCTTCGGTGACCCTGGCAAATCCGCACGCGAACCTCACCATCAGAGTCCTGTGCTTCCGAAGCCGAAGCCTCCGCTTCCTCACTTGCGACTTGGGCCTCAAACTCGAGTCCTTTCCTGAGTGATGACGTGACTCATGGCTCCTCTCCTTCTTCTTCCTCGAGGACTTTGAAGCATGGGCAGATGACGACTCCGAGCGTGACCTCGATCGAGACCTCGAGCTCGAACGCCGAGACCGAGACTTTGAAGTCTTCTTATCTTACTTATTTTTTAGCTTTGCAACGAGGAGCTTCGTCTCCCTCTCCCGAAGGGCCTTTGGAGTCATCTTCTTGCAAGATGGGCATTCCTCGACATCATGGTCGGAGCTCAGACACCAGACGCAGCACTCATGCGGGTCAGTTATGGACATAGTCTTGCCACATTCCCCGCAAGCCTTAAATCCAGTCTTCTTCGAAGACATCTCGATAGAAGACAAAGATACAGTGAAAATAACCACAGAGTAACAAAGTTACTACAAAGCTACTGTACGATCCCAGAAAACCGTTAGCGTCGACGACGCGGAAAAAAGGCAACTGATGTCATCACGCCAGCGTGGGCCTAATATGGTGTCAGTGACGTCAGCGGAGTCACGCGCGATGCCGTGCCTCTGTGACGTCGTTCCACGTCGGCGCAAAGATACAAAAAGAATTTCCGAATGCTGCTGACGCAGGGGGATATTCACAAGTCGAGGAATCCACTGGCAGATGTATCTATCAGAATGACACCTTACACGACATGTTTGGATAAAGCCAAACCAAAGTCAGCATGTAACCGCGAGGTTCATAATGCACTTAAGAGTATATGGTATGGCAATATCATAGAACAGCTATAAGGACATGGTTCTGAAAGCTGCAGACAGGCTCAGCTCATGCTAGAGCACCATCTCACACATAACCAAGCACTCTGCCTCCAGGATTGTTAAGGCCTGCTATAGGAGTGACTTATAGGTTACTATGTGTCTATATGTAAGTAGGTATAGGAATACTACACCTAAGCAAGGGGTGGTTCACGACCTTGCCCCAGCTGAGTGATCAGCCAGTTGTGTCAATTTGAGTGGCCAGCCAGGGGTGGCATAATACTTGCTGCAGCCTCTGGTAGGCCTTGGTTACACCTATGCCCTGAGTACCTAGGGTACACTTCTACAGGAGCTGATAAGGAGAACCAATTCCCAATTGTGGATGTACCTAGAGTACATGGTGTGAATTTAGAGAGAGTGCATCTGGGCTGTGGGTCTGGTTAGCAGGCCCACAGCCACCTAAGTCGAAAACCAGTAAAGCAAAAGCAAAAAGTGGGGGTGACCATAGGAAGCAGCCCCTACTCTCCTACACAGGGGGGTCAAAGGATGGCAGCCAGGTCCTATACTGACCCTGGGACCTCAGGGATGATTCTGGCTCAAAGGAACCGCTGCACCAGCTCTCCACTCTCAATGTCCACTCTCCCTGAGGTTTTCCCTACCAGATCTCTCCATCAAATGTCAGATCCTGCACCGCCTGGCCGGCTCCGGTGGCAGTCAGTCACAGGATATTCCAGGCACATTTCCAGCCGAGCCTAGCGCAGCCTTCAGTCCGCGCGGGGCCGTCGTCACTCCCCAGCGCCAGCCGGCGCGAGGAGTCGCCGGAACACCTCCTTGCCGATGGTCCCCCTATGGCCGTCTTCCGCGCTCTGGGTCCCAAGAGAACATCAGGCCCCCCGCAGGGATCCCTCGGCGCTCTGCCCTGGCCTTGAACGCTGTTTTCGTTAGGCCTTGGGGCTCCGCCCCTCTGGAGGTACATGCCGCAGTCCGGGGACTCGCCTAGCGACAGGCCACCTCCACTCCCCTTCGACAGGGACCGGCGGGCACACACGAGGCTCGCTCAACCTCCGAGGGTCCCAGCGGACGGACAAGGATTCCAGCGGTGAAGTTGTGAGGCAGATGCAGCTCACGGGGTCTCAGTCGCTCTGCAGCATACACCCACAATCGCGGCGGTGCAAGCCGTGAGGGCCCCGTCAGCTCAGACCGGGACCCCCCCAATGCTGCTCAGGTCGGATACTCGCCGGCAGTAGGTTCCGATGTCTTGGCCCCCGCAGGTCCTCTAACGCCCGTCTTCGCCACTCTCCAGCAACAGGTCTCAGACCCCGGCCTCGCGTAGTTACAGGGCTGGGGCTCCGCAGTGCCGACAGTTTTCTTGGCGCCGCTGCCTGCGGGACGCCTAGTATCGCCTCAGGACCTGCCCCCGGGTGTCTGGGGGTCGTGAAGTGCCCGATTGTACTCCTCAGGAGCCCTTGTAGGATGTATTAACAGGATTTTAGGGGCGATTTTATGGGAGCCGGAGGAGCTCACGTCCTGTCGGCCATACTGCTTGGCCACGCCCCAAAACAAGAAAGCCTTGAACAGACCTCAGGCCTGTGTATCAAAAGCCGCGAAACGCGTGTTGCCTGTGCAGATCTTCAAGATGATTTATATAAAAATAGATGACTAATCTACTTCATTGAAGAATTTAGAATGCTTAACTAATAAATGGACGAATTTCAAGACATGTGATATAGAATGTTTAGCATTTGTAATCAAAAAGTATATATTTGATCATGAGGCGGTGGCTTACTCACCTCCCAAATGGGAATCACTTACCAACTACTATACAATAGTGTAATGGTATTGTAGGGCCCTTATACTTTAGATCAAAGGAGTGGCACCTGCTATATCGTTCTCGTGAGTATGTGAGGGAAAATGAAATGCTGGATGGATCCAGGGAAATAAATATTTGGATTGGGAGAAGACGTAATGATACTCTAAATTGTGGGTGGCCATTCCACCCCTGGAGTAAGGTAGTATCAGCATGGCTCAACGTATTCTAGCCTGTTTGTTGGTCTATGCAAAAGTAATACAAATGGAGCAGATTGTGCTGAAAAGGGTGTTTGTAAGGGGCAGTAGAGCAATTACAAATAGGTAAAGCGAGGATTATAATGCACTTAAGAGTATATGGTATGGTGATATCATAGAACAGCTATAAGGACATGGTTCCGAAAGCTGCAGACAGGCTCAGCTCATGCTAGAGCACCATCTCACACATAACCAAGCACTCTGCCTTCAGGATTGTTAAGGCCTGCCATAGGAGTGACTTATAGGTTACTATGTGCCTATATATAAGGTAGGTATAGGAATACTATACCTAAGCAAGGGGCGATTACACAACTTTGCCCCAGCTGAGTGATCAGCCAGTTGTGTCAATTTAGGTGGCCAGCCAGGGGTGGCATAATACATGTTGCAGCCCCTGGTAGGCCTTGGGTGCACCTATGCCCTGGGTACCTATGGTACACTAGACAGGGACTCACAAGGTTGACCCAATATCCAATTTGGTATGTACCTACAGTACATGGAGTCCATTTTACAGAGAGAGCAGATAGCCTGGGTGCCTGAATAGCAGGACCCCAGGCCAACTAAGTGGAAAACCAGCTAAACACTAGGCAAAAAGTTGGGGGCAACCATAGTCAGGTATCCACCTTCCTACAGGGAATAGTCTGGGACAGTTTTATTGTGCACCAAAGCTAATACACAAGGCAAAGATCTCTGTGCTCTGAATTGTGTGAATCAGCAAAGCCTAGAAGTTCCATACAATGAAGAATGTAACAAAGAAACCAAGGGAATCAGGTCCTTTTCTGTGTAGGATGATGGTCAAAATGTGAATCTACCTCTCTCTTTGTGTGATAAGCATTAGTGCCACAGTGCCCAAAATGATATCTTTAAGATTTGCACAAATGCATTTCAACAGGCTGAATATGCTAACCTGTTTAATTGATGTTTCCTCGGTTTCTTGATCTGGCCTCTGGATGGCAGTATAAGGAGGTGGTGGCTGGAGGAAACAAAAAAAAGAAATACCCCTAACATTTACAACAAGACTCAATTAGGTGTGCTCCTTATATCCATTTTACTTTCACAAATCCATCAGATTTGATCTGTGATGAATGGGAAACATCCTAATCTGAAATTAACAGGTTAGTATTAGATTCCTTACCTTAGAATATCCCCAGGCGTCAGACTGGATCCGGAAATTTTTGCGTAGCAGTACTCTTGCGCGTCGGTAGGCGTCATCTGCGGCGCCGCGTCCGTCGTCGGCGTCGTGGGCGCCGTGATGATGTCGTCGGAGTACTTAGACGCCGCCTCCGCGCTGACGTCAGTTCTTCTTTTTTCCGCGCCAGCAGCGCAGATCCGGAAAAAGTGGCACCTTAGTCATTTTTTGACTGAACTTTTTACGCCCCCTTTTGATCATTTTTCGAGTATTCGACTCCGAATGGTGCCGGTAGGGATGCCAGGTTTTAAACCCTGTGAGGACAGCGACCGACTATGTCGGTCACCGACCCTCACCGCCGGTGCCTCCACTGTCTCGGCGTCGACCACGACGACAAGGCCTGCTCCGACTGTCGGGCCCTGACGTCGAAAGCTAGGCAGGAGCGGTCCCGCAAGCGGCTCGAGCTCCGGCAGTCGGCCCCGCGCCGCGAGAGGTCCCGGTCCGGACGGAGGTCGAGGGACCAGTCGCGGGGTCGAAGCCATCATAGCATCGGGAGTCGCCATCACTCCTCAGACTCGAAGTTGTCAGGTAAGCACAAGAAGTCGAAGAGACGTCACCACTCTTCCGACTCCCCCCGACGCTCGCGCGACGCGGCTGGGGGTTTGGGTGACACCTCAATCTATAGGGGTTAAGGGGGAAGGTGATAGGTAAGGCTGCCCCCCACTCACACAATAATGAATCAACTGAAGCCTCACCTATTCGAAAGCGCATCTAAATATACGAACAAGAGCTGGGGTCTGATATCTTATTATCACTGTAAATCCCCTAGATGTGTCAAATAACACTAGTCATATGGTCAAGGTGCTTAGTTGTTCAATGTAAAAACACACAGGTCCACATTCAACACAACCAAAAAGGTGTAGAAAATAGAGAGAGTACCTCACGGTAGTAACACCCGAGGGGGTTCCCGGCTAACAATTACCGGTATACCCACTTCTCATCACTGGCCACTCTCTCTATGTGAAAAGACAGAGGTGCACAAGAACAAATAATTGTGCATACATGAGAATAGTGGTGAAAAAGACAGTGACAAACATATAAACACTGATGTGAAATGTTGTGTACATAAACAAACCCCTAACCAGACAGGAATATAAGGCAGGGTTTTGCTGGCTATTCGTTTTTATTCTATTGCTGAAAAATCTGCCAGTTAAAAATGGTTAGTTGTATACCATACTTATTATATCCTCAAGCCGACATGTTTCATCGCTCCAATTTTCAGCGATTTCATCAGGGCTTTCGAGGGGTTATCTATTCTCAGTCTTCTCAATGGAAACAGGACCTTTGTGAATAAAAAACCCAGAGCACTAAAAAGATTGTAATACCCCCCTTCAATTGAGGGTTGTATCAATGGCATTACCAGTGCACCACACATCAACATACTGATGAAACATTTACCTCAAGGGTGCTAAGTCTGCACGTACCGGCACCCCTCTGTGGAACTCCGTGTCATGTGATCACGTGTCCAATAATGGTTAGAAGTTCTCTCAGCCACCTACATGTACAGATTGATAAAAGTAAGAATAAAGAGAGTGACATGGTCGGGGCGTTATCGATGTATGCACTGGCTCACATTCACTCTGCAACACCACTCGCCCCCTGCGCCAGCTGGCGAAACAAATCACTGCAGCTAACAAACTGCCATCAAGTTTGCTATCAGTGAATATCGGATATTTGATACCACTTCTCAGGCCAACAAACATCAGCAATTGTGCTATTGCCTATGACCCCCAAAAAAAGAGAGGAGAAGGTTGAATAGAGCCTCGTACTTCCAATTATATTCATGAAAGAACCGCGTGAACCGAGGTCCAGCATTTACCCATGCCGCTTTGTTAAACATGTGTCCAATTATCACTAAGACAACAATCATTCTCTCATGCGTTGATGGAAGAGGGTCCATCATTCACTCGAACACTCTCTCCGCTTCATACTCTGACTGTTGCTTAGTCCCGCCGGCGCTTCCGACGATCCTCACGCCGCGTAGCTGTGAAGAACTGGAAGTAGCCGGTGGGGCACGTGACTCCGCCTCCCGCGTAGCGCGGCGCGGCCATCTTGGAATGGGCTCCGTTTGTGTTTCCCGATTACGCTGTCGATTCCCAACAGGGCCCCACACAGTATGTAATCATTTTCGTGCTGGTATGTGCCGTTTTGGATATCGTTTACCGCCTATACCCAGCACAAGCCCAGTGTTTTATTATTACAAATTCCCACGTTGGAGAGACAGTATGTTACTGGCAATGGGGGAGTTCTTTATATGTAAACAAGGTCTGCAAACTTTAAACATTCGGACAATCCAACAGTGCCTAAGAATGGAGTAGAAATAGAGATCAAATTATCCTCGTCATATTTGTGAAATTCACATTTTGATCCTGCCGAAATAAGGACTCCCAGGATGTAAATAGGGGAAGTTGCCAAATTGCTGGTCAGTGCCTATCACTACACATGATGTCTGATATTACAATACCAGGACCACTATCGCAAGAATCTGTATAGGCCCTTATATAGACTGAGTGATACATGACAGTACAGATTTATCGCCTGCTCACTTTATTCCACTCAATATTTTCATTCAGCCCCTCCTGGTCCGCTTTTTCAGAAAATATCCATTTTGCTTCTTTTCTTGCCAGGATATTATCCAGATTATGTGTATCGCCCACCACTTTTTCTAAAACAGTCCATTTTAGATCTTTGGGGTCATGTCCAGACACATTGAAATGTTGCACCAATCGGATGGTAAGCTTTTTTGGCTCTGATAGTACTTAGGTGTTCCTGCACACGTATCTTCACCTTGCGGCTGGTAAGGCCAATGTAATACTGACCACAACTGCACATAAGTCTGTAAATCGCGTGTGTTGTATTGCAGTTGCTGAACCGGTTGAGAAACCAAGTTCTGCCCCCACGTAGCGATACACTTTTTGTGGCTGATGTTAACCCACAGACCGAACAATTGCCACATGGGTAGTGTCCTGCCGGGATGGTACTTGCCTGGACGGCATTGGGATATCGTGTGTGGACCAACTTATCTCGTAGATTGGACGCCCTTTTAAAAGCAAAACGTGGCGCCGGCATCTTATCTACAGCAGTGTCCAATATGGACCAGTGCTTTCTTATGATCTGTCTTATTTTTGTTGAGAGGGGATCAAACGTTGTCACCACTGGGAGGCAAGTTTGTTTTTCTTTCACATTGCGCTCCAATAAAGCTTCACGTGGTGTATTGAGAGCCCTCTTCTGTGCACATTTGATCACCTTTAATGGATACTCCAGCTGTTGGAGTTTGGTGACTAACTCTGTGGATTGATCAAGAAAAGTATCAGTGGAGGAACAGTTGCGCCGGTATCTTAAGAATTGCCCGACCGGCAAGTTATCCCAAAGTGCTCGGGGGTGAAAATAATGGTAATGAAGGAGGAAATTCCTGTCTGTGGCCTTATGATGCACGCTGGTCACCAGTTTTTGATCAACAATGGTGATGTCTACATCAAGATAGACCGCAGACCTATTGCTGATGGTCCAGGTGAATCGGAGACTGGTGTCCACTTGGTTCAACCATTTTAAAAATCTGCTGAGCCGGTCCTCTGTACCTATCCAGATACAGAGGACGTCGTCAATATAACGTCTCCACAGTGAGATGTTAGCTATGTATGGGTTGGACTGATGGAGGACCACATTCTTCTCTACCTGGCCCACATAGATGCAGGCCAGGCTGGGAGCAAATGTGGCCCCCATAGAAGTCCCCGATGTCTGTAAGTACAGTTGGCCCCTGTGCTCGAAAAAATTCCTCGTAAGTGCCAGCTCAATACATTGCAGCACAAACGTCTGGGGTATGTCATAGAACCATTCCATCGACCCCAGGGCGCGCGCTGCTGCCACCAGCGTGGCGTCCTGGGGGATGCTGGTATATAACGACTTTATGTCGATCGTAACCAGTAATTGGTTCGCAGGGTCAAAAACGATATCCTTCAGGATGTTAAGAATGTCAGTTGTATCTTGTACATATGATTCATGTGTAACCACTGCTTCCCTTAGAAAAAAGTCGGCGAACTGGGATAAGGGGTAAAGAATGGATTGGATCCCAGAAACGATAGGGCGGCCTGGAGGGGGGCGTTGGGGCTTATGGATTTTGGGCAAGATGTAAAATGCTGGCACCCTCGGATTGATGTTGATTATGAAGTCCGCCTCTTTAGGAGTGATCCATTTTTTTGAAACTGCCTCCGCCACCATGTTCTTGATGGTATCTGAAAGCTCAGGAGTGGGGTCGCGCACTAAAGGTAAGTAATTATTGCGGTCCCCCAAAAGTTTGAGAATTTCTGCTTCGTAGTCATTGGTGTTTAATATGACTACGGCCCCGCCTTTATCGGCTGGCTTGATGGTAATGGGCGCGTTTTTTTGTAAAGCTCCAACAGCCTGCCACTCTTCCTTCGTCATATTGTGGCCCTGATTGTATTGTGAATTTTGTTCAAGAGATTCTATTTCTTGTATAATACATTGTTCAAATACCGCCACTTCCGGACCCAAGAGGGAGGTTGGAGGGCAGAAATTTGAAGGGCGACGTAGATTCGTATCAAAAAGGGATAAGGGCGCCCTCTCTTTATCAGCAAAAAACTTATGTGGTTTTATCTTCCTCATCATCTCTGAGATTTCAGTCCTACAGAGAAAAGGGTCATGTTTTGGCGTGGGTACATACCCAAGGCCCTTATTTAAAACTCTACGTTCAGTGGATTTGAGTTCATAAGAAGACAGATTAACCACAATGTCATTGCTGTTGGAAGGTGATGGATTGTTCTCTCCCCCTAATTGTGAAAGGAACTGGTTCTGCTCCGTGTGATGCGTGGTGAGTATGTTTGCCATGTTGGTTGCACTCTACCTCTGCCCTGCCCCTGTGGTTGACCTCTGCCCCCCGACCACCTCTCGGGGGTTAGCCTAAAAAAGACCTTAACAGGGCCCCCAGATCTTCGTCTGATCTATTTTCCGGGGCAAAGTTGACCCTACTGTTTGTGGGCACTGCTTGTCGGACTGGTCCCTCCTCGTCCTCACTGCTCGTGTTATCAAAGCGCCAGTTGTTAGGTGTACGTCTATTTCCTCTCTGTCCCCTCTGTCCCCCTCTATGAGGGTACTGACCACGTCTCTGGTATGCTTGGGCCCTGGCTTGATCTACTGGTCTATCATAATATTCATCCTCAGTGTAGGGGAAAGCCCATGAGTGTGTGTAACGGTCAAGATTTTTCTTAAGACCTTTAATCTTTTGATTGACCATATACGATTTATACTCGGCTAGATCTCCTTGAATGCGAGCTAGCTGGTCTTTAGCGTCAGTGAGTGCCTGATTGGTGTTAAGACTATCCTCCAATTCCAAAATGTCCTTGATTAAAGCCTCACAAAGGCGTTTCGCAGTGTTAATTATTAGTATAAGCCAATCCCTGGTGCATTTGTTTGCGATGAAACTCCAATCCACCCGGAATTGCTTATCTCCAAGAAAAATCTTAGGCTCAAGTCGAACTATCAAGCTAGGGGGAGAGGCACCTGCCCGTAGATATTCGGTTATAAGGGCCCCATGAAGGGCAACCCGTATCTGACGCTTCTTAAGAGTACTCAACTTTTCCCACTCCTCCCTAGCTGTATCTTAAGTGCTGAGGGGTGCGTCAGGTAATAATGATGGGCCAGCTAGGATTAATGCGATTTGCTCATCAGAGAATGCCAGACAGTTCATACCTGAGTGCGGGGAAGAGGAACAGGGCGAGGAAACGTGTACGCTATATGCCGATGTGTGGTGCAAAGGTATCCCACTTTTAGCTCAAGGTAAAGTAATTTATAAAGAAGAATTTTTTAAAAAAAGGGAAAAACCCTCACGGCTGAGCCGCCGTACTAGTCACATCAATCTATAGGGGTTAAGGGGGAAGGTGATAGGTAAGGCTGCCCCCCACTCACACAATAATTAATCAACTGAAGCCTCACCTATTCGAAAGCGCATCCAAATATACGACCAAGAGCCGGGATCTGATATCTTATTATCACTGTAAATCCCCTAGATGTGTCAAATAACACTAGTCATATGCTCAAGGTGCATAGTTGTTCAATCTAAAAACACACAGGTCCACATTCAACACAACCAAAAAGGTGTAGAAAATAGAGAGAGTACCTCACGGTAGTAACACCCGAGGGGGTTCCCGGCTAACAATTACCGGTATACCCACTTCTCATCACTGGCCACTCTCTCTATGTGAAAAGACAGAGGTGCACAAGAACAAATATTCGTACATACATGAGAATAGTGATGAAAAAGACAGTGACAAACATATAAACACTGATGTGAAATGTTGTGTACATAAACAAACCCCTAACCAGACAGAAAAATAAGGCAGGGTTTTGCTGGCTATTCGTTTTTATTCTATTGCTGCAAAACCTGCCGGTTAAAAATGGTTAGTTGTATACCATACTTATTATATCCTCAAGCCGACATGTTTCATCGCTCCAATTTTCATAAAACACGTCGGCTTGAGGATATAATAAGTATGGTATACAACTAACCATTTTTAACTGGCAGGTTTTGCAGCAATAGAATAAAAACGAATAGCCAGCAAAACCCTGCCTTATTTTTCTGTCTGGTTAGGGGTTTGTTTATGTACACAACATTTCACATCAGTGTTTATATGTTTGTCACTGTCTTTTTCACCACTATTCTCATGTATGCACAATTATTTGTTCTTGTGCACCTCTGTCTTTTCACATAGAGAGAGTGGCCAGTGATGAGAAGTGGGTACACTGGTAATTGTTAGCCGGGAACCCCCTCGGATGTTACTACCGTGAGGTACTCTCTCTATTTTCTACACCTTTTTGGTTGTGTTGAATGTGGACTTGTGTGTTTTTACATTGAACAACTACGCACCTTGACCAAATGACTAGTGTTATTTGACACATCTAGGGGATTTACAGTGATAAAAAGATATCAGACCCCGGCTCTTGGTTGATGCGCTTTCGAATAGGTGAGGCTTCAGTTGATTAATTGTTCGGGTGACACTGCCAATGCGGCTCCGTCGGAGTCGCGGGCGTCGCGACCTGCCCCATACCCTCCGGTCCCTGGGCAGCAAGCGACGCCGGAGGAGATCGAGCTCTTCCTCGTGGCCATAAGGTCCCTCACTCCTCCGACGGGCCTCAGGGCGCCTTCGAGCTCAGCGGACTCGTCTGGGGGCCCTTAGCGCGTCGGGTGCTTCGGCCCCGACGCCAGCGGGTGCTTCGGCCCAGACGCCGCCGACGCCTTCGGGCCCGGCGCCTCAGGGCCCCACTGGATCCACTTCTGGTTCCGGGTCGTCGCAGGTTGACCTGACGACCTCACCGGCGCCGGTCCCTCGGGTGTCACCTCCGGTGCCGTCTTCAGGCAGCGCCATCCCCGATGCCTCCCTCGATCCGGTTCCGGCATCAGAGCGGCGCCGCTGGGCGCCGCTCTCAACGCCGCTTGGGGAGTTTTACTTCAATGAACCGGCCCTATCATTTGACAACCCTGATTATCAGGAGATGGGTGATGAGGAGTATTGGGAGGGGTCTGAGGACCCTCTGACATGTGAGTGTCAGTCCCAGGAGGACTGGACAGGTGGACTTGGGGATGCCAGTGGTCTGGAAACTTCGACATACACTGGTTTTGTCTCACCTCCTACCGTGGCTACGGAGGAGGGGGCAACCTTCAGTGTGGTGTTGACGCGGGCGGCCAAGGCCTTGGACCTTGAGTTCTCCGTCGCGGCCGTGAGGACTAACCTCCTCACCGAGGTCCTTAAACCGCAGTCAAGCTCGGCTGAGCCTCTGCTGCCGTTTAATGAGGCCTTGACTGACGTTCTTTTGGGCACTTGGTCCAGGTCTGCTACAGGTCCGCCTGTAGATAGGAACGTGGCCAGACGCCACCGCCCGGCCCCGGGCGACCCTTGTTTCCTGTCCACCCATCCCATCCCCGAGAGCCTGGTCATCCAGGCCTCAAACTCCCAGACCGCATTCCCGTCGGCTCCGCCTGATCGGGAATCCAAGAGGTATGAGCAATACAGCAAGAAGGTATTCTCCTCCCTGAGTCTGGGACTGCGGTCTTCCAACACTGCATGCCTCTTGGGCCGCTACACCCACTCCCTGTGGGACACAGTCGCGGACGTGCTACCACAATGCCCGGCGGAGGTCAAGGCTAAACTCACCCAAGCCCTTGCGGAGGGTCGAGATGCAGCACGTTTTTCCATCCGGTGTGGGCTGGATACCACCGACTCACTGGGCAGAGCGATGGCAACGACGGTGGCGATTCGTCGCCATGCCTGATTGAGGTCCGCTAACTTTTCGGCCGATGTCCAGAATACCCTCATGGACATGCCGTTTGATGGCCGTCGCCTTTTTGGCGACAAGGCTGACCGTGCGCTTGAGCGCTTTAAGGACTCCAGGGCTCCGACCAAGTCCTTGGGCCTCTCGGCCCAGCACCAGCAAACGGGTGCCTTTCGCTCCTTTCGTGGCCAAGGAAGGGGCACCACCACACGTGCTGCTAGCCACGCACCACAGACCACTTTTCAACGCGGTGGCGGCCGTGGAAACCGTTGTGGAGGTGGTCGGGGACAACGGCGAGGCCAGTCCACACCAACCCCTGCAGCATCCGCCTCAAAACCCTCCTAGTCCGTGCTTTCAGGCCAATGTGACGCCAGTGGGGGGCAGGGTTCGCCATCACCTCCTCAACTGGCATATTGTCACATCGGACAGGTGGGTGCTGCAAATCGTCCAAAGGGGCTACTCCCTCCCCTTCGAGGCGACCCCTCCAGCCATGCCACCGCAATACCACCGCGTGTCGGGGGATCACTTGCGACTTCTGCAGGAGGAAGTTACGGCCCTCTTGGCCAAGGGGGCCATCAAGCGCGTTCCTGGCCCAGAAGTAGGGTGTGGTTGCAACTCCCACTACTTTCTGTACCCAAGAAGGGCAAAGGGGGCCTACGCCCTATCTTGGATCTGCGGAACGACAACGGCTTCCTCCGGAAGGAGAAGTTCAAAATGCTGACACTGGCTCAGGTCTTAGCTGCCCTGGACCCAGGAGACTGGATGGTAGCGTTGGACTTGCACGACGCTTATTTCCACATCCCCGTCCTGCCGGCCCACAGGCGCTACCTGCGGTTCATGGTAGGCCACGAGCACTTTCAGTTTACCGTGCTCCCCTTCGGCCTTACCAGCGCCCCACGGGTGTTCACGAAGGTGATGGCGGTGGTCGCAGCTCATCTGCGCAGGTTAGGGGTTTCAGTCTTCCCTTACCTCGACGACTGGTTGTTGAAGGCAGGCTCGCCCCAGACAGTCGTCAACCACCTCCAGACGACGGCAGATCTCCTGCACCAACTGGGGTTCTCCATCAAGGTGCCGAAGTCACACCTGTGCCCCTCCCAGAAGCTCCTCTTCATCGGAGCGGTTCTCGACTCGGCGCAGTTTCAGGTTTATCCTCCCGAACAGCGGGTTCGGGATATTCAGGCTCTGATTCCGATCTTTCAGCCTTTATCCCGAGTCTCGGTCAGGTTGACGCTGCGGCTTCTGGGGCTGATGGCCTCCTGCAACCTTCTGGGGCATCACGTCCTATGGCGGATGCGGGCTCTGCAGTGGGACCTGAAGTTTCAGTGGGCCCAGCATCAGGGCAATCTGTCCGACCATGTCCTGATCTCGGAGGGCACTGCGAGACAGATGCAGTGGTGGCTCACAGACTGCGATTGGGTCAGCGGCAGATCCCTCTCCCTTCCCCAACCAGAGCACATAGTTGTGATGGACGCGTCCCTCCAGGGCTGGTAAGGCCACATGGGAGAGGCGGTGATCGAGGCCTCTGGTCTCCGGCGGAGTCCCGGCTCCAAATCAACCTTTTGGAGCTGCGGGAGATTCGTCTAGCACTGAAGGCCTTCCTCCCCTCTGTCTGGGGGAGTGTAGTGCAGGTGTTCACGGACAACACCACCGCCATGTTGTACTGCAACAAACAGGGCGGGGTGGGGTCGTGGACCCTCTGCCAGGAGGTGTGAGAAGTTGGCCTGATATATGATGCTCACTAGTTCTAGTGATCACCTTGTATCAGTCCAAACAACCCTCATGGTGATTGGTTGTAAGTCAACCTTATAGACCAGCTATCCTAATAGTAGCATGGACAAAGCAGTCTTAAGCTAAACTCTTTTGGCATGTGAAGCCAGCTGTTTTACCACATATAACCCCTTTAATATACCAAAAGAAAGGACACCACACAGGTTGTTATGAAAATAAACAAGATATTTATTACTAACAAAACACCTCTGAACTCTTTATGAGATCAGAGGGCTAAGCACATGACAAGACTCTTAAGAAAAGTACTTTAAGTTGTACAAATTACAATGGTGCCCTAGGGGCACGACAAACCATATACTAAGTAAATGGTATAAGGAAATCGATAGAGGAAATGAAGATGTCCAGAGGCTGTAGGATCGCTGGGACTACTCTACCCTAACCTTAGGTAAGGAGCAGGAGGCCCACGGGACGCGTGTGCAGAGTGTGAACTCACACGCGAGATGCGGGACAAAGTCAATGGACACTACAAATTACAAAAAGGTAAGTAAAGAACAAGTTACTTACCTTCGGTAACGCTTTTTCTGGTAGATACAGTATCTGCCTGTGGATTCCTCACCTTGTGAATATCCCCCCTGCGTCAGCAACATTCAGAAATTCTTTTTTAGCTTCGCGCCGACGTGGACTTGGACGTCATAGAGACACGGCATCACTCGCGACTCCGCTGACGTCACCGACGCCTACAATAGGCCAACGCCGGCGTGATGACATCAGTTCCGCCCTTTTTTCCGTGCCTTCGAGGCACATGGACGGACCAATGACAGTAGATATATACACAGTATTCACAGTACACAATAGTCAAGGTAACACACACAGTGTGAAGCAAATGCAGAAAACATTATAAATAACACATTTTCTTGACCATGAAGTAAAAACATTACAGTAATTCTGGTATAGAAGAGTGGACAACGGGGAGGCGGGCGGGTCAGTGAGGAATCCACAGGCAGATACTGTATCTACCAGAAAAAGCGTTACCGAAGGTAAGTAACTTGTTCTTCTGATAGATACATCTGCCAGTGGATTCCTCACCTTGTGAATAGAGTCCCACAGCAGTCCCCACTCCCGGAGGAGGGTATCCACTCTTCTAAAGCAGGAAGTCCTGGAGAACTGAGCGCGCAAAGTGACCCTCCCTCCTCACTTCGGTATCTAAGCAGTAATGCTTCGCGAAAGTGTGGAGGGAGGTCCAAGTCGCGGCTCTGCAAATATCCTCTACAGGCACACCTCTAGCCAATGCTGAGGTTGACGACTTAGCCCTTGTAGAATGAGCCCGTATACCCTCTGGTGGTTCCTTACCGGCCAAAGAGTAGCAGATCTTAATGCAGAGGACTATCCATCGTGATAATGTTCTTTTATGGACCGCTCTTCCTTTTTTACAACCAGCAAAACCAATGAAGAGCTGGTCATCCAAACGACAGTCTTTCGTTCTGTCCATATAGAAGCTTACAGCCCTCTTAGGGTCTAGACGATGCAGTCTCTCCTCCTCCTTGGAAGGGTGAGGATAAAAGGTAGGAAGGTTAATGGGTTGACCAAGGTGGAAAGGAGTCACCACCTTAGGGAGAAAAGCAGCCCTGGTCCTAAGAACCATTCGATCAGCATGAATGGTCAAGAATGGGGGCTTGGAACTAAGAGCTTGAAGCTCACTTACCCTCCTTGCTGAGGTTATTGCAACGAGGAAGACTGTCTTTAGAGTCAAGAGCCTCATAGGACATTTGTGAAGGGGCTCAAAGGGGGCACACATCAAAAAGGTCAAGACAAGATTTAAGTCCCACTGAGGCACAATAACAGGAATAGGAGGATACTTATTTGTGAGGCCCTTCAAAAATCTCAGCACTACAGGAGACTTAAAAAGAGATGGCTGGTCTGGCAAGCAGAGAAAAGCCGACAGCGCAGAAAGATAGCCCTTAACTGTGGCAACAGCAAGCCCTTGCCGCGCCAGAGAGAGAGCAAACTGGAGAACATCAGATAAATTGGCTTTCAAAGGGTCAATTGTTTTCTCTCCACACCATGCGACAAATCTTGACCATCTGTATGAATATATGGACTTAGTGGAGTCACGCCTGGGTGATAAGATGACATCCACCACATCAGGCGGGAGAGAAAAGGAATTCAGGTTGCCCCGTTCAATCTCCAGGCATGAAGGTGTAATGTCTGGAGGTGGGGGTGTAGAACCTGCCCCTCCATCTGAGAGAGGAGGTCTGCCCTGAGAGGGAGAGGGAGCGGCGGGTGAGAGGAGAGGTGGAGAAGATCTGTATTCCACACCCTTCTCGGCCAATCCGGGGTGACAAATATAACTTTGGCCCGGTCTTGGCGAATCTTCCTCAGAACGCGAGGAATCAAGGGTAAGGGAGGAAACGCGTAAAGGAGTTGACTTCCCCAACTCAACTGAAATGCGTCCCCCAAGGCTCCTTGCATTGGATACTGGAGACTGCAGAATGACGGGCAGTGAGCATTCTCGTGAGTGGCAAACAGGTCCACCCAAGGAGTTCCCCACATCTGAAAGATGTCGCAAACTACCTCTGGATGGAGCATCCACTCGTGGTCGGCCGAGAACTGCCGACTGAGATTGTCTGCACGAACGTTCAGAACCCCGGCCAGATGATTTGCCATCAGACAAATCTGATGGTCCTGAACCCAGGACCAGAGCCGCAGAGCCTTCCTGCAGAGACACTGCGACCCCACTGCTCCCTGTTTGTTGATGTACCACAAAGCGGTCGTGTTGTCCGTCAGGACTTGAACCGAACGACCGCGAAGGTAAGGAAGGAAGGCCTTGAGTGCCAAACGTATCGCCCGCAATTCCAGAAGGTTGATATGAAGCAACCTTTCCTCTGGAGACCAAAGACCCTTGATCTCCAGATCCCCTAGATGAGCACCCCACCCTAGAGTCGATGCATCCGTTATAACTGTGGCCACCGGATGAGACAGATAAAAAGGCTTCCCTTGAGGCAGATTGCCTTCTACGCCCCACCAAGACACATCCGCTGCAGCTTCTCTGGAGATCCTCACTGACTCCCTGAGATCCCCGTTGTGTTGATACCACTGCCTGCGGAGACACCACTGGAGCGCCCTCATGTGCCAGCGTGCATGGTTGACCAACAGAATGCATGAAGCCATCAGACCAAGCAGGCGAAGGACCTTCAGGACTGGAACAACCGCTCCACTGTAAAATAAAGGAATCATTTCCTGTATGTCGCGAATCCTTTGAGGAGGAGGGAATGCACGACACACAGTTGTGTCTAGTACCGCACCTATGAACAGGTTGCGCTGGGAGGGCACCAGGTGAGACTTGGGTACATTTATTGAAAAACCCAACCTGTACAACAACTGGGTTGTCTCTTGCAGATGTTGGAGCACTTTCTCTGACGACTCTGCTTTGATCAGCCAGTTGTCCAAATAAGGGAATACCAGGATCCCCGACCTTCTGAGATGTGCTGCCACCACCGCCATCACCTTGGTGAAGACTCGAGGTGCAGTAGTAATCCCAAAAGGAAGGACCGCAAACTGGTAGTGTTGCGACCCCACCGTAAAACGGAGATAATTCCTGTGTGACTTCAGGATTGGTATATGAAAATACGCATCCTGCAAGTCGAGCGACACCATCCAGTCTTCTTCCAGCAGCGCTTGAAGAACCTGTGCAAGGGTGAGCATCTTGAATTTCTCCTGTTTCAGATAGAGATTCAAGATCCTGAGATCCAAGATTGGACGAAGTCTGCCATCCTTCTTGGGGATCAGGAAATACCGGGAGTAGCATCCCTGACCCCTTTCCTGCCCCGGGACCACCTCTATCGCACCCTTTCTTAACAGAGTCTGTATTTCCTCCTGAAGAAGTAACAGATGTTCCTCTGTGCAATAACCTTGGCAAGGAGGGAAATTGGGAGGGAATTCCCGAAAGGGAAAGGCATACCCATTTTCTACGAGATTGAGAACCCAAAGATCTGATGTAACCGATTCCCAATCCCGTAGAAAGTAGGTAAGCCGACCCCCACCGGACCCACTTGATCCTGAATGGCGGATCTAGGGCTACTTTTCTGTGGCTGGGGGGTTGGAAGAGAGGGAGGAGGAAGAGGCTTGACGTCCTCGAGGACGAGACCTTTGTTTTTCCCTGTATGACCTATACAAGGTATTTTGCTGCTGCTGCTGTTGTTGCTGCTGCTGACCTTGTCTATAGGACCGAAATGAAGAGCGACCAAATCCTCTGAACTTCCTGGTCGTTGAACCTATTACCTGAAGACCAAGAGATTTAGCAGTTGCTCTGCTGTCTTTAAACCTCTCTAAGGCTGTATCTGCCTTCTTGCCAAAGAGTCCAACTCCATCAAATGGCAGATCCAACAGTGCTGCCTGCACGTCTGCTGAAAAATCAGAGGATTTTAGCCAAGCTGATCTTCTTGTGGCTACTGCAGTGCCCATGATCCGTGCCACAGAATCAGCAGTGTGAGAAGTTGGCCTGATATATGATGCTCACTAATTCTAGTGATCACCTTGTATCAGTCCAAACAACCCTTATGGTGATTGGTTGTAAAGTCAACCTTATAGACCAGCTATCCTAATGGTAGCATGGACAAAGCAGTATTAGGCTAAACTCTTTTTGCATGTGAAGCCAGCTGTTTTACCACATATAATCCCTTGAATACCAAGTGAAAGGACACCACACAGGTTGAAATGAAAATAAACAATATATTTATTAACTAACATACACCTCTGAACTCTTTATGAGATCAGAGTGCTAAGCACATGACAATCTCTTAGGAAAAATACGTTTAAGTTGCACAATTACAATGGTGCCCTAGGGGCACGACAAACCATATACTAAGTAAGTGGAATGTGAAAGTCGATAGAAGGAATGGAGCTGTCCAGAGGCTGTAGGATCGCTGGGACTACACTATCCTAACTTTAGGTAAGTAATAGGAGGCCCACGGAACGCGTGTGCAGAGTGTGAACTCACACGCGAGATGCGTAACGTCTACAGTTCAAGAAAAAGGTGAGTACGGACAATCCTGACTAGTTAGGACTAAAACGACAATGGAACTGGACACTAGGAGAGTCAAGCTACCCTTGAGCACCAAAATGCTCTTGTTACCTCACCCACGGGCTGCGGGTGCATAGGTGTCAAAGTGTGTCGGGGTTCCGCGTCGAAGTCTATGGAGCCTTGGAGAAAGATGCTGCAGGCAACCGAGAGGAAGATGTCCGGAGTGATCCAGGGGTGGATCGGTGATGCTGAAGACCTGAAAGCAGAGGGGACAATGTTCAAAGTCACTAGCCAGTGACTGGAGTGGAACCAGGAGTGGAACCAGATGTCGTCGTCGTGATCAGGTGAAGAGTGGACGCTTGTCTCTGCAGCCTCGTGGACCAGGAGGTGTCTTCGATGACCAGGATGGAGGCACGAGCTGTCCCACGCAGGCTCTCGCTGTCGGCGGTGTCGGATCCGGATTTGGAATCAACAGGCCTTGGCAAAGGCAACCCACGCGGTGAGTGGAAACGGCGTCTGGTGCAGACCAGGAGGGTCCGGGGAGCTTCTCCTTTGCAGGGAAGCAGGGGCCAGTCTGGAGCAACCAGACCAGCAGATTGGATTTGAAGGTTCTTCGTCTAGGAGGCCACTAGCCAGCCGGCAAGTGACCAGACAACGCGTCAAGCAGCAAACAGGCATAAGGGCCCCACGCAGATCTCGTGAATGCTGGAGGGCTGGTCTTCGGTGCAGGATCTGCTCGGGCTGGGGCTTCTCAGTCCCCAAAGCACTTAGTCGAGGTTACCTCAGAAGTCGTGCTGGAGCGAAGGGCTGCTTCTTTCAAGATGGCCGGTCCCACGTGTCTCGTCGCACCCACGGATCTCAGCTGTGCTGCAGATGTAGGTAGAGGTCGGAGAGGTCTGGGTATCCGGGTCTCGTCGGGCTCTGAAGTCTGGATCCTCGAGGGAAGACGACAAAGGGAAGCCGCTGGACGCTGATGGTGCCTGCTTGTGCAGGGTGGACACTCCTTGCCCACAAAAGAGATTTCTTCAGTCCTCTGTGTAGAAAGTCGAAGTCCAGAGTTTCTTCTTGTATAGTTTCAAGTCAGGATTAATCTAATTTGGAATGGGACCAGCTCCTACCTTTATCCTGCTAAAGGGGGCTGTACTACGACTAGGTCCCTCCTATGGGTGGGACCAGGAAGGGGGGTGGTTACACCCCCTATCCTTTGTCCGGTCTTGCGCCAGAGCTGGGGCTGGAGAGCCCCAGGAACTGGTTTAGACCGGTGTATGCACAGGGACACCTCGTGTGCCCCAGGCATGTCTCATTCCTTTCAGCCCTGTCCTACCCAATACACAAAATCCTGTCTGGGGTGGTGCTAGCACCCAAGGCAGGAAACCCTTTGTCCAAGCTTCCCTCGCTGGAAGGACTCCCAGCAGCAGGAGGTCAAACTTGTGTCTGTGGTGGCAGCATCCATTTTGTGATGCTGAGGCTCGAGTTAACTTTAACCGGGGTTCACAGTTACATACATGTCGTGTCCCTCTAGAAGGGTGGAATGCTAACCCCATCGCCAGAATTGGCGAGGGGGTAGTATTCCAATTCGTATGACACCTTACTCGACATGTTTTGATAATGCTATATCAAAATTAGCAATAACCACGAGGATTATAATGCACTTAAGAGTATATGGTATAGCGTTATCATGGAAACAGCTAAAGGACTTGGTTCCGAAAGCTGTAGACAGGCTCAGCTCACGCCAGAGCACTATCTCACATAATTCCAAGCACTCTGCCTCCAGGATTGTTAAGACCTGCCATAGGAGTGACTTATAGGAGTATATGTGTCCCTTTTAGGGTTAGATATAGGTATACTATATCTATAGCAAAGGGTGATTACACCACCTTGCCCCAGCTGATTGATCAGCCAGTTGTGTCAGATTTGGAGGGCCAGCCAGGGGTGGCATAATACATGCTGCAGCCCCTGGTAGGCCTTGGGTTCACTTATGCCCTGGGTACCTATGGTACACTGTACAAGGACTTACAAGAGTGACCCAATACCAATTGGTAAATGCACCTAAGGTACATGGATGTCAATTTAGAGAGAGAACAGCTAGGCTTTGGGTCTGATTAGCAGGCCCACAGCCAGGGAAAGTCGTAAACCAGTGAAGCAAAAAAGCAAAAATCTGGGGTGACCATAGAATTGCAGACCCTACTCTCCTACATAACCCTCCCCCCCAAACTTAGGGACATCAAACTAACCTTGACCAGGTGAGTCTTCCTGTTCTAAGTGGAAACCTGCACGCATCTCTCACCCTCCTGAGGCGGAAGCCGGGAGGTCTCTAGCATTCTGGAAATTTTAATTTGTTTTTAATGATTTGAAACTGTGGAAAATTGTATTCTGTGCACCTGACCGTAATAGGTGCTTGCGACCCCCCTGTTGACCCCCCTTGCGCTTAACAGTAACTGAACCCCTGCTTTCCGAATCGGACCTGCTCTCGGCCGAGTATTGACGCCGAGAGCAGAGTACCGGTTTTGGCGGCCATCTTAGGTCAGGCAGCAATTTGTGACGCGATTTCAGGCGCCATAAAAGGGACGCGAAGGGAGAGTGCCGGTAATCTCTAACCTGCACACATCTCTCACCCTCCCGAGGCGGAAGCCGGGAGGTCTCTAGCATTCTGGAAATTTTAATTTGTTTTTAATGATTTGAAACTGTGGAAAATTGTATTCTGTGCACCTGACCGTAATAGGTGCTTGCGACCCCCCTGTTGACCCCCCTTGCGCTTAACAGTAACTGAACCCCTGCTTTCCGAATCGGACCTGCTCTCGGCCGAGTATTGACGCCGAGAGCAGAGTACCGGTTTTGGCGGCCATCTTAGGTCAGGCAGCAATTTGTGACGCGATTTCACGCTGGAGTTCTGGACTTTTTGGTTCCGTCCAGAGGTGTCAGGGTACAACACCCAAAGACCCCGGAGTTCCACCTGCCTTGGTGCACAAATGAACAGAAACACGGGCTTCTCGATGGTGGCGTCAAAGACCAAAGGTTTATTACTGCAGGGACACAGAAGTCATAGATACTACACACGGGCAGTAACCAGGAGCCTGTTCGATTTGTACAAAGTGGGTTGCTCCTTATATACGAAATTTTAAGCTGGGGGCAAATTCTTTACATGTAATACATTCCCAAAACCTTTGTGTCTAAAACAATAAATATTTGGTGTTACACAGGAACCGTCGATAATATCTGAGGCCAAACATTGCGAAGAGAGGGGTTCCCACTAGTTTGTCACAATTCCCTGTCAATATTGCATTCAGGACCCGGACCGCCTCATCGTAAAGTTCGTTACCTCCCCCTAATAAAGATTCAGAAAGAAAGAAACAGAGCCAGGTGTGGAAGATAGAAAAGTGGGATAAGGGATGTTTGTGGGTTGTAAATGGGCAAGGCTACCGGCTTCGGCCGCCTAATCATGATCAGGTACAATGGACACGAAGACCAGTTTGGCAAGGCTGGCCTCGGGCAGAGGAGGTAGCCTTTGTCGAGTCATGCAGCTACAGCGTGATCTGGTTTAAGGTGCACGTGTCATGAAAAGAGGTGAATCTCCGGCTAAGGTTACGTGTCCTTAATCGAAATGAAGTGATCAGAGGCTATTGCATATGTGAGGGCAAGAATCACAAAATGGCGGCCATGATCTAAGATGGATGCCGTGGGTAGATTAGAAATATGTCAATAGAAGGAGTGCTCTTGCTCGTAGCGTAGCGAAAACACCAGGATATACTAAATGGATCATTTGCGGTTCACTGATACCAATATTATGTATATCCGTCAAACTTGAAAACACGGGTTCAAATTGTCACGGAACCGTCACGGAACCTCAGGCCCTCCTTTTGCCCTTACATAGGCAATTACTCAGTCTATGTCAGAATCTAGTTCTATGCTCATCAGGTCAGTGACATGCTGTTGTATCATCATCCTTTCTCGTGTCTTTTCTCCAAACGCAGGTGGTTTTCTGAGACAAGTTGCAGCACAAAGACTACACAGAGCAGGACCACACTGGATAATCAGACAACATGAGAATAGGAATACTAAGATGACACCAATGACCATCAGAACCTTCCATCCCCACGCTGATATCAGAGTCCAAAACCATTCCATGAAGGACCAGTTTCCCTTGTCTACATGTATAGAGTCGGAAATCTTGTGTAGCTTAGAGATCGCCTCATAGACTGTTGGAGCATTATTAGGAATAAAGACACAGCAGCTCGATTGGATCATTCTGCATACCCCACCTCGATCTGCAAGTATAACGTCTAGAACCATACGGTTCTGCAACGTCATGAGCCTATCCGCCTGAAGCTCAGCTGTCAAATTGCTAAGGGCACCAGCAGTTTCGGTAATAGTAGATTCAACTACCCGTGTTAGCTGACGTATGTTTCTACTATTGGCCATAGGCCCCCAGAACGGAAGGAAACCTTTGAAGAAGTCTCCAGCTTCCTGACCAGCGGTATCTTCCTTGCTGAAGACACCTCTCGCTACTCTGGTTCTGTGGTAATCAGATGAAGCAGTGTATGTCGGAGGCAACAACCGAGCAATGTAACATGATCCTGAAAAGTCGGCAGGCAACCATGTATAAGCTCTGTCTCGACAAATGAAGTAGGTACCCCTAGCAGTGAGAAAGGCAGGGGAAGAGTTAGCCGGAAACACATAAGTCTCTACGCACTCACTCCTCCCTAGCTGAGCTCTCGGATTTCTCCCATTACCTTGCAGACAGACCTGACCTCGGTGAGGTACGACCCAGATTGGAGTTGAGCTTTTACGCTTGCTTTCTCCTAAACTAAGGCGATACTCTGAAGTATTCCAACTTAAATATACTCGCAATTCGTCTCTAGGGTAAGATGGAGTATTATTGACGTCCTTGACCATGTCAATAATTCCCTGGACTAAGGCTTTGTTGGCAGAGTTATATTTAGTGGAACGCGGTGGACGTGGAGGATAGGTTTCAAGGGCATAAGCAAAGATGGTTTGGAAGGCCTGAAATGATCCATTATAGCTGTAAGGCAAAACCAGATAGGGAATACCTTTATCCATAGTGTGGGGTATCAAGCCACACACCCAGCAGTCTGTAGTGTTAACTACCAGTTGGTGTTGATGCAAGAGCTGTACAAACGTGTTGTTAATGAACTCTGAGCGTCGGGCTTGCTCATGTTCCGGAAATGAGTGAAAAGAGTGTATGGAAGAAACAGTAGAAACAGCAGGATCAAGGGGAGGTACTGTAGAAACTGGCACAAAAATCAAATTTACACTAAAGACGATTCCACCCACCAATGTTGCTAAAATAATCAAAAATGTAATGGCACATTGCATCAAAAAGCATTTGCTATGAAGGATTCTATTAAGTCTGTTTCTGCGAACATAAATCACATTTTCTCGTTGCAGCGCAGGAAGCTCCATCTTCTACAATCCGCTCGCGACCACTGATGATGTGTACGTAGATGAAAATGCCTCTATCAGCCCTGGGAGTTCCCAGAACCAACAGAAAGATCGACCTTGTGTCAGACCCCTGCAAATTCAAACTAGGCACACAGCCACGACCCTACGGCTACCCAGACGGCAAGGCAATTTTAAAAACAATAAACAATAGCAAACTTCCTGGCTGAAGGCAAAAGTTCAATATATATATATATCAAAATCACAATATGCAGTTGCCTGCTTTATTTGTCCATTTTATGGCTTCTTAGGTTGTATCTCTTCTTTGCTGGTACTGTCTGATCGGAAAATAGTGTATCACTAGCAGCTGTTGCAGAGTTTAAGTTCGCAGATAGCAAAGTTTCTTCTGATGCTGGAGGCAAATGTTCAATGTTCAAAGGAGTTTTTTCAGGAGGAGAGTCAGGTTTCAAAGTGTCAGTAATCAATTCGGCATCGCTGAAAGAGATGAACTTCGGAGTTATTTCAGATTCTGAGGCACCAATTCCCTTTTTCACCCAGTCGTCGTAAGGGAGCGGCAACGGAACACGCTTTACGTGAGAAGCGTGAATCCAGTGTTTACGGCCAGCGACACGTACGGCTGTCCTCGTTGCCAGTAAGATCTGATAAGGCCCCACAAATCTTGGTTGAAGGTTCTTCGTCCTCGCGAAGTTCTTTATTACGATGAAGTCACCCGGTTTCAGCTGGTGCCCTGGACTCTCCGGAGGTTTTGGCAAGGCATCGAAAACCTGTTGATGAATAAGACTCAATTTAGCAGTCAAGTCGTAAAGGTAGTCTATCAACATAGGATATTCAATGGAGCAAAATTGCTTAGGCCTTGGCACACCCCAGATATTTGCCGGGCGGCCAAACACAATCTCGTATGGACTAAGCCCTATTCTAGAATGTACTGTTGCTCTCGTTGATAACAAGGCCAAAGGAAGTGCGTCTGGCCAAGCTAAACCTGTGGATGCTTGTATTTTAGCTAGTTTCAGCTTGAGGGTGCCATTGTAACCCTCAACTAAACCAGCAGACTGGGGATGGTTTGCACTGTGAAATTTTTGTTTCAGTCCTAGACCGGCACACACACTCTGCATAACTTTCCCTATAAACTCACTTCCGTTATCTGACCATACAATCCGTGGCATTCCATACCTAGGGAAAAATTCCTTGAGAAGAATTTTGGCAGTAGATAGGGCAGTGTTGTCCTTTAGTGGGTATGCTTCTATCCACCTGGAAAAAGCACAAACTACCACCAGGACGTACTTTAGATTGTTGCAGCGTTCCATGTGAATGAAGTCTAACTGAATCACTTCAAAGGGACAGGAAGGAGGAGCGAAATGACCAGCTGGAGTTGGAGTTCCCTTGCCAGGATTATGCATCAAGCACACCATACAATTTTTCACCACTCTCTCTGCACACTTACTTATTCCCCCATTCTTCCAGACCGGAGCTAACATCTTACATATCCCTTTAGAACTTATATGCGCTACTCCATGCGCCATCGTCACTACTGCAAGCACATACGCATCGGGCAACATCCAACGCTGTTGTTCTGTCAAATCAATCCAACATCCATTCGAGTCCAACTTGCCCGTACTTTCTCTCCATACACGTTTCTCTTCCTCAGTCGCTTCTTTCTGAATCTCTTTCACACTTTCCATAGTATCCTCACACATTCCAGACTCAGCAATCCATCTTGCAGACGTAGCAACATACATTCTACTCATCGTGTCTCTAGCTGTCTGTTTAGCAATTTCATCAGCGAAGGCATTCCCACGACCAACATCATCCGTGATTGCTTTATGAGCACTGCACTTTACAATCGCAACTTCAGTCGGCAAGGTTAGCGATTCCAACAAGTCGTTAACTAGCTGACCATGCTGGATCTTAGTCCCATGGGACGTAATGAACCCTCTTTCTCTCCACAACCGGCCAAAACTATGGGCCACGCCAAATGCGTACTGACTATCTGTAAACACATTCACTCTCTTTCCCTCAGCTAAAACACACGCTCTTGTTAGAGCTATTAATTCTGCAGCTTGGGCAGAATTCTGACTCACTCTTGCAGTCTCCACAATCGTCTTCAAAGTCGTTACTGCGTAAGCAGCAGTCACATCACCATTCTCCAATTTAAAACATGACCCATCCACATACAGTGTACCATCCGGATCTGATAGGGGAGTATCTTTCAAATCGATGCGTCCTTTTGTCTCTTCCTCCGTTTTGAAATAGCAGTCATGTGGCTCGGAATCACTCGACTCTTGATCAGTCGGCAACAATGTTGCTGGATTCAATACATTGCATCTTTTAATCTGAATATGACTCGCTAGTAATGTCAGCTCGTACCCAGATAATCTCGCACTAGTAAGGTGTTGAGTCTTCGTTCGGTTCATGAGTGTATCCACTGCATGAGGAACCATGACCACTAGCATATTGTTCATCACCAAACCAGCAGATTGTCGAATGGAAGCTGCAGCTGCCGCTGTAGCTCTCAAACAACTAGGTAACGCTCTAGCTACCGGATCTAATGTTGATGAAAAATACGCACAAGGGCGTTGTTTATCACCAAACTTCTGTGTCAGAACACTCAACGCGCAACCTTCTCTTTCGTGAACGTAGAGCGTGAATGGCTTACTGTAATCAGGTGTACCCAATACAGGAGCTGAACACAATGCTTTTCGTAATTCAGTAAAACTCTCTTGGCATTCATCAGACCATGGCACCGGACTCGGAACATTTTTCCCAGTCAAAGCTACCAATGGTTTCGCTAAAAGAGAAAAATTTGGAATCCACTGCCTACAGTAAGAGGTAATACCTAGGAAGGCACGTACTTCTCTCTGTGTGCGTGGAACACTCATCTGCGTAATTGCTTTTATTCTTTCTGGGGTCAACTTCCTTCCCTCCTTTGACAAGAGATGACCTAGATAGGTCACTTCTTGGCAACAGTATTGCATTTTGGAAGGAGACACTTTGTGATTCAAATTAGACAAATGTTGCAATAGGGAAATTGTAGCTGCTTTGCAAGTTTCCTTGTCATCGGCAGCCACTAGAAGATCGTCTACGTACTGTACTAGGGCAGAACCTGGAGGAAGGACAAAAGAATCTAACTGGCTTTTTAAAGCTTGACTGTAAATTGATGGGCTCTCACAATAGCCTTGTGGAGCGCGTTTAAATCTGAAACTGCGACCTCCTAGGCAGAAGCCGAAAATATCCCTACTTTCTTCAGCTATCGGAATGCTGAAAAAGGCATTCTTTAGGTCAATAACTGAGAACCATGTGGCTGTGGCAGGTATCAATGTTAACAAGGCAGTAATGTCTGGCACTACAGGAAACTGCGGGATTACAATCTTATTAACTTCTCTAAGGTCTATGACAAACCTATATACTGGAGGTTTTGTAGGATCAGTTCGTTTCAGAATCGGCAATACAGGACTGTTACAGACATTTCCTCTAGTTTCTTCAACTACATCCTTCTTAATCAAGTCTTGCACGATCAATAAAAGTGCACGTTCACCTTCACTCGAGATTTTATATTGGGGAATTCTTGGAAATTTTACATTTGCTTTCAAAGTTACCACATACGGTGGAATTTCTAGGAGACCTACATCATTAGGACCAGTCGCCCAAAGAGAACCAGGGAGTGAATGTAGCTCCGGCGGGAGTGCATCCATTGACAAATACATCGGAGAGGTGATATTTTTACCCAAAGTAAGTTGTACTCCTTCCGGAGAACAGTACAATGTCGCATATAGTCGTTTTAACAAATCTAAACCAAGCAGATTTTGATTACAACCTGTCGTCAAAATCAGGGGTGCTTTCAATTGGCACGGTCCAACAGAAATAGACAAAGGACCAGATATCGGGTTGTAAACAGGGGCGCCTGAAAAACCTACGGAAACATTTGTTGAGCCAGACAAAGGTGCGCCAGGGAGTTTCGCATGAATGATAGAACTTTTTGCGGCACCAGTATCCAACAGAAACGGTTCGACTACACCTGATGTTGCTACTGCGACATAAGGCCCACTCTGATCCACTGGAACTGATACTACTCCCTCTCTCTGTCCATGGCTGTCCTAGTACCCATTTTGTTGAAAACCCTCATCTACTTCATTATAGTCCTCGACAAGATATTGTTGAGATCTATTTGGCTGAGCAGATTGCCCATTTCGTTGATCAAAGTGATTAGAGGGACGATCATTCGTTTGTGGAGGCATAGCACCTCGTCCTCGTCCTCTAGAATTCTGCACAAAACCACCACGACCTCTCTGAGCTGCTGCTGCATTATTTTGCGCTAAGATCGGTGTGAGAAGTTGGCCTGATAGGTAGTGTTTCCAATTCTGGAACCACTGGTTATCAGTCCAAACAAACCCCAAAGATGTCAGGTTGTAAGTCAACCTTGTAGACAAGCTATCCTAGTGGTAGCATGGACTAAGCAGCCTTAAAGGCTTAACTTAAGAGGTCGTGTTAAGCGAGCTGTTTTACCACATACAATCCTGTAATCAAATGAAAGGACACCACACAAGTATATATTATAAAAATATATGTATTTATTTCTAAATTACTCCCCAATACTCTTTATGAGGAAAGGGGCACAAGCGTTAAATCAAAAGCACTGTTACACATATAAAGTTGCACGTTTATGGATGAGGGCGGGTGGCCACTCAGACCATATATCAAAAAAGTGGTATAAGTAACACTTTACGAACAATGGTTAGGCCTAGGGCCTAGAGATTCGCTGGGAGCAGTCAGGACAAGCAATGAAGAAGTCGGGAGTAGCCCACAGGAGACGGATGCAGCACGGAAAGTGCAGCGCGCACCAATGCACTGTCAATGGTGCGTAAAAGTCAATTAAAGTGAATAAAAAGATACTTCCGCTGAACCTAGGAACACAAAACTTTAGACACAGACCCTAGAGGTGTGTACCAGTGTAAAGACCCCGGCGTTGCAAAGTTACCTCACCCACAGGCCGTGGGTGCACAGGGTCGAAGTGGCGTCGGGTTCTGTCACGCAGGTTCTGGGTGCTTGGAGCTGTTGCAGCTGCAGGCGCTGTGAAGCAGAAGTGTCCGGTGCGATCCAAGGGTGGATCGATGTAGAAAAGTACCTGAAAGCAGAGGGGACAGAGTCTGGGTCACTCAGCAGTGACCAGGGTGGAACCAGGACGGAACCAGGCAATGTCGGGCGCAATCAGGCGGTTGTCGATAGGCTTCTCTCCGCTGTCACGTGGGCTCTGGGGCATCTGCGACGTCCAGGAGCAGGTCACGATCTGTCCCACGTAGGCTCTCGCCGTCAGCACCGTCGGCTTGAAGATTGTAGCAAACAGCACTTGGCAAAAGCAATCCACGCGGAACCGGGAGATTGCTTATCACTCGAACCAGGAGGGTCAGAGTGGGTGCTCCTTTTCACAGGAGCTGGTGCAGATCTGGAGCAACCAGAAAAGCAAGTCGTATTTCGAAGTTCGTCGGCACAGGGGCCACAAGCCAGCTGGCAAGTGACCGGGCCAACGCGTCGAGCGCACACAAGCAGAAGGGCCCCACGCAGCACTCGTCGAGTGTGGAGGGGTGAGCTTTGGTGCAAGTGGAGCTCGGGGCTGGGGCTTCTCAAACCCCGGTGTACAGCTTCGAGGGTCACTCGTGGGCCGCACGGTCAGCGTCTCGTGGCCTTTTCAAGATGGCGTGCCCCACGCTTCCGGTCGCCTCCACGGGTCTCAGCTCTGCAGGGACTGTGGATCGGGCAGGTAGAAGGCAGGCAAGCTTGATCTCGTCGATCTCTGTCGCTCGAGTTCCGGCGGGAACTGCAACAAAGCAAGGGTCGAGGGCTGGATGGTGCCTGTTTGCACAGGGTGGTCACTCCTTGACCACAAGGGAGATTCTTCAGTCTTCTCACGTCGTGTAGAAAGTCGAAGGGTCCAGATTTCGTTTCTTATGTTTCTTCAGGATGATCTGAGGTCCGTTGGGACTGCTCCCCCTCTTATTCGAATCTCGGGGGTTGGACATCCTGCTAGGTCCCCTCCTATGGGTGGGACCCAGGAAGGGGGTGGTTACACCCCTCTCCTTTGATCCTGGCCGCGCTGGGACAGGGGCTGGGAGGCCCCAGAACCGGTTTGGCCGGATCCTGCAAGGGGCAGCCTTGTGCTCCCCAGGCAGTGTCTGGTTTCATTGAAACCTCCCTACTCCAATCCACTATCTCCTGTCTGGGGTGGTTTGACACCGCCCTGTGACAGGAAACTCTTTGTCCAGGCCTCCTCTGCCGGGTTTCGGTCAGCAGCAGGAGGTCAGACCCGTGTCTGTGGCAGGGGCATCCATTTTGTGGATCTGAGGCTCATTTTAAATCAACCGCGTTTCAGTAAAGTAACATGTCTTCTCCCTCTAGAAGGGTGGAATGCTATCCCCGTCGCCAGAACTGGCGAGGGGATAGTATTCCAATTCGTATGACACCTTACACGACATGTTTTGATAAAGCCAAACCAAAGTTGCTATATAACCGCGAGGATTATAATGCGCTTAAGAGTATATGGTATGGCATTATCCCGGACCAGCTTAGGGAGTTGTTCCCGACAGCTGTAGACAGGCTCAGCTCATGCCAGAGCACCATCTCACATAAAACCACGCACTCTGCCTCCAGGATTGATGAGGCCTTCCATAGGAGTGGCTTACAGGCTATATATGTGTCCAGATATAGGTTTAGATATAGGTATACTATATCTAAGCAAGGGGTGATTACACCCACTTGCCCCAGCTGAGTGATCAGCCAGTTGTGTCAATTTAAGAACCATCCAGGGGTGGCAAAAGCTATGCTTCAGCCCCTGGTAGGCCTTGGTGGCACCTATGCCCTGGGCACCTATAGTGCATGGTACAGGGGCTGACAAGGAGTCCATTTCCAATTGTGGTATGTACCTATAGCACATGTATTATAAATTTAGAGAGAGAACAGCAGGCTGGGGGTCTGATTAGCAGGCCCACAGCCTCAGTAAGTCGAAAACCAGTGAAGCAAAAAGCAAAAATTGGGGTGACCATAGGATAGCAGACCCTACTCTCCTACATAACCCCCCCCCCAAACGCAGGGACATTAAACTTAACCTTGACCAGATAAGTCTTCATGTTCTAAGTGGAAGTACCTGGAGAGACCATCTGCATTACCATGGTCAGTCCCTGGGCGGTGCTCCACTGTAAAGTCCATCCCCTGTAGGGAAATGGACCACCTGAGCAGTTTGGGATTTTCACCCTTCATCTGATTTAGCCACAAGAGGGGCTTGTGGTCTGTCTGAATTAGGAAGTGAGTGCCAAACAAGTATGGCCTCAGCTTCTTCAGGGCCCAAACCACAGCAAAGGCCTCCCTCTCAATAGCTGACCAACGTTTCTCCCTGGGGGTCAGCCTTCTGCTAATAAAAGCAATGGGCTGGTCTTGACCATCTTGATTAAGTTGTGAAAGCACAGCTCCCACCCCCAACTCAGAAGCATCTGTCTGTACAATGAACTGTTTGGAGTAGTCAGGACTCTTCAGGATAGGTGCAGAGCACATGGCCTTCTTCAGGTCATCAAATGCCTTTTGACAGCTAACTGTCCACTGAACCTTTTTGGGCATCTTCTTGGATGTCAAGTCATTCAATGGTGTCACAATGGACCCATAGTTCTTTACAAATTTTCTGTAATACCCAGTCAGGCCCAAGAAGGCTCTGACTTGTGTCTGGGTAGTTGGAGGAGTCCAGTCCTGTATGGTCTGGATCTTGCTCTCCAGTGGTTGAACTTGACCCCCACCTACTAGGTGGCCCAAGTACACAACCTTGCTCTGCCCTATCTGGCACTTAGTAGCCTTGATAGTCAGGCCTGCCTTTTGCAGGGCCTCCAGAACCTTCTTCAGGTGGATCAGGTGATCCTCCCAGGTGGAGCTAAAGACAGCAATATCATCTAGATATGCTGCGCAAAAGTCATCCAACCCAGCAAGGACTTGGTTCACCAACCTTTGGAAAGTGGCAGGTGCATTCTTCAAACCAAAGGGCATTACCACAAACTGATAATGCCCACTAGGGGTAGAGAATGCTGTTTTGGCTTTTGACTCTTCAGCTAGTCTGATTTGCCAGTAGCCCGCTGTCAAATCAAATGTGCTCAGAAACTTGGCAGAAGCCAATTTATCAATGAGCTCATCTGCTCTTGGAATGGGATGAGCATCTGTCCTAGTGACAGCATTGAGACCTCTGTAGTCCACACAAAACCTCATTTCTCTCTTCCCATCTTTGGTATGAGGTTTTGGCACAAGGACCACTGGGCTAGCCCATGGGCTCTCTGATGGCTCAATCACTCCAAGCTCCAACATCTTTTGCACCTCAGCCTTTATACAATCCCTGACATGGTCAGGTTGCCTGTAGATCTTATTCTTCACAGGCAGATTGTCACCAGTATCCACCTCATGGGTGCACCAGCTAGTCTGACTGGGTGTGAGTGAAAACAAGTGTCTGTGGGCCTGCAACACCTGTCTGCAGTCCACCTGTTGCTGCTCAGTGAGGCTGCCTGCCAAGGCTACTCCATCAACTGAACCATCATCAGGGTTCTGGGAAAGCAGGTCTGGGAGAGGGTCACTCTCTTCCTCCTGTTCCCCATCTGTGGCCATGAGGAGACTCATGTCCTCCCTGTCAACAAATGCTTTCAAACGATTGACATGGAGCACCCTGTGGGGGCTCCTAGGGGTGCCAAAGTCAACCAGGTAGGTGACTTCTCCCTTCTTTTCAATGATAGGGTAGGGTCCAGTCCATTGGTCCTGGAGAGCTGCTGGCCCCACTGGGTCCAACACCCACACCTTCTGCCCTGGCTGGTACTCAACCAGAACAGCCTTTTGGTCATGCCAGGCTTTCTGTAATTCCTGACTGGCCTCAAGGTTTTTGGATGCTCTCTCCATGTATTCAGCCATCCTGGAGCGGAGACCAAGTACATAATCCACAATGTCTAGTTTAGGCTTTTTGAGAGGTAACTCCCATCCTTCCTTCACCAAACTCAATGGACCTCTTACAGGGTGGCCAAACAAAAGTTCAAAAGGGCTGTAGCCAACCCCCTTCTGTGGGACCTCTCTGTAAGCAAAGAGCAAGCAGGGTAAAAGGATGTCCCATTTCCGCCTAAGCTTCTCTGGTAACCCTTTTATCATTCCCTTTAGGGTCTTGTTGAACCTTTCCACAAGCCCATTGCACTGTGGATGGTAGGGTGTGGTAAACTTATAGTTTACTCCACACTCTTTCCACATTGCTTTTAAGTATCCAGACATGAAGTTGGTACCTCTGTCTGAAAGAACCTCCTTTGGAAAGCCCACTCTTGAGAAAACTGCAATGAGGGCTTTTGCCACCACAGGAGCTGTGGTGGTCCTCAGGGGAATTGCTTCTGGGTACCTGGTGGCATGATCCACTACCACCAGTATAAATCTGTGCCCAGATGCTGTTTGAGGATCCATGGGACCCACAATGTCTATTCCAACTCTTTCAAAGGGTACCCCCACCACAGGTAGTGGTATCAGGGGGGCCTTTGTTGTGCCACCTGACTTACCACTGGCTTGGCAAGTGACACAGGAGCGACAAAACTCCTTGACATTTTCTGACATGTGAGGCCAGTGAAAGTGTGGAACAAGCCTGTCCCAAGTCTTATTCTGGCCTAGGTGTCCTGCAAGGGGAATATCATGGGCCAAGGTAAGAAGGAAGCCCCTAAACTTCAAAGGTATAACCAACCTCCTGGTTGTGCCAGGCTTGGGGTCTCTAGCCTCTGAATAAAGGAGTCCTTCATCCCAATACACTTTATGGGTACCTTGAGCATTCCCTGCAGCCTCAGCAGCAGCTTGCTGTCTGAGGGGTTCAAGTGAAGGGCAATCTAATTGGGCCTGCCCCAGGTCTGCCCTTGAGGGTCCCCCTGTCCCCAGAAACTCAACCTGATCAGGTTCAAGCTCCTCAGAGACAGTCTCCTCTTGGACTGCAGAATCAGTTTCCTGTGAAACCTGATCCTCAACCTGGGGCAAGTGGGAAGGCACAGCCTTAACCCTCTTGCTCCTTCTCTTGGGTTGTGGTTGGTCTATTGTTTCAAGATCCACCACTGGTTCAGGAAGGCACTTCTTAGCCTGAGACCTTGTCACTGCAAGGACATGAGCTGAAATCCCTAGCATTTCTGCATGAGTCCTGTACTCCACTTCTGACCAAACTGAGCTTTCAAGGTCATTGCCTAACAGACAGTCTACTGGGAGGTCTGCACTCACAACAACTTTCTTTAGGCCATCTACCCCTCCCCAGGAGAAGTTCACAACAGCCACACTATGGGAAGTAGTGGAGTTGCTTGCATTGGTCACTAGGTAACTTTCACCTAGTACAATTTGTCCAGGGTCCACAAAGCCAGGTGCCACCATTGTGACACTGGCACAAGTGTCCCTGTAGGCCTGAGCCAGTTTCTCATTAATTAAGGGAGTCTGCCTATATTTGCCCAGGTTACTGGGGCTTACTGCAGTGGGCAAAGAGATGTCCACATCATATAGGAGAACTGCCTGTGTGGGGATTCTGACTAGGCCAGATTCCACCTCAGTACCCAGGGTCAACCCTACTAAACCCTTTGGCTGTGTACCACCACTGCTGACTGTACTAGGGGGTTCAGTTGCTTTAGGAGCTGCAGTGGTGGGGACTGGATTTTTCTTAGTGCATTCACTGCCCCAGTGTGAAACTGATTTGCAGGTATTACACCAAGGTTTCTTTGGGCCATCGTTCTTCTTTTTCTTGTTTCCATTTTGGGAACCCCCCTCGTTATTGCTAGTTTGGGGGCCTGAAGACTTCTGGTCCTTTTCTTTATCTTTCTGATTCCCACCCTTCTGGTCTGTTTTCTTCTGGTCACCTTGGTTCTGGTTTTTCTGCTTAATCCTTGTTCTGACCCATTTGTCTGCCTTCTTTCCCAATTCTTGGGGAGAGGTCAAATCAGAGTCAACAAGGTATTGATGCAACAGCTGGTTCTGACAGTTATTAAGGATCTGTTCTCTCATCATAAGATTGTACAATCCTGTATAGTCTGAAACTTTACTTCCCTGCAGCCAACCCTCCAGAGCCTTAGTGGCACAATCTACAAAATCAGTCCAGTCCTGAGTCTGTGCTTTTTGGGTGTCTCTGAACAACAACCTGTATTGCTCAGTGGTTAGGCCAAACCCTTCAATAAGAGCACTCTTCAGAACAGAGTAGTTTTTGGCATCCTCAGGTCTAACAGTGAGGAGCCTATCCCTCCCTTTCTCAGAAAAGGAGTACCATAAAATTGCTGCCCACTGATCCTCAGGGACCTGCTGTACCATGCAGGCCCTCTCAAGAGCAGTCATCCATTTGTGGATATCATCCCCTTCCTTGTAGGGGGGCACAATTTTTGTCAGGTTTCTATTGTCATAGGCCCTGTCTTTTTCTTTAGGAACTTTGCTGCCACCAGTGGCATCTAAGCCACTTATTTTCTGTTCCCTAGCCAAGGTAAGTTTAGCTTGAGCTAAGGTCAGTTTAGCTTGAGCCAGAGCTACCTCCTCCCTCTCTATCTGGAGTTGGACAGCCCTCATTCTAGCCCTATGCTCTTTTCTCTGGGAGGAAGTCATTCCTCTTTGAGATTCTCTTGAGGCACTAGAAAGGTGAGAGTCCCTTGACAGAGATCTCTCCCTTCTATTACCTGGGAGAATTTGGTTATGAGATCTGGAGTGGTGCTGGCCCCCTCCATTCCCATGTAGGTCCAAGTTGGCCTGGTTAAGCCTGGCAACCTGTACCTGGTTTCCCCCCTGATCCTGATCTTCAGGCTCATCTATATCAGAGCCTTCTTCTGGGTCTTCCTCTTCCTCCTCTATTCCTTCTTGAAGATCCTCATTCTCAGGGGAGTTTATCCCTTCCTCTGTTTCTAAGGGAGTCTGACTCACCTTGTCTAGGTCATCCTTTTCTAGGAGAGCTACTAGGGAAGGAATGGTAGGGCCTCTGCCCTTTTTTAGCCCCCTGGCTGTGCACAAGGCACTCAGGTCTTTGTGGCTAAGGTTGTCATATCTGGATGTTGTCCCTATAGGATCAACTATTACAGGAGCAGAGCCTGAGGCTCTTTCTGTATCAGACATGACTGCTAGTGAGGTGTAAGTGGTGCACTTACCTACACTAAGTGGTTTCCTACTGTACCTTGCTAGTGAGTTGTAGTCAGGGTGTGCTAATCCCTTTTGTCTACAACTACTAAGTTCAGTAGAACTTAATATGCTAAGCTTTTGATTTATATGTACCTAGAGGTACTTGATGTGATCTTTCAATTTGATAAAGATTGCAATGGTAAAACAAACAGCAAGCTCAAATCCGCACCGCTGCACACCAATGTGAGAAGTTGGCCTGATAGGTAGTGTTTCCAATTCTGGAACCACTGGTTATCAGTCCAAACAAACCCCAAAGATGTCAGGTTGTAAGTCAACCTTGTAGACAAGCTATCCTAGTGGTAGCATGGACTAAGCAGCCTTAAAGGCTTAACTTAAGAGGTCGTGTTAAGCGAGCTGTTTTACCACATACAATCCTGTAATCAAATGAAAGGACACCACACAAGTATATATTATAAAAATATATGTATTTATTTCTAAATTACTCCCCAATACTCTTTATGAGGAAAGGGGCACAAGCGTTAAATCAAAAGCACTGTTACACATATAAAGTTGCACGTTTATGGATGAGGGCGGGTGGCCACTCAGACCATATATCAAAAAAGTGGTATAAGTAACACTTTACGAACAATGGTTAGGCCTAGGGCCTAGAGATTCGCTGGGAGCAGTCAGGACAAGCAATGAAGAAGTCGGGAGTAGCCCACAGGAGACGGATGCAGCACGGAAAGTGCAGCGCGCACCAATGCACTGTCAATGGTGCGTAAAAGTCAATTAAAGTGAATAAAAAGATACTTCCGCTGAACCTAGGAACACAAAACTTTAGACACAGACCCTAGAGGTGTGTACCAGTGTAAAGACCCCGGCGTTGCAAAGTTACCTCACCCACAGGCCGTGGGTGCACAGGGTCGAAGTGGCGTCGGGTTCTGTCACGCAGGTTCTGGGTGCTTGGAGCTGTTGCAGCTGCAGGCGCTGTGAAGCAGAAGTGTCCGGTGCGATCCAAGGGTGGATCGATGTAGAAAAGTACCTGAAAGCAGAGGGGACAGAGTCTGGGTCACTCAGCAGTGACCAGGGTGGAACCAGGACGGAACCAGGCAATGTCGGGCGCAATCAGGCGGTTGTCGATAGGCTTCTCTCCGCTGTCACGTGGGCTCTGGGGCATCTGCGACGTCCAGGAGCAGGTCACGATCTGTCCCACGTAGGCTCTCGCCGTCAGCACCGTCGGCTTGAAGATTGTAGCAAACAGCACTTGGCAAAAGCAATCCACGCGGAACCGGGAGATTGCTTATCACTCGAACCAGGAGGGTCAGAGTGGGTGCTCCTTTTCACAGGAGCTGGTGCAGATCTGGAGCAACCAGAAAAGCAAGTCGTATTTCGAAGTTCGTCGGCACAGGGGCCACAAGCCAGCTGGCAAGTGACCGGGCCAACGCGTCGAGCGCACACAAGCAGAAGGGCCCCACGCAGCACTCGTCGAGTGTGGAGGGGTGAGCTTTGGTGCAAGTGGAGCTCGGGGCTGGGGCTTCTCAAACCCCGGTGTACAGCTTCGAGGGTCACTCGTGGGCCGCACGGTCAGCGTCTCGTGGCCTTTTCAAGATGGCGTGCCCCACGCTTCCGGTCGCCTCCACGGGTCTCAGCTCTGCAGGGACTGTGGATCGGGCAGGTAGAAGGCAGGCAAGCTTGATCTCGTCGATCTCTGTCGCTCGAGTTCCGGCGGGAACTGCAACAAAGCAAGGGTCGAGGGCTGGATGGTGCCTGTTTGCACAGGGTGGTCACTCCTTGACCACAAGGGAGATTCTTCAGTCTTCTCACGTCGTGTAGAAAGTCGAAGGGTCCAGATTTCGTTTCTTATGTTTCTTCAGGATGATCTGAGGTCCGTTGGGACTGCTCCCCCTCTTATTCGAATCTCGGGGGTTGGACATCCTGCTAGGTCCCCTCCTATGGGTGGGACCCAGGAAGGGGGTGGTTACACCCCTCTCCTTTGATCCTGGCCGCGCTGGGACAGGGGCTGGGAGGCCCCAGAACCGGTTTGGCCGGATCCTGCAAGGGGCAGCCTTGTGCTCCCCAGGCAGTGTCTGGTTTCATTGAAACCTCCCTACTCCAATCCACTATCTCCTGTCTGGGGTGGTTTGACACCGCCCTGTGACAGGAAACTCTTTGTCCAGGCCTCCTCTGCCGGGTTTCGGTCAGCAGCAGGAGGTCAGACCCGTGTCTGTGGCAGGGGCATCCATTTTGTGGATCTGAGGCTCATTTTAAATCAACCGCGTTTCAGTAAAGTAACATGTCTTCTCCCTCTAGAAGGGTGGAATGCTATCCCCGTCGCCAGAACTGGCGAGGGGATAGTATTCCAATTCGTATGACACCTTACACGACATGTTTTGATAAAGCCAAACCAAAGTTGCTATATAACCGCGAGGATTATAATGCGCTTAAGAGTATATGGTATGGCATTATCCCGGACCAGCTTAGGGAGTTGTTCCCGACAGCTGTAGACAGGCTCAGCTCATGCCAGAGCACCATCTCACATAAAACCACGCACTCTGCCTCCAGGATTGATGAGGCCTTCCATAGGAGTGGCTTACAGGCTATATATGTGTCCAGATATAGGTTTAGATATAGGTATACTATATCTAAGCAAGGGGTGATTACACCCACTTGCCCCAGCTGAGTGATCAGCCAGTTGTGTCAATTTAAGAACCATCCAGGGGTGGCAAAAGCTATGCTTCAGCCCCTGGTAGGCCTTGGTGGCACCTATGCCCTGGGCACCTATAGTGCATGGTACAGGGGCTGACAAGGAGTCCATTTCCAATTGTGGTATGTACCTATAGCACATGTATTATAAATTTAGAGAGAGAACAGCAGGCTGGGGGTCTGATTAGCAGGCCCACAGCCTCAGTAAGTCGAAAACCAGTGAAGCAAAAAGCAAAAATTGGGGTGACCATAGGATAGCAGACCCTACTCTCCTACAATCGGACATTCATTTTTATAGTGACCCTCTTTCTTGCAGTACGCACACTGATTCCACTGGTATTGAGGTCTTGATGAACCATAATCTGTCCTTTGGTATGAACCTTGCTGCGTATTAGTTTGATTCGTGCGAGGCGGATACGCCTGCTGCAAAAGAACTTTAGTTTTTAAATCTTTCGTTTTCTTCTCTGATTTCTCCTTTTCCTCTTTATCTCTATTTTCGTAGTACTGTGCAGTTGCAAGTATTTGCGCTGTCGTAGATACAGCCCACGCACTTTCTGAGTCTTTTAATTTATTGCATAGTTCAGGTAACAAATTATGCACAAATTTATCGACAAACAGTCTCTGTCCTCCTTCTGTACTCATGTCCTGACCACTATGATCTACAAAAGTCTCTTCAAACCTCGTGAAGAAGTCAGAGACACTTTCGTCTTTCTTCTGCCTGCATGCTGACAACTTGTCCCAATTTACACGCAATGCTGGCATCAGAGTCTTCATTAGATCAATTATTCTACCTGGCAGATTAGCAATCAGAGGTTCGGGTTTCGCACCACCTATTTGTTGACCATCTGCTGCAGTGATAGCTGCCCAATCACCACCTAAAGCAGCTTGATGATCCTCTCTTCGAATTTTAGCCCACACTGGTTGCGGAACTACATTACCAAACAACATATCGATGTCGGCTAGGTTCATTATACAAGCCTCAACTGTCTGTGTTAATTCCTTGTAATATCCGGCTGGATTCTTACGTGGATCAGGCAAGGCCTGTTTCACCGCTAATACTTCAGCTCGCTTCCATGGAATGTGTATCCACACTCGTTGGAACTGTGCTGGAGCAGCTACAATACCATTCGGTGCGTCAGCTTGCACAGCTTCGCGCCAAATTGGAGGAACCTCCCTCATTGGATATTGGCGACTTAGCTTCACTTTACCTTTTTCTAAATCTCTCGGTGAACGAAGAGATGGATCACTCCTAAAACTTAAAATAAGTTCCATCGCTTCCTTTATATTCTCACCCACTATCATTCCAGCAGCGAACTCCTTTTGAACCCTAATTAAATCTTCCAAATCTGATTCGACATCGTCTTCTTCTATCTCCTCACGTAACAACGAGCACATCTCATCAAAGACGTACCGTTGCGTCGGTTCCCCCCACTGCATAAATGTGTCTAGCACATCTCTCGTACTATATCTTCTACCCTTTGAAATCCATCTGAGAGCCGTGGAATCTAAAACTCCCCGTTCCTCAGTACTTGGAAGCTGACTCCGTCTCTGTACAGAGTCAGGAGTAGGAGTCTTAATCAAAGTTTTATATATAGGAGACAGCATATTAGTAACAGAATCAGTGATTCTTCGACGAACAGAAAGTGGAGTTAGTACACTCGCAGACGTAGAAAATGCAGTAGAGGTAGGAATAGATAACGGAACAGTAGGAGTATCAAGAAAAATAGTTTGAGGAACAGTGGGTACAGAAGTAGGTGTAGAGGCTGGCAGTGTAGGAAGGGGAGGAGCTGTAGGGACATTTACATTCACCACAGGAAGTACAGGAACTTGATTCTGAGGGACAGGAGCACCAGGTTGTCCAGCAACCGGCAATTGAACATTCGGGGCGAGTGGAGCCGCAGCACCTTGTGCATACGGTGGAGGTGACCGTAACAGATAAGATAACAGAGGATCGTTTTCGGAATCCTCCAATATCTTAGCCATTTTCGATGGCAAGGCAGGATAGCACTTGTCAATCGCTAGATTATGCTCTCTAATGGCTACATCTATAGCCTTCTCACACTCGTTAGCCTGCAACTGTTTAGTCGCTTGCTCTAGAGTTAACTCTTCTTGTTCTTTCTGTTCTTTCTTCAACCTTTTCATTTCTCTCTGTTTGGATTCTTTTCGCCAGTAACGGAAAGAATCAAACATTGCCGGCCGGGCTTTCTTCTTAAACAATTTCGCTTCTAAGTTGTCGAGAATCTCTGGTTCAAAACTACCATGCAGTGGCCAACTAAGAACACCATCCTTCTTACAATAACGGACCCATATCTCATTATAAGATATAGGACCCACGCCATACTTGCAATATAAATCATATAGGGGAGTCCCAATCGGAGGAACCAGACAAGAGTCCTCCAATCGTGAGTCACTGTTGCAACTAAAACAAGACAACATTTTCCGACTTACCATTTTCAGTCCGGAACACAAAAAACAAACAAACACGGAACAAATATGTGCACTCGAACCAAGAACTTAGGCCTACCAAAACGAACTGATGTATCGATACCCAAACTAAACCAAATAGATTATCGTAACTAGAACAACCAATGATAATCTGACAAAACAAAACCAAACCAAGAACCGATCAAGGATTTTTAACAATCCTCACAAAGTAACCAGCTAGCTATCACTAAATACTTAACTGAGTCACTGAAGACGTCACCAAGGAGAAACCCGTCACGTTTCGCCGTACTAAGGACTGCACCACTTCGGGTCCAAGACAGGGCGACGGTCAAGGCAACGGCCCACTGCAGCCGTCCTGAACGGGAAACCCTCGTGGAAGAGAACTTCGGGCCACTTTTGCGATATGCCGGGATCGATGAAGTGGGGCGCCTCCCTCAGGAATCTTCACACGAAGCTTCTCGAACTCTTCAGGCTTTTGGACCGGTACCGAATGACGTCGCCCCACGTTGGGCGCCAATTGGAGTTCTGGACTTTTTGGTTCCGTCCAGAGGTGTCAGGGTACAACACCCAAAGACCCCGGAGTTCCACCTGCCTTGGTGCACAAATGAACAGAAACACGGGCTTCTCGATGGTGGCGTCAAAGACCAAAGGTTTATTACTGCAGGGACACAGAAGTCATAGATACTACACACGGGCAGTAACCAGGAGCCTGTTCGATTTGTACAAAGTGGGTTGCTCCTTATATACGAAATTTTAAGCTGGGGGCAAATTCTTTACATGTAATACATTCCCAAAACCTTTGTGTCTAAAACAATAAATATTTGGTGTTACACAGGAACCGTCGATAATATCTGAGGCCAAACATTGCGAAGAGAGGGGTTCCCACTAGTTTGTCACAATTCCCTGTCAATATTGCATTCAGGACCCGGACCGCCTCATCGTAAAGTTCGTTACCTCCCCCTAATAAAGATTCAGAAAGAAAGAAACAGAGCCAGGTGTGGAAGATAGAAAAGTGGGATAAGGGATGTTTGTGGGTTGTAAATGGGCAAGGCTACCGGCTTCGGCCGCCTAATCATGATCAGGTACAATGGACACGAAGACCAGTTTGGCAAGGCTGGCCTCGGGCAGAGGAGGTAGCCTTTGTCGAGTCATGCAGCTACAGCGTGATCTGGTTTAAGGTGCACGTGTCATGAAAAGAGGTGAATCTCCGGCTAAGGTTACGTGTCCTTAATCGAAATGAAGTGATCAGAGGCTATTGCATATGTGAGGGCAAGAATCACAAAATGGCGGCCATGATCTAAGATGGATGCCGTGGGTAGATTAGAAATATGTCAATAGAAGGAGTGCTCTTGCTCGTAGCGTAGCGAAAACACCAGGATATACTAAATGGATCATTTGCGGTTCACTGATACCAATATTATGTATATCCGTCAAACTTGAAAACACGGGTTCAAATTGTCACGGAACCGTCACGGAACCTCAACGCGCCATAAAAGGGACGCGAAGGGAGAGTGCCGGTAATCTCTCACCTGCACGCATCTCTCACCCTCCTGAGGCGGAAGCCGGGAGGTCTCTAGCATTCTGGAAATTTTAATTTGTTTTTAATGATTTGAAACTATGGAAAATTGTATTCTGTGCACCTGACCGTAATAGGTGCTTGCGACCCCCCTGTTGACCCCCCTTGCGCTTAACAGTAACTGAACCCCTGCTTTCCGAATCGGACCTGCTCTCGGCCGAGTATTGACGCCGAGAGCAGAGTACCGGTTTTGGCGGCCATCTTAGGTCAGGCAGCAATTTGTGACGCGATTTCAGGCGCCATAAAAGGGACGCGAAGGGAGAGTGCCGGTAATCTCTAACCTGCACGCATCTCTCACCCTCCTGAGGCGGAAGCCGGGAGGTCTCTAGCATTCTGGAAATTTTAATTTGTTTTTAATGATTTGAAACTGTGGAAAATTGTATTCTGTGCACCTGACCGTAATAGGTGCTTGCGACCCCCCTGTTGACCCCCCTTGCGCTTAACAGTAACTGAACCCCTGCTTTCTGAATCGGACCTGCTCTCGGCCGAGTATTGACGCCGAGAGCAGAGTACCGGTTTTGGCGGCCATCTTAGGTCAGGCAGCAATTTGTGACGCGATTTCAGGCGCCATAAAAGGGACGTGAAGGGAGAGTGCCGGTAATCTCTAACCTGCACGCATCTCTCACCGTCCTGAGGCGGAAGCCGGGAGGTCTCTAGCATTCTGGAAATTTTAATTTGTTTTTAATGATTTGAAACTGTGGAAAATTGTATTCTGTGCACCTGACCGTAATAGGTGCTTGCGACCCCCCTGTTGACCCCCCTTGCGCTTAACAGTAACTGAACCCCTGCTTTCCGAATCGGACCTGCTCTCGGCCGAGTATTGACGCCGAGAGCAGAGTACCGGTTTTGGCGGCCATCTTAGGTCAGGCAGCAATTTGTGACGCGATTTCAGGCGCCATAAAAACGGGCAGAGATGACTCCGCGCAGCGGACGCGATCAGCGGGGGCGCCGGATCTGCGCCGGAGTCGTGCCAGAGTCCTGCCCGTCTGCGCCCGTCAGCGCACGACCGGGCACAGGGCGTAGGGACTCTGGTACTCGCACCAGCTACTCCTCTGGGGATCTCCTAGTACTGAAATCCGGCAGCTATACATTATCACCTGCTATATACGCCACCTTGGAGGAACTTAACATCTTGTACACACCCAGTGGTAAGAATTCTAATCCTTCACCCCCCCTTAAGCTAGCTACCCTTAATACCAGGTCATTGCAGAAACATCACCTAGAAATCTACACTCTTTTACAAGACGAGACCATTGACTTCCTGACACTCACTGAAACCTGGCTGAGCGATGCCTCTTCCCCGGATATCATCGCCGCCCTTCCTAGTGGATATGATATGATCTGGCACAACCGACCAGAGGGGGCCCGAGGTGGGGGTGTAGCAACGATCTTTAAAAAGCAGTTTACGGTAACTAAAATCTTATCGGAGACTATAAGTACCGTCGACATTTTAGGGATAAAAATCACCATGAACAACTCCTGTTTTACCATTTTAACAGTGTATTGCCCACCCCAAAGCACCTCAAAATTCAATGACCTTTTTCTTCCTATACTATCAGATTTATGCACACGCTATAAAAACATCCTGGTAACTGGTGATTTCAATATCCACTGGGATAAAAGCGATCAAGATCCGCTAGCCCAGAAATTACAGACTACTATGACCTCTCTTGGTTTAGTACAACTTGTGGAAGCTCCAACCCACAAAAAAGGCCATATCCTTGATCTTATTTGGTCCTCCATGCCAAAGGTGGCCATTGCAAGTATTACACCCTGTATTTGGTCTGATCACCATTTAATACTGTACGACGTTCCGCTAATTAATATCCAGGCTAAACTCCCTTTAAAAACCAAAAAAGTACGCCAATGGAAAAAAGTAAACTCTGACACCCTGGCCAAAATTCTGCCCAAATACAAACAGACTTCCATAGTCTCTCAAGGTGTCTCTGACCTTGACTCAATGTATGATGCGATTACGACTACTCTCAGGAAATCAATCGATGAGTTAGCCCCTGAAAAGGTACAAAGAGTAAAAGGTGCAGAGAAAGGAGCCCCTTGGTTCACCCAAAGCCTACGTGAACACAAAAGAAAACTCCGTTGCCTCGAAAGATGCTGGAGGAAATCCAAAAAGGACACTGATAGGGAACTATATAGAATGTCGCTTCAAACATACAAAAAGTTTATCGTCTTAGCTAAAAAGGACTATTATGAGACACGCATAAACAATGCCACAAATATTCAGAGAGAAACCTTTCAAATCCTGAAAGAGCTAAGTGTGAAGGAGGAAAAGAATGACATCTCGATCAACTGTGATACCTTTCAAGGATATTTCCTCGAAAAAGTTGCGATTATCTTGTCCGATATTAAGAAGGATAATCCAGTCTCACACATCGAACAACTGCCCCCTCTAAATCCCCCAAACCTTATTTTTACCAGTTTCCCTGAAATTGACCCTACCATCCTGAGACAACTGGTAGCATCCATCAAGTCTGGCTCACCTGCTGACCCGTGCCCACCCGATATCCTCCGATTAGCAATCCCGATCCTAGAAGATCAGATCTTACACCTTCTAAACACCTCACTAGCTACTGGCGCATTACCTACCTCCTTTAAAGAGGCACGCGTCAGACCCCTGTTAAAAAAGCCCGGGGCAGATCCATCCAGCCTGAAGAACTACAGACCTATTTCTCAGTTGCCATTTCTGTCAAAAGTGTTGGAACAGCACGTGCTAAAATCTTTGTCATCCCTCCTGGAATCTCACCATCTTCTCCAGGAGCGGCAGGCTGGCTTTCGTGCCCACCATAGCACAGAATTGGTAATGTTGTCTGTACTGGATGAGCTCAGATGCATGGCTGACAGTAAAAATCCAAGCGCCCTGATATTACTAGATCTTTCAGCGGCGTTTGATACTGTCAGCCATGCATTGCTTCTGGGCAGACTGGCTCGGCTCGGGATAGGAGAGCGAGCCCTCGAATGGCTAACAGCCTTCCTATCTGGGAGGACGCAGAGAATCCAGGTTGCAGATCAGGTCTCCGGTGAGGGTGTTTTATCTTGCGGAGTCCCGCAGGGCTCCGCGCTCTCTCCACTCCTATTCAATTTGTACCTGCAGCCATTGATAGAGTCCCTGGCAAATATGAACTGTAAAGTTTTTAATTATGCCGACGATACTCAGCTGTTGCTGAGTATCGACAATACATCATCGGCTCAGTCCACGGCCCAAGACATATTACGATTTACAGTAAACTGGATGTCGTCCAACTTATTGAAAATCAACCCAGACAAAACAGAGGTTCTCGTAGTTTCAACCTTGACCTCTCCCTGGAACGATCTGTTTTGGCCACAAGAACTCGGACCCACTCCAAGACCGTGTCCTAGCGTTAAGAGCCTCGGCATGAAGATTGATCAGGAACTCTCGATGGCTAACCAAGTGTCCGCTGTAGTTGGTTCTTGTACCAACCTAATCAGGAAATTGCGGAAGCTTGTTCCTTTACTCTCATGGAATATGCTGCGAACCATTGTCTCAGCTACAATAGTGTCGAGAATTGATTATGGCAATGCGCTATATCTTGGCCTCCCAAAAAATCTATCCAATCGTCTTCAGGTTACTCTGAATGACGCAGCACGCCTGATATTTGGTGTGCCAAGGCGGACTCATGCTTCCCCCTTGCTCTACAGGCTTCATTGGCTGCCTGTGGTGCAAAGAGTTGAGTTTAAGAGCATGTGCATCTGTCCCAAAGCAATCCATGGACAGGCGCCAGCCTATATAAAAGACTTGAATTATACAAACCCAAGCGCGCCCTACGATCCTCCGGTTCCTTTCTGCTGTCCTGTCCACGCTTCAAGCTGGCAACTAAAGGAGGCAGATCTTTTTCAGTTCAGGCTCCGATCATCTGGAATAAGCTACCGGAGGTGCTTCGTAGAGAGCCCAACCTTCTCCACTTCAGGAAGTCTTTGAAGACTCTACTCTTCAAAGACGCATTTACTTCCTAGTATCTGGTATTCTAGATTCTCTCTATAGTCATCTTGCTTCTTGTTGCTGCACTTGGTTAGTAGCGCTTTGAGACCTGTCGGTGAGCTGGCGCGATATAAAACCCAGTACAAATACAAATACAAATACAAATACCTGGAGAGACCATCTGCATTGCCATGGTCAGTCCCTGGTCTGTGCTCCACTGTAAAGTCCATCCCCTGTAGGGAAATGGACCACCTAAGAAGTTTGGGGTTTTCACCCTTCATCTGATGTAGCCACAAGAGGGGCTTATGGTCTGTCTGAATCTTGAAGTGAGTTCCAAACAAGTATGGCCTCAACTTCTTCAGGGCCCAACCCACAGCAAAGGCCTCCCTCTCAATAGCTGACCAACGTTTCTCTCTAGGGGTCAGCCTTCTACTTATAAAAGGAAAGGGCTGGTCTTGACCATCAATATTCAGTTGAGATAGAACAGCTCCCACACCCAACTCAGAAGCATCTGTTTGGACAATGAAGGTTTTGGAGTAGTCTGGACTCTTGAGAATAGGTGCAGTGCATATGGCCTGCTTTAGGTCATCGAATGCCTTTGGACAGCTAACTGTCCACTGAACTTTCTTTGGCATTTTCTTACTTGTCAGGTCATTAAGAGGGGTCACAATAGTCCCATAATTTCTGACAGGCCCAAGAAAGCTCTGACCTGTGTCTGGGTGGTTGGAGGAGCCCAGTCCTTTATGGCCTGTATCTTGCTCTCCAAAGGTTGAACCTGGCCTCCACCTACAAGGTGGCCCAAGTATACAACTTGACTCTGCCCTATCTGGCACTTGGTAGCCTTGATAGTGAGGCCTGCCTTTTGCAGGGCCTCCAAAACTTTCCTCAGGTGGATCAGGTGATCCTCCCAGGTGGAGCTAAAGACAGCAATATCATCTAGATATGCTGCACAGAAGTCATCCAGCCCAGTGAGAACTTGGTTCACCAACCTTTGAAAAGTGGCAGGTGCATTTTTCAAACCAAAGGGCATCACCACAAACTGGTAATGACCTCCTGGGGTAGAAAATGCTGTTTTGGCCTTTGCATCCTCAGCTAACCTGATTTGCCAATAACCAGCTGTCAGGTCAAATGTACTTAAGCATTTGGCAGAAGCCAATTTATCTATGAGTTCATCTGCTCTTGGTATTGGATGGGCATCTGTCTTACTGACAGCATTGAGACCCCTGTAGTCTACACAAAACCTCATCTCTCTCTTACCATCCTGGGTGTGAGGTTTTGGCACTAGAACTACAGGACTAGCCCAAGGGCTCTCTGAGGGTTCAATGACTCCCAATTCCAACATCTTTTGTACTTCTTTCTTTATGCAGTCCCTGACGTGGTCAGGTTGCCTGTAGATTTTACTCTTTATCGGTAGACTGTCACCAGTGTCCACCTCATTGGTGCACCAGTTTGTCTGACTGGGTGTCAGATAGAACATTTGTCTGAAGGATTAAAGAACTTGTTTACAATCCTCTTGTTGATGCTCAGAGAGGCTGTCAGAAAAGACTACCCCATCTACTGACCCATCATCAGGGTTCTGAGTGAGCAGGTCTGAGAGAGGGTCACTCTCTTCCTCCTGTCCCTCATCTGTAGCCATGAGCAAGCCCATGTCTTCCCTGTTGACAAATGCCTTGAGCCTGTTCACATGAAGTACTCCGTGAGGGCTCCGGTGAGTTCCAAGGTCCACCAGGTAGGTGACCTCTCCCTTTTGCTCAATGATAGTATGGGGTCCAGACCATTTGTCTTGGAGAGCTGCTGGGGCCACTGGCTCCAACACCCACACCTTCTGTCTAGGCTGGTAAACAGTAAGGACAGCCTTTTGGTCATGCCAAGCTTTTTGCAGTTCTTGGCTGGCCTCAAGGTTTTTAGATGCCTTCTCCATGTACTCTGCCATCCTGGAGCGGAGACCAAGTACATAGTCCACTATGTCTTGTTTAGGCTTTTTGAGAGGTAACTCCCATCCTTCCTTTACAAGACACAGGGGTCCTCTTACAGGATGCCCAAATAGAAGCTCAAAAGGGCTGTAGCCAACCCCCTTCTGTGGGACCTCTCTGTAAGCAAACAGAAGACATGGTAAAAGGATGTCCCATCTTCGCCTAAGCTTTTCTGGTAAACCTTTTATCATCCCTTTTAGGGTCTTGTTGAATCTCTCCACAAGCCCATTGCACTGTGGATGATAGGGTGTGGTAAATTTGTAATTTACTCCACACCCCTTCCACATAGCAGTCAAGTATCCTGACATGAAGTTTGCACCCCTGTCAGAGACAACCTCCTTAGGAAACCCCACTCTGGAGAAAACTCCAAGTAGGGCCCTGGTCACAACAGGAGCTGTAGTGGTCCTAAGGGGAATGGCTTCTGGATACCTGGTGGCATGATCCACTACCACCAGTATAAATCTGTGCCCAGATGCTGTTGGGGGGTCCATTGGTCCAACAATGTCAATCCCCACTCTTTCAAAGGGCACCCCCACCACAGGGGGCCTTTGTGGTGCCACCTGATTTGCCACTGGCTTGACAGGTGACACATGAGCGACAAAACTCTTTTGTGTCTACAGACATATGGGGCCAGTGAAAGTGTGGGAGAAGCCTGTCCCAAGTCTTGTTCTGGCCTAAGTGGCCTGCAAGGGGAATCTCATGGGCCAAGGTAAGAAGGAAACCTCTCAGAGACAAGGGGATGACCAGCCTCCTGGTAGCACCAGGCTTGGGGTCTCTTGCCTCAGAGTAAAGGAATCCATCATCCCAGTACACCTTGTGGGTATCTGTGGCATTCCCTGCAGCTGCAGCAGCAGCCTGCTGTCTGAGTGGTTCAAGAGAGGAACAGTCTAACTGTGCCTGCCTCAAGTCTGCCCTGGAAGGTCCCCCTGTCCCAAGAAACTCAACCTGTTCAGGTTCAAGCTCCTCTTCTAGGACAGTTCCTTCTAGGGTCTCTGGGTCAGCCTCCTGTGAGGGCTGATCCTCCACCTGAGGCAGGGGGGAAGGCACTGCCTTAACCCTACTGCTCTTTCTCTTGGAAAGTGTCTGGTCCATTGTTCTAGGATCCAGCACTTGTTCAGCTGGGCATTTCTTGGCCTGTGACCAGGTCACAGCAAGGACATGTGCTAACAAACCTAACATTTACACATGAGTCCTATACTCCACATCTGACCATAAGGAGGATTCCAAATCATTGCCCAACAGACAGTCCACTGGGAGGTCTGAACTAACTACAACCCTTTTGAGGCCAGTTACCTCTCCCCAGGAGAAATTAACAAGTGCCATACTATGTAAAATGTAAATGTATTTATATAGCGCAAATCGCCCACATCGCAGGCATCTATGCGCTTGCTTAGGGAACCCGTCCTGGTATTCCCCTGTGAGATACCCCGGCAGGGTATCCACAAGGTGAAAGCCAGGCATCCCGCCGCGAGGGGCCGTTGTGGAGATTAAGCAAGCTATTGCCCAGAGTCGCAGAGTGTGAACCCGTGAGTCGAGTAGGCACCGGAGCGCGAATTATCGAGTCCGTGGAATTATTGAGCCCAACCCCCGTCGGGACGGGGAATTGAACCCTGGTCCAGGGCCGATATCAGCTTCCGGGTCTGCCGCCTCTAACCCCTGAGCCACACTTCTCCACAACTATGGTTGGTAGTGGCATTGCTAGCATTGGTCACTAGGTAGTCTGAACCTAGTATTACCTGTCCAGGGTCCACAAATGCTGGTGTCACCATAGTGACACTGGCACAGGTGTCCCTGTAGGCCTGAGCCATTTTTCCATTAATCAAAGGCGTTTGCCTGTACTTGCCCAGAGTACTGGGACTTACTGTAGGGGTCATATCCATGTCCCCAGTACAAACAAGAACAGCCTGGGTGGTCACTCTAACTAAGTCAGAATCCACCTCAGTTCCCAGGGTTAACCCAACTATAGCCTTGGGGGGTGCACTACCACTACTAACTGTACTAAGGGGTGCAGGTGCCTTAGGGGCAGTAGTGGTAGGAGTTGTGCCTTTCTTGGTGCACTCACTAAACCAGTGAGTTTTACTTTTACAGTATTGGCACCATGGTTTCCTTTGACCATCATTCTTCTTCTTTTGATTATTAGTGGTCCCACCCTTCTTAGATTGTTGGGGCCCTGTTGAAGACTTCTGGTCATTTTGCTTATTCTCATTACCCTTTTGGTCTGCTTTCTTCTGGCCACCACCCTGGTTCTGGTTCTGCTGCTTGACCCTTGTCCTGACCCATCTGTCTGCCTTCTTTCCCAATTCTTGGGGAGAGGTCAGATCTGAGTCAATCAAGTGCTGATCCAACAACTGGTTCTGACAATTATTTAAGATTTGCTCTCTCATAATTAGATTATACAATCCTGTGTAATCAGTAACTTTACTTCCCAGTAACCAACCTTCAAAAGCCTTAGTGGCGCAATCAACAAAGTCAGCCCAATCCTGAGACTGAATTTTCTGGGTGTCTCTAAACAGCAACCTGTACTGTTCAGTTGTTAAGCCAAACCCATCAATCCGTGTATTCTTCAGGACTTGGTAATTGTTAGCATCCTCAGCTCTAGTAGTGAGGAGCTTATCTACCTTTACCTTCAAAGGAGAGCCACAATATAGCTGCCCACTGACCCTGGGGGATGTACTGTACAGTGCAGGCCCTCTCCAGAGCAGTCATCCATTTGTAGATGTCGTCCCCTTGCTTAAAGGGGGGCACTATTTTACTCAGGTGTCTAGTATCAAACCTCCTGTCTTTATCTCTAGGGATAATGCTGCCACCAGTGAGGTCTGCCCCACTCAATTTCTGCTCTCTGGCAAAGGCAAGTCTTTCTTTGGCAAGGGCAAGTTCTTCCCTCTCAATCCTCAGATTGACTTCCCTCATCTTAGGTTCATGCTCTCTTCTCTGAGGGGATGTCATCCCTCTCTGAGAAGATGCCTGAGAGACATGGGTGTGAATAGATCTGTTAGAGCCTCTGGAATGAGACCTAACTCGTCTATTCCTAAGGTTAAGCCTGCTTGAGGATGGGTCTGGGGCTCCCCCAGTTCCATTCTCATGCCTGCTTAAGTTGGCCCTGGTAAGTCTGCTGACTCCCTGACCATTGTCTACCTCTCCATCAGATGAGTCTCCATCTTCCTCCACTTCTTCAGTTTCAGGGAGATTAGAGTCCTCCTCTGCTGGGGGTATGTTTCCCTCTGTAGGGTCAGATGGGCCTGGATTTGAAGCCCTTCTGGCATCAAATGTCTCTAAGAGACCTGTCAGAAAAGGAAATGTAGGGTTAGAACCCTGTTTCAGTTTCCTGGAGGTACACAATTATCTCATCTCCTGGAAGCTGAGGGCTGCATATCTTGAAATGACCTGTGGAGGGTCAATATCACCAAGGGGAGCCACTGTGTTCACTCCTGTGATAGACATGCTTCCTAGTGATGTGTAAGTGGTGCACTTACCTACACTATGGGTTTTCCTACTGATCCCTTGCTAAGAGTTGTAGTCAGGGTGTGCTACTCCCTTTCTACTACAACAGCTGGTTCAGTAGAACTCAGAGTATTTCTAAGCTTGTTATATGTACCTATGGTACCTTATGTGATCTTTCAAATGATATCTCAAGATTATATTTGGTAAAAACAACAGCAAGCTCAAATCCCACCGCTGCCACCAATGTGAGAAGTTGGCCTGATATATGATGCTCACTAATTCTAGTGATCACCTTGTATCAGTCCAAACAACCCTTATGGTGATTGGTTGTAAAGTCAACCTTATAGACCAGCTATCCTAATGGTAGCATGGACAAAGCAGTCTTAGGCTAAACTCTTTTGGCATGTGAAGCCAGCTGTTTTACCACATATAACCCCTTGAATACCAAGTGAAAGGACACCACACAGGTTGTTATGAAAATAAACAATATATTTATTAACTAACATACACCTCTGAACTCTTTATGAGATCGGAGGGCTAAGCACATGACAATCTCTTAGGAAAAAAAACGTTTAAGTTGCACAATTACAATGGTGCCCTAGGGGCACGACAAACCATATACTAAGTAAGTGGAATGTGAAAGTCGATAGAAGGAATGGAGCTGTCCAGAAGCTGTAGGATCGCTGGGACTACACTATCCTAACTTTAGGTAAGTAATAGGAGGCCCACGGAACGCGTGTGCAGAGTGTGAACTCACACGCGAGATGTGTAACAACGTTTATGGACAGTACAGTTCAAGAAAAAGGTGAGTACAGGCAATCCTGACTAGTTAGGACTAAAACGACAATGGAACTGGACACTAGGAGAGTCAAGCTACCTTTGAGCACCGAAATTCTCTTGTTACCTCACCCACGGGCTGCAGGTGCATAGGTGTCAAAGTGTGTCGGGTTTCCGCGTCGAAGTCTATGGAGCCTTGGAGAAAGATGCTGCAGGCGACCAGGAGGAAGATGTCCGGTGTGATCCAGGGGTGGATCGGTGATGCTGAAGACCTGAAAGCAGAGGGGACAATGTTCAAAGTCACTAGCCAGTGACTGGAGTTGAACAAGGAGTGGAACCAGATGTCATCGTCGCGATCAGGTGAAAAGTGGACGCTTGTCTCTGCAGCCACGTGGACCAGGAGGTATCTTTGACAACCAGGATGGAGGCACGAGCTATCCCACACAGGCTCTCGCTGTCGGCGGTGTTGGATCCGGATTTGGAATCAATATGCCTTGGCAAAGGCAACCCACGCGGTGAGTGGAAACGGCGTCTGGTGCGGACCAGGAGGGTCCGGGGTGCTTTTCCTTTGCAGGGAAGCAGGGGCCAGTCTGGAGCAACCAGACCAGCAGATTGGATTTGAAGGTTCGTCGTCTAGGAGGCCACTAGCCAGCCGGCAAGTGACCAGACAACGCGTCGAGCAGCAAACAGGAAGAAGGGCACCACGCGGATCTCGTGGATGCTGAAGGGCTGGTCTTCGGTGCAGGAGCTGCTCGGGGCTGGGGCTTCTCAGTCCCTAAAGCACTTCGTCGAGGTTACCTCAGAAGTCGTGCTGGAGCGAAGGGCTGCTTCTTTCAAGATGGCCGGTCCCACGAGTCTCGTCGCACCCACGGATCTCAGCTGTGCTGCAGATGTAGGTAGAGGTCGAAGAGGTCTGGGAATCCGGGTCTCGTCGGGCTCTGAAGTCTGGATCCTCGAGGGAAGACGACAAAGGGAAGCTGCTGGACGCTGATGGTGCCTGCTTGTGCAGGGTGGACACTCCTTGCCCACAAGGGAGATTTCTTCAATCTTCTGTTCAGAAAGTCGAAGTCCAGAGTTTCTTCTTGTATAGTTTCACGTCAGGATTAATCTAATTTGGAATGGGACCAGCTCCTACCTTTATCCTGCTAAAGGGGGCTGTACTACGACTAGGTCCCTCCTATGGGTGGGACCAGGAAGGGAGGTGGTTACACCTCCTATCCTTTGTCCGGTCTTGCGCCAGAGCTGGGGCTAGAGAGCCCCAGGAACTGGTTTAGACCGGTGTATGCACAGGGACACCTTGTGTTCCCCAGGCATGTCTCATTCCTTTCAGCCCTGTCCTACCCAATACACAAAATCCTGTCTGGGGTGGTGCTAGCACCTCCCAAGGCTGGAAACCCTTTGTCCAAGCCTCCCTCGCTGGAAGGACTCCCAGCAGCAGGAGGTCAGACTTGTGTCTGTGGTGGCAGCATCCATTTTGTGATGCTGAGGCTCGAGTTAACTTTAACCGGGGTTCACAGTTATATACATGTGTGTCCCTCTAGAAGGGTGGAATGCTACCCCCGTCGCCAGAATTGGCGAGGGGGTAGTATTCCAATTCGTATGACACCTTACCCAACATGTTTTGAAAATGCTATATCAAAATTAGCAATAACCGCAAGGATTATAATGCACTTAAGAGTATATGGTATAGCGTTATCATGGAAACACCTAAAGGACTTGGTTCCGAAAGCTGTAGACAGACTCAGCTATGCCAGAGCACTATCTCACATAATTCCAAGCACTCTGCCTCCAGGATTGTTAAGGCCTGCCATAGGAGTGACTTTTAGGAGTATATGTGTCCGTTTTAGGGTTAGATATAGGTATACTATATCTATAGCAAAGGGTGATTACACCACCTTGCCCCAGCTGATTGATCAGCCAGTTGTGTCAGATTTGGAGGGCCAGCCAGGGGTGGCATAATACATGCTGCAGCCCCTGGTAGGCCTTGGGTTCACTTATGCCCTGGGTACCTATGGTACACTGTACAAGGACTTACAAGAGTGACCCAATACCAATTGGTAAATGCACCTAAGGTACATGGATGTCAATTTAGAGAGAGAACAGCTAGGCCCACAGCCAGGGAAAGTCATAAACCAGTGAAGCAAAAAAGCAAAAACTGGGGTGACCATAGGACTGCAGACCCTACTCTCCTACAAGCAGTATCTAGACCGCTTTGGATAACTTGACGTGCTGCTGCTTGAGTATCAGACAACAACTCCTCAAAGTCACCCCTGCTGTCATCCGGAATCTTAGGAATCAACGTGCGCATTGAGTCCATAAGGGCGTGCACATACCTCCCCATGAGACAAGTGGCATTTGTTGACTTTAACGCCATACTTGCGGAAGAGAATGTCTTCTTGGCCACTTGACCTTGCTTCTTGGCCTCCTTGTCACCAGGCACCTGGCGAAAAGCACCAACTGACTTCTTAGAGCACGCAGCTTGAATTACCAGGCTTTCAGGAGAAGGGTGAGATGTTAAAAAAGCAGGGTCTTCCGGTGCCACCCTATATCTCCTCGCCACACTTTTTGAAACAGCAGGTGCAGAAAGAGGCTTTTTCCACACCTCCATAATGGGTTCAGTTAAAGCCTCATTAAATGGGAGTAACGGATCCACTGCTGAGCTTGGTGAATGGAGTACTTCCGCAAGCAGATTTGACTTAAATTCAACAGTAGGTAATGTCGAATCTAAAAGACCTGCTGCCTTCCTCATTACCACATGATATGGCTGGACATCCTTTGAAGGTGCATCCGGACCTGATGGTAATTCCCACTCAGGGGAAAAATCTAGGCCACTAGCATCAGCCAGGTCTTCGAAGCAATCCTCATCCAGCTCACCTTCCTCCAATTCTGGATGTGACTCGATGTACCTTTGTTCCTCCAAGAGGCGATGTGCTTCCCTACTGGACCTCTCCTTTAACACCTTGAATGCTACAGCTAATTCTCCTGGATGCTGACTTTTCTGGATTCCCATTGTTCATGACGAGCTCAGCTCGTCATGAGTGTATGGAGGTGTACATCATGACGAGCTGAGCTCGTCATGAGTGTCCAAGGGGTTAAACGCCACGCAACCGGATCCACCATCGACTCCGACGGAGCAAACGTCGGTACCGAATCCGATGGCCCAGACGGATGCTCCAAAGGTCTGCTTGAAGCGGGCGACGCCGGTATCGGAGTCGTCGACTTCGGCCGTGCTGGTGTCGACCTCGGCGGAGCCGGGTACTGCCACGGCGGCGGCGGGGTAGGCATAAACGGCATGAATGGTGCCGGGGCATAAGAGTGTGGAACACCCAAATTAAATGCCAGTGGACCCATGGGACCCGAAGGTGCACCAGAGGGGTACCATGACCTCGAGAATACGTCATACATAGCGTTCAGGAACGTTGATGGGTCCTGGCCTGGTGCAGGAAAAATAGGATGAACACCCTCAGGCCGATCTCGACGTAGGTTCGAATCCGGCTCTTCTACAGGGGCCGATTCTTCTTCCTCCACAGGGACTTCCTCCTCCTCCTCTTGAGCCGGAGACGGCGTCAGAGTTGGATTAGAAGCCGGAGCCGGAGAATGAACTTGTGACTCCGAAGGCGAGGCCTCACCTTCCCGATCCTAATTCTCTTGCGGCGGGATCACCTTCGATCAAACCTTTTTTGGGCGACCTCGACTTCGAGCCCGACTTCTCACCTGAATGACGTCGAGACTCATGCCTCCTTCTCTTGTGCTTCTTATGCGACCTCGAAGCATGTTCCGACGAGGACTTCGAAGCCAATGCCTCTCGAGATCTTGATCTTGACTTCGACCTCGACTTCGTCCTCCTCGAGCGGGATCTTGAAGTCTTCCTACCTTTGTCGGCTTTCAGCTTCGCTACAAGAAGTTTGGTTTCCCTCTCTCACAGGGCCTTTGGGTTCATTTTTGGGCACGATGAACATCCATCCACGTCGTGATCGGAGCTTCAACACCAAATACAGTCTTGGTGCGGATCCGTAATGGACATCATATTCCCACACTCCCTGTAGGGCTGAAATTCGGTCTTCTTTGTCGACATTTTAGGGAGACAAAGAGGCAAGAGAACAAGAAAACAAGGAAAAACAGTAACAGAGTTACCAAAAGCTACTGAGTATCCCGAAACCGTTAGCGTCGACGACGCGGAAAAAAGGGAACTGATGTCATCACGCCGGCGTGGGCCTATTGTAGGCGTCGATGACGTCAGCGGAGTCGCGAGCGATGCCGTGTCTCTATGACGTCCAAGTCCACGTCGGCGCGAAGCTACAAAAAGAATTTCCGATTCACAAGGTGAGGAATCCACTGGCAGATATATCTATCAGAAAGACAGTTCCGACTAGTTAGGACTAAAACAACTGGATACCTGGACACTAGGAGAGTCAATCTGCCCTTGAGCACCGAAATGCTCTCGTTACTTCACCCACAGACTGCAGGTGCATAGGTGTGAAAGTGTGTCGGGTTTCTGCGTTGAAGTCTATGGAGCCTTGAAGAAAGATGATGCAGGCGACCAGGAGGAAGATGTCCGGAGAGATCCAAGGGTGGATCGAGGAAGATGAAGACCTGAAAGCAGAGGGGACAATGTTCAAAGTCACTAGCCAGTGACTGGAGTGGAACCAGGAAGGAACCAAGTGCTGTCGTCACGATCAGGTGAAGAGTGGGCGCTTGACTCTGCAGCCACGTGGACCAGGAGGTGTCTTCGACGACCAGGATGGAGGCACGAGCTGTCCCACGCAGGCTCTCGCTGTCAGTGGTGTTGGTTCCGGATTTGGCGTCAACAGGCCTTGGCAAAGGCAACCCACGCGGTGAGTGGATAAGGTGTCTGGTGCGGACCAGGAGGGTCCGGGGTGCTTCTCCTTTGCAGGGAAGCAAGGGCCAGTCTGGAGCAACCAGACCAGCGATGTAGATTTCACGGATCGTCGTGTAGGAGGTCCCTAGCCAGCCGGCAAGTGACCAGACAACGCGCCGAGCAGCAATCAAGCAAAAGGGCCCCACGCAGATCTCATGGATGCTGAAGGGCTGATCTTCTGTGCAGGAGCTGCTCGGGGCTGGGGATTCTCAATCCCCAAAGCACTTTCTCGAGGATGCCTCTGAAGTCGTGCTGGAAGCGAAGTGCAGTTTCTCCAAGATGGCTGGTCCCACGTCTCTCGTCGCACCCACCGATCTCAGCTGTGCTGTAGATGTAGGTAGAGGTCGGAGAGGTCTGGAAGTCCGGATCTCGTCGGGCTCTGAAGTCTGGTTCCAGCAGGAAGGACGGCAAAGTGAACCGCTAGGACGCTTGATAGTGCCTGCTTGTGCAGGGTGGTCACTCCTTGGCCACAAGGGAGATTTTCTTCAGTCTTCTGTGGAGCAGAACGTCGAAGTCAAGAGTTTCTTCCTTGTAGAGTTTCAAATCAGGATAATCTAATTTGGAATGGGACCATCTCCTACCTTTATTCTGCTAAAGGGGGCTGTACTGTGACTAGGTCCCTCCTATGGGTGGGACCAGGAAGGGGGGTGGTTACACCCCCTATCCTTTGTCTGGTTTCGCACCAGAGCTGGGGCTGGAGTGCCCCAGCAACTAGTTTGAACCGGGGTATGCACAGGGACACCTTGTGTGCCCCAGGCATGTCTTATTCCTTTCAGCCTGTCCTACTTCAATCCACAAAATCCTGTCTGGGGTGGTGCTAGCACCTCCTAAGGCAGGAAACCCTTTGTCCAGGCCTCCCTCGCTGGAAGGACTCCCAGCAGCAAGAGGTCAGACTTGTGTCTGTGGTGGCAGCATCCATTTTGTGATGCTGAGGCTTGAGTTAACTTTAACCGGGGTTCACAGTTACATACATGTCGTGTCCCTCTAAAAGGGTGGAATGCTACCCCCGTTGCCAGAACTGGTGAGGGGGTAGTATTCCAATTCGTATGACACCTTACTCGACATGTTTTGATAATGCTATGCCAAAGTTAGCAATAACCGCGAGGATTATAATGCACTTAAGAGTATATGGTATAGCGTTATCATGAAAACAGCTAACGGACTTGGTTCCGAAAGCTGAAGACAGGCTCAGCTCATGCTAGAGCACCATCTCACATAATTCCAAGCACTCTGCCTCCAGGATTGTTAAGGCCTGCCATAGGAGTGACTTATAGGAGTATATGTGTCCATTTTAGGGTTAGATATAGGTATACTATATCTAAAGCAAAGGGTGATTACACCACCTTGCCCCAGCTGGGTTACCAGCCAGTTGTGTCTGTTTAGATGGACTGCCAGGGGTGGCACAATACATGCTGCAGCCCCTGGTAGGCCTTGGGTGCACTTATGCCCTGGGTACCTATGGTACACTGTACAAGGACTTACAAGAGTGACCCAATACCAATTGGTAAATGCACCTAAAGTACATGGAGTCCATTTTAACAGAGAGAGCAGGAAGCCTTTGGTCCTGGATAGAAGGATCCCAGGCCAACTATGTCGAAAACCAGTTAAACACTAGGCAAAAAGTTGGGGTCAACCATAGTCAGATATTCACCTTCCTACAGGAGGCTCTGCGCCTCTGGCCATGGCTGGAACATCACGGGGTGACCCTGGTGGTTCAACACCTGGCAGGTTCCCTGAACGCCAGGGCGGACAAACTCAGCCGCCGGTGCATGATGGATCACGAATGGTGTCTGAACTCGGACGTGGCGCAAGGTCTCTTTCTGCAGTGGGGAGAGCCTTGGTTAGATCTATTCGCCACAGAAGAGAACGCGCAATGTCATCAGTTCTGAGCGTTGAAATTTCCAAGGTGGCACTTGCTCGGAGACGTTTTTCGTCGCGAGTGGAGCTGCGTCTGTTGTACGCCTTCCCGCCTATACCACTTCTGCCCAGAGTGCTGAAGAAGATCAAACGCGACCGGGCCCAAGTCATCCTTGTGGCTCCGGACTGGGCACGAAGGTACTGGTATCCCGAGCTACTCAGTATGTCAGTCGATCCCCCAGTTCGTCTGCCTCTTCAGGAGGACCTTCTGTCGCAGCAGCAGGGGACGGTCCTCCACCCGAACCTGTCCAGTCTCCAACTCCATGCTTGGAGATTGAGCCGCGACAGTTGAGGCCATTTGACTTGCCTCCTGAAGTCTGTAATGTTATTCTGGCAGCCAGGCGTCCCTCCACAAAGTCGGTATACGCCTGCAGGTGGAACAGATTTGTGGGATGGTGCACAGCAAAGGCTGTGGATCCTCTCTCTGCCCCTCTTTCAGAGGTTCTTCTCTTCCTTCTTTCTCTTGCCCAGCAGGGCTCTGCTCTGGGCACTATCAAGGGCTAGCTTTCTGCCCTTTCAGCCTTTCTTAGGCTGCCTGATCAACCATCCTTGTTCAAGTCCCCTATTGTAACTCGTTTTCTGAAATGCATCACTCACATGTTTCCCCCTGTTCCGTTTGTGATGCCTCAGTGGGACTTGAACCTTGTTCTTACCTATCTGATGTGCGCTCCCTTTGAGCCACTTCACAACTGTCCTCTCCGCCTTCTTACTCTGAAGACTGCCTTACTGGTTGCCATCACCCCTGCCAGGAGAGTGAGTGAGCTCCAGGCTCTTTCATCCAAACCTCCTTTCCTTTCTGTCCATCCGGACAAGGTTGTGTTGTGGACTAGACCCTCTTTCCTGCCCAAGGTTGTCACGGCCTTCCACATCGGGCAGTCTATCACTTTGCCCACCTTCTTTCTGCCACCGCACCCTTCAAAAGAGGAAGAGCGGCTCCACTGTCTGGACCCAAAACGTGCGCTTTCGTTCTACATAGATCGCACACGCCAGTTCCGGGTGGATGACCAACTCTTTGTTGGTTGCGTGGGCGCAAAGAAGGGTCGGGCGGTGCACAAGCGGACCATCTCTTAGTTGGTCGTCTTCTGTATCAAGGCTTGTTACTCCTTGGCGAAGAAGGAGCCTCCTGTTGGGCTGAGGGTCCATTCCACTCTGGGCACAGCGGCTACCACTGCCCTGGGCCGGGGAGTCCCCTTGCAGGACATCTGTCGGGCAGCTACGTGGGCATCGCTGCACACGTTTGCAAGACACTACTGCCTGGACAGCCAAGTCCAGAGGGATGGCTTCTTTGGCCGTTCCGTCCTCCAGGACTTTCTGGTGTGATTATTGATTCGCAGACCCACCACCGGGGTTGGTATTGCTGGGGTATCTATTCTAAGGTAAGGAATCTAATACTAAACTGTTTCTTTCAGATGAACAAGTTACTTACCTTCGGGAACAATATATCTGTAAGAAACAGTAGTTAGTATTAGATTCCTTACTGCCCCACCCATCCTCCCTGCTCTGCGAACCAATATCTAGGGTTAAGGTCTTCCCCTTTCAGGGCCCTAGTTTCAATGGCACCAGTGTTGGTTTTTAACATGGCTCTGCGTTTCTGGCGCGGAAAAGCTGTGTCTAAGAACTGACGTCAGCGCGCGAAGGCGGCGTCTAAGTACTCCAACGACGTCATCACGGCGCCCACGACGCCGACGACGGACGCGGAGCCGCAGACGACGCCTACCGACGCGCAAGGGTACTGCTACGCAAACATTTCCGGATCCAGTCTGACGCCTGGGGATATTCTAAGATAAGGAATCTAATACTAACTACTGTTTCTTACAGATATATCATTACCGAAGGTAAGTAACTTGTTCAACAACGAAGTTTAAATCACGACTTACCTGAATAACGAAGTCAGAACAACGAGGTATCTCGAACAACAAAGTCCTTAACCACGACTCTTCATTTCAACAAATTCCTAAACTACGACATTCCTAAACCAAGACTCAGACGGCTGTCCCCGAGATTCCTAAATCACGACTTCGCCGCATTTAGGGATATAAAACTATTAGAAAAAACAATGCTGCACATTCATTACATTCAATTGAATGACGAGTTGTGCATTTTAAAATGAGGCTTCAAAGGAAGGAAGTATTTGTCTCTAGATGCCGTTATACACGCCACGCAAAATGGCTGCAAGTGTCATATAGTAAATAGAGGACAAGGTAGTTGTCATATCGTGTGGAAGAAAAAGCGGTGGTGGAGAGCAACATGCGCTCATAAGACATTTACAGGAATTGAATTCCATATTCAGAATTTAGATACAACAACAACAAAAAAATAAACAAAACTATCAAACTGTGTGTTCCCGGTTGAGGCACAGTGATTTACATACCTAAACCACGACTCAGACTGCTAACCGGAGATACATAAACCACGACTTTGCTGCATCTAGTGCGTTAAAACTATTAGAAAAAACAACGCTGCACATTCATTACACACAGTTGAATGAAAAGTTGTGAATTTTAAAATGAGGCTTCAAAGGAGGGAAGTATTTGTCTTGCAAAAGGTACAAGGGAGGCCCGTGGTGTCCATAGAAAGCTTTGTGTACGCTAAAGTGGACTTTGAAGGAGACTCTATTGTACAATTTATTGCTGCTTTGGCATGCAGATGGATAAAATGACTCGGACTGCTGTCCCCACTCTCCACGACACTGCTAAACAAGCATTTGCAATGAAATAGGGCTCGAATTAGTAAAGTTAGAGGTATTAGTATTGTAGATGACACATTTTTTTATTTATGTTTTTGTTTTGAAAATAGCGAAATTAATAACTTTGTCATTTACAATGCCAATAGTGTTAACTTTTGCAAACGTGACACCTATAGCATTTGTAATGCAATATGTGTTGTATTTACATGACTTAGATGTATTAATATTAAAAATAACAATGGGTTGTATTTTTTTCAATTTTTAATACTTAAATAAAGGTTAATGTAATTTATAATGGCAATAGCTTAAACTTTTACAAATAACTTTTTGGAAGACTATGTTTAGTGTATTTTATTGTGATTAAAATACAAGAACAGAAGTGAAATATTAACATTTTTTGTGACATTTGTAATAAAGTTTGAAACATTGAGAGAACATATTTGAATCAGTTGTTTTGAATGGTTGCACAGATTGATGCTGTGGTGGCTCTGAATGATGTTGTGGCGGCGACGAGTTTTGCTGTGGCGTTCAGTGATCCTGTGGTAGCGCACAGTGATGTTGTGATGCCCCTGAGTGATGCTGTGGTGATGCGATGGATAGTGAGGGCGATTGATAGATAGAGGGAGGGCGAAAGATAGATAGAGGGAGGGCGAAAGATAGATAGAGGGAGGGCGAGAGAGAGAGGCAGGGTGAGAGATAGAGGCAGGGCAAGAGGGCGAGGGATGGAGTGTGGGCGAGGGATGGAGTGTGGGCGAGGGATGGAGTGTGGGCGAGGGATGGAGTGTGGGCGAGGGATGGAGTGTGGGTGAGCGATGGAGTGTGGGCCGGGGAAGCGATGGAGTGTGGGCCGGGGGAGGGATGGAGTGTGGGCTGGGGAAGGGATGGAGTGTGGGCCAGGGGAGGGATGGAGTGTGGGGCGGGGGAGGGATGGAGTGTGGGGCGGGGGAGGGATGGAATGTGGGGCAGGGGATGGATGGAGTGTGGGGCGGGGGAGGGATGGAGTGTGGGGCGGGGGAGGGATGGAGTGTGGGGCGGGAGAGGGATGGAGTGTGGGGCGGGGAGGGATGGAGTGTGGGGCGGGGGAGGGATGGAGTGTGGGGCGGGGGAGGGATGGAGTGTGGGGCGGGGAGGGATGGATGGAGTCGTGAGAATGGATGGATGGATGGATGGATGGAGTGCGGGGATTGATGGATGGAGTGCGGGGATTGATGGATGGATGGAGTGCGGGGATGGATGGAGTGCGGGGATGGATGGATGGATGGAGTGCGGGGATGGATGGATGGATGGAGTGCAGGGATGGATGGAGTGGGGGGGATGGATGGATGGAGTGGGGGGATGGATGGATGGAGTGGAGGGGGATGGATGGAGTAGGGGGGATGGATGGATGGAGTGGGGGTATGGATGGATGGATGGAGTGGGGGATGGATGGATGGAGTGGGGGGATGGATGGATGGAGTGGGGGGGATGGATGGATGGAGTGGGGGGATGGATGGATGGAGTGGGGGGATGGATCGATGGAGTGTGATGGATGGCTGGATGGATGGAGTTGGGGGATGGATGGAGTTGGGGGATGGATGGAGTGGGGGGATGGATGGAGTGGGATGGACGGAGATGGATTGAGTGGGATGGATGGATGGAGTGGGGTGGATGGATGGATGGATGGATGGATGGAGTGGGGGATGGATGGATGGGGTGGGACGGATGGATGGAGTGGGATGGATGGATGGAGTGGGGGGGATGGATGGATGATGGAGTGGGGGGGATGGATGGATGGATGGATGGAGTGGGGGGGGATGGATGGATGGAGTGGGGTGGATGGATGGATGGAGTGGGATGGATGGATGGATGGAGTGGGATGGATGGATGGATGGATGGAGTGGGGTGGATGGATGGAGTGGGGGGTGGATGGAGTGGGGGGATGGATGGATGGATGGAGTGGGATAGTGGGATGGATGGAGTGGGGGGATGGATGGAGTGGGGGGATGGATAGATGGAGTGGGGGGATGGATGGATGGAGTGGGGGAATGGATGGATGGATGGAGTGGGGGGATGGATGGATGGATGGATGGAGTGGGGGGATGGATGGATGGATGGATGGATGGATGGATGGATGGATGGATGGATGGATGGATGGACGGAGTGGGATGGACGGATGGATGGATGGATGGATGGATGGATGGATGGAGTGGGATGGATGGATGGATGGATGGATGGATGGAGTGGGATGGATGGATGGATGGATGGATGGATGGATGGATGGAGTGGGATGGATGGATGGATGGAGGGGGGATGGATGGAGTGGGGGATGAATGGAGTGGGGGGGATGGATGGATGGAGTGGGGGGGATGGATGGATGGAGTGGGGGGGATGGATGGATGGAGTGGGATGGATGGATGGATGGAGTGGGATGGATGGATGGAGTGGGATGGATGGATGGATGGAGTGGGGGGATGGATGGATGGATGGATGGAGTGGGGGGATGGATGGATGGAGTGGGATGGATGGATGGATGAAGTGGGATGGATGGATGGGTGGATGGAGTGGGGGGATGGATGGATGGAGTGGGGGGATGGATGGATGGAGTGGGGGAGCGAAGGCTAGAAACAACAAGTACAATCAGGGAAGCAGAAGGCAAGAAAAATCAGGGGAGCAGAAGGCACGAAAAAAACGAGTACAATCAGAGGAGAAGAAGGCACAAAAAATGAGTACAATCAGGGGAGCAGAAGGCACAAAAAACGAGTGCAATCAGGGGAGAAGAAGGCACGCAAAACAAGAGAGGGTGAGAGCGGCAGTCACAGAGAGAGGCAAAGGCAGGCAGTGGATAGTGAGAGAGAGGCAGAGACGGGAAGTGGAATCAGATAGAAGCATAAGAGAGAAAGGAGAGAGGCAAAGTAGAAAAGGCAGGAAGACAGAGAGTCAACGGAAGAGAAATGGAGGCAGGCATTCAAAGTCAGAAAGCGTGAGACAGTCAGGGCAAGAAAACAATGAAACAGGCAGAGAGAGCAAGTCAAAAAGAGAGAGTGGGGCAGAGATAGAACGTGGAAAAATGAGAGAGTCAAAGTAGAAAAGAGAGAGACAGCGGGAAAGAAAGAGAGACGGGCAGTCAGAGAGAGAGGCTGAGACAGACAGTGGAAGAGAGAGAGGCAGGGACAGGCAGGGGAAGAGAGAAAGAGGGGCAGAGACAGACACATTGACAAAGAAAGAGAAGCAGCAGAATCAGAGAGCGGATCAGAGAGGGAGGGAAATACAGGGGAAACGATAGAGGGGCAGAGACACAGTGGAAATCACAGAGACAGGGAGGCTGATACACAGAGCAAGGAAGAGGCGGACTGTGGAAAGCTAGATACAGAGACAGACACAATTGAAAAGACAGAGGCATTCAGGGGCAAAGATAGAGAGAAGCGAAGAATGACATTGGAAAAGAGAGGGGCGCAGACTGAGGCACAGAGAGAGGCAGATAGCGACAGCTGAAAAGAGAGAGGTAGAGACAGGCTCAGTGGAAAAGATAGAGAAGCAAAGGCACAGAGAGAGAGAGCGATAGACAGTGGAAAAGAGGGCACGAGAGAGGCAGATATATTAGAGGAGAAAGAGCTGCGAAAGAGAGAGAAAGAGGAGGAGAGACAGAAACAGGAAATATTTCTGCGGTTTGTTTGGTTCTGGCTGGCGGCGCCTCAGCCATAAATGAAAGATAAAGGGAGAGACTGCGGCATGGAGAGCGGGGCAGAGACGGGCTGCAGAGAAGAGAGCGCACGGGGGGGTGACAGACAGTCATAGAGAGACCTCCAGCAGACTCAGAGGAGAGAGAGTGCGCGGGATAGTACCTCATACCCTCCCAAAAAAGAAATTTGGTATTAGTAAAGATTCCCAAAAGAAAATACATCTGATGCAATTCACCTGCAGGACTCTGCAATGGAGAATAATTCGATATATGTAACCCAATAAATGAATTCCAGGACGATGTTTGGCTTTGTCAATACTTTGCTTTGTCATGCTCTTTGTAAAACTGTATTGTTGGGGAAGCTGCTTTGCCGTCAACAATCAAATCAAAAAGTGGCTAACAGCTAAATATATTGTTTTGTCTTAAAGAGCAGATATTGCCACAGTTGTCCCTAACACAAAAGAAACTTCTTTGGAAGCAAATATGCTTCTTCAGAAATGGCAGAGTGCTATCACTCACAGACAAGTTAGCTAATGGCTAAAATGGGCTGACCCATTGCCCCATGCTGTGCGCTGTAGTGGTCGGGAGAAACCCTGAATTACAAGACACCAATAGATGAGGAGGGCTTTCTGCTGTATAATGGGGGGCTGACGAGACGCATGGGAGAGGGGCGCAGATAGCGACAGCTGAAAAGAGAGAGGCAGAGACAGGCTCAGTGGAAAAGATAGAGAAGCAAAGGCACAGAAAGAGAGAGCGATAGACAGTGGAAAAGAAGGCACAAGAGAGGCAGATATATTAGAGTAGAAAGAACGGCGAAAGAGAGAGAAAGAGGAGGAGAGACGGAAACAGGAAATATTTCTGCGGTTTGTTTTGGTTCTGGCTGGCGGCGCCTCGGCCATAAATGAAAGATAAAGGGAGAGACTGCGGCATGGGGAGCGGGGCAGAGACGGGCTGCAGAGGAGAGAGCGCGCGAGGGGGGGGGTGACAGACAGTCATAGAGAGACCTCCAGCAGACTCAGAGGAGAGAGAGCGCGCGGGATAGTACCTCATACCCTCCCAAAAAAGAAATCTGGTATTAGTAAAGATTCCCAAAAGAAAATACATCTGATGCAATTCACCTGCAGGACTTTGCAATGGAGAATAATTCGATATATGTAACCCAATAAATGAATTCCAGGAGGATGTTTGGCTTTGTCAATACTTTGCTTTGTCATGCTCTTTGTAAAACTGTATTGTTGGGGAAGCTGCTTTGCCGTCAACAATCAAATCAAAAAGTGGCTAACAGCTAAATATATTGTTTTGTCTTAAAGAGCAGATATTGCCACAGTTGTCCCTAACACAAAAGAAACTTCTTTGGAAGCAAATATGCTCCTTCTGAAATGGCAGAGTGCTATCACTTACAGACAAGTTAGCTAATGGCTAAAATGGGCTGACCCATTGCCCCATGTTGTGTGCTGTAGTGGTCGGGAGAAACCCTGAATTACAAGACACCAATAGATGAGGAGGGTTTTCTGCTGTTTAATGGGGGGCTGACGAGACGCATGGGGAGCAGCAGCCTTTGATGTGCCGGACGGCCATGCAGTGAATAATTAGAGGAGGAGAAATGCCGGCCTGAGGCCGAGCGCAAAACAACAGATGGCTTTGATATGGAGGCAGGCGGCAAGCTCGTGCACGAGACATGCACTTCCCAAAATCCGCTGGAGAGCCCTTGGCCTTAAGTATGGTTTGGCTGCATTAGGGCTCTTTTCCTATTCCTGCGGAATAGGAAAGGGACAAGCCCTAAAAAGGAAAATTAATATATCTGTGGTATAGCATAGAATGGCAAAGGTAGGAATCAACCAGGACTGGAGTTAAACATAGTTTCAACAATTTCTTGGAAATGTACAGTTAAGAGGCTCTAAATATGCTGGTAGTACAGCGGTGTTGTGATTAATTATCGAATGCACCGCTTCTACATTCAAACCACCACTTTTGGTGTAACAAGTTTCATGATCCACTAATAGGACAGCCTAAATGCTGACTAATGGAAGCAAGTGTCACGATTACCTACTGGAACTTCAGCAGAAATTAATAAGTCGGTAGGAAGAGAATTTGGCTTGTGGGAAGTGATGACTGCTTGTAGAACTGGGTAAACTTTAACATTTTGCATATCACTAATTTGCACAATTCGGATTTTATTGGCCTGATTATGCTTTAGGAGACATTCTATAATGTTTTGCAAGAAAACGACTTTCTAAGGTTGGTTTTCATTTAAATAAGTTAAACACTCCTGAGTGTGTATGTATGGAAGCAAAAAACGTAAATACATAACTTGTCTTATATTACGTTTTACAATATATCATTAAGTCTAAAGGGACTTAACTTTTTATTTTTAATTACTCAAAAACTAGCTTCTTGAAACTCTCACCTCTTCTGGTTCTAGACTTTGAGCCTCTGACAGCAGTGACATGTCTTTTTCAGGGCTGCATTGCTCCTTGCTGCTTTCCAAATAGGCATCTTGCAGGCTACTTTCAGACCCGAAGGATGATGGCGCTGGCAGGTCATCTGCACCAAAGATCCTTTCGTAGTTTATGATAAGAAACTCCACTATCTGCGCCTGATAGCGGGTATCTATCAGGCAGGTCACCGAAATGTCATTTCCCGGACTGGGCCGGATTAGGGTGGGTCCAAAAATGATTCCCAAGTTGTTGGAGGACATTTTGTTGTCTTCATATCGCTCTGCCACTCTGTAAAAGAGAAAGATGATTAGGAACAGGTGCACCATTTACAGAATTATAAAGCAGTAGATGCCTCACTGAATTACAGTCGGTTGCTAATCAATTAAAAGTCATTTTCCTAAAATGGATCAACATTTAATCTCTCACGATTAGAATGGGAGGAACACTGAACATCTAAGGATTATATTTTTCGGATCAGTAATTTTCAAAAGCGATTGTACAAGCAGCTAAATAAGTTCAAGAAGCACATTTACACATGGAGCATGAGTCTAGACTCTAGACTGAGGATCAGCAATACCATATCAATGTGCTATGTTGTGGTTGCCTTAGATTTATCAGGCACAGACCTCGACACCACAGATTGTCTAGTCAGGGCTATGGCAATTAGCGTGATGCCTCAGTGCCACTACTGGATGAGATCTACAGGGTTCTTCAGGGACATCCGGGCGTCCTTAATGTATATGCCTTTCAACGGTTCCCAGCTATTCGACTCAAAAAAGTAGACTGTGACTTTGAATACTTAAAACAAAACAGAGCCACAGCACAATGTCTTGTCCTCTCAGCTCCAGTCCAACAATGCCAACAGCAGTTTTTTGCTTTTAGGTGATATGTCAGGGGGGCTGGCATATTGACATCTCTAGCCCCCACCACCTGCACAGCAGGTTTCCCAGCCTTTCTGCGATCGAGCCATGGGTCTGGCAGACAACACCCCGCCCATAAGGGACTGCGAAACCTCTTTAGTGCACCCTTAGCTGCACACAGCCATTTGGTGGAAGGCAGTATCAGCCACTTCCTGCTGGGGTGCCAAAAGATCACAAATGACAGAGGGATCATGCAGATTGTCCAACAGGGCTATGCCTATCTATTGCTTTTCGACCCACCACACCTGCCAACTACATCGGAATGCCTGTCAGATGATCACCGGTCACTCATATGCCAGGAAGTACAGGCTTTTTTGGCTAAAGGAGCCATAGAGATGGTATTGCCTCAGTAATGGGGACTGGGTGCTATTCCCTCTACTTTCTTGTGCCAAATAAAGACAAAGGCCTCCGCCCTATCCTGGCTCTCTCCCTTCACAGCACTTTCGTGCGCAAAGAAAAATTCAGGATGTGCACCCCAGTCCAGGTTCTTTCTGTCCTGGGCCCCAGAGACTGGATGGTGGCGTTGGATCTGCAAGATTCACATTTTCACATTCCCGTCCTATAGGCCCACAGGCTCAAACTGTGGTTCATGGTGGACCACAAGGATTTTCAATTTGCCATGCTCTCTTCAGTGCCCCTTGGGTGCTCACAAAGTTGATGAGCGTGTTGCTGCTCATATGCAGAGGTCAAGGGTAACAGTCTTCTCCTAACTCAGTGAGTGGCTGTTGAAGACTAGCTTGCCACAGTCAGTCATGGGCCACCTCCAGACAACAGTAAACCTCTTGACATCACTTGAGGTCAACTTGCTGAGGACACACCTGACTCTTTTTCAGAGGCTTTCGTTCATCAGAGCCATCGTGGATATGGTGCATGTTCTCCTCTTTCCTCAGGACTAACAGGTCCAGGAATTTCGGGCTATGATCCTGACGTTTCAGCCTGCTTTATGGGTCTTGATGAATTTGGCTCTGAGGCACTTTGGCCCACTAACCTACTGTATTCTGCTTGCTGATCATGCCAGATGACAATGCAAGCTTTGCAGGGGGACCTGAAGTCTCTGTGGGCCTAGCGAAAGAGAAACCAGTCACATTCTGTCCAAATGTTAGCTGTGGTAGCTGCTTGACCACAGTTGGACAAAGGGGCAGACCACCCTCCCACCTAGAGTTGATGGTGGAGATGAATACATTACTACTAGGTTGGGTGGTCCCCGGGAGAGGTGGAGATAAGAGGAATCCTCCACATTAACTTGCTGTAGTTGAAGGCTACTAGCTTCAACTAGTGAACACCACCAGCGCCAACCGCCTGACCTCCTGGTCCAACGTCAACGACGACTAGACACGCAAGGTCATGAACTCCATCCACTCAGGATCTCCGTCTGACCGGTGCCCACACCACGTATTCAACAAAGCAGACGCTGCCATCGCACCCCAACTATGGAAGGTCATCAACATCTCCTTCGAAACAGCGACATTCCCGTAAAGCTGGAAGCACGTCGAAATCAACGCCCTCCTCAAGAAGCCCAAAGCAGACGCCAAGGACCTCAAGAACTTCCGGCCCATCTCCCTGCTCCCGTTGCCGGCAAAGGTCATCGAGAAAATCGTCAACATGCAACTGGCCCGCCACCTCGAAGACAACAACATCTTGGACCCGTGCCAGCCCGGATTCGGACGAAACCACAGCACCGAGACAGCCCTCATCGCTGCCACAGACTACATCTGGCGCCAACTAGACAATGGCGAAACATCAGCCCTCATCCTCCTGGACCTGTCAGTCGCCTTCAACATGGTCTGCCATTGCACTCTAAAGACACTCCTCCTAGAAGCCGGAATCCAAGAGAAGGCTCTTGCCTGGACCACGTCCTTCCTCTCCGGCAGAACCCAGAGCGTCCGCCTCCCACCCTTCCGATCCGAAGCCACCGACAACATCTGCGGCGTCCCCCAGGGCTCATCCCTCAGCCCAACGCTGTTCAACGTCTACATGGCCCCCCTCGCACAAGTGGCCCGCCATCATGACCTCAACATCATCTCCTACGCTGATGACACCCAGCTCATCCTCTCCCTCACCAAGGACCCACACACCGCCAAAACCAACCTCCATGAGGGAATGAAGGCCGTCGCCGTTTGGATGAGGAGCAGCCGTCTGAAGCTGAACTCGGACAAGACGGAGGTCCTCATCCTCGGACCCACCCCCTCAGCCTGGATGACTCCTGGTGGCGGACCACACTGGGAACAGCACCAACATCCACCGGCCATGCACGCAATCTAGGATTCATCCTCGACTCCTACCTCTCCATGTCCAAGCAGGTCAACGCCGTCTCCTCCTCCTGCTACAACACCCTCCGCATGCTCAGCAGGATCTACAAGTGGATCCCGACCGAAACAAGAAGAACGGTGACACAGGCCCTCGTCAGCATCAGACTGGACTAGTAAGTAAGTAAGTAATATTTATTGTTTTAGGTTAATAAAAACCGTTACAAAAATGCATTGAAAAAACAGTCTCCTCAGAGAAATTAAAAGAAAACCTTAAAAACAGGAATTAAAAGAAATAGCAAAGATAAAAAGCAATAAAAACATGGTACAAGTATATTGTTCGAGGCTTCTTTGTCCTATCCCGAGGTATCCTCTCAGCCAAGTGCCTGTTTTTTTTGTTTCCAGACTGGACTACGGCAACGCACTCTACACAGGAATCCCAGGCAAATATCTACAACGATTACAACGCATCCAAAACGCCTCCGCCCGACTGATCGTCAACGTCCCCCGCCGCAGCCACATCACCCCCACCTGAGAGACCTACACTGGCTCCCCGTCGACAAGAGAATCACCTTCAAGCTCCTCACCCACGCACACAAAGCACTACACAACGCCGGATCAGCCTACCTGAACAGCAGACTCAGCTTCCACACCCCCACCCGCCAGCTCCGCTCCGCCAGCCTGGCCCTCGCCGCTGTCCCCCGCATCCAACGAACGACCTCCGGCGGCAGATCCTTCTCCTACCTCGCCGCCAAGACCTGGAACACCCTCCCTACCCACATACGGCAGACCCAAGACCTATTCGCCTTCAGAAGACTCCTCAAGACCTGGCTCTTCGAGCAGTATCAGCACCCCCCCTCGGCTCAGCACCTTGGGACCCTCACGGGTAAGTAGAGCGCTTTACAAGTACTCTGATTGATTGATTGATTGATTGAAAGGCCTTTTGACAGCCATCAAAGGGAGGCTGGTGCAGGTTCTCATGGACAACACCACCACCATGTGGTATTGCAACAAGCAGGTTTCCTAGAAGGCTCTCTCTGAGACACATTCCACCTAGGGCGGGGCATGGGGATCCTGTACACCTGGCCCAAGTCATCCTAGTTGCTTTGAATTGGGTCAGTAGTGTGTGCTACCCTGAGCATCTGACCTCCGATTAGGCTTCCACTGCAGGTTGATGTCCCTTTGCAGCAGCAGGGTAGACTCTTGCACCGAACTTGCGCAATTGGCACCTCCATACGTGAAGACTGAGCAGCAGCAGTTGAGTTTTTCTGATCTGCCTCCTGAGGCTGTTGATTTCATCCTGGCAGCCAGGAGTCCGTCCATGAAATCTGTATGTTCAGTGCCCTGGGACAAGTTTGTAGCATGATGTGTTTCCCGGCAGTTAGACTGTTCCAAGCAAATCTGTTAAATGTTTTGTTGTTTGCTTCATTTTTATCTCAACAAGGCCTTGGTATGGGCACAGAATGGGTCAACTGTCCGCTCTTTCAGGCTTTTTTACTTTTGCTGGACCAAACGTCATTGTTGAAATCACCGGTTGAGATGTATTTTCTGGAAGATTTGCAACATATGTTTCTGCCAACACACTTTGTTATGCTACAGTGGGACTTTAGCCTTCACCTTTCTGATGTGTAGTCCTTTCAAACCAATGCATAATTGCCCATTGCTCTAAAAAAGTTTTACACGTGGCAATTATAGCAGCCTGCAGAGTGAGTAAACTTCAGGCCCATTTGGTTCTGCCTCTCTATACTTTCTTGTTTTCAGATAAACTGGTGTTATGGAAATGAGCTGCATTTTTACCATAGATGGTAATGCCTTTTTATGTTGGCCAAGCCATCAAGCTTCCAACCTTCCTTGCTCCTCCTCATCTCTTGAAAAAGGACGAGAGACTCCATTGATTGGTCCCCAAGAGAGCACTCTGTGTTTACAAAGATTGTTCTCTGGAGCAAAGAAGGTAAAGGAAGTGCAGAAATGGACCATCTTTCGATGGATAGTCTTCTTATTAAGATCGGCTACATATTAGTTAAGGAGCAGCCTCCAGAATGCCCAAGGGCTCCTCCACCACAGTCAGAGCTGCTATCCCAGAGTTGGCACATGGAGAGCTTCTGCTGTATATTAGTCAGACATCAGTGCACACGTTCACGAAGCACTACTGGCTCGACACTCAGGTCTGTCAAGATGGGCATTTTGCCTGCACGGTCCTACAGGACTTTAGTCTGAACCATTTCACAGACCAACCCCGGCCGGAGGTACTGCTTTGGTATCTATTATAAGGTGAGGAATGTACAGTCAGAAGTATATATCACAAGAACAAGTTATTTATCTTTGGTGATGCTCTTGCTGGTGGATACTCTACATAACCGCAGATTCCTAAAAAGCCCCACATCTCTACGTTCTGTGGTATGGTCGCTTCCATCTAAAAGGATCCCAATATAGGAATCTTGCACTGGTTTGTTCAGTTCGCTGATAAGATTTGCATCTGAGGGCGCAGAAGTGTTCATGAAACAAATGGACATCAGGGCGCATGGGTGACGCTTATAAGTAGTTCTGTTTATCACTAATGGAGCAGAACGGCATGGATGCAGAGTTGCACAGTGCTACTAACTGGCATGCAGGAGCACTCCTATTGCATTTCCCAGATTCAGTCTGGCATCTACGGAATTTATCAAACTGAGGAATCTGCAGTTAGGTAGGATACCCACCAGAAAGGTAATAAACTTAAATTTTAGAAAATAACCCAGAAAGCCATTTCTTTAGAACAGCCAAAGACCCATGTTGTGAAAGGTCCTTTGAGGTCCACCGTTAAACTAAGCTTCACAGACCAAGTAAAGATCGCCACAAACAATGTTCTGATGGCAACAGCCATAGTATGGGCGCCAAACAAAGATGCTCACCAGTGCTAGCCAATAACTCCATTGACATGGACTAAATGGACCTTTTTGACTGAAGACTCAGGGCAACCCTAACTTCTAATGTCCATGTGGATGTCAGCAGCTCTGTTTCCAATACTCATATGAACTCTGCCAATGAAAGGTCCCCTGCAGTACTGACAAGTGGCTCCTGGGATGAAAACTAATGGCTGGACATAGTCTGCAAACCAAAGATATTCTCCATTAATAATGAGCAACTCCACTGGCAACAGCCATATTCTGGATTCTACCCACCAAAGAAATATTCAATGCATTGTAAAAAAAGAACTCCCCTAGAGGCAATGTTTGGATTACTGTACATTTATATTTGATTATCTGATCTGCTCTCACTTACATTATCTGTTCAAAGTAAGTGCAACTATGTTTAATAAGACAATGGCAATTTATATCTGAAGCCTTCAGTACCTGTAGAGATGTGCGATGAGGTGCCGGAGGCTATTGTAATTGGTGGCTGGTAACCGGCAGAGTATGTCCCGCATGCATTGAAAGGTATCCTGTCGTAGCCTGGATTCTCCTCCCTCTCCATCAGCTTGAGCTCCTTCCCCTATTCTTTGAATGTCCTTTGCGAGGGCCATAAACTCATCATACAGTTTATATGGAACAACAGACTCTGGAAGCTAAAACGGGAAACAGTACACAAAATACTTATTTAGACTATGTAAAACTGTTGTGCTAGAGGTACTAACTAGCTGGGGTGCTTTATAGCGCTGTGTTTTTACAGCGTCTGTGAAGCGACCCGGCAACGTTAAAGCAAAGTTCTGAATGTACTATCTGAAGTGAACTTATTCCGGAACTATGTGGCAATCTTGCTGGGGTACAGGGAGTGCGAAAAGAAAGGTTGTAGGGTGTCATTTTTTGGTAACATACAACACAATATAAATACCTGTAAATTAACTGTACACATTCTGCAGTTAGGTAAGCAAAAATGAAGCACATTTTCTGTAATTGTGAAGTGTGATGGTACCAAAGATTTCAATAGAGTCAAAACAAATCAAGGCACTTCACTTGGTGATGCATAAGTGATAAATATCCACTGAAACTCGATTTTCCACACATTATTAGTTGTGCGCAATTTAGTTTTTCTTAATAAAGAGCAACTCAACAACCAAAGGGGTAGGGTACCAAAAAAGACAAAAGTCTGAAAAGAGATTCTCTTTGGATAAATCTCAAGCATCAATTTGCCACAGACACTCTTCACACACCAGTATGATGAACAGAGAGGAAATGTAAAAATACAAAATATAAAAAAGATACAGATTTATTCAGAAAATCATTAAAACATATAAAGCACAGTGTATAATGTAATCATCAGGTCCTTGTGGTCTTTCCCTAGCACAAATACAATTTGAATCATTAAAAAACAGTGACAATATTAATCAAACAAAAACATAATTCATTCCCAATTACCACAATAAAATCTGTCAGTCCTAGGGCAGAAAAGACCTCCAGAGATCAAAATAACTTGAAGATAGAGTTGTCAATAATATTGCATCGTTTTTCTTTAGGATGGTCGCACTATATTCTGCATGCTGATAACGTTTAGGTTCTGTTAAAACCTGAAACTTGTGGCACAATGAACCCGCGGTCCAAATCACTCCTGCGTCTGTCTAAATGCAAATAAATTGTCTCAGAAAATCCTGCATATGAGAAAAAGCCTAGGACTGACCGATTTTATTGTGGTAATTGGGAATGAATTATGTTTTCCTGAAGAAGGTGATGGCTGTAGAATATTTACCCACCGAAACACGTCAATGCTTTTAAGAGTGAAAACTACTTTAAGTCTGAGGAGACAATTAGTCTGAATGAAGATTGGAATATAAATAAACAAATAATTGATCCCTGTTTGACTACTGTAGCTTCTCTCCACAAATTGGAACCATTGCTTCCTTATTGTATTCCCAACTGTGTACAGTTTTTTTTTATGATGTCTCTGTGGTATATTAATGACATTTTGTCTTGGATTAATATTGTCGCTGTTTTTTAATGATTAGAATTGTATTTTTGCTAGGGAAAGACCACAAGGACCTGATGATTACATTATACACTGTGCTTTATATGTTTTTAATGATTTTCTGAATAAATATGTATATTTTTTATATTTTGTATTTTTACATTTCCTCTCTGTTCATCTTACTGGTGTGTGAAGAGTGTCTGTGGCAAATTGATGCTTGGCGTGTGACATTTATCCAAAGGGGATCTCTTTTCAGACTTTCGCAATTTAGTTTTATCAGAAAAAGTCGGTTTGTGTAAATTGTAGTGCCCATTTAATGAAAAATGTGATGTCTATAAATGACATTGTGCCATCACAAAATGATTTAGTTACATTAAAAACATTTCCCTCCTCGTGTCCATCAAAGCTAGGTGCGTTGTTAAAGTTAATCGTTCTAAATATTTGGTAGTGGTTCTAAAATGTTTATGAAGCCCTGCTCTACAGAGCTGCCCCTTATGACCCATTTAGAACTAGTTACTGACTGCTTCTTGGATTCAGTAAGCGTTCAATATTTGGTAAAACGCAGAGGCAGTCTCCAATTGCGGATACATTTCCTGGCTAGTTGCAAAGAGTGGAGAAGTGCTGCCTCCTCCTCCTCCTCGTGATTCACACGGACTTACAGTGAGTGCAATTACAGGTAACTTGGCACTTTCTAAAATGGTCTTTTCAGGATTATTCTGCCACTTCATGCACTGCAACGTTTGCAAATTCAAAATGTCTTTTGTACTTATGGTCTTTCCTGTTCTGCCCCTCTAGTGACCATTTCAGGGTAGAGGGACCTGTTGAACCCAATACCCTCACACCTCTGTTTCTGTTTGTTTCTGAACAATTCTGAATATTCTCTTCTGCTGGTTTCGAGTCATTTATTTGAACATATGTAGCTCACCTCATACTTATTTCACAACTTTCCTGTCTGGATACATGAAAACGTTGAATCCGAAATTGCAGACAAATAGACATTTTGGACAATCCAATCAAACTGTTAATGCTATTCTATTCATACCAAGTTGAAGGCATGTGTTCCCCAACCATCTACTTTTCAGTAGTGATTCGCCAAATTGTTTAGTGACACTCCATCCTGTAATTTACTGGTAGAACGGAAGAGATATGCTCTATAGTCCAGGTAGGTATTTTCGTTCTTTTTTTATAAAGAACAATTTATTAGCATTTACATTGGGCACAGACAATACATTTTCAAAAGTGAAACAATATGAGAGAACACCTTCTCCCATGCTGCATGGGATAGGTAGGAAACACCGTTTGATACATTTTCTGGGAATCTCTGTGGGAACATCCCCACTTCCATAAAATGACGAGACCTAATTACACAAACAGGCTAGATTGAGCGTTCAACAATTTTAAATAATTCGCTGAGCTCTCCCGGTCTCTATTTCCAGACCTCAAGGTCTCTGCCCTCTCTCTTCACTTAATAAGGAAAGTAAACCAATGCTTTCGACCTTGGCAGCAGTATCCGGTAGGGGAGTCCATCAGGCGCTGGCCCAACAGAGTTGTGCGTCAAAGTGGAGGTGGGTATATTCTAGGTTACAGATACGTTTTTCCATTACAAGGATGGATCATAGCGTCTGGGGAGATTCAACTTTTTTCTGAGTTGTGTGATGGCTAGTGTACCTGCCTCTAAGCATTGGAGGGTAACATATCATTCTACCATTATCATACAAGCATAGCTAGCTGGTCTTGAGCCTAACAACATTGCTTTAGCATCACAGGGTAGCGGGTAGCTCGAGATAGTTTTCAGGGTGTCAGCCACTTCTTTCCAGAAGAGAACAATCTTGAGGCAGTCCCACCATGTATGCAGTATAATTCCTATCAACCTGCTCTGGCCCCAGTAAAAAAAATGAGGTTACAGGGTTCATCTGTATCTTTACCAGAGTGTAATCCCTGTCATATATTAGTTTATAATGGAACTCTATGTTGCATAAACTAATGGAACTTTTATGCATATCTCGTCTGAGTAAGTCCCACTGCTTCTGTCCAACCTGAGCATTGAAGTGTTTGTCCCATCTCTCTCTGTATACCCATTATTCTGTCTCAGTAGTTCCCATAAGTAGTATATAAATATTTGAAATTACCTCCTTGGCGAAAAGAAGATTATCGATCACTTTTTCAAATGGTGTCTTATCCCTTGTTGCTGCATCTTTTGTATCGGGTTGTAGCACCTAGTTCCGTAATTGTGTGTACTTCATCCTCTCTGCTTCCCTCAGCCTGAACTCCTGTTTGCACAGGTCAAAAGACCTTATCGATCTGCTTTATAATTAATTGGTAATCATAGGTATTTTCATTGTTATCCTACAGTTGGGCTACAGATCATTGCCACTTCTACTTTTCATGTTTTCTTATCTCCCAGATGTTCACTGTTTCTGACCACTCCAAAATAGATGTGGAGCACTGAATCTTGCAGTTGAAAATTGTTAATCTTCTAAATGTCTGATGCCACAAGTTCTAAAGGTCTTTAAACCCAGCACTGACTTAGTTTCCATGTTCCAAGGCACACCCGACAATCTCTGGATTCATACTTCACTTTGTAAGGGTCTTCTCTATCTTTCTTTAGACGTTACAATACCACTAGCAAATAGTCACTTTTCCAATTGATATCAATGATTTGCTTAAGAAAGTCCTTAGTGTCTCTCACATAAGACTCCAATTGCACAAAAAAAGGGAATAAAAAGTTTTCAATGAATTTAGACATGTGTTCGGTCAGACTATTTACAGAGGAGACTATCAGTCTTCCAGGTCGATGTAGATTATTCCATTTATTCACATATATATGTGGTTGAACCTTGCAACATTGTGTGGCGCCAATGGTATGCCGATTTACGGCTTGATGGGACTGTTTGACAGCATTTAATATATTGCATATACTCTAAGATGGCGCCTAATGTGTGCTTAAGGTTGTTGGTCCTTTCTCTATTGCCAGTAACTTTATTAACCAGTCACGATAGTGGTGTCCCGAACACCGACGAAGGCTTGACGCCGAAACGCGTTTGTTCGCTTCTAAGTAAAGGAAGCCTGTTGTGGAAAGCTCCTCCCGTGAGTGCGGTTTTTCTTTAAAAAATTTGAAGAAACTGAGCATGAGATGTTGCGGCTGTCCACGGCCGCTAACCGCACCCGTCTGTGAGTGCACTGGATGAGAAGTGGAAAGACGAGCGGTAATATATATATATATATACACACACAGCTATAAATATACATTATGTGCATGTTAGAAACAGGACCCTGGCCGGCCAAGACTCGCGTCGAGGTCAGTCAGGGATCACCACTTCTAAAGTCAGGGCAGGGGAGTCACACACCAAGGCAACCCCCACTCGCCCTCTAGGTAGCGTGGCGCGAGCAGTCTAGGCTAAACTTGGAGGCGGTATGAGTTAAGTATTTGCGCACGCACCCCAGCAACAATACCCAAGGCCCACCACAAAGAAGGACTCCACACAAGGATATATAAAAAATAGCCTTTGTATTATAATAAACAAAACACATTAGATAACACATGCAAACTGTACAATGTGCCAGAGGCATGGGCGGAATTTACAAGGGGAATAATTTACAGGACAGGGCCACATGGACCACTGTCAGGGGTAGGCACTTGTTAGATAATAATACTGGTAGATATACACTTATGTCGTAAACATAGAATGAGTAGCACCAAAATCATAAATGCAACACACATCCAGTAATCACTGGAACAGTAAGGACCTCCTACGCAACCCTAACTCACTGTAGGTAAATCACGCAGGTAACTAGGACCTAAGGAAGGAATACCAACACCTAAGCAGTTCACTCTTAGCCAAGGGAAGGAAACCTAAACATAACATGAACCATCAACAATCTACTATGCAGGTCACATTTAGCATAATGGAATAAACATAAACAATCCTCCATGCAGGTCACATTTAGCAAAAGGGGATAACCATAAGAATACCTAATCAGGTTACTTTTAGAAAAGGTACAGGTTAGAACACATGCGCAAGAATTACATACCAAGAAATTACAATGCGCGGGGTGCACAAAGCACCACACTCATAAATGTCCCTCAGGCCAACTGGCCTCGAAAGGGGCGGAAAGCCCTGAGTCTCAATGTCAGGGAAGCTGCGCAGGCAGCACAGCACACAAACCTAAACGTGGCAACTGTCCACTAAGTGCTGGACAGTTGTAAATATGACTGAGCAACGTTGGAGCCAGGAGGGCTCAAGAACAAAGGGGCAAGGAGCCTCTCAGGGGCTTGCCAAGCAAAATGTGCAAATAGAGCTTCAGCGCTCTTAAAATAATAGAAGTGCCCCAGAGCCTCTCTGGGCTCACAAACAAATAGGGCACGCAGGAGCCTCTCTCAGGCTCGTGGAAAGGACTGTGGCTGGAGCCTCACTGGGCTCAAAGAACAACCGGCTCCTCAGAGCCTCGGGGCTCAACAATAACTAATGCCCCTCGAGCCTCTGGGCTCGACAACAGAAAATGCCCCCTGAGCCTTCTGTGGCTCTAAACACTCATTGCGGGGCGTGGGAGTCCTCCACGGACTCGAGGGTAAGGCGCCATGAGCCTCGCAAGGCTCTAAGTAAAAGAAATGGCCCCAGGAGCCTCGCGGGCCCCAAATACTCAGGAGCGCGAGGTCGCGCTACGGGGGAGGGGCGGACACCGACAATGTGTCCCGACGCCCCTCTCCCTTCCCAGGCACTCACCGGCTCTCTGCTCCTCGGCAGCAGCGGGGGACCGGTGAAGACTCCTGCTCGCGCTGCGGTGCGGAGGGCGGGACTTCCGGTCGGCCTCCGAGGGGCCGCGCTGGGATTGGCCGGACGGCCAGAGCACTTCCGGGTCGTCGCGGGCAGCGCGGCGGCCCGTTCCAGGTAGGCAGGCGGGCTCCCAGTACCCGAGGAGTGGGCTCCCTCGTGGTAATTAGAAAATCCAACAACGGGGCAATGCCGGGTGGGCACCGGCCTTCTAATTAAAAATAAAGCGAGGTGGCACTCGCTAATGCCGCAAAATCGGCAATCTCGGTCCCAATGCCGGGTGGGCACCGGCCATGCAAAATAAAGCGCTCCCAAGCGCTCGGGGACAAAGAAGAAGCGCGCTCAGCGCTGGAAAGCTAAGCAAAGCGCTGGGGCACAAGGAAAGCGCTCCTAGCGCTATAAATCAATGTCAGAGCGCCTCCAGGCGCAGCAACAGCTCCAGCAGGGTCTGGAGGCAGGCAGAGGGGCAAGGCAGGGCCAGAGCCAGCACACTGGGTCTCCAGGCAGGGAGACAGCCAAGTGGCGGTCCTCTTGGCCCCTGCAGCAGCAGCCCCCTCTGGCAAGATCCTAGGCAGAACCAAGAACAGGACAAATTGCATGGGGACACAGCCCCTTCTTATACTGTAAATTCCTTTGTCTTAAGGGTGCAGGGTGGGGGAAAACCAGTCGCAGCTGGTTCTGAAGTACTCTGTTTACCCCAACCACCCTCTCTATTCACTGGCAGGGCTAGGGCCATCAGTCGCACTACAGGGGGTGGAGCCAGCATTGTCTGGGGAAAGTCCAGGCCCATCAGGGACCAGGTGCACTCCTCCCAAGCCATCAAGCATGCTGATCTCACACTCACCACCGGGCAGACCCATCCAGCCTTCCTGGAGCCAGGCTCACCAGCCAGCTCCAGCCAATCACACTGCAGGCATATTTTCCATTAATATGCCGAGTACTAGAAATGGCATTTCTACACATGCCACACTCACGCAACATACATCATTGCGAAGCATTCATTCCCACGAACACGCACATACCAAACTCGAGCGTGCACTCCCCACACATCAGGAATTACTAGGGACACAGACATTCCCCATGCATCCCTATGGGAGAGCAGGCCAGCCTAACTACATGCACGCACTTTACTCTGGGGCACAGAGAAAAAGTGCGCACAGACCCGAAAATCATACATACGTATATCACAGACTAAAAGCAAAAAGATTAGGGGTGAACCTGCCTTAAGGGCCAAGTCCAACACAACCCCCTACCAGCCAAAACGCAGGGCAGACCAATCACCACCGTGATGGACTTCCCTGCTTGGGGCGATAAAACACGGACGCGGGCCCGCAACTGCAGGGACATACTCCTGTTTTACGCCACTGTGAACCCCTAGGGTTCCTTCTAAAGCTACTGTAGGGACTCACTGGATTACCCCACTGGTACTCTCCAGCTGCCCTCGGCGAGGACCAGGCCCTAGGCCACCCAGGTGCCACTGGTTCCTGCCAACTCACCAAGTGGGGGGTAGTAACCCCTGGCACATAACGGCCATGCTCCACTCTTCCTGTCTGCAAGACAGGGCTAGACTGCCACTGGTTCTCCAGCCTAGGGTCTACAACCTTAGGTGGACCAGGAGTCTCAGGGAAGGCTCTCCTCCCCTTACCTCTTCTCCTAGGGTTCCTCCGCCTCCTGCGAGGGGTACCCTCTAAACACCATTCTCCCAACCTAGGGTGTAACCCCTCAGGTGGTACCGGGGTCAGAGGTGGGCTTTCCCACCCTCTGCACCCCCTTCCAGAGTCCTGCTCCCTCCCAACCGGGGCGGTATCTCTGGAGAAAGAACTGGTTAGGACACTGCTTACAGTATTCCCACCCTTCAGGTCAGGCAAACCCTGAACCTGGACCTCCAACCTCCGGTCTAGAACCTTTGGTGGAATCACTGCCTGGCACTCCAGGACTTCTGAGGACTCACAGGTCACTCCCAAATCACTCCTTTCTCTGGACTTCTGTACTCTCCCTCCTGGAGCAGTACTGCCAGACTCCAAAACTACAGAAGCTTCGCTCACAGATGCTCCAGGTCCTCCACACACTAGGAGATCTCCCTCAAGTGGACTAACAGGTAAGCATAGGTCCCCACCCTGGTGTTCCCTAAAGAAACCATCCAGGCTCTGAGGCAGGGCTTCGGGCATCTGGGGACTCTCGGTCTCACACTCACTTCCGCTCCACTGAGACAGACAGCAAGCCCCTACACCCTCCTCACTATACTGAGACCTAGCTGGGCTACCCTCACCCTCCTCCACCACGCTGGGTTGGAGAAAACCTGACCCACTATTATTGGAATCACTCACTAGCGGCGCTAAGGAACCTCTTGCACCTTCCCATCGGTCGGCTTCCGCTGCAAGCTCACATGCACTAAATGATCCAAACTTCAACAGGTGCTGGCGCAACTCTGGCACACAATAACTGAGCAGGTGCTCTGTGACAACCATGCAAAACAATCCGCCAGACTTGTCGTCCACGTGAGCCTTTTCCCAATCAAACAGTGCTCCACAACACTCATCTTCAAAGTCTTCCCAAGACTGATGAGGCAGTTTCCTAAGTCTCCTGAACTTCAACCCAAACTCTTCTGCGGGGGAAACAGGCAACATACTCGGGGAACTGGGAGTGGGACTGTTTACACCAACATTTAAAAAGCTGCCACCACTGGACTCCACCCTCCCTGGGGAATCCAGACAATTACACATGCACTCAGGGGGTAACCTACTCTCTTGGGCTACCTTCTCCCTGAACAAGGCCCTCTCAGCCTCTAGCTTGGCATGCTCCAACCTGAGCTGTTCCAACGCTAGCTGATACTCCCTCTCTTCCTTCCTATCCAACCACTCCTCTGGGGACAGGGAAAGGGACGGGGCGCTGGTACTGACACTGGACCCAGCAAGGGACTCCCTATCTATGGGGTCATCACTATCTGCTGACATCCATCCACTGTCATCACCATCCAACTCACATTCATCATCAGAATCTTCAGGGCTCCCCACAGACTCACCACCCTCATGGCGTGCGGCCCGGGCCCTATCTCTCTCTCTGTGCTCGAGATCCCACTGATCCTTTTGCCACTGGATCAGGCTGTCCCTAAGCTGGGACTGAGTATCCAACTCACTCACCTCTATGCCTCCCTTTTCGCAGAATCTGACCAGCTCTAACCTACTGTATCTAAACAGACTACAGAGATCAAAAACTGGCTCCATTTTGGCGGACGTTCTCGGGAAAAGTTTGACACAGGGAACCTGGGGGTCTGAGCTAAACAGGAGAACACAATTAACACAATTCAGCAAGATTCCTATCTCAGAACTTGCACTCCACTGTCCAGGTAAACACACACTCATTCACACACAACCCTCCCCTCGGACTGGTAAGGCAGTTTCTACCACCCCTGATTCTCTCAACCTGACCACTAGCGACACAGGTACCAAACTCTGGGAGCAGGGCGGGGAACAAGGTACTGGACAAAATACAAATGACACCTTTCAGGAGAAGCAAAACTGAACTTCCCTAAAAAATAATAATCCCCAAAATGCGGTTATCTAAAAAATGCAGAGCTTTGAAGTGTGGCCTGTCGCCACTGTGGTACAGCGCAAACACAAATCCTTATCCTCACCGCTTGCTGCCAATGTTAGAAACGGGACCCTGGCCGGCCAAGACTCGCGTCGAGGTCAGTCAGGGATCACCACTTCTAAAGTCAGGGCAGGGGAGTCACACACCAAGGCAACCCCCACTCGCCCTCTAGGTAGCGTGGCACGAGCAGTCTAGGCTAAACTTGGAGGCGGTATGAGTTAAGTATTTGCGCACGCACCCCAGCAACAATACCCAAGGCCCACCACAAAGAAGGACTCCACACAAGGATATATAAAAAATAGCCTTTGTATTATAATAAACAAAACACATTAGATAACACATGCAAACTGTACAATGTGCCAGAGGCACGGGCGGAATTTACAAGGGGAATAATTTACAGGACAGGGCCACATGGACCACTGTCAGGGGTAGGCACTTGTTAGATAATAATACTGGTAGATATACACTTATGTCGTAAACATAGAATGAGTAGCACCAAAATCATAAATGCAACACACATCCAGTAATCACTGGTACAGTAAGGACCTCCTACGCAACCCTAACTCACTGTAGGTAAATCACGCAGGTAACTAGGACCTAAGGAAGGAATACCAACACCTAAGCAGTTCACTCTTAGCCAAGGGAAGGAAACCTAAACATAACATGAACCATCAACAATCTACTATGCAGGTCACATTTAGCATAATGGAATAAACATAAACAATCCTCTATGCAGGTCACATTTAGCAAAAGGGGATAACCATAAGAATACCTAATCAGGTTACTTTTAGAAAAGGTACAGGTTAGAACACATGCGCAAGAATTACATACCAAGAAATTACAATGCGCGGGGTGCACAAAGCACCACACTCATAAATGTCCCGAAGGCCAACTGGCCTCGAAAGGGGCGGAATGCCCTGAGTCTCAATGTCAGGGAAGCTGCGCAGGCAGCACAGCACACAAACCTAAACGTGGCAACTGTCCACTAAGTGCTGGACAGTAGTAAATATGACTGAGCAACGTTGGAGCCAGGAGGGCTCAAGAACAAAGGGGCAAGGAGCCTCTCAGGGGCTTGCCAAGCAAAATGTGCAAATAGAGCTTCAGCGCTCTTAAAATAATAGAAGTGCCCCAGAGCCTCTCTGGGCTCACAAACAAATAGGGCACGCAGGAGCCTCTCTCAGGCTCGTGGAAAGGACTGTGGCTGGAGCCTCACTGGGCTCAAAGAACAACCGGCTCCTCAGAGCCTCGGGGCTCAACAATAACTAATGCCCCTCGAGCCTCTGGGCTCGACAACAGAAAATGCCCCCTGAGCCTTCTGTGGCTCTAAACACTCATTGCGGGGCGTGGGAGTCCTCCACGGACTCGAGGGTAAGGCGCCATGAGCCTCGCAAGGCTCTAAGTAAAAGAAATGGCCCCAGGAGCCTCGCGGGCCCCAAATACTCAGGAGCGCGAGGTCGCGCTACGGGGGAGGGGCGGACACCGACAATGTGTCCCGACGCCCCTCTCCCTTCCCAGGCACTCACCGGCTCTCTGCTCCTCGGCAGCAGCGGGGGAAGGTTGCCGGTCTCCCTCCGCACACGGGGGACCGGTGAAGACTCCTGCTCGCGCTGCGGTGCGGAGGGCGGGACTTCCCGTCGGCCTCCGAGGGGCCACGCTGGGATTGGCCGGACGGCCAGAGCACTTCCGGGTCGTCGCGGGCAGCGCGGCGGCCCGTTCCAGGTAGGCAGGCGGGCTCCCAGTACCCGAGGAGTGGGCTCCCTCGTGGTAATTAGAAAATCCAACAACGGGGCAATGCCGGGTGGGCACCGGCCTTCTAATTAAAAATAAAGCGAGGTGGCACTCGCTAATGCCGCAAAATCGACAATCTCGGTCCCAATGCCGGGTGGGCACCGGCCATGCAAAATAAAGCGCTCCCAAGCGCTCGGGGACAAAGAAGAAGCGCGCTCAGCGCTGGAAAGCTAAGCAAAGCGCTGGGGCACAAGGAAAGCGCTCCTAGCGCTATAAATCAATGTCAGAGCGCCTCCAGGCGCAGCAACAGCTCCAGCAGGGTCTGGAGGCAGGCAGAGGGGCAAGGCAGGGCCAGAGCCAGCACACTGGGTCTCCAGGCAGGGAGACAGCCAAGTGGCGGTCCTCTTGGCCCCTGCAGCAGCAGCCCCCTCTGGCAAGATCCTAGGCAGAACCAAGAACAGGACAAATTGCATGGGGACACAGCCCCTTCTTATACTGTAAATTCCTTTGTCTTAAGGGTGCAGGTTGGGGGAAAACCAGTCGCAGCTGGTTCTGAAGTACTCTGTTTACCCCAACCACCCTCTCTATTCTCTGGCAGGGCTAGGGCCATCAGTCGCACTACAGGGGGTGGAGCCAGCATTGTCTGGGGAAAGTCCAGGCCCATCAGGGACCAGGTGCACTCCTCCCAAGCCATCAAGCATGCTGATCTCACACTCACCACCGGGCAGAGCCATCCAGCCTTCCTGGAGCCAGGCTCACCAGCCAGCTCCAGCCAATCACACTGCAGGCATATTTTCCATTAATATGCCGAGTACTAGAAATGGCATTTCTACACATGCCACACTCACGCAACATACATCATTGCGAAGCATTCATTCCCACGAACACGCACATACCAAACTCGAGCATGCACTCCCCACACATCAGGAATTACTAGGGACACAGACATTCCCCATGCATCCCTATGGGAGAGCAGGCCACCCTAACTACATGCACGCACTTTACTCTGGGGCACAGAGAAAAAGTGCGCACAGATCAGAAAATCATACATACGTATATCACAGACTAAAAGCAAAAAGATTAGGGGTGAACCTGCCTTAAGGGCCAAGTCCAACAGTGCAGTAAAAAAATAGAATTACATAGGTAGAATAACAAAAATGTAGAGACAAAAAGTAGAAAACGGGAGTACAAAAAAGTTAAATACATTTAAAAAGTTGAGAATTGTTGGGAAGAATAAATTGAACGGATTATGGTCGGTGTTAAAGGTTGAGGGTTAGGTTAAGCTTATGTTCAGAAATTCAGGCAACGGTAATGTGTTGAGTGAGAGATGATAGGGTGTATGGGTCGTGACTTCTTGAAATTTACTCTTTTTGTATTCCAGTTTTTAAAAAGTTTTTTTTACATACAGTCGTATATGACTTTTATCCACATGGGACTTTATTCAATTTGAGGCATAAAATATGTACCAATTGGACCAGATTTTAATTCTGACTAAAGCAAAGATGCAGCACTTAAGAAATATATTTTCCACACAATAAGCATGCGTCTTCAAAAGATCATTGAGGCATTTGTCCATCATGTGTCAGGCTCAACTGACATGATGCTGCCTATACCCAATTGCTGTCGATTCATTCAAAAAAATCCACAGTGATGGGGAAGTTTCTACTGTATCTTGAACTCTCTAAACTGAGGCTTGCGTTGGCTAAATACAAGTGCTTTGAGGGAAGAACATTTTATGCTTAGGGCTGTGCCCTCTGGATCTTCTTTCCTCTCCACTTCGCTCCTGAAGATGTGTGGGGATGCCAGTTGGGTTTGAAATCCACCCCCTCTCACACAAAATCGAGTTCTTTATGATGTACCTCCTAAAACCACCTCAAGGACAGATGCCATGGTGCTGCATATCGTTCTCCAAAGAGCAGATGCCGGCAGCCTTGTGTAATCTCTCTCCATTCCTCCAAGTTAAAGAGGTTCCTGTACTCTATTTGTGTTTGGTGTTTTATACAGTGCTAACTAAATACCACAGCATGGTCATTTACAAATAAAGCCAGGTCAGCATTTACAACTAAAGCCAAATAAATGCAGTATCTTTTGGGACTACAGCAATTGGAAGATGCTACAGTCAGTTTGCCAGTGTTTACGTACCTTTTTCAGGAACTGCTTCAATACACCGGTGATGTCGTGAGGGGAGTGATCGGCAAGCTCAACCAAATTCCTTCCGTTTTCAAATGCTTGGCACAGCTTTTCTACACGAGCTCTGGCACCACTGATCCGATAAATTCCCTGAAATGCAATATTACATTTACCTCAAACCTGGGTAATGTAATGTAATGTAATGTATAGGCATTTATATAGCGCACTACTTACCCGTAGGGTCCCAAGGCGCTTCGACCGCTGCGAAACCCTTCCTGGCTTCCTTGAGAGATGGTCCCTTAATGGGTATCTCCAGGGTGAGACCAGGCATCCCCAGCGGTCTGGTGGGGCCGTTAGTGAAGATGAGGCAAGCTAATGCCCAGAGTTGCCGAGTGTGATCGCTGATCAGAGTAAGCACCGAGGCGAGAGAATTATCGAGTCCGCTGACCCTGGTCCAGAAACCTGCCGCGCCGGGAATCGAACCCTGGTCTCGGGCCGTCCTCTGCTCTCGGGTCTGCCGCCTCTAACCAGTGAGCCACACTACTTCACTAGAAGCCATCGAAAGAAGCAAATGTGCTGTTTATCGTTACCCAGGCTAATGTCAGTGGGAGCCATAATGGGCAAAGTCAATAGATCTTCCTATTTGGCTTTACCAGTGAAGAGCTGTTGGCTTTGCCAATACGTTTTGCCAATTTTACTCAGCATTGGAGAAAAAGAAAACACAAATGTTATTGCAGTTGCTGAACAGCACTGACAAAAAGTGCAACAGTGTATACCTACGCAGTCCTCCTCATGCATGCACACACACGTCATGAGGCGACTGTGGGCCCTGCTTGATGACATATACATCTGCATGCATCACTAAGCAAGTCATAATGCAACTCAACATTTTATTGATTTGTTTAATTTACCCATACAAATTGGTGGATGCCCATCTTAAACGGGGTAAATTAATTTTTTTTATAAAATTGTGTGTGAAAGTACATTTTCAGAAAGGAGCAGCACTGTAGCAAATTGCAGCTGCCATGCTCTCTTAAAAAGTAAATAAAAACATAAAAGTAACTTTAAAAAGGAGGACTGGCAAGGGTGTGGTGGGCAATGGAAAAACAGGGAAGGAGAGTAATTGAGTGAAAACCCCTAACAAGCGATGTCAGTGAGGAGGAACGAGTAGTAGTGCAATGGAAGGTGGCGATTATTAAAAAGAAGTAATGGAGGGTTGGCTAACAACAGATCTACTGGGAAATGGAAGATGGGGCGCAGAAAACAAAACGCATGCACTGCTAAGAGAAAAATAAAACAGTAATTCATTGCATGTTAGCAGTGAAAAGATAAGTCATCCAATCACAGGATGGTACAGGAGCTATGCTCCACAGGGTGCACAGACAAAAGCATGTGTTAGACGGGGACCTGGAGGGTCGGCCGAGGACAGGGGAGAGGCCTCCGGTGAGGACCGTCTCCAGCGATCGTACAGACAAGTAACTTCCCCCCCACAGATGGACACCACACAAGGATAAGGTCAACACTCTTTATATACGATGTTTGAAGAAAGGTTATCAGCGATACAGTGAGGTCGGGACACGAGGGTCCTCTCAATTCTAGTCTCTTGAAGGGGTGAGGGTAGCGGGACAGTCTTGGTACCGGTCTGGTACTGAGGTGGCAAGATGGTTAGCTCACAATCCTCGAGCTCGGAGTTCTGGACGGGCGTGCCGCGGCAGCGCCAGCAGGCTAGGATGATAAGTCTCACTTGAGAAGGGCCGTGGCAGCGCCAACAAGCAAAGGCGATGGTTCACACAAGGATGGGCCGCGGCAGCGCCAGCAGGTCCCGACGAAGATGTAGGTTGCAGAGGGCCGCGGCAGCGCCAGCAGGCAGGAACGATGGTTCACAAGGATGGGCCGCGGCAGCGCCAGCAGGTCCCGACGAGGATGTAGGTTGCAGAGGGCCGCGGCAGCGCCAGCAGGCAGGAACTATGGTTCACGAGGATGGGCCGCGGCAGCGCCAGCAGGTCCCGACGAAGGTGTAGGTTGCAAAGGGCCGCGGCAGCGCCAGCAGGCAGGAACGATGATTCACAAGGCAGGGCTGCGGCAGCGCCAGCAGTCCGTCAAGGATGAGTTCTTCTCGGTGTCTCTCGACTCCAGGATACAACTGCCTTCCTGCTCTGGAGCAGCCCCAGTTATAGGTCTGGCCTCCTTTGATGTCCGGACCCTCGCGCTTGGAGGTCGGGAGGTCCGGGATGAGGGAGTCCAGACACCCAGCAGGGGGGTGGAGCCAGCGCCCGGGGAGGCTGGGGGCGATCGGCACCTGGCGGGTGAGAGCCATCGACACTCCTTTCTCCCATTGACCTGCCAAGTGGTCCGTTCACCTCCTGGGTGGATGGTGGTGCCTCGATGTCGGGGCCTGGCCAGGCCCAGGGTTGGGGTCGAGCTGAGGCCACGCGGCCTTGTGGTGCAGTGTCCAAGATGGCGGCTGGGCCGGGGCAATGCTGCTGATAGTGGCCCGGCCGGCCGGTGTCGGGGTGTTCGGGAGCAGGCGTCCCATTGAGGACGGGTTGCGGGTTGCTTCTGTGGGTTGCCGGGGTGGTTCTTCGGGTGACACCGGGAGGGCCGGTGTTCGGTCTTTGCTATGCAGGGCGGGAGCGGCCCCCTTCATGAGGCCTGTCCAACATGCGTCCCCCCCAGCTGAAGGCAGGGAGAGTCACCCATCTTCTTGGGTACTCTCTTCGCCGAGGCGGAAAAAGCGTGACAGGCCGTCCGTGTTGGCGTGGTCTTGGCCAGGGCGATGCTCCACAGTGAAGTCCATCCCCTGCAAGGAGATGGACCATCGCAACAGCTTTGGGTTCTCCCCCCGCATCTGCATCAGCCATTGCAGCGGCCTATGGTCTGTTTGTACCCTGAAATGGGTACCGAAGAGGTAGGGCCGGAGTTTCTTGAGGGCCCATACCACTGCGAAGGCTTCCCGCTCGATGGTGCTCCTGCGCTGTTCTCGGGCCAGCAGGCGCCGGCTGATGAAGGCCACTGGCTGATCGACTCCCTCGGCATTTAGTTGAGAGAGTACCGCCCCAACGCCATGATCGAAGGCGTCCGTCTGGACGATGAATTCCCGGCTGTAGTCGGGGGCCTGGAGCACGGGGGCGGTGCACATGGCGGCCTTCAACTTCTCGAAGGCCGCTTGACAGTCCGGAGTCCAGTTGACTGTTTTGGGGTTCTTCTTGGATGTGAGTTCTGTGAGGGGCCCTACAATGCTGCCATAGTCCTTTACAAACCGCCGGTAATATCCGGTGAGCCCTAGGAAGGCTCGGACCTCGGTTTGGGTGACCGGAGGTTGCCAGGACTGGATGGCAGCGATCTTGAGCTGAAGGGGGGCCACCAGACCGCTCCCCACTTGGTGTCCGAGATAGGTCACAGACCCCTGGCCAACCTGACATTTGCTGGCTTTGATGGTGAGGCCAGCCTGCTGGAGGGCGTGCAGGACTTCTCGGAGATGGTGAAGGTGGTCTGCCCAGTGATGACTGTACACAGCGATATCGTCCAGGTAGGCGGCGCTGAATTCCTCGAGGCCCGCCAATACCTGGTTCACGAGTCGCTGGAAGGTAGCTGGAGCGTTTTTCATGCCGAATGGCATCACTTTGAAGTGGTAGTGGCCATCCGGGGTAGAGAAGGCGGATCGTTCTTGGGCCCTGGGGGTGAGGCCGATCTGCCAGTAGCCTGCTGTTAGATCGAAGATGCTCAGATAGCGGGCAGCCCCCATGCGGTCAACCAGCTCATCCGCCCGGGGGATGGGGTGAGCGTCGGTTCGGGTAACAGCGTTCAGGCCCCGATAGTCTACACAGAACCGGAGCTCGGGGGCGACGCCCGGGGCGGCAGCCTTGGGGACCAGTACGACTGGGCTGGCCCAGGGGCTGTCGGATGGCTCGATCACTCCTAGAGCCAGCATTCTGGAGACTTCGTCCTGGATGCAGGTGCGCACCCGATCTGGCACTCTGTACGCCCTGTGTCGAATAGGTGGACTATCCCCAGTGTCCACGTCGTGAAGGCACCAGGGGGTGACCCCTGGGGTGAGGGAGAACAAATTTGCAAATTGTAGCAGGAGAGCCCGGCAGTCTTGGCGTTGTTCCGGGGACAAGGCCTCGGAGAGTCTGACCCCTTCCACTGAGCCATCTTTTTCACGGGTCCTCAGTAGGTCAGGGAGGGGCTCGGAGTCTTCTTCCGTTCCACTATCCGTTGCCATTAGTAGGCTGAGCTCCGAGCGTACGAAGTGGGGTTTGAGTCTGTTGGCGTGGAGGACTCGGAGTGGGTTCCGGGGGGACTCCATGTCTATTAGGTAGGTGACAGGGCCCTTGCGCTCTATCACCTTGAATAGTCCTGTCCATTTGTCCTGCAGGGCACAAGGTTCGACTGGAGACATCACCCATACTTGCTGGCCTGGTTCAAACTCGATGGAGGAGGCATGCTGATCGTACCATTTCTTCATGTCCTCCTGACTGGCCTCAAGGTTGGCTTTGGCGAGTTCCCTGAATCGCCGGGTCTGGTTGCGGAGGGTCAGGAGAAACTTATATACGTCCGGCGGGGTCTTTTGGGGGGCCATCTCCCATCCTTCCTTAACCAGGCTGAGGGGGCCCCGGACGGGGTGGCCGTACAGGAGCTCGAAGGGGCTGAAGCCGAGGGATTTCTGGGGAACTTCTCGATAGGCGAAGAGGAGGCACGGGAGCAGCACGTCCCATTGGCGGCGTAGGGGTTCTTCCAGGCCCATGATCATTCCCTTGAGAGTACGGTTAAACCGCTCGACCAGTCCGTTCCCTTGTGGGTGATAAGGGGTCGTGAACCGGTAGGAGACCCCACACTGCTGCCAGAGAGACCTCATATACTTTGAGATAAAGTTCGTGCCCCTGTCGCTGACGACCTCCCGGGGGAAGCCCACTCGAGAGAAGATTCCCATCAGGGCTCGGCCTACCACGGGTGCTGTCACGGTCCGAAGAGGAATGGCCTCGGGGTACCGGGTGGCGTGGTCCACCAGGACTAGGATGAACCGGTGCCCCTGGGCCGTTCGGGGGTCTAGGGGCCCCACAATGTCTATTCCCACCCGTTCGAACGGGGTGGTGACAACAGGAAAGGGTTGCATGGGTGCTTTGATCTTTCGGCCACTCTTCCCGCTGGCCTGGCAGGTGGGGCAGGCCCGGCAGTGGTTGGAGACATCATTTCGCATTTTGGGCCAGTAAAAGTGTGTTACCAGGCGGTTGTATGTTTTATCTTGTCCCAAGTGTCCAGCAAGGGGGACATCGTGCGCTAAGTTCAAAAGGAAGTCTCTGAAGCGGAGGGGCACCACCAGCACCCGACTGGCCCCCAGCTCAGCAATTCTTTGCTCGCTGTAGAGCAGGTCATTGTCCCAATAAATCCAGTGGGCCCCTGCAGTGTCTCCTGCGCCCTGGGCGATGGCTTGCTGCCGGAGTCCCTCGAGGGAGGGACAGGTTTTCTGTTCGTGTCGGAATTGTTCCTGGGTGGGACCACCTTCTTGACGCCACTGGGCCAGTTCGGGAAGGTCCTGGAGTTGAACGGGCCCTTCTTCGTTCTGTTCTGGGGGATTGGTGCTGAGGGCGTCTCCCTCCGGGACGATCGGGGGAGGAGGTTCTGGCCATTCGGGTTCTTCGGGACTGGAGATGGCGCGGGCGGCCATGGACCGGGTCGTTATGCAGGCCCATTCAGGGAGGCCCAACATCCCCAGGTGCTCTCTTCTTTCAACGGCTGCCCAGGGGGAACTTTCGAGGTCGTTTCCCAGGAGGCAGTCCACTGGGGCATCATCGCGGACAGTCACTTTCAGCATTCTGGACACTCCTCCCCACTCGAAGGGGACGCAGGCCATCCGACACAGGCTTTCGGAGTTGTCGGCTGATCGGACGGGGCAAAGGACGTTTGGCAAGATCTGCTCCGGGATTACCAGATGACAGCGGACTGCCGTCACTCTGGCCCCGGTGTCGCGTAGGGCTTCAGCCTTGCGCCCATTTATGTTCACCCACTGGCTGTATTTTCTCGTATTGGCGGGTAGGGGAGCCCGCGGAATCATGTCTCTTTCCCCTAGGCAGACCAGGGACATGGCGGCTGGTTCCCACTCGGGCTGTTCCTGCTCGTATTCTTCGTAACCCTCTGGGGCTTGCTCTTCTCCCAGGGCGGCGGCAGCGACCTGGCGGGGTAGAGGATTCTGGTTCTTCGGGCAATTAGGGTCGTTGGCATAGTGGCCGGTCCGCTGGCACCGGTGGCAAGTAACGTTGGCTCGGAACCCCGGACGCATCGGGGGGTTTCCCCTGCCGGCCGGGGGCGGGGTGTTGCTGGCGGGAGCCGCCGGGATGGCGTCTCTGCCCTGCCCCTGGCCTCCTCCTCCTCGGGGGCGATGGGGACCTTGGTTGGTTCTGTTTGGCTCGCTGGGTCCGCTTCGGGCAACTCGAGTGCTTTCCCATCGGTCAGCTTCGGCGGCGAGTTGCCGAGGTTCAGTCAGTTTACTGTCGAGGAGGTGCTGCCTGAGCTAGACGAAGCAATTGTTGGAGAGGTGCTCCCACACAATGAGGTTAAAGAGTTGTTCGTAGGTGGTTACCTGGCTGCCCTTGATCCACCCCTAAATGCTCTGCTGAAAAAGTTCACGTACTCCACCCAAGTTGTACCCGGGATCCGTTTACAGTCGCGGAACCGCTGGCGGTACATTTCGGGCGTGAGTCCGTATCGAGTGAGGAGGGCGGCCTTCATGTGGTCATAGGAGGTCATCTGATGGTCCGGGAGTTGCAGTAGGGCGTCGCGCCCTTCGTTGACGAACCTCCCCCATAACCCGGCTCCCCAGTCACTTCGCGAAATCCGGTGGGAGGTCATGGCTATCTCGTAGGCTTTGAACCATTGCTGGATATCGTCGTTTCGATAATACTCTCTGACGACATCCTTGGGGATGTGGACTTTAGGGTCTGTAGTGCCAGGAATGTTCGGGCGCTCGGGCACCCCGAGCTCTTTATTCTGCTTCCGAAGCTCTATTTCTGCTAGATTGCGCTCATGTTCGTAGGCCAGTTTTTTCTCTTCTAACTCCCTTTGTTTTTGCTTTTCTTCCCGCTCCTCTCAGAGCCGCAAGTGTTCCAATGTTATCTTTTGTTCCGCCAACTTCAGTTCTCCATCCAACCGAAGTCGAGCCAGCTCTAATTCATGGAGTCTGCTTTTCTCTCGTTCTCGGATCTCCTCCGGGGAGAGACCCGATCTCCTTCCTTCTGTCGGAGTGGTGCTTGTTTCTGGTGCTTCGAGGTTTTGGTTCTGGGGTACGGACGTGCCCGTCTCCGCCCAAGACTCTAGGGCCTGTTTGAAGTCTTCTTTCGTGCTTAGTCCTGTGGTAGCAATGCCTAGTTCTATGCAAAATTGTTTTAGCTCTCGGTGGTTGTACTCCTCTAATTTCTCCATCTGGAATTTTTCTGTGGATCCGCTCTCTTTGGTTGTCATTGTGGTTGAGTCGTGGGGTGAGTTACTCTCTGTACGATTACGCGTTGGTTCGGATCGCGCCGCTGGCCACCAATGTTAGACGGGGACCTGGAGGGTCGGCGGAGGACAGGGGAGAGGCCTCCGGTGAGGACCGTCTCCAGCGATCGTACAGACAAGTAACTTCCCACCCACAGATGGACACCACACAAGGATAAGGTCAACACTCTTTATATACGATGTTTGAAGAAAGGTTATCAGCGATACAGTGAGGTCGGGACACGAGGGTCCTCTCAATTCTAGTCTCTTGAAGGGGTGAGGGTAGCGGGACAGTCTTGGTACCGGTCTGGTACTGAGGTGGCAAGATGGTTAGCTCACAATCCTCGAGCTCGGAGTTCTGGACGGTCGGGCCGCGGCAGCGCCAGCAGGCTAGGATGATAAGTCTCACTTGAGAAGGGCCGTGGCAGCGCCAACAGGCAAAGGCGATGGTTCACACAAGGATGGACCGCGGCAGCGCCAGCAGGTCCCGACGAAGATGTAGGTTGCAGAGGGCCGCGGCAGCGCCAGCAGGCAGGAACGATGGTTCACAAGGATGGGCCGCGGCAGCGCCAGCAGGTCCCGACGAGGATGTAGGTTGCAGAGGGCCGCGGCAGCGCCAGCAGGCAGGAACGATGGTTCACGAGGATGGGCCGCGGCAGCGCCAGCAGGTCCCGCGAAGGTGTAGGTTGCAGAGGGCCGCGGCAGCGCCAGCAGGCAGGAACGATGATTCACAAGGCAGGGCTGCGGCAGCGCCAGCAGTCCGTCAAGGATGAGTTCTTCTCGGTGTCTCTCGACTCCAGGATACAACTGCCTTCCTGCTCTGGAGCTGCCCCAGTTATAGGTTTGGCCTCCTTTGATGTCCGGACCCTCGCGCTTGGAGGTCGGGAGGTCCGGGATGAGGGAGTCCAGACACCCAGCAGGGGGGGTGGAGCCAGCGCCCGGGGAGGCTGGGGGCGATCGGCACCTGGCGGAGGAGAGCCATGGACACTCCTTTCTCCCATTGACCTGCCAAGTGGTCCGTTCACCTCCTGGGTGGATGGTGGTGCCTCGATGTCGGGGCCTGGCCAGGCCCAGGGTTGGGGTCGAGCTGAGGCCACGCGGCCTCGTGGTGCAGTGTCCAAGATGGCAGCTGGGCCGGGGCAATGCTGCTGATGGTGGCCCGGACGGCCGGTGTCGGGGTGTTCGGGAGCAGGCGTCCCATTGAGGACGGGTTGCGGGTTGCTTCTGTGGGTTGCCGGGGTGGTTCTTCGGGTGACACCGGGAGGGCCGGTGTTCGGTCTTTGCTATGCAGGGCGGGAGCGGCCCCCTTCATGAGGCCTGTCCAACAGCATGCAAATTACATTGACAAGAAAACCAACCAATGACGAGCAGTGGACTGGCCCAAGCCCATTATAAGTATTTGTATTGTCCACAATGGGTCTCTCAACAACATAGCTAAAGCAAAACCTAAAAATGGGATTTTCTTATCTTCTATAACTGAAGGAAAGTCAAGAGACTGGCGCATGTTAGAAGAGATATCCAAAAGCCGGACTCTGCATTCTGTAAGCCAAGTATTAAACCTAGGACAAATCAATTAGGCATTTCTAAAGACTGGTGGAGTTTGCACAGTGTCTCCAATTGGACTCTGTTTAGAGGTGCAATGCCCAGGAACAGGCGATAGAGGGACAGCTGAAAAAAAGAAGATAGAGGAGTTGTGTAAACATTAAAAAAAGGGAAAGGAAAAAGAAGGAACCATTACATATAAGGGAGCAGATGCAGCACCCACTTATGCATGGACACACACTTGTGTGAGAAGGATTTATCCCTGGGTACATGGTGAAGCATACCAGGACTAGTGCATTCATGCACCCAAATATTGGAAATTGGAAACAATGCAAAGTAATGGAATTTCTGAAAAAGCCTTCTAACCGCAGTTTCCTCACCTTATGAATTTACCCAGGGGCCAGACTGGATCTGGAAACTTATTAGCTATCCCTTGTGCATTGGTGGGTGACGTCATGGCTCTTCGTCGGTTCCGTCCCGGATGTGATGTCAGGCCCCATATATGGGCCGCCTTTGCCGCTGACATCAGTTTCTTTCATTCAGCACCTTCTGATGCAGATCCGGAGTTTGCAGTGGAGTCTCTGACAGACTTATTCTTTCAGGAAACTCTATTTCCCTTCAAAAACCAATTACAGTGTGCAAATATGAGCCCTATGGCAGGTTTTAAGCCTTTCTATAAGGTCTCCGACATTGCAACATCGGCCTCTGGTGCCAAGGCACCTGTCACGACTTGGAGTCCTGCCCTTGCTGTGCGAAGATGAATCGCAAAGCCATCCGTTATTGGGAACCTAATTGGCCATCGCCAAACCCTGCAGGAAGAAGGATTTCTAATTGAGGTTGGGGGCATGAACGCACTCTTGTTCCTCATGCTGCTCATGAATGTTCCAAATCGAAGTCACGGAGCTCCGGTAGGTCTAAGGCGTCACATAAGAAGTCGAATCATGGGTCTTTGTCGTGCCGCTATTCGCGCCATTTAGGGTCAAGCAATGACCCAAGTATCTCCAACCCCAGTGGAGCGGTTCCATTGAATGGACGCCAGCAGTGTTCCCGCTCTGACTCCCCCCTTAAGCAGACTGCTGTAGCAGACGAACACTATCACCTTAAAGAGGCTGTGGGGATAATATTTTTACCCCGCCAAATAACACTGGAGTGCCTTTGGACCCCATGGATCCAAGGCGGCTGCCAGTCGGGACCCTGTTGGTTTATCTGTCCCTGAAAACAACTGCACCACGTGCCTTCTAGTTGTGGTCAGTCCTGTCCTCTAGCACTGAACCACCGACTCTAACAGTGGTGCAATGCAACCCATGGTGCTTTGACAGAGGCCACCAGCCCGAGCCTTGACGCCTGTACCAATGTCACTGACGCCAGAGATAGATCTGATAGTTTAATCGGGTTCCGCAAAGCTCTGCCCCTACCCTCTGGTCCACATTCCAACCCAGACATATCTCATCACTACGATGATGACAATGATGATTATGGGTATGGTCTGCATGACAAGAGAAACCTATTTGAGGATCTACAGGAGGCTTGTGGTTGGGATACCTCACCAAACATTGTGTTATCCTTCCTAAACCTGGCTATTGCTACTGAACACTCTGCCTTTTCGCCACAGTGATCAAGAGGGCAAAGTCCTATAGTTTAATCTTCCCATGAAAAAAAGCAAAAACATAGTACCTCACTGCGGTTCTAAACCCAGCTCAGACCAACCAAGAGCCTTTATTGCCTTTTAATGAGGCTCTCATTGATGTCCTGGTGGGCATGTGCACAAAACCAGGGTCTTTCCCCACAGTGAGTAGCTAAGTGGCAAGAAAACACAGACCTAAATTTTCACCTCCAGAACCCCATCCCGAAGAGCTTGGTGGTACAAGCATCCACCAACCACCAGAACCCAAGTACCTCCTCTGCCACCCTGCCTGAAAGGGAATACAAACAAATTAAAGCATTTGCAAAACAAATGTTCCCGAGAGCCAGTCTTGCCCTTAGGTCTGTCAACACCCCACACCTCCTGGGTAGGTACTCGCACACTTAGTGGGATATGGTGGCTGACATCTTGAAGGCTGTCCAAAAGACATCATTGCAAAATTGCAATGCCTTACTTCTGATAGTTAAGATGCTGCAAAGTACACAATACATTCCGGTCTGGACAATACTCACTGCGAGGGGCAGTATGAACCAGTGTGGTGCTTTGTGCCACACATCGATTGGCTTCACTGGGTTCTCGTCTCATGCCCGACAATCCCTAATGGACATGCACCTTGATGGCTCTAGGCTGTCTGGAGCGAAAGCTGGCTTGATTTCGAAAACCACCCCCTCTGTAGGCCTAGCTCAGACTAATCTGCAATTCACCAAACAATAACGCCCCTTTTGAGGCTTTGGTAGGGGCTACCAGCAGAGGCAGCAACAGCATCTGCCTCTGCAGAAACAGGCCTCATAGTCCTTTCGAAAGTGATGCCAGGGAGCAGGACAACAGTGTCCAGGACCCGAGGGGCAACGTACTACCCAAACACCAACACCAACCCTGCCTCTGCAGCAGCCCAAATACCTCTTTAATTTGTTCTCGCCGGCACACAATCACCTGGTAGAAAGTATAGTCACCTTTTACCTTCCCGGAGGCAGAGCATCTGGTCAGGCCAATGTGTGCTCCGGATGGTGGATACGGATAATCCCCAACTTTCTCATCCCCACAATTTGCAACCCACACTGCAACACCTCCAGGAAGGCTACTGGTCCATACTCCACAGAGAAGTTCAGGTTCTCCTGGCCAAGGGAGCAATAGAGAGGTTACCAGAATCAGAGATCACAAACGAAAGAGGCTTTTTGACCCATCCTAGACATTTGAACTCTGAACTTCTTCCTCCAGAAGGAAAGGTTTGGCATGCTAATCCTGGCCCAAGTCCTGTCTGCCCTGGATCAGGAGACCTGATGGTAGTACTGGACTTACAGGATGCATACTTTCCCATTCCTGTCTTGCAATCCCACAGGAATTCCCTGTGGAATTCCCTGTGCCATGAGCACTGTCAGTTCTCTGTGCTCCACTTTGGCCTTACCAGTGCACCTCGGGTGCTCACCAAGGTGATGCTGGAGATCACAGCCCCTCTGCAGGGATTGGGAATGCAAATCTTTGCATACTTCAACAACTGGCCACTGAAGGCGAGCTTGCTTCAAACAGACATAAGCCACCTCCAGACAGAGGCAAATCTGTTGCGAACGTTGGGCTTTTCCCTCAACATGCCAAAGACACACCTGACTCCTTAACAATGGCTCCTCTTCATTGGACACATCTTGTATAGGGTGCTTTTTCAAGCCATTCCTCTGCCTCAACGATTCCCGATATTTCAACCTTTGACCTGGGTCTCAGTGACAGCAGCTCTAAATCTTCTGGGCCTCTTGGCCTCTTGCATCCTGCTTGTGGACCTACTTGGTGGCACATGTGTGCTGTGCAGTGAGAGCTGAAGTCTCAGTGGGCTCGGCACAAAGGCAAGCTATCTGACGCCATCCAGGTGTCAAAGTAGACTGTGGAAAATCTGAAATGGTAGCTGCTTAACTATGATTGGACCAGCGGCAGACCCCTTCTTCTTCATCCATCCTGAGCCAACGATCGGGACCGATGCATCGTTGCTGAGTTGGGAAGGTCATCTGGGAGAGGTGGAGATCAGAGGACTCTGAACATGTTGGAATTAGGGGCAATTCACTTGGCACTGGAGGCGTTCTTCCGAACCATCAAGGGGGAACAGGTGCAGGGGTGATGGGGTCTGTATCAGGAACCCTTGCATCACTGGAATTGGCTTAATGCTCATGGCATCTCCCTAACCACCCAGCACCTGGCAGGATCTTAAACGCCAGGACAGACCAACTCAGCCGACACTGCGTAGCGGATCACAAATGGCAGTTACACTCGGAGGGAGCACAGGGCATCATCTAGCAATGAGGAGAACCCTGCCTCAGTCTATTCATGACCACAGTGAATGTGCAGTAACCAAAAATGTGCATGTTGGAGTTCCTTAGGCAGTTGTCCCTCCATCTACATTAGGGTCAGGACTCCTATACACCTTTCCGCCCCTCACTCAGACTACTGAAAAACATTATGAAAAAGGAGTGTGGTACCTGGAACTTCTGGCCATGAGCATTTGTCTTCCAATCTAGCTGCCCCTTCAGAAGTACCTCAGCTCACATCAGCAGAGCAGAGTCTTGCACACAAGTATGCACATCCTGCACCTCCATGCATAGAGACTGAGCAGTGACAGCTGAGGGCTTTCAATCTCCCTCCCTAAGTGGTTGGTGTGATCTTGGAAGGGGTTTATCTACCAATCCATGCAGGATGCTGGGAGAAATTTGTTACTTGGTATTCCCAAAACATTCAACCTCTGAATGCACAGCTATTGGATGTTCTCCTGTTTTAGTTGTACGTAGTCCAGCAAGGCCTTGCTCTGGCAACAGTTAAAGGCTACATTTCGGCCTTTCCTGATCAGCCATCCCTTTTCAAGTCACCTGTTGTGATGCGTTTTCTGAAAGAGCAGATCTACATGTCTCTGCCAAGACCGTTTGTGAATCCACAGTGGGTTCCTAATTTGGTACACACTTACCTGATGTGCACTCATTTCCATTGCATGCACAGTTGCACTCTTCGACTACTCACTATCAAGACAACATTCCTCAACACCATAACATCGGCGGGGAGAGTGATCAAATTTCAGGCTTTGTCAGGCGTGCCACTATGTACATCTTTCTTCTGGACAAATTAGCCCTCCGGATTAAAGCGGCATCGATCCCTAAGGTAGTCACTTCTTCCACATGGGTACTCCATCACCATGTCTGTTTTATACGCACTGCCTAATACCTCCATGGAGGATGAACAGCCCCACTGCCTTGACACCAAGATGGTGCTTAGCTTCTATGTGGATCGAACCAGAGACTACTGACCGGATGACCAGCTTTTTAAAATCTTTTTTCTGGAGCTATGAAAGGCAGACAGGTGCAACAGGGGAGCGTCTCTAGATCGAATGTGTTATGCACTAAGATCTGCAATGGGCTGGCCAAGAAACAGCCCCCAGAAGGCTAACACACTCACTCCACCAGAGCAAATGTTGCCTCCGCTGCGCTGGTGTGCCAGTCCTGGACATTTGCTAGGCTGCAATGTGGGCGTCCTTCCACACATTCATAAAACATTACTACCTGGATAGCCAGGTCCAGTGGGACGGGTGGTTCACCCGATCTGTCCTGCAGGATTTCCTGGTCTGAGCCATTCCACAGACCCACCACCTGAGGAGGTGTCCTGCTTTGGTATCCATTCACAAGTTGAGGAATCTGCAGTTAGACATCGCTATCAAAAGCTAATTACTTACCTTTATTAACACCTTTTCTGATACACTCTGTCTAAGCACAGATTCTTCCCCGATCCACCCTCCTCCCTGTTATGTGGAATAGACTCCTAGAGTTCATTAATAAGATGTCAAATCTAAACATTTGCACACTGCACTATCTGATTTCCATAGCTCCATGTCCGATGGCACAGACAGAAACCAGAAATAAACTCATGTCAGCTCGCAGAGGTGCTGCATATATGGGAGTACCAATGTCACAACTGAGGCGGGACAGATCCGATGCAGAGCCGCATAACACCACCTGCTGGTGAGTTAGGAAATTGTAAAAAAGTTTCTGTATCTAGTCTGCCACCTGGGGAAATATTAAGGTGAGGAATCTGCAGGTAAATAGATTCTCTACCAGATAAGGCATTACCGAAGGTAAGTAACTTGTTCATATAGGCTGACAGCCCACTGCTGAGAGCTCTTCCGGTTGTTAAAGCCCTGAACCAGAGTTATAGGCCTGAGACGCAGATGAGGGCCTATAACAAGAGAGAGCGCCTTTAACAATTGGTATAGACTTAGGCAGATGGGCTATAAAGCTATTCGAACATCCCATTCACTGAGGGTAATACATTCTAAATTTAAACAAGACAAACAGAAAGACAAACATTGGAATGCTGGAGCAGAAGGCTTATACCAGCCATTATCAGCCTTGAGACACGTCATTGGCTCCAGTGGAGCTTCCCACATTCTAGTGATTTAGTTGTCTTTTCCAGTCCAGAATCAAGACCAGCAGTCCTGTCATCCGTCAAAGAATTACTAAAATGATGGGGTGTATCACTGACACATCTCTAGAAAAGGTTACAATTGCAAACATTGAGGAATGGGAGTATTTGATAGTGTATAATCCAGAATGTTTTCTGATTCCTTTACCCAGAATGGGATTGAGTGTAAGTGGATGGGTGTACCACAGTAGTATCTTCTGAAGGACCCAGAGAGGAGATTTGTAGTGTCTCAAATAATGGTGGTAATATTACTCTGCTGCCTGATGTGCCTCCTCTGCAGATGAGCGGCAGCTTGCAGGCTACAGAATGGAATACTCACTGGTTGTTTTTCATTCTTTGGGCAACAATAAAATGAGGACTACTGAGTTAGACAAAATTAACTTCTGGAGCCACACTATCAAGCATGCCCCTGTTCTTTGGACCATTTGGTATTGCAGGAGCTGAAGTTGCTTTTGATGCTTCAACTGTAATACATATTGTACTAGTGCAAAGGTGTCCTTGCAATTCAAATTGGGCGATGCCACAATTCTGTAGAGGCATGGCCCCAAGCAAATGAGGGAACAGTCTTATTAATGCACACCCACTATATTACAAATGCAAGGGCATAGGTAGAGACATTTGAGGGATTTGAAAAGCGTGCACAATCCATGCGAAGGTACACAGGTTGCACTTTGGGTGAAGGTTAAGAGTTTCCCAGGGAACTCAACTGGACTGTACCCGAGGGTACCTTGGGCTTGCTCCAAAGAACGGCCAGGGGTGCTCAGGAGGGAAACATTGGGCAGCTGTTTAACGACCAACCTCTATCATGTGTTTCACTGCTGTGCTCTCTACTGCATGTGCTAGCCCTGAGTGTTACTGTGTGTCCTGGTGAAAGCACAACTTTTGGTAATCGGATGCACAGCCCTAGTTTGAGCCGGCTGCACTGAATGAGAGTCTGCATCGGTGCATCCAGAGCTATGTGCACACTTTTATAATATTCACCATGTTGTTTACAACATTGTGTAACTGCATGTATGTTATTTAAAAAAACAAGTAATTATTATGAGTGTTATTATTGCTGGTATAAAATCATTGTTATTAGCTATATCTGTAGTATTGCTGTTCCTATTATTATTGTTACTGCTATTATTACTATTATTATTATCATAATCACTACTACTGCATACAGGTGGTGTTTTATTTAACAAACAGTTGAAGGCAGAAAGCGGAATATCTTTGTTTGTAGATTTTTTGAAGATTGGCAAAAAGTCCCAGTCTTCCTTTGAACTCATGTCCTTGATGACTACAGCAAGGGAAGGTGATTTTCAGTTCCACAAGAAAGGGACAGACATTTGATAGCTGTTTCATGAAGTTAGACGTTGGAGCAGCGTGAAGAACTGGCACCTTTCAGCCATAAATCCAGATCATCAAGGCATTGGGAGGCCGTCCTGGGATTTTGCTTACCTGCACTCCAAGGGCTCGGTGCTCTATTTCTGCAGTACACTTCCTGATGATAAAAGGGACTTCTTCTGGGAAGTCGCGATACACCTGTTTAAATTCTATTCCAAAGACCGTTGTCCGACCGGGCAGCTTCTTGTGGCCACAAACAATCAGGAGACGTTCTAAACATTTTTTGGGGCACGTCAAGTAACACTGAAATATCAAAAGAAACAAAAAGATGAGCTGGGACAAATTGTTTTAATCACAAAGTCATAAAATTTATAGATTTGAGTGATCACTTTCAATACAAAGAACAAATTAATCTAGGTGGATATGTCATGCTAATCAAACTCAATAACATCCTACTAAGATGTAAGGGAATCAAGATTTTTTTTTTAAAGATGAAAACATTACATGTCACCCACCTGTGCTCTTGTACAGAAAAAAAAACAAGTGAATCAAAGTGGGTGTTTTTTTCTGTTCAAACACTTTCAACCAGTTTTAATTGCTTGTTTACAGCTTTCAAAAATGTTGTAACTCCACTGGCTAACTGCAGGTCAGAGCTATCCCATGATGACTTATCTATATGCTTGAAGGCCTAATCTTCTAAAGGAAGGTCCTAAAAATAGCTCCTTTTCAGACGGTAGAACAATGCAACTGCAAATAATATGCACAATACTTCCATGTGCACTCTCATACGTTAACAATCTTAAGGAGTCACCTTGTTTCCATATTTGTCTTTTATTCACCTCCATTGAATAGTCCAAACCACAGCCTCTTATAATCACTTACTCTGTGATATGAAAAAGGGTAGACCCAAGGGGATAATATTGAGTATATCCTAAAGAGTAGTCAGTCAGTCACTCATAATTCTTTATTTAACGAAAACACTGCAAAAACGTAATCATTAAGAGCCTTACAATCTTAAAACAATTGTATAAAACATTAAGCTGCCATAATTCATTAAAATGGTATCATAAAAGTATCAGCATAACAAATGGCGTAAATGCTTGCAACATAATGAACATTCCTGCAAAACTTTAAAGCACCAAAATTCATTAAAATGGTATCTAAAGAAAAGCAGCGCAACAAATAACAACAATCCTACGGTGTAATGGAAGAACCATCCTGCTTTGTGATACTTAGGGAAACTCTAATGAAGTTCAAAAGACTACAACTGCATTGCTAAAATGGGCTGTCCCATTTTACTGCAAGTGGTCCATTTCCAAAGATTTTAATTGTAATTCTTATTTTACGATCCCTTTAAAATGACAAGCATTTGCAATGCAATAGGTCTCGCATTAGGAAAGTTTGAAGTATTGGTATTGTAAATGACAATTTTTGTTTATGTGTTGGTTTTGAAAATAGCAAAATTAATAGCTTTGTCATTTACAATGCCAATAGTTTTAACTTTCGCAAACGTGGCACCTATAGCATTTGTAATGCAATATGTGTTGTATTTACATGACTTAGATGTATAAATATTACAAATAACAATGCAGCAGATGGAAACAGCAAGTGCAATGAAAAAGAGAAGCGAATGATGTTCAGACTGTGAGATTTGGGTCAGCCCTCTTCAGCCACTTTACACTATGTACACATAAATGAAAACCAGTACTAGGCTGAGGGTACCTTCATGTTTAGGGTCCTCCGAAAGCATTTTGCACACTCAGTCCTCACTCTGGCTCCCAGCGACCTGTGCGGTTCTTGGGTGGCTGACATGATGGGCTGGCCAGTGAGGGGCGCGGCTGTGCGTAGATTATTATTTCTTTTACATTATGGCATGTGGTGCTGCTGCCGGAGGACTCTGCGTCGGAGATGTTTTGTGCTAGTGCATTATCAACAGTGCACAGGAGGTACATGTTTGCATACTCGTTGCTGTTTCCCACTGGTCCTCAAGTTATTACATTGCATCGCATTACAGAAGTGCCCTGGTAGAGTGAGTTGAGATTTGCTGCAACTGCAGTAGATTTGTGCTTGGATTGTGTCACTCCCAGTACTCCTCTTGGCGGTAAAACATTGACTTTTTAAATCCCATTTTAGGCAGAAAAGGGTATTTAGTCCAGAGCAGGATTATCGTTGTATTTGTGATCCAGCCCTTAGCTCAACAATAGACGTCCATTCAACAAAATGTCAGCGGTCGAGGAACTGACATCAAGAAATAAATAAATGAAATAAATCAATGAATGCACACTGCATGTGCGGATGATTTGAGATCGCTTGTTTGTCTTTCTGAGCAATCCTTTAGCACTAGCTACCACCTGGAGGCATGTACGTGAGTACAGTAGAAGCGAAGGCAATTTGTATTCAGCCCCAAACAGGCACTATGGCTAAAATGAGAACAAATGCTATTAAATCAACTCGATTTAGATCTGTTAATGCCATCTGTTATTAAAATATATACTTTAAATGTGATATTTCAGCCAATTCAGTGGTAATACAAAAATGTGTAAAGTTATAACAAAGCCCACAAAAAAGTCATTTACCCAAAAGCAAATACAGCTGTGGATATTCCACAAACGCAAAACGACTGAAAAATGCACTGCATGCATGTCTTTATTGGCCATCACATCTGAACAAACAGGAGGAAGCAGACAAACAACACACATTCACATTGAAACATGCTCATTAGGCCAACATGTTACAATGTGGGCCCCAAAAATGTACGACGCTGCGGGAATACGGTCCATCTTAGCAGTTAACGTGTCCCCTAAAAACTTAGAAAGAGTGCGGTCTGCGCCTTACCTGCCCCACTGAACTGGCTGCTCCCGAGGCACGTGTCTGGCAAACTGAAAGCGACCGCGGGCAGGCAAATGTTTTTGTTAGGCACAAGGAGATTAAGTGATTTGCCCAGAATCACAGGACATTGTGGTCCCTGACGGGCTACCGCTCTAGCCGTTAGGCCACATCCTTTCCCTCTGTACCACAATTGCATGATACAGAGACTGGCAATTGTAATTTTGGGGCCAGTATTCCTGTGGCTCTTGTACTGTGCATCTCTGAATCGGGCTCCAAGTATGTTTGTTAACCCTAGGAACAGCTAAAACCAGGTATCATTTTAATGGCAGGTCATTACACAACTTTAGTATTAACATCACAGAAAAAAATGAAGAAAAAATGTATGTTACCCTGAAAAACAGTGAAAGGCAGGGGCGGTGGGTGACATTTGAAAGTGGTGGGGCGCAAAGTGAGTTGCATACTGCACCGTAGCGAGTGAGCGTAGCGAGCGAGCCAGAACCCTAAAGGGGGGTTTGAGGGGATAACCCCCCCCCCAAGAAAATTTTGAAAAAAAGGAAGAAAAATCATGCATTTTCAAGCAAATGTGAGAAAGCAGAAAGGTTAATAAAGCAATTGTGAAAGTGCAGTTATTACATTAATAGATGGCATAACATAGGTAGCTGCTTATTCAGTATAACCACAGAGCTTCATACATTCCGTCCTATTATGCTCAGGTGCTGAATTCAGACTATAAGACTTTCATGGAAATCTCAGCTCTAAGAGTAGAAGAAGTTGCACAGCAGTTGGGAAACAGCCTTCACAAAGCATTGGGAACCACGCCTTACCTTTACCACGTTTACAGTAAATAATGGAAATAAAAACGTATTAACATATTTGTGTTTGTTAGTCACATGAAATGAGAAATGTTGCCCTGTCCAATGTATCCATACCAAAAACATGCACTTACCACTACCCTCATTTTCAGGCTACCAGACCTCTGTGTGATTTTGATAGCATTTAGAAGCTTAGCCCGGTATCTTAAATCTGGAAAAATATCCACTTTCTGCCAGTACTTTTGCCCAAGCCCAAGGTAGCCCTCTGTATTTGTCTACACCTTCTAAAATCAAATGCAAGGAGAATGTTTGAGGTTCTGTAAGAATCGTAATGACGTATTTACTTGTTCAAATAGGGACGAGTTTGGTATCTATGAACCGCAAATGACGAGTTTAGTGGGTGTACGCGTTTTCGCTACACTACTTTGCACCGTTCGTCTTATTCGTGGGTTTCTCCATCTGAACCCACGGGTTCCATTTTAGATATGGCATCCTTTTTGTTTCTTGCCCTCAAGTAGTTAGCGAACGGACACTGTCCGCTTCGTGACCCAGGGATTCCCAAGCTCTTGCGGAAGACACATGTTCCTCTGAGGGTGTTTTTATGACGAGGGGGATGACACAGCAAAGGCAGATGGCTCCGCTCGAGGCTCATCTTGCCGTGCTGGTCTATTGTTTCAGCCATGCATGCATTAGGCACGAATCCTTTGATCCTGCAATCGTGCTTCCAATATTGCCCCCTACACTCTTTTCAATCTGTTGTCTGTCTTTTCCTTTCCTGCACCTGTTTCTGTCTCTTCTCTTAGTTCGTTTACAGCCAGAATGGAATGTGTTTAATGGTGAGATAACGTACTTTTACAGTTGGGAACCGGTGATGTTAATGTAATTATGTTCCGGGCTCCTGAATACATGAAAGCAACCCTTTTTGAAGTTTACTGTGGGAACTGAGTTGTAACCTTTTGTTCACCATGTTGTATAATGACGAAAATGTGTATAAAAGGAGCGACCCACTTTTGCAATTTGAAGCAGTCTCTCAGAACCTACACGTTGTGTACTTCTTGCGATCACTGTATCCCTGCAGTAAATAAACGCTGATCTTTGACGCCGAAGGAAGTGTCCCGCGTCTCTGTGATTTGTACGCCGGAACAGGTAACCCACGAAGGTTTCAGGTGTTGTTCCCTGGCACCGCTGGGCCTTAGAATAGCCCAGTCCTTCAGTTGGCGCCCAACGTGGGGCGACATCAGCGGTACCGGTCCAAAGCCCGACGATCGTGAGGAACTTCGTGTGAAATCTCCGAGGGAAGGTGCACCCCGCTTCATCGATCTTGTTGTCGAAATAAGTGGTCCGAAGACTTTTCCCGCGAAGATTCCCGCCTCCTGACGGCTGCGACGGACTGATGCCCTGACTGTTGACCTGTTTTGGCGCCTGGCGTAGTCCTTTGTACGGCGAGACGATAGACGGGCCTTCCTGGTGACGCCATTGTTCTTTCAGTTAAGTATTTGTGGGTCGCTCCCAGAAACCTTGGTTGTTGTTGCTGAAACTTGGTTGTTTGCATGGTTCCATTGCATTTGTGGTTCTTAGTTGTTGGTTCTTAGTTGTTGAGTTTTTTTTATTTGACGATTGCAATTGCCAAAAACCGAGGGTCTTGCATTTTTGCGAGGACATCGTATTTCGATAACCCTTGAAGTTTGTAAACTCGGTTAGTGTGCGCGATGCCTGGCCGTAGTACTTTGTTTGGTTTTCTAAAATGTTGCGGTACGGATTCCCGGCTGGAGGACTCATGTCCGGTACCTCCAGTTGGAACTCCAATTTATGAGCTCTATAGTCGCCACGGAGTGGGTCCTATCGTATATAATGACTATTGGATCCGCTATACTAAAGATGATGGTGTCCTTAGTTGGCCACCCCATGGTAGTTTCGAAACTACGATTTTAGATAATCTTGAAGCCAAATTGTTTAAAAAGAAAGCTAGGCCGGCCATGTTTGATTCCTTTCGGATTTGGCGCAAAGAGGCCAAGCAGAAAGAAATCAAACAGCTTAAGAAAAATAAGAGAGAAGGTATTATTACAGTGATGCGAAATGCAGAACAGTATCAGCGAGACAAGGACGAGAAGGAAAAGGAAGTTTTTGCTAGGCTGCATCATATGGCGGTGGATAAATGTTATCCGGTTTTACCGTCAAGTTCTGATAAGAAGGGAGAAGAATCGGTAGAGGACCCTTTGTTGTCCTATCTACTGAAATCGCCACCTCCTTATGCACAGGATACTACAGTCCCTGTGGTTCCCCCTGTCCCTCAACCTGTTGTTCCGGCAGCTGCTGGTCAGCCTGCCGTTGGTCCTGTTCTTCCGAATCCTCTTGTTCCTCGAGTTGTTCCTGCTCCTTTGCCTGCTCTTCTTCCTATTGCTCCGCTGCCTATACCTTCTCAGTCTATTGTTCCTGCTACTTCTGCTATCTTGGCTACTCCTACTGCTCCTACGTTCAGTCCTCATGTTGTTGCTCCTGTACTTCTCTCCTCTTCTCCTTCTGTCCGTAGTTGCATACCTAATGCTGTGGCTAATCTTTACTCTCCACTGTTCGGACCGATACTTGGGTCCGATGTTTCTGATGTTTCTCAGAGACGAAGTCAAATTCCTGGTGGTAGGGAGAGTGAGACGTTAGTGAATATGACGCGTAAATGGATTAGGCATCCTGCTAAGTACACCCCGCGCATAGTTTTCGACACGTTCTCTCTGTTAAATGAGCCCACACAAAGATTCGTATTTGAGGAAATGTGTAAATCCTTGAGAGAAGAGTGGGATAATGACGAGGTAGACAATGTACCGCCCGAAATGACTGAACTCCAGAATCAGTTTTCAAACGGTATTATTGTGGGTGGTAATGTCCGACGTGCTTTAGAGCGTCTGTTATCTTTACGATCTACAGTGCGTCCTCGAGTATTGTTCGATGACGACACTGAGGAGTGGGAAGCACAACCTGGTCAGTATCCCATGCGAGAAGTTCCCCCAGTGTGGATGCCAGGAAATCCTGCTGCTAACCCTGCAATTTTGCCACACTTTCAGAGAGTTTGGATACACCTCCCATGGAAACGATCAGAGGTTTTACAGGTGAAGCAATCTTTACCTGACCCCCGCAAAAATCCGGCAGGTTATTATAAGGAGTTATCCCAATTAGTGGATGCTACTATTATGAGCCTTGCCGATATTGACATGTTGTTCGGTAATGTAGTACCTCAACCAATTTGGGCAAAAATCCGTCAAGAGAATCACGTAGCTGAGTTGGGTGGTGATTGGGCTGCTCTTGCGGCGGCAGACGGACGACAAGTTGGTGGGGCTAAGCCTGAACAGCTCATTATGGATCTGCCCCAGAGGATCATTACATTTATGAAGACACTTATGCCAGCAAGGAGAGTTAACTGGGATAAACTGTCTGCGTGCAGGCAAAAGAAAGACGAGAGTGTCTCCGATTTCTTTACCAGATTCGAGGAGGCATTCATCGATCATAGTGGTCAGGATATGAGCACTGAGGGAGGTCAGTGATTGTTCGTTGATAAATTTGTGTCAAATTTGTTGCCTGAGCTAAGCAACAAATTGAAAAATTTCGAAAGTTCATGGGCTGTTTCTACCACTGCCCAAATATTAGCCACGGCTCAATATTATGAAAATAGAGAAAAAGAAGAAAGTGATCGTGTGGATAAGAAAACGAAGGAGCTTAAAACTAAGGTTTTGTTGCAGCAAGCGTATCCTCCGCGCTCGAATCAAAACGACTCACAACAGCAAAATCGATCGCAATCACAGTCTTCTAGGGCGCAGTCGCGTACTGACTCCTCTACACCTAGATCTATGTTGGGGTATAATCAATGCGCATATTGTAGGGGTGAGGGCCATTTGAAGTTTAATTGTCTGGTTTTACGTGACCGAAATAATGGCGTTTCGGCTCGAGGAGGTCGTAGTGGTCCACAGCAGGCATCTCGTGGTAGAGGTCGCGGTGTCTCTCAAAATCAGAATGAGCGTTCTACTACTTCATCAGACTCGAACAATTGCTTTGATCAGCGCGATTTATTGTCTGGTAGATCTGCACAGTATCATGTGGACGATTATTATGTCGAACATGACATTGATGCTGATGGTAATTACTAGGACAGCCATAGACAAAGAGAGGGAGTAGTATCAGTTCCGGTTGATCAGAGAGGGCCTTACGTCGCAGTTGCCACATCGGGCGTAGTTGAGCCTTTTCTGTTGGACACTGGTGCAGCGAAAAGTTCCATCATGCATTCGAAACTCCCTGGCGCACCTTTGTCTGGCTTTACGAATGTTTCCATTGGATTCTCTGGCACCCTGGTTAGCAATCCAGTTTCTAGCCCTTTGCCCCTTACAATTTGGCCGCGTGAGCTAGAAGCTCCTTTGATTTTAACTACTGGATGTGGTGAGAATCTTTTGGGCCTGGATTTGCTGTAAACGGTTATATGCAACTCTGTATTGTTCTCCTGCGGGAGTGGAGCTTACATTGGGTCAGAGAGTGATCTCTCCTATGTACTTGTCAACCGATAAGCTCCCACCGGAATTGAGTTCTCTTCCTGAGTATTTGTGGGCAACGGGTCCCAACGACGTGGGCCTGTTGGACATATCACCTTATGTTGTCCAATTGAAATTGAATGTGCGATTACCGCGTATCCCCCAGTACCGTATCTCTCTTGATGGTGAACGAGCGCTATTAGCGATCATCTATGACTTGATCAAAAAGGACATTATTGAGGAAACTCGGGGAAATGTGTGTAATAGTCCAGTGTTGCCTATTTTGAAACGCACTGATCCATCCAAGCCTCCTGTGTACCGTTTCGTTATTGATTTAAGAGAGGTAAACAAGATTGTGATTCCACAATTTCCTGTGGTGCCTGACATTACAGCTTTACTGACTCTGATTCCGGCCTCTGCCTCTTGGTTCTCGGTAATCGATTTGAAGTATGCTTTCTTTAGCATTCCGATCGCTGAAGAAAGCAGAGATCTATTCGGTTTCTCATTAGGTGGTCGTAGTTTCAGGTTTAAACGCGCTCCTCAGGGCTACTGTGAGAGTCCATCGATCTACAGCCAAGCTCTTAAGAGTCAACTTGACGCATTTGTGTTACCAGCTGGTGCGGCCTTGATTCAGTACGTCGATGATCTGTTAGTGGCTGCAGACACTAAGCAGATTTGCAAAACTGCAACAGTATCGCTGTTACAGCATCTATGTGACTTACATCACAAGGTGTCACCTTCTAAGCTTCAGTATTGTTGTCAAGAAGTAACCTATCTAGGTCACTTATTGTCAAAGGAGGGAAGAAGGTTGACCCCAGAAAGAATTGCAGCAATTGCTCGAATGACTGTGCCAACAACTCAGAGAGATGTGCGTGCCTTTCTAGGTATCACGTCATACTGCAGGCAATGGATTCCAAATTTTTCATTGCTGGCGAAGCCATTGTTAGCTCTCACGTGCAAGGATGTTCCGACTCCTATGCCATGGACTGAAGAGTGCCAGAACAGTTTTTCTGAATTGCGTGATGCGTTGTGTTCGGCTCCTGTGTTAGGCACTCCTGACTACAGTAAACTGTTTACACTATACGTTCACGAGAGAGAAGGTTGTGCGTTAAGTGTTCTAACGCAACAATTTGGTGATAAGCAGCGTCCATGTGCATATTTTTCCCATTTGACCCAGTAGCTAGAGCATTGCCGAGTTGTCTAAGAGCGACAGCGGCAGCTGCGGTGTCCATCCGGCAATCTGCAGGCCTGGTCATGGATAATATGCTTACGGTGATGGTTCCGCATGCAGTTGACACTCTCTTGAATCGAACAAAAACTCAACATTTGACAAGCGCAAGGTTGTCTGGTTACGAGTTGACACTTTTGGCAAGTCATATACAAATAAAGCGTTGTAATGTGCTGAATCCGGCGACCTTGTTGCCGACTAATATGGAATCAGATGATGTACCACCGCATGATTGTTATCTAAGAACTGAAGAAGAAACGAAGGGTCGTGTTGACCTAAAAAACACTCCATTGGCAGATCCTGATGGTACTTTATATGTTGATGGTTCATGTTTCAAGTTGCCGAATGGTGATGTGACGACTGCGTATGCTGTGGTGACGTTGAGTACGGTTGTGGAGACTGCGAGATTGAGTCAGAATTCGGCGCAAGCGGCAGAGTTGATTGCGTTGACGAGAGCTTGTGTTTTGTCTAAAGGAAAGCGAGTGAATGTGTTTACCGATAGCCAGTATGCATTTGGCGTTGCACATAGCTTTGGTCAATTGTGGAGAGAAAGAGGATTTATGACATCGCATGGTACGAAGATCCAACACGGACAGCTCGTGAACGATCTTTTGGACGCACTTACATTGCCTAAGCAGGTGGCAATCATTAAATGCAGCGCGCACCGAAAGGTTACGGATGATGTTGGTCGTGGTAATGCGTTTGCGGATGAGATTGCTAAGGAAACAGCTAAGAATCTTGCAACCCGAATGTACGTTACGAGTTCAGTGAGGTGGCCGACGGAGACTGGTATGTGTGAGGACACTGTTGAGAGCGTGAAAGTGATTCAGAATGAGGCTACCGAAACTGAGAAGACTAAGTGGAAAGAAAGCACGGGAAAGTTAGACGCGCATGGATGTTGGGTTGATTTGTCAGAAAGTTAGAGGTGGATGTTACCGGATGCATATGTGCTAGCCGTTGTGACTATGGCTCACGGCTTGTCGCATATTAGCACGAAAGGCATATGTAAGTTGTTGTCTCCTGTATGGAAGAATGATGGTATTGCTAAATGTGCTGAGAGAGTGGTTAAGAATTGTATGGTATGTATGATGTATAATCCTGGCAAGGGCACCCCCACTCCACCTGGTCATTTTGCTCCTCCTACATGTCCCTTTGAAGTCATCCAATTGGACTTCATCCATATGGAGAGATGCAATAACCTGAAATATGTTTTGGTTGTGGTTTGTGCGTTCTCCAGATGGATTGAGGCTTATCGTCTTAAAGATAATACTGCCCTGTCCACAGCGAAAATCCTACTGAAGGAATACTTTCCTCGGTATGGAATGCCACGGATTGTATGGTCGGATAACGGAAGTGAGTTTGTGGGGAGTGTGATGAAGAGTGTGTGTAAGGGCCTTGGAATACAACAGAAATTCCATAGCGCCAATCATCCCGTAGTCAGCAGGTTTAGTGGAAGGGTACAATGGCACTCTGAAACTGAAATTTGCTAAGATTCAAGCTACAACTGGTCTGTCATGGCCCGATGCCCTGCCTCTAGCTCTCTTGTCGACCAGGGCGACTGTGCACTCTCGAGTAGGGCTTAGCCCATATGAGATTGTGTTCGGTCGTCCTGCGAACATTTGGGGAGTTCCGAGGCCAAAGGCATTTGATAGTCTCGAATATCCAATGTTGATTGATTATCTTTATGATCTGACTGCTAAATTGAGGTTAATTCATCAACAGGTCTTTGAAGCTCTACCGGCACAGACAGAGGGTCCTGGACATCGGCTCCAACCGGGTGATTGGGTAATCACCCGCAACTTTGGGAGAAAGCGTAATCTTGAGCCAAGATTTGTGGGACCCTTTCAAGTCCTGCTGGCGACAAGGACTGCAGTTCGGTTGGAAGGCAGAAAGAATTGGGTGCATGCCACCCATACCAAGAAAGTCCCAATCCCTTTGCCAGCAGACAACTGGGTCAGAACTGGAATCGCCGCAACGGAGACTGTGACCCCTCTGCGTTTTGTGCCGTTTAGTGATGCTCAACCTGTAGGAGATGATTTAGTGCAGCCAGATACATCTGTTGAATCGTCAGCATTGGAGAATTCAAGGTCTGAACTGTCATCTGATCGATCGAACACTGTTTTGCAATCTGAACAATTATTTGAAGAGCAGACTCGACCTGGAAGAAGTCGATATTTTCTTCGTTCACGTGACAAAGACTAATAAAAAATCCCTTTTTCGTTCTTGAATTCATATTACCCCCCTATTGTTGCTACAAAACATTATGAACAATTGCATCTTTTATTGGTTATTGAGTTCTTTTTCACGTGTAATCCTCTTTTTGCACAGCTAGGAGACTTGTATTAAATTGAATGTTTGTTTAAGAAAACCTTTCATCCAGGTTGACCGTAGGGCCGTGCGGGTACTTCCTTCTGTTTAGCAGGTTCCTGACACTAGGTCGGTTACTTTTGTCGATTCCTGGGAACTCCTGGGAATTGATAATCGCTACTCAGAACGAAGTGCGTCAAGAACGTTACGGACGGTTTTTAGAGGATGGAGTTCTCTAAGCTGTCGGAAATAGAGCGGATGTTGGCGCAAAGATCAAAATTGCATAAGGTTGTTCGAACAAAATGTTTTCTGTTTCAGGTATTCCTGCTGTTTCTGACTGTTTCTATGCTACTGGTGGGTGGAGTGTATTTTGGAATACAGTCGTTTTTGCCTTCCACTTCACCTACTTCTTCTCCTAAACTGAATTCTATTCCCACTGTTTCTCCACATTCTTTTCATCCTCTGGCCCAATACGAACAGGTTAGACGTGCGGAATTCATGAACAACTCCTTTGTCCAGCTCCTACATCAGCATCAGTTGGTGATGAATACTACTAACTGTTGGGTGTGTGGGTTAATGCCACATACCATGGATAAGGGTATTCCGTATTTGGTTCTTCCTTACAGCTCCCAGGGGTCAGCTTGGGCATTTCAAACTATGTTCCGTAGTGCACTAGATTCCTACCCCCATCGAGAGCCACGATCTGCAGACCTTGGTCCCGGCCCGTACCACAAGACTTTGGCAATAGCAATTGCTGACTTAGATAGAGATATTTTTAATGCATCGCTCATTCTGAAGGAAGAGGTGCGAGCATACAAGGAACTGAGTGAGGCTGAGTATAGCATGTCAGTGGGTGATAGACAGCTTAAGAGCTCGTCTCCGATCTGGATCGTACCCCACCTCGGTAATTTCTGTTTGCAAGGTCTTGGTCGAAATTCGAGAGCTCAGCTTGGGAAGAATGCTTGTACTGAAACGTATGTTTTACCAATGCTCTCTTCCCCTGTTTTCCTGACTGCCAAGGGTACCTACTTTGTATGTTATGATCGCGCATATACGTGGTTGCCCCGTGACTTCTCGGGTACCTGTTATATTGCGAATCTTTTGCCACCAACTTTCACAGTTGCCTCGGACTATCACAAGACTAGAGTTGTGAGAGGCGTTATTAGCAAAGAGGATACTGCCGGTCAAGAAGCAGGAGATTTCTTTAAAGGTTTCCTGCCGTTTTGGGGACCTATGGTTAATAGTAGGAACCTGAGACAGTTGACTCGTGTGGTAGAATCAACTGCTAACAAAACTGCAAGTGCTCTTGGTAATCTGACAGCAGAGCTTCAGGCGGATAGGCTTATGACGTTGCAGAACCGTATGGTTCTAGACGTTGTTCTTGCAGATAGAGGTGGTGTATGCTAGGTGATCCATTCGAGTTGCTGTATTTTCATTCCTGACAACGCTCCAACTGTATATCAAGCCATCTCGAAGTTGCATAAGATCTCCGAGTCCATACACGTGGACGTAGGTGATTGGACGTTACTGGGATGGTTTTGGAGCCTGATGTCGACGTGGGGTTGGAAGATTCTGATGATCGTAGGGGTTGTTGTGGCGTTTCTGTTCACGTGTTGTCTTTGCGTGCAGTGTGGTCCTGCCTTATGTGGCCTCTGCGCTACAACTTGTATAAGACGGCCATCTGTTACCAAAGAAGCATTGATGGATAGAATAATGTTGCAGCAACATCTGAACGATCTGATGAATATCGAGATTGATTCTGATATCGACTAGTGCTTGCCTACATGAGGGCAAAAGAAGCGTCTGAGGTTCTGTAAGAATCGTAATGACGTATTTACTTGTTCAAATATGGACGAGTTTGGTATCTATGAACCGCAAATGACGAGTTTAGTGGGTGTACGCGTTTTCGCTACACTACTTTGCACCGTTCGTCTTATTCGTGGGTTTCTCCATCTGAACCCACGGGTTCCATTTTAGATATGGCATCCTTTTTGTTTCTTGCCCTCAAGTAGTTAGCGAACGGACACTGTCCGCTTCGTGACCCAGGGATTCCCAAGCTCTTGCGGAAGACACATGTTCCTCTGAGGGTGTTTTTATGACGAGGGGGATGACACAGCAAAGGCAGATGGCTCCGCTCGAGGCTCATCTTGCCGTGCTGGTCTATTGTTTCAGCCGTGCATGCATTAGGCACGAATCCTTTGATCCTGCAATTGTGCTTCCGATATTGCCCCCTACACTCTTTTCAATCTGTTGTCTGTCTTTTCCTTTCCTGCACCTGTTTCTGTCTCTTCTCTTTCGTTTACAGCCAGAATGGAATGTGTTTAATGGTGAGATAACGTACTTTTACAGTTGGGAACCGGTGATGTTAATGTAATTATGTTCCGGGCTCCTGAATACATGAAAGCAACTCTTTTTGAAGTTTACTGTGGGAACTGAGTTGTAACCTTTTGTTCACCATGTTGTGTAATGACGAAAATGTGTATAAAAGGAGCAACCCACTTTTGCAATTTGAAGCAGTCTCTCAGAACCTACACGTTGTGTACTACTTGCGATCACTGTATCCCTGCAGTAAATAAACGCTGATCTTTGATGCCGAAGGAAGTGTCCCGTGGCTCTGTGATTTGTACGCCGGAACAGGTAACCCATGAACGTTTCAGGTGTTGTTCCCTGGCACCGCTGGGCCTTAGAATAGCCCAGTCCTTCATGTTCCTGTTTTTTTTCGCCTAACTGTTCTCAAAGTGGAACAGGTGATCTGAAATGCAAAATTTAGTGAGAACCCTAGTTGACAATTTACCAAAAAGTATGTAGTGCTTCTGTTACGGCATTGGAGACATTGGACATCTATTTATAAACTGGGCCTAGGTGGGTGGCAGGGAAAAACACAGAAAATGCTAACAGGTAAAGAAAAATACTAGCCAAAACTAAAACACACACAAACATCACTTAGAAACCGTCTCACTTTACTGCAAAATCCACCCCAGACCTTATCCCTCACTTAGTCGCATTGTGACTGTTAGGCAATCCTTGATACCCCCCATGGTATCCCTGGGCCTTTTGAGGTGCATCCAGTATCCCAAGACATTTCTCTAGATATCCACACAAGATTAATTACAACACCGACCATTGACAGTACATTTCAACACCACAGCATATTTACTGAACGGAAATAATGTGTTTTTTGTGCAAGAATCATGTATTTTTTCAAGTCAATTATCAGCCCTTTGCCCTGCCGTGGTATTTAAGATGGTACTTTTTCGGAGACAGGTGACTGTTCAGGGGCCAAATGTGGTGAGGCGTAAACTGATTTGCATACTGCACCATAGCGAGTGAGCGAGCCCAAAACCCATAAGGGGGTTTTGAAAAAAGAGAAGAAAAATCGTGCATTTTCAAACAAATTTGAAAACGTACAAACTGCAAGTAACAAAAGGATCTCTCTGGCAAAAGCAGTGACTCACTGACCTATTTACATCATATGCATGTTGTGATCTGCATTAGGTACATGTTCTTTGCAGCAGGCACATTAACCTTCTGCGCTGCCACCTGCTGCCCTGTTCACTCCTGGGACCACAAACACAGGCTAGCTCTGCCAGACTGCCAACGCACCTCCATATATAGGCAAACAACTGATTTTTCTATTTTTTGTTTTATATAGCGAACTAGACCCGAGACATCGGGTATCAGAGCGTTTTACATGAGCACCAGTTTTGTTACATTACCATTAATGCCTAAATAAACCTCACTTTACATGAATGTGTCTTATAAAGAGTCTTGGATAAATAGGGTGAATGAGCACAACACATAAGCGGCAACTTGCTTATTCATCTCAACCCCTTGGAACCCTACATGCCTTGCCCTTTCTTCCACCCTGCCGTCCATGCTGCAGCAACAAATGTCATTGAACCACTGCCACATTGTCAACTTTGAATTACAAAATATGTTAGACTTTTTGATGTAACATTCTCAACAAGCAAGGCATTGTAAGCAGCTTGAAACAAGCATTTACAATGCAATGGTTTCGCCTTTGGAAAAGTTAGAGCTATTGGCATTGTAAATGACAAAATTTGTATTTATGTGTTGGTTTTGAAAATAGATAAATAAATGGCATTGTGATTTACATTGTCATTAGCTTAATCTCTGCAGTCACTCTGCAGTCCCTAGCACTCCATAGCACTCCCTAGTCACTCTGCACTCCCTAGCACTCTGCACTCCTTAGCCCTCCCTAGCCCTCCCTAGTCACTCTGCACTCCCTAGCACTCTGCACTCCCTCGCACTCCCTAGTCACTCTGCACTCCCTAGTCACTCTGCACTCCCTAGTCACTCTGCACTCCCTCGCACTCCCTAGCACTGCACTCCCTAGCACTCTGCAGTCACTCTGCAGTCACTCTGCACTATTTCTCACGACAGAGTATTCCTGAGACCGCTTTGGTAAATTCAACCAAGAACATAACCTAACACTAGTTGACTTAGGTTTTCAATTCTGTATGCGTTTCTACACAAACACTAAATTACTGAATCCAATAGTATTTTCTTCGCATGAAAAGTGCAATTCCATAGTAGTAATTTGTCCCCAAATCTCACAATTTTTGGGAGCAGCTTGATAACATAAGGAAATCTAAAATAATTCCCAAAACATTGTCCAATACTGTGCACATCACGCTACAAGTGACACTTGGTAAGAACTTACACAAGAGCAGTGCAACATGATTTATGCTGTGCAAACCAAGTTTACAATAAGTAAGAAAGGTTTGCTAGTCATGTATGGATTAATTACAATACAAATTGATATTATCAACCACTGCTTACGAGTATTTTTGTGGGAGTTCTTTTTTTTTTTTTACTTGCCTCTACATACCCTACGTCATTCTGCTATATGTGATAACACGGTTTTAAACCCTTTTCCTCCACTGTCAATTCCACTCAACCTTTACATTTTAGATTATAGCCACTGACTATCACATTCTAGCTCCCTGTTCTAACTTTTGTAATATAACCCTGACCCAAATGTGTACATTTATACAACTAACGCATAACAACGTACATATTATTCAACACCCATTTTAATTACTGAGAATAAATGTCACCTTGTACAATCTCTTAAGTTTTCTTCTATTCTTTAGTATGAGGTCCACTTTATAGGAAAACCGAAATAAACGAGACTTTTATTAGTGGACAGATAACGCAGTACCCAATGTCTGTAGGGCACAGTGTGTGTAAAACAGAGATGTAGCATCTAGAGAAAACTATGCTAATCAATATTCATACTGTCGGCTAACTACACAGAGATGCACTGGGGCGCAAATAGCGTGTAGTGGAAGAAAACAATACACAGTGGATAAACAATGTGAGCCAGCCATGCCACAATAATGGATATTAACCCGTCCGTGCCGTTTTAAAAGAGGGCATTTGACCTTTACATTTGAACCACACTTAAAATCACCCAATTACACCATATGTTTAACAATGACTCAGATAAGAAACACTTTAATGCAAGACACTGGTTTCTTAAATCCCAGATAACGCTCACTTTGCAAGCTTAAAAAGCGATGGTATGCTGCTTTATTAATCTAAAATACTTGTGATTTTTCTCTGAAATGTGTATACATCTCTCAATGCTTAATGTTATTTACAATTGTTTAGGATATTGGTGAGCAGATGAATTGCGTTGGTTCGGCCTTCACGTTGTCTTTGCTGGAGCCGGATACAAGCTTCACACACAAACATTCCCTGTGTTTCACACAACACAAACGTTATGTTACAATCCTAAACCAGTACTCATTTCCAGTTAAATTGAAAAGTAAAAAGACTATCAATGGGCGAAAATATGACACCAGTGTTTCTAAAACTAAAACTAAAACGCCCCCTCCCTTTTCCAATGTTTTCCTCCCCTGCCTCCACACATATTTCGAATGGCTTATCAGGCCTTACAAATTTAGCGACGCTTTTGTTTTCCAGAAAATGCCTCTTACCCCAGGTGGTGACAGCTAGACAAACGACTCAAGTGAAGTGCTGTGTCGGACGTCTACTGCTGCCTGCGCGCACATGGCGACGACTAGAGCCCCTACACACTAGAAACTTTAAGTACAAGTGCAGTAGAAAACGAACTACTGAAAAACGTTACGGCGCACGTCCCGAATGGCCAATCACTGCATGGCTTCACCTGCTGAAGCCACACAGTGATTGGCCATAATATGCAGTGCTGAGGCAGTGTGCCACCACCCACGAGCGGCATCCAATAATGGATTGCCTGCCCTTCTGCGGGTGGACCAGCCAATCCTGGCGCTGCATGCAGCGCCAGGATTGGCTAGGGGGGCACACTGACTGCTCGCCCTGGCACCTTTGAAACCCCGGGCCTGGCTTAAGCAGCAACCCCCCGGCCCCTTCGGTCCCTCTCTAATGTGAACGTCACTGTCAGCCACTAACGCGCATGCTCGGGCTAGATACAGCCCATAAATCCTCATGCGCAGACAGTTCTGTACTGCTGCGGGCATGCTGCAGACAGCCAGCCCCACCCCCGCGCACTCAGCATTCCATCGGGTGTGTCCCGGAATTGAAGCGCTGCGCTGCGGCGCTTCATTATTTGTGAATTATAATTGCAGGCAGCAATTATGCTCTTGTCACGGTGCGTCCAGGCTTAGACTGGCTACGCCCCTACGCCCCAATGGACGCACCGCGGCTGGTGAAAGGGTCCCATTTTTTCGTGCTTAAAAGGCCCGGAGCCACTAACAAGAAACGCGCTTGGAATGTATTAGGAATTCTTATTATTGGCAGGCAAGCGGCCCCTATTCGCTAGATGAAGCCATCCCTAACTAGGCTGCACTTCCTTTGTTTTCAGACTGGACGTCCTCTTCCTGTAATTCGGATTCAATGTTATCAGAAGATAAGTATTAAGAAAACGCTGCGCAGCTTTTGACATCTGACAATTGGAATCGCACAAGAACAGAGCAAACAGGTTCCATTTTTTTCAAGCCTTTATATAACATCCTCCGGGCTGAGATCAAGGACGATGTTGATAAAACAGAGGTTGCATGGTCTAACAAATTAGGGAACCCGAATGTAGATGTTGACCAAGCTATAGCATTGAATAAAAGAATATTCAGAGCTACTAACCTAAGAGCTCAACATTATAAAACGGTATTTAACCTATACCATACCCCGGCAAAACTACACACATGGGGGGCTAGAGCGGACGATAATTGCCCAAGATGTGGGGGGGGTCAAGCAGACCTACTGCATATGTTCTTCTCTTGCACTCTCTTGACTCCAGTGAAAAAAGAGATTGAAAAGCTATGGGAGGGGCTGCTAGGTCATAAGATCGATCTATCCCCTACCCTGATGATTTTGGGCACAGATTCGAATTTAAATTTGGGCAAGGAAGAAGAAGCATTGGTATTTATCTCTGTTGCCGTTCTTAGGATCTTGATTTCTGCGGGGTGGAAGGACACTGTCGCACCATCCTTTCATATGTGGTTATCTAGATTCCTTGGTATACATAATATTGAGACTTGCCTATATGAGTATAAGAGAGGGAAAGTACGAGACTTCGGAAGAAGGTTCTGGGCCCCGATAACTAATTGGAGGCAGACTTATGTAAAAGATGTATAAATTGTTAATCCGCATACTTGGTTGTCTATTAATATTGGAAATATAATTATGTACCTTGCCTCCCCCTCCGATTTATATTCTGATGATTTTATATGAGCTTTTCCATTTTAGAAGTCTTAACTATTTATCTAATGCATGTTTGGATTGAGTATTTGTCTTTTGTATTTAAAGAATATGAGAATTAATTGTTAAGCCTGTGCCCTGAATGATCAAAATATGCACTTTTAAAAACCCTTTTCTTTTCTGTGATGTATTTTTGACGCCAAATAAAAAGTAAAAAAAAAAAAAAAAAAAAAAAAAAAGAACAGAGCAAACAGGAAACAGCCAGTGTTGTTTGGAGACTGGGAGGAAATGGTTGGCGGGAGAGATGAGGTGAGGAGGGAAGAGATAGCGGAAATAGGTAGGAGAGGTGAATTAGGCGCTATAATACTGGATGTGTGCTTAGATGCCTCGGCGGGCACCCCAGTTCTTGGCTGGTTGCTGTTGCCTTACAATGTTTTGTACTGATGCACACACACAGTAAAATAAATAAAAATAACTTATAGTGAGTTAGGGTTCTCCTTTCATGCCAGAATGTATTTGTTATCCAACGGATAACAGTGACAATTGCTTCTGGGGAAGGAGGCGCATCAAAACAAAACAAACAAGGGCACGCGTCCAACTCCCGTCCTACGAGAACAGGGCTAAGGGGCTAAGGATAGGTTTTGAACAATGTCACGTGACAGAAAGGACGCCCAATGGGAGAGCGAGTACGTTCTGTGACGTAAGGCGGACTTCCAGGAAATCCTTGTTATGCTAGAGAGACGTTGAATGCGGCGTAGTGCGTCAGCTCTACATCCTGGAATTCTGGGCAAGTTGTTTAATCACCCGGTGCCTACCAAAAATGAATGTGTCCGTGTGCAATGCCGCCACCACCGCGGGGACGAGAGCAGCCTGAGACACCCGGTGAGTGGGGGAGAGGGGGGCTGTGTGTGCGCGTGATGAGCCTGTGAGTGGTGGTGGGGGTGTGTGCATGCGTGGCTGTGTGTGCGCGTGAGCCTGTCCTGTGAGTGGTGGTGGGGGGGTGGGGCACTTGTGTGGGTGTAACTGTGTGTGTGCGCGTGTGTAGCTGTGCGTGTGTATGTATATGTGTGGCTGTGTGTCTGTTAGCTGTGCGTGTGTGTCTGTGTGTCCCGATGCATTGTGCCTGCGTGGGTGTATGTGTGTGTGCGCGCATGCGTGAGTGTGGCTGTGTGTGATTGAGAGAGGCTGGGAGGCAGGGGATGTGCACGGCGCCGTGCGCGCCCTCGAGGACAAATCTGAGACAGCAGAGGCGCGTGGCCGAACGCTGTCTCAGATTCCCCATAAAGTGAAAACAATAGGTCTTTCGCTGACGCTCGACCTAAAAACGACTCGGACTGCTGTCCCCACTTTTGTTTTAATGCTAGACATTTAGTTGATTCTGCAAAGGCATGACATTATGTTTTTCATATCAGCATCTAGGGAGGCAAAACTATGCATGGCATCTCATTGGAAAATGTTTAATAAAAATCATTTATCTTTAGGCTTCCTTGTTTTATAAATCTTAAAAAAGCGGATTTAAAAGAACATGCTAAAATAAATGTGTAAAGAGCAATTTGAATGGAAATGTTCGTGGTTTAGAAATTCGTTGTTAAAAATGTAGCTGTTTGGGTTTGCTCGTTGTTTAGCCTTCCTGGTTAAGGAATTTGTGGTTTAGGCAATAGCTCTTTAGTCATACATTCGTGATGAATACTGGTTGTCTGAGTCCCTTGACCTCTTTTTCATTGGTGACAGAGACATGAGTGAAGTCCAAACAATAATTTTAAGAAATGCTGGTATGTCAATACCATTGCAAAGACTTAATTCCACTGATGAAAAATTGATAATTGTATTAGAACTCTGTAGGAGAGTAGGGTCTGCAATCCTATGGTCACCCCAGATTTTTGCTTTTTGCTTCACTGGTTTACGACTTTCCCTGGCTGTGGGCCTGCTAATCAGACCCACAGCCTAGCTGTTCTCTCTCTAAATTGACACTCATGTACTTTAGGTGCATTTACCAATTGGTATTGGGTCACTCTTGTAAGTCCTTGTACAGTGTACCATAGGTACCCAGGGTATAAGTGAACCCAAGGCCTACCAGGGGCTGCAGCATGTATCATGCCACCCCTGGCTGGCCATCCAAATCTGACACAACTGGCTGATCAATCAGCTGGGGCAAGGTGGTGTAATCACCCTTTGCTGTAGATATAGTATACCTATATCTAAACCTAAAATGGACACATATACTCCTATAAGTCACTCCTATGGCAGGCCTTAACAATCCTGGAGGCAGAGTGCTTGGAATTATGTGAGATAGTGCTCTGGCATGAGCTGAGCATTATAACCTCGCGGTTATTGCTAACTTTGGCATATCATTATCAAAACATGTCGAGTAAGGTGTCATACGAATTGGAATACTACCCCCTCGCCAATTCTGGTGACGGGGGTAGCATTCCACCCTTCTAGAGGGACACAACATGTACCTAACTGTGAACCCCGGTTAAAGTTAACCCGAGCCTCAGCATCACAAAATGGATGCTGCCACCACAGACACAAGTCTGACCTCCTGCTGCTGGGAGCCCTTCCAGCGAGGGAGGTTTGGACAAAGGGTTTCCTGCCTTGGGAGGTGCTAGCACCACCCCAGACAGGATTTTGTGTATTGGGTAGGACAGGGCTGAAATGAATGAGACATGCCTGGGGCACACAAGGTGTCCCTGTGCATACACCGATCTAAACCAGTTCCTGGGGCTCTCCAGCCCCAGCTCTGGCGCAAGACCGGACAAAGGATAGGGGGTGTAACCACCCCCCTTCCTGGTCCCACCCATAGGAGGGACCTAGTGATAGTACAGCCCCCTTTAGGAGAATAAAGGTAGGAGCTGGTCCCATTCCAGATTAGATTAATCCTGAACTGAAATTCTGCAAGAAGAAACTCTGGGCTTCGACTTTCTACAAAGAAGACTGAAGAAATTTCCCTTGTGGGCAAGGAGTGTCCACCCTGAACAAGCAGGCCCCATAAGCGTCCAGTGGCTTCACTTTGTCGTCTTCCCTTGAGGATCCAGACTTCAGAGCCTGACGAGACCCTGATTCCCAGACCTCTTGGACCTCTACCTACATTTGCAGCACAGCTGAGATCCGTGGGTGCGACGAGACACGTGGGACCGGCCATCTTGGAGAAACTGCACTTCGCTTCCAGCACGACTTCTGAGGTATCCTCGACCAAGTGCTTTGGGGACTGAGAAGCCCCAGCCCCGAGCAGCTCCTGCACTGAAGACCAGCCCTCCAGCATCCACGAGATCTGCGTGGGGCCTTTCTGCCTGTTTGCTGCTCGACGCGTTGTCTGGTCACTTGCCGGCTGGCTAGTGGCCTCCTAGACAATGATCCACAACATCAACACCGCTGGTCTGGTTGCTCCAGACTGGCCCTTGCTTCCTTCCAAAAGTGAGGCACCCCGGACCCTCCTGGTGCGCACCAGACGTCTTTTCCACTCGTCGCGTGGGTTGCCTTTGCCAAGGCCTGTTGACTCCAAAACCAGATCAAACACCGCCGACAGCGAGAGCCTGCGTGGGACAGCTCGTGCCTCCATCCTGGTCATTGAAGACACCACCTGGTTCACGTGGCTGCAGAGTTAAGCGTCCACTCTTCACCTGATCACGTCGACAGCCTCTGGTTCCACTCCTGGTTCCACTCCAGTCACTGGCTAGTGACTTTGAACATTGTTCCCTCTGCTTTCAGGTCTTCAGCATCTCTGATCCACCCTTGGATCACACCGGACTTCTTCCTCCTGGTCGCCTGCAGTATCTTTTCTTTCAGGCTCCATAGACTTCAACGCAGAAACCCGACACGACTTCGCACCTATGCACCCGCAGCCCGTGGGTGAGGTAACAAGAGCATTTCGGTGCTCAAGGGTAGATTAACTCTCCTAGTGTCCAGTTCCACAGTCGTTATAGTCCTAACTAGTCAGGATTGTCCGTACTCACCTTTTTCTTGAACTGTACTGTCCATAGACGTTGTTACGCATCTCGCGTGTGAGTTCACACTCTGCACACGGGTTCCGTGGGCCTCCTATTACTTACCTAAAGTTAGGGTAGTGTAGTCCCAGCGATCCTACAGCCTCTGGACAGCTCCATTCCTTCTATCGACTTCCTTATACCACTTGTTTAGCATATGGTCTGTTGCGCCCCTAGGGCAACATTGTAACTCGTGCAACTTAACGTATTTTTCCTAAGAGTCTTTTCATGTGCTTAGCCCTCTGATCTCATAAAGAGCTCAGAGGTGTTTGTTAGTTAATAAATATCTTGTTTATTTTCATAACTACCTGTGTGGTGTCCTTTCATTTGGTATTCAAGGGGTTATATGTGGTAAAACAGCTGGCTTCACATGCCAAAAGAGTTTAGCCTAAGACTGCTTTGTCCATGCTACTATTAGGATAGCTGGTCTATAAGGTTGAGTTACAACCAATCACCATAAGGGTTGTTTGGACTGATACAAGGTGATCACTAGAATTAGTGAGCATCATATATCAGGCCAACTTCTCACAAACTCAAAGACTTATCTTTGTATACAATAGTTTATGAAAATAGCAGATGTCATGGAAAGCACATGACAATCAAGAAAAAGTTTACAATACTATTATATACCAACTGGGGATAAAGCGCAAAAGTGGTAAATCAGGGGTTAGGTGAAGGGGGAGAAGTATGGTATATAGAGGTAAAAATAAAAATTTTAAAAAAAATGGATACTTGTATAGCGCACTACTCACCCACAAGGGTCTCAAGGGGCTTGTACGAATACCGCTGTGGAACCCATCCTGGCTTTCCCTGTGAGGCGTCCACTCCTGGGCACCCCCAAGGTGGAGGCCAGGCATCCTTAGCGTTGTGGGGGCCGTTGTGGAGATTAAGCAAGCTATTGCCCAGAGTTGCAGAGTGGGACTCTATGATTGGAATAGGCACAGAGGCGATGCTCACCCACGCACACAAGGCCCTCCACGGCACCGGACCAGCATACCTGAACAGCCGACTCAAATTCCACGCACCCCAAAGGACCCTACGATCAGCCCAGCTTTCCTACGCCGTGGTCATTCGCACCAGAAAGACCAGATCGGGAGGCCGTTCCTTCTCCTTCCTCACGGCCAAAGCATGGAACGCCCTTCCGCTCCACCTTAGACAGACAACATCGCTCCCCATCTTCGCAAGAAACCTCAAAACCTGGCTCTTCGACATACCCCGTGCTTGATGGAATGGAACCTGCACCCCCCCCCCTCACCCCCCCCACCCCTAGCGCCTTGAGACCCTCACGGGTGAGTAGTCGCGCTTTAACAAACTCCTGATTGATTGATTGATTGATATGTACAAAATAGCATTTTTTTGTGATTCCTTAGAATTCCTTCATTGCGATTAGCAAATTGTGAATCGCAATTAAGGAATACTTTTCCATTCATTTCTATGGGCCAGGAGGCTCATAGGAATAAATGGGAAGTTATTCTCAATTTGCGATTCACAATTTGCTAATCGCAAGTTGAGAATAATTTCAAGGGTGCAGGGGTATCCAAAGGACACCCTGTTGCACCCCTGAAATATGCATGGGTGCACATGTGGCGCACATACATGCCCTAAGGGCATGTATGTGCGTCACATGGCACTTTGAAAAATGCAAAAATGTGCATTTTTCAAGGAATTCGCAACTTACCACCAACTAGAAGTTGGTGGTAATTTGCGATTCCTTAAGGGCATTTTGCAAATTTATTTTGCTACATACATTGCATTTAAGGAATCGCAAAATTTGCGATTCCTTAAATGCAATTGCAAAATAAGGAATTTTGCGATTCCTTATTTTGCACCAGTTTTGCTTCATACATTCCATTTAGCAAATTCGCATTCGCAAAGGCCGAAATTCTGCGAATTTCGGCCTTTGCGATTGCAAATTTGCATGATACATATGGCCCTTAATCTACACTGAACTGGGAACAATGTTAGATTTTAGTATAAAACAGTATAAATATTAGCGAAGTAACTGCTTACTATGCCCCTCATGGCCCTTTCCCTATCCACTACAGCTGGAGGCCAACTCTAATGATAAAAGAGATAGTCAGAAAGAGTTCTCAGTGAAAGACTAACTATGGTAATTATTGAAAGTTTTCTCAGGTGCAATTTTAGTCTCTATGACCAAATCAAGGGCAGTTGTGTCCTTATGTCCACAAGGTCAGACCCATATAAAAGCAGTGTTGGACATGCTGCAAGGGTATTATACTGCATTTGTTAACCAATAATACAGTATTACATACTATGGAAGATAATCATTTTATCACCAACAACAGTTCATGCTAATTCCACATTGTTTCTGAAAATTCATTTTTATTATCTTGTTTAGGTCAAGCAGAAATCATAGTATAGTTCTGCCGCTCATGTCAACACCCTTACCAAAGCCATCAAGTTCAAAGAAAAAAAAGTTCTATTTGCACACTCCTGCATTTCTAACAATCATCATCAGTTGGCATTGTAGAATGTTTGATGATAAGGGCTTTTAGATATATTAAGATGTAATTCACCAGGTAGTCCATTTAGGATACTCAAACTGAAATCCCTCATGTCTTGTATATTTTTACATGGGAAGGTCGGACTTTGAAATGTCAGCAAAACTTGTGGGAATTCTCTTTCTGCATGGAACTTCCCATTCCGAGCTATGACTTTGTTAATATCTAGAATTTGTGGTACTGTCACTCATTTTATATGAATCCCCAAATGAATGTGAAAATTCATGGTATGAACATCTCTATTAACTCATTCCCTATAATGAGTGCTCGTAAATATGCTAGGCTCAGGATTCACTGTGGCAAAATAGCTTGAAACTGGTTTTATGGAACAGCAAATACGTATCCAACAATCTTTGATCAATGACGGATACGAAATACATATAAAGAAGTACGTGTTTAAAAGGTCACATACAGGAAATTGAAAAAGAACTTGGACAGACAGTGCTTCGTGTCTGAGGGGTGGGGTGGACTGAAAGACCAGGAGTTATAAAGAATAAATAAGGGCTGTCTAAACCAAAGAGCAGAGAGGTGACTAGTGTGAAAAGAATGGCACAGAACATTTCATACTATTTGCCCAGTCAATGCACAAGACTTTAGCCTGAATAAGCTCTGAAATGTGTGTATCAACAAAACCAAGATGGTGCAGAAGATTAAGAATCTAACCATGGATCCAGGCCTGGTCTTTCATAGATAATGAACAGAGTGTGTCTGTAGTTCTCTCTTAGCAAGATAACCATGAGCAACGCAGTGCCACACAGAGTGTTCCTCAGTGTTTCACAAATATATATCAATGCACTGATTATACTAACCTCTTCACATGAGTTTTCATCAATTGTCTGATCCAGCTTCTGGTGAGGAACATTAGCTATAGGTGACTGGAAGAAACCAAATCAAAACCAAAATGTTAAAGAAAAAAATATTATGTGTGCTTGTGATTGTTGTAGGAAGGTGGACTATATGGTTACCCCAACTTTTTGCCTAGTGTTTTGCTAGTTTTCGACTTAGTTGGCCTGGGATCCTGCTATTCAGGGCCCCAGGCTATCTGCTCTCTCTATAAAATGGACACTATGTACTTTAGGTACATACCTGATTGGGAATTGGGTCACCTCTGTGAGCCCCTGTATAGTGTACCATAGGTACCCAGGGCATAGGTTCATCCAAGGCCTACCAGGGGCTGCAGCATGTATTATGCCACCCCTGGCTGACCATCCAAACTGATACCACAGGCTGATCACTCAGTTGGGTAAGGTAGTGTAATCACCCCTTACTTAAATATAGTATATTTATATCTACCTTATATATAGACACATATGCACCTATAAGTCACTCCTACGGTAGGCCTCGACAATCCTGGAGGCAGAGTACTTGGTTTTATGTGAGAGTGTGCTCTGGCATGAGCTGAGCCACTCTGCAGCGTTCGGAACTATCTCCATATAGCTGTTCTATGATATAGCCATACCATATACTCTTAAGTGCATTATAACCCTCGCGGTTAATGGTAACTTTGGTTTGGCTTTATCAAAACATGTTGTGTAAGGTGTCAAACACTTTGGAATACTAACCCTCCCCCCCCCCCGGGCCAATTCTGGCGGCGGGGTAGCAATCCACCCTTCTAGAGGGAGTAGACATGTTGGTTACTGCTTTACCCGGTTAAAGTTAAACAGAGCCTCAGCATCACAAAATGGATGCTGCTGCCACAGACTGACCTCCTGCTGCTGGACAAAACTCCGGCAGGGGAGGCCTGGACAACAGGTTTCCTGTCCTGGGAGGTGCTAGCACCTCCCCAGTCAGGCTTTTAGTGTATTGGGCAGAGAGGGCTGCCAAACGAGACACTGCCTGGGGCACACAAGGTGCTCCATGCATAGCCCGGTTCAAACCAGTTGCTGGGGCACTCCAGCCCCGCTCTGGCGAGAAACTGGACAAAGAGAACCACCCCCTTCCCAGGTCCACCCATAGGAGGGACCTAGCAGGTAATCCAGCCCCTAAGATTAGTATAAAGATAGGAGCTGTGTCCCCAGGACTTTAGATTATCCTGGAAAGCAACTTTGATACAAACTCTTGGACCTTCGATGTTCTATTTCGACTAGAAGACTGAAGACATCTTCGTTGTGGTCAAGAAGGGACCACCTTGTGCAAACAGGCACCATCAGTAACTTGCCGGTCTGCTTTGTCAACGCTCCCGACGGATCCCGAAGACTCAGTTACACAGGAAGTGGACTACCAGACTTCTCTGACTCCGACCCACATCCACAACAAAGCTGAGACACGTGGCGGACACAAGAGACGTGAGACCGGACTCCCTGGATATCCTGCATTTTGCCAACAACTCGACTACTGAGGTACCCTTGCAGTTGTGCATTGGGGTACGAGAAGCCCCAGACCAGAGCACCATTTGCACCGAAGCTCAACCCCCTCACTCCACGAGTGCCGCGTGGGGCCCACTCTTGCATTTCAGCTCGACGCGTCTTCCCGGTTGCTAGCCCACTGGCTAGTGAGTCCACTGAAGACAAACCTTTGAAACCAACTTGTTTTCCTGGTTGCTCAAGGCTTGCTCCAGCTTCCCTGCAAAGGAGAAGCTCCCCAGACCTTGCTGGTCTGATCCGAAGCCCATCTTCACTTCCTGCGTGGATTGCGTTTGCCAACACTTGTTGGGTCCAGTCCGGATACCAACACCGCAGTCAACTAAACCCTTTTGGGACAGCTCGAATCCAGCTCCTGGTCATCGTCAACGCCTCCTGGTCCTCCTGGCTGCAGAGACAAGCTTCACCTCTTCACCTGAGATCATCGCGACATCTCTTGGTTCCTTCCTGGTCACTGGCTAGTGACCCAGACTCTGTCCCCTTTGCTTTCAGGTTCTTCAGTTCTTCGATCCACCCTTGGATCCACCCGGACACTCTTCCTCTGGCCGCCTGCAGCACTTCTTTGCAGATATCCATTGAAAGCATCAACGAAACCAGACACCGAAAGGCACCTAAGCACCCGGCTTCCCTGGGTGAGGTAACACGAGTACTCCGGTGCTCCCGTGGGTCTTGACTCTCGAAGTGTCCTAGTCTAAAGGGGTTTTGTCGTAGTCCACCCGGAAGTGCCTTAAAACAGTAACTTTGTAACATCTTCGTTCTCCATTATAAGTCAATGGGAACCCGCGCCTGTGTTTAGACACTGCAGGCGTCTCCCGTGGGTCTCCTCCTTCCTAACCTATTTCTGTAGTGGTCCTTATACCACTTACTTAGTATATGGTTTGTGAGGCCCCTAGAGCAAACCTGTATTTGTGCAACTTATCGTATGCTAATTGAGTAACTTGTGATGTACTTCGATCTCTGACCTAATAAAGAGTGCAGAGGGGTTGTGTTAGAAATAAATACATATATATTTGATATATACCTGGTGTGGTGCCCTTTCATTTGGTATTCAAGGGATTATAATTGGTAAAACAGCTGGCTTCACATGCTCTCTGAAGTTTTAGCCTAAGACTGCTGGTCCAGGCTACCACTAGGATAGCTTGTCTATAAGGTTGACTTTACAACCACCATCAATAAGGGTCGTTTAGACTGGTGCAAGGTGCCCACTAGAATAGTGGACATCATATGCCAGGCTAACTTCTCACAACTGAGTATTACCTTTTCACAAATCCTTGAATTTTCTCGATGTGGTCACTAGGTTTGGGATGGAATCATAAGCATTAGACAACAAATAATGTTAAAAAATGTAGGTAAGTGACTACTTCCTCAAGAAATTAATGTGACTGATGGCAAATCGAAAGGTATATGAGCATTTTAAAAATTGTTTCAGTATATAGATGGCAATTAAAAACAATAGATTTCTAGAAAAGTTCATGAAACTCTGGAAAAACCTTTACAATACCTCTATGTACAGTTTGGGGATAAAGTGCTGAAGCAACAATAACATTGAGGAGTGAAGAGGAAGAGATTTTTAATAAAAGCTAAAGCAGTGAGCGTCCTCGATTGTTTTAAGAGGGAAATAGGTACAAAGGACATTGAACTGCTTCTCGAGTGGAGATACGTAACAAAATGAACAATTTTATAAATATATACTGCTTTTAGGAAGACCAAACTTCAATGAACTGTGAAATCTGTTTGGCTTTTCTCATATAAGCAGCATATATATTAGAGAACAAAACTACTTTCTGTTTCTCCCGTGGCCTCTTTGCTGTCCAATGCGGGTGGAAGACTCTAATGGTAACAGAGAAAGTTAGAAAGAGACTTCCATGAAAGATAATCCTTCAAAATTGATGACAGCTTTTTGTTGAACACGCTGTACGGTTATTAAACTGAATTTGTGACACAATAATACAGCATTACTTAATAGGAACCTAATACTTTTATTACCAGCTAGTGCTAATTCCTCACTATTTGAAGGTGCACTTTTATTATAATTTCTTGATCAAATAGGAATCCTTAAATAGTTTCCTTGGTCATGTCCACACCCTTAAAGAAGCTGTCCAGGGTAAAGAAAGACATTTATTTTGCCCACTTGTGCATCTATAACAATCAGCAACAGTAGGCATTCTTACCTCTTTACTGATGACATCAGCTGTTTTTTTAGATGTATTGTAACATCGTTCAGCAGATGTCACTCTTAAGATGTTCCTTTGGGATCCTCTGATGTCTGTCACTTTTTACATCCAAATTCCATACACAAATATCAAAAAACTTGTGGAAACACTCTCTCTGCATGGAACTCCCCATTTTAAGCTATTGTTGTGTTAATACCTTGAATACCTTATGTGGGAATTCTCTAAATAGTGTGTGGTACTGTCACAAATCTTTACAAATCTCTAAATAAGTTTGAGGGTGCATAGTATGAATACTGAAGACAACTATTCATTCCTAATAATTAATTAATGCGAACTCGGATAGATGGTGTAATTCATGTCTGAGGAGTGGACTGGACTAAAGGAACAGGAGTAATAAAGAATGGATAAGGGCAAGTGCCTAAAACTGCTCAGAAGCTGGCAGTCGGTAAATTAAAGGTTGTCTTGAAGAATATCAAGGCTGCACAGTCCTAAATCCACTTCATGCCTTTTAATTCACTACAAGGCACTCCCTGTCCCTTTCTCACACTTGCAGGTTCTTGCTTTCTCTCTTAGTGATGGTTTTTCCGTTTTTCTCTTCCTCTGAGGTTCTGCTTTGGTTTTTTCCTTCTTTTTACTCAGTGAATGTCTGATGAAGACAAATAAGTGCTGGTCGCAAGAAACTAGTTTCAGTAGCCCTCAGCAACTCAAATGAAGCACTAATATTCAGAGAACTCTACCAATAGCAGCTGTTAGTGTTATATTGTTAATACATATTTATGTTCTAAGGATTCTTTTTCGTTGTTGAGATATTGTGAATGGTTGTATGATGGAACTCTGCATGCCTTTATAACGCAGTCTCTACCCCGACTGCAACATTATCACTCGTTCCTTTACCACGCAAGTCATTACAACACCTTGCCTTAGGGTGGCGCTGGACTTTGGAATAGTCTACACAACAGTAGGAAAGATGTTGGACCTAAACTCCAACATCAGTCCAAGGAGTCGCCCCCATTGTGATGACTTGCGGGGTAAAGAAATGCATAGTAACATCGTAGTCAGGGTAGTGACTGCATTTTAAAAGCACATTGTGGCAGTAACTGCGTGGTAAAGGATGTGTATATGTTTATGTCCAGAAACCCTGAAACAGAAAGAATGAAATGTAGATATATTGTTTGCCCCTTTCACACTGTAAAAGTTATTTTCTATTGGTACCGCTACCCCACCAAACTTAAAAGGATCTTTCCTACTCCTGGCTTAAACTTCTCCTTTTCATGGCGGGACGAGTTTCACTGCTAAAAATGATTGTACTCCCAAAGTTTTTATATCTGTTTCACAATATACCAATCCCACTCACTAACAAATTCTTCAATACTCTGAGATCGAACCTGATTAGACTGGTATGGGGAGACAGGACACCCAGGGTAAGATGGCAGATGATGACACTTCCCTGTGACTGAGGAGGTTACGGGGTCCCGGATCTTCAATTATACTTTCTGGCCGCTCAATGCAGTTTCGCACAGACATGGTACCACCCAGACGCAAGGATTACATACCTACGCCCAGAATCTGACTTTGTTCTGCCTAACACACTTGCCACCATATTGCCCACTGGTATCCCTAGAGACCCCAAAGACATACAGCCAGTCTCTACCACCAGCTGGGCATGGCTTAAGCTGAGCCGTATCACTCGCACACAAACATTGTACTCCTCCTCTCTTCCGCTTCCTAATGCCACTTTCCTACCTATAACTAGCAAAAAGCTGGTACAAAGGACCTGCACTAAATTTAACATTGCCATGATAGGAGATCTCTATCCGGCTGGTCACGTTTTTCATACAGAGGACATGTCTTCCTTTTCAGATGCCACGTTCATGGACAGATTTATTTTGGCCAGATTACGTTCTGTCCTGCGAGCCCGGCTTCCTGAATACCCGCTAGAACCGCCCTCATTTTCCCCACTTACATTGGTTATAGCTGGCAGCAAAGGGTTCCATATTATATCTCACTTGTATAGGGCGTGCTCTGACCTGATCCCAGTGGAAGATGACAGACTGCGTAGTGCATGGGAATTGGACTTAGGCAACCCAATCACTGATGAACAATGGGCGGCCTGCTGCAGAGTTACTAGAACAGTATCCCTAACAGCAGACATAAACTGATACACTTAAAATTTTTACGTTGAATTTATATTACACCTGCCTGAGTACACAGGATAGATCCAACCAGACCGCATTGTTACCAGTGCTGTCAGCCCCCGCAGGCTGACTTCTCACATCTCGCATGGACCTGCCCGCGAGTCCACACCTTTTGGGTAGCAGTACACAAACTTTTAAGTAAAATGATACAGACTCCTCTTGTACCTTCACCCGAGATAGCCCTCCTGGGATATGTAGTCCAGATCCCCCTGAAAGTGTGCAGATTCGTCGCTATCTCCCTACTCCTAGCTAAAAGAGAAGTCGCAATTCATTGGGGTAGCAAGAGGGCACCAACGACAACTGGTTGTATCCAAAGCCTTGTGACCTGCTCCATGAAGAGCGACCTGTATGCTGGCACTATCCCGCTTTCCTCCAGGCCGAAAGACATTTGGGGCCCCCTTCAAGCTTTCCTTGCGATACAGTAGCAAGATCCCCACTTGCAACGGGAGCAGGGTGTTGTACCGACAGTAGTTCCACGTATACATAACAAACGGGCCCATAGTGAATTCTGGTATATGTGGATAGTGGGGGTCTTGGAAGGGAGCCATTAGATCGATACAATGATGGATCGCTTGATGGACTTTCAATGTGTATCAAATATGATATTGTCACCACTTGATTGTCCTACCGTGCCTTAATTGACCTGTCGTGCTGATTGTATTCAAAATGTACCCTATGTATACTGTATTTGAACTATGTGCTCTGCTTTACTTTTCACAAAATGCTAAATAAAGTTAAAAAAAAAGAATCTTTCGTAGCTCTTCCGGCCTCTGCTGGCATGGATGCAGCCTTCTTGGGGATTTTCGCCATATATGGTGGTACTGCCCGACTATCGCCCTTTTTGAGAGGAGATTCTAACTCATATTAAAGGAATGCTAGGTTACCCCATACCGACCTTTATCGAGAAAGTTCTTCTAGGCATCAGAGATCCGGGGTTAGAGCATCAGACAAAAGCAGATAGCGTGATTTTATGGGCATGTCTAGGAGTAGCCAAAAAACCAATAGCGGCAGCTTGGAAAAAGAGAGAGGCTCCGGCTGTGTCATTATGGCACTCACTGCTCTGGAGACAACTCATGATGGAAAGATTAGCAGATATCTTCATGAATGAATATAAAAGTTTTCAGTATTGGTGGGGCCCGCTGGTTTTCTTTCTCTCGAGTGGCCTCCCATTAGCAGTATGCCCAACTTTTTCAGATTTAGGATGGTTTCTTACCCTTGCCCAAACACTTTCAGATATAAATCTAATCCCTCTTGGCCCTGCAAGACTAACTTAGGGCATGAACCTCGGTTCTGATGCAAGACCGAATACTCATTGCCACACAACAACGTTAGGGTGTTTTTTTTTCTTTTTGTTTAGGGTTGCTTTGGTAAAAGGGTCATGACTCGAAGACAGAGAGGGAGATGAAAGGGCATCACATAGAGAGAAAATGAACACTAGTTAGATGTATTTGAATACACGATGTCCTATATTTGCTTCATGCTCTCATCACAATGTAATTTGTTGCTTTTAAGTCATGCTGAATAAATAAAGCTTTGAAAAAAAGTTATTTTGTACATTTGCTCCACCCTTACCTTGATGTGTTTAGGAAAAAGGCTGCTGGAAGAGGAAGATTGTTTATCCACATCGCCCCATTGTTTCTTGTCTTTAGAGGAATCTCTGTTTGTGTAAATTTTCTTCCAGGTATCATTCTGGTTCTCTTGTTCTTTGAGTGGCTACAGATTGGATAGAAGTGAGACAGTGATGTTTGGGTTGGTATCATTTGAAGTGCTGGATAGTTGGCACTGCTTTCATTGGACTATGGCGCCTCCTATTAAAAGTATTTAACCGTTGCAGGTTATGGTGTCAACGTGCGGTTTGCCAAATATTTAAATGTGTCATTGACCCAACAAACATCTCCCAAAGGGAATGATTTAGAGGATAGTGGATGTCTGTCTGCTGCCCTCGTCATTCTGCTGCTCTGCTTAGGTAGTGGCTGAAGGCAGCGCTCCCTAGGATGAACTGCCACCGGCCTTACCAGTGAGAACAGCAATGTAATAACTCCAAACCACTGGAAATATTGGTGGACTGTGTTAGACCTGTCAGCCCTAGGGTGGTCTTTCCCTGTGATTTTTTGCCCTTGCCTCATTTTTCCCACCTCCTTTTTGTTGGCCCATAGGTCTTCGGGCACCTTTCCATAGCTAATCTGTGTTAGGGTGCAGGTGCTCTCTACTTCCAACATGGTTGCCACTGGCTCCTGCTACTGCAGCGTGGTCTTTTTAGTGTAGCACCCTAGTTGCCAGGAGCAGGCTGGATCCCCATACAATGTTGCAATACCAGCCACCTATCCCCTGTCCATAGGTAGAGTGGGGAAGCTCCTGGAACCTTCCAGAAGAAAGGCGGACCTGACTTTTCCCGCCTTAGAGAGTGGTCACCTGACCTGGGCATATATAAGCAAGGGAGGGAGCTTTTTCTAGTCAGTTGGGGCATCACTGACCTGGGGAACCCACGCAGGAGTTTTAGGCGGGAGGGCCTAGTGAGGAACCTATGCTACTGGGAGTGACAGGATTTAAGTGCTGCCTCTTAAGCTGGGTGAGGTGTCCTAAGCTAGCCCCCTGATCTGGCCCAGTGGTAGGGAACCACAGGGTCCATCTGCAGTGACTGATGAGAAACTCTTCAAGCCTTCAACTCAACCCCCCCCCCTCTCCTCAGCAACTTCAAGTAACCAACATCCAAGGGCGCAGAACCATCCAAGCGCCATGAAATCTACTTTTCCTTGATCAGAGACTGCTGGGGTGACCAACCAGGTACTGGCCCTGCCTGTCTCCCCCTGACTGAACTGCTCTGCTGTCCCTGCTGAGCTGTGTGAAAAGCGCGAATACTCTGCTCCCCCTGTCCAGCGCTGTATTTAAGACTGACTGCCTGAGCTAACTGTGCCCCCATGGTTCAAACGCTGAGATCCTGAGGCGCTTTTCTCCTCAAGAATCATCCTACCTTATAAGGTGCCGCAGTTGCCCCCCCACGCGCTCACCTGCTTCGGTGTCAAGCGCTGTGTCAAACACCCGAGGCGCCTGAGGAGACCTGGACACCATTGTGGCATCGGCGCCGCCCCCGCGACACCTTTGAGGAGACTCCGGCCTGTCCTGTGGCCGCCTGCCTCCGCGCGGTTTCCAGCGCCGTGATTGCCCCCTCGGCGGCCCCCGTACGCCAGGAGAGGGCCGCCGCCTCAAGTGAGCCAGGCCGCGGTAGGCCCAAAGGCAAGCCGTCCCTCCCCACGTGATCGGGGAGCTCCTCCGCCCCGCCCCCGGGCGCCGCGCTGCCATTGGTTAAGGCAGGCGCGCCCTCGAGGCGGGTGACGCGATTGGCTGGAGCAGCCCCAGCCCCGGTCCTGATTGGCCCAAGCCCGGAGTTTTGCCGAGAAGCCCGGACAAGGCCCGATCCATCGCGGAGGGGGCCGTGAAGCCTAAGAGCCCCCCTCCTGTCAGCCCCACATGTTGGTCTCACCCCAGCCCCGGCGCTAGTGCCTAGAAGCCGCACCTGCACCGCGCCGGGCCGGGTGAGGCCCAGGGAGGGTCGCGAACCCCTCCCTTCCACCAGAGTCTGTGCAAGGGCCCCGGAGGGCCGAAGAGCACCAGGTAATCCCCGTGGAGGAGGGCGGTAGGCCCGAGGAGGCCCGAGGTCGCCCCTCCCCCAGGGTGAACTAAGACTGGGCCCGTTGGCCCCCCACCTATTGTGCCTCGAGTGTTTGTGAGGCTCGGGGATCGCCTCTTGCCCTCCTGCATTGTTCTGCAACTGAACTGTGGGTTGCTAGTTCAACATCAGATGATCCACTTCAGTAACTGGTGGTGGTGTAGTGCCCAACTTAGGTGGCCTATAAGCTCATGTTTAATTAAATGTTTTCATGCCGGCCATACACAACTACTGGTGTGGTCTCCATTATTGCGCCCACTGTGTGTCTCGTTGGAGGAGTGTGTTAAGTAGCTGCTTTACACGCAAGCCCCTGGCTGCCTTCCTGCTCGAGACATGCTACCCCCTTGAGAGCTGGCGGTCCCAGTTCTTACATTGGTGGCGAGCGGTGGGATCCAGGACCTGTAGTTACCTAACACCCTCCAGTGGGACAGTGCGCTGCAATTAATTGGACACCTGTGGTGCTGCAAGCAAACCTAATTGTCCACCACTGTCTAAGTCTGCAAAGTGTGTAGGAACCGGTGTTGACCCAGCATTGTTGCCTACGTCCAGAATTTTTCTTTCAGGTTGTCTGGGTCCCCACCTGACAAAATGGAGTTCCAGTGGCTGACCTTGATAAGTACACGGTAGTGCAGTTAAGGGAGTTTTGTCAGGGGATGGGGGTGCCTGTGGGGATGAGAGCTGTAAAAGAAGAGCTCCGTACCGCTTTAAGGGCATGGGTAAGGGCTCACCCAGAAGAGGAGGAAGAGGATGGGGAACAGGTCACACACGGGGAGGCGGACACTCAGGAAGATCCAGGCCTACTCAACATTGACATGTCAGACAATGTATTGCCAGGAAGACGTTCCGGGGCGGGGAGTAGTGTATCCAGGGGGAGTGCATCGTCGCAGGAGTATGAGGACAGGAAGGAGGAAAGGCGATTAAGGTGGGAGCTTGCCAAGTTAGAGCACGAAAGGGAGAGAGAGAGAGAAGATAAGCAGTTTGCTATGGAGGAAAAGAAGCTGGTGCATGAGCTTCAGCTCAAGGAAATGGAGCTGAGGGCATTACAGTTGAGTGCACCAGGGAGTCCTAATGGTGGCAGCGTACCAGAGGCTCACCAGGAGCCCAGATGCTGGTTACCTAAGGAGGTGATAGCGAGCTACACCAAAGGGGATGACATTGCCAGGTGGTTGGAGGGGTATGAAGTGGCCTTGACTGCCCATGGGGTGCCTGAGAATCATTGGGGAGGTGGTTTGTACCGGTATATACCTCTTGATGTCAGGGACTCCCTCCTGTATTTGAAGAAGGCAGACCAGTTTAGGTATCCCCCCATGAAGGAGGCACTTATCAAACATTTTGGCCTCAACCCTGAAAGGTATCGCCCGAGGTTTTGTGGCAGCCATAAGCTGTCCACGCAGAATTGGGTGGATTTTTTTTAGTATGCCCGTAAGGCTCTGGATGGTTGGAGGCGTGGCAGCGAGGTGCGTGATTTTGAGGGTCTGTATAACCTTTTTTTGAGAGAGCACCTCTTGGATAAGTGTTTTCCGGAGCTGCACCAACATTTGGTGGACCGCAAGCGTACTGATCCCCGTGAGCTTGCGAAGGAGGCGGATACTTGGGTTAGCACCCGGTGTCACACAAGGGCCCCGGTGGAGATGGCCCGAAAGGCGGACAGGGCGCCCCTCAGAAGAAAGAGGGTGGTGATAAAAGACCGGAGTTCTCACGAGGCCCACAAACTAGACAGTTTGGGAAAGGAGTAGGTACCCCACCTCAGAGGAGTTTCCCAAAACCCACTAACCTGACAAGAGTCAGCAGCCAAAAGTGGTCCGGTGCTATGAATGCGGAGAGGTCGGACACTACAAGGAAGATGCCCAGTGTCGCAAACGACCCCCAGCCCCCACTGCTGGCAAGAGTCCCAGGGTGGCTAGTTTAGCGCTTGGGTTGGAGCTGCCCCTAGATAGGGAAGGGGAGTGGACAGGCCTGACCTTGGTTTCACTTGGTGATAGAGAGATGGTCCCAGTGACGCCCTTACCATTGAATACTACTAAGTACCAGCAGAGGGTGAAGGTCAATGGGGAGGAGGTGGACGCTCTGAGGGACACAGGAGCCAGCATGACCACCGTAGTGAGGCGGCTGGTGTTCCCTGAGCAGGTTGTTCCTGATGTGTACCATCCAGCCGTGTCGGCTGACGGCAGTCTGAGCTACTATCCGGTGGCTCAGGTTCCCTTTGAGTGGGGAGGAGTGTCAGGCCCGTTGAGAGTTGCAATCAGCCCTGCCTTGCCTGTGGACTGTCTGCTCGGTAATGACCTCGAACATACCGCCTGGAAGGAAGTGGAGTTTAAGGCCCACACTGAGATGCTGGGATTACCAGGGTGGACTTGCGTAGCCAAGCGGTCCATGGCTGCCCGGCAAGAAGCTCAACCCGGGTTGGAGCCTGAAACCACGGCCCAACCCAATGCCGGTCCAGAGGAGAGTGTCGTGGAGGACACACCCCGTGTGATAGATGGGGAGCCCGCGGAGGTAACCTCGGAGTCCATGGAGGTGGATGTCGTTCCCATGGGGGACTTGCCAACCCTTGCCGAGTGGCATGTGGAAGGAGGGCCTACCCGGGAGGAATTCTGTCGGGCACAAAAAGAGTGCCCCGCGCTTGACGGCATGCGGCGACAGGCCGAAGCCCAAGCGGTCAACCGAGAGACTGGCAGTTATCACGTGTATTGGGAGGATGGCCTCCTGTACAGTGAGCCAAGGGTTCCGGTGCATGGATCATCGAGGGCCTTAGTGGTCCCCCCCGTGTTACCGGGCCTTTTTGATGGAACTGGCGCATTAGATACCCTTAGCCGGACACCTGGGCCAGGACAAGACTTTTGCAAGGCTCGTCCCACATTTCTATTGGCCTAGGATGAGGGTTGCCTCTGACACCTACTGCAAGACCTGCAAGACTTGCCAGGCCAGGGGCAAGACGGGGACCAAAGTAAAGGCCCCATTGGAACCGCTCCCAGTGGTCGGGACCCCTTTCAAGCGGGTTGGAATAGACATCGTTGGGCCGTTGGACCCTCCGACCTCTGCAGGACATTGGTTCATCCTGGTGTTAGTGGACCACGCCACTCGGTACCCAGAGGCCATACCTCTGAGGACCGTTACTGCACCTGTGGTGGCGCGGGCCCTGATGGGGATATTCACCCGAGTGGGATTCCCCAAGGTCGTGGTGTCGGACAGAGGCACAAATTTCATGTCGGCCTACATGCAGGCCATGTGGAAGGAGTGCGGAGTTACCTATCGGTTCTCCACTCCTTACCACCCCCAGACTAACGGGCTCGTAGAGCGCTTCAACAAGACCTTGAAGGGGATGATCCGGGGTCTGCCAGAAGACCTGAGGCGGAAATGGGACATCCTCCTCCCTTGCTTGCTGTTCTCGTACCGCGAGGTACCACAGAAGGGAGTCGGGTTCAACCCCTTCGAATTGCTCTATGGCCATCCCGTTAGGGGACCCCCTCAGTCTGGTCAAGGAGGGGTGGGAGAAGACTTCAAAGAAGCTTCCCCGTGATGTTGTCAGCTACATGCTGGCGTTCCGCAGCCATATGGCCAAGCTGTGGAAGGAAGCCTCAGACAACTTAGAGGCTAGCCAAGCCGTTATGAAGGAGTGGTGTGACCGTAACGCTCGGACGGTGGAGTTGGACGCTGGACAGAAGGTGTGGGTCATGGAGCCTGGGGAGCTTATTGCCCTCCAGGACTGGTGGACTGGTCCGTACGAGATTGTGGAGCGTCGAGGCCAGACCACCTACCTAGTTGACTTGAAGACCCCCCGTCAACCCCATCGGGTGCTCCACGTCAACCGCCTGAAGCCTCACCATGAGCGATCAGAGCTTGCTCTCCTCATGGTGACGGATGGGAGCGAGGAGGAGGAAAGTGAGCCTCTTCCTGGCCTTCTAGCGGCTCAGGAAAAGGATAGTTCAGTGGAGGGAGTTGTCCTCTCCCCATCCTTGACCTCAGAGCAACAGAGGGACTGCCGCCAGGTATTGGCGCAGCACGCCTCGCTGTTCTCCATCACGCCTGGAATCACACATCTGTTTACCCATGATGTGGACACAGGGGACAGTCTGCCAGTGAAAAACAAGTCTTACCGGCTGTCCGAGAAAGTGAGGAACAGCATCCAGGGTGAGGTGACCAAGATGCTGGAGCTGGGAGTGATCGAGCCCTTTAGCAGCCCGTGGGCTAGTCCCGTCGTGCTGGTACCAAAAGCGACTCCACCGGGCACCACACCAGAACTTCGGTTCTGTGTGGACTATCGGGGGTTGAATTCTGTCACCAAGGCAGACGCACACCCGATCCCACGGGCAGATGAGCTGATTGACCGGCTGGGAGCAGCCAAGTACCTCAGCACCTTCGACTTGACCTCAGGGTAAAGGCAGATTGCCATGGCCAATGGAGCGAAGGAGAAGACAGCGTTCTCCACCCCCGAGGGCATCTTCCAATTTCGAGTGATGCCCTTCGGGCTTAAGAATGCTCAGGCCACCTTCCAGCGGTTGGTGAACCAGGTGCTATCTGGCGTGGAGTCCTTCTCAGCGGCGTACCTGGATGACATAGCTGTCTTCAGTAGCACCTGGGAGGACCATCTGCAGCATCTCCAGGAGGTGCTGCGGGCGTTGCAACACGCTGGCCTCACCATTAAGGCTAGCAAGTGCCAGACTGGACAGGGCTCTGTCGTGTACCTGGGACACCTGGTGGGCGGGGGTAAGGTGCAACCCCTCCAGGCCAAAATTGAGACCATCATGGCCTGGGAGCCCCCCAAAACTCAGACTAAGGTCCGAGCTTTCCTCGGCCTCACTGGCTATTACCGCAGGTTGGTCAAGGGATATGGCACCATCGTGGCCCCCTTGACCGAGTTGACGTCCAAGAAGCAGCCACGCAAGGTCATCTGGACGGCTGCTTGCCAGGAGGCATTTGAAACACTGAAGCGCGCGATGTGCACCACTCCGGTGCTGGCCACTCCGGACTTCCAAAAAGAATTCATCGTGCAGACAGATGCCTCAGAGCATGGCGTAGGTGCCGTGCTATTGCAACTCAACGATGATGGCCAAGACCAACCTGTGGCCTTCATCTCCAGAAGACTCCTCCCTCGGGAACGGCGATGGAGTACCATCGAGCGAGAAGCCTTCGCTGTGGTCTGGGCTTTGAAGAAGTTGAGGCCATACCTTTTTGGCTCTCACTTCCTAGTTCAAACCGACCACTGTCCCCTTCGCTGGCTCATGCAGATGAGAGGGGAAAACCCTAAGTTGCTAAGGTGGTCCATTTACCTACAGGGGATGGACTTTAGGGTGGAACATCGGCCCGGAGCTGACCACGCCAATGCTGACGGTCTCTCCCGGTTTTTCCGCCTTAGTGACGAGAAGTCCCTAGAGGTTGGGTAGCTCTCCCCACTTTCAGCTGGGGGGGACGCATGTTAGACCTGTCAGCCCTAGGGCGGTCTTTCCCTGTGATTTTTTGCCCTTGCCTCATTTTTCCCACCTCCTTTTTGTTGGCCCATAGGTCTTCGGGCACCTTTCCATAGCTAATCTGTGTTAGGGTGCAGGTGCTCTCTACTTCCAACATGGCTGCCACTGGCCCCTGCTACTGCAGCGTGGTCTTTTTAGTGTAGCACCCTAGTTGCCAGGAGCAGGCTGGATCCCCATACAATGTTGCAATACCAGCCACCCATCCCCTGTCCATAGGAAGAGTGGGGAAGCTCCTGGAACCTTCCAGAAGAAAGGCGGACCTGACTTTTCCCGCCTTAGAGAGTGGTCACCTGACCTGGGCATATATAAGCAAGGGAGGGAGCTTTTTCTAGTCAGTTGGGGCATCACTGACCTGGGGAACCCATGCAGGAGTTTTAGGCGGGAGGGCCTAGTGAGGAACCTATGCTACTGGGAGTGACAGGATTTAGGTGCTGCCTCTTAAGCTGGGTGAGGTGTCCTAAGCTAGCCCCCTGATCTGGCCCAGTGGTAGGGAACCCCAGGGTCCATCTGCAGTGACTGAGGAGAAACTCTTCAAGCCTTCAACTCAACCCCCCCCCTCTCCTCAGCAACTTCAAGTAACCAACATCCAAGGGCGCAGAACCATCCAAGCGCCAAGAAATCTACTTTTCCTTGATCAGAGACTGCTGGGGTGACCAACCAGGTACTGGACTGTGCTGCCCTGCGCGCTCACTGCCCTCATCTGGGGCGACACCTTTGAGGAGCCTCCGGCCTGTCCTGTGGCCGCCTGCCTCCGCGCGGTGTCCAGCTCCGTGATTGCCCCCTCGGCGGCCCCCATACGCCAGGAGAGGGCCGCCGCCTCAAGTGAGCCAGGCCGCGGTAGGCCCAAAGGCAAGCCGTCCCTCCCCACGTGACCGGGGAGCTCCTCCGCCCCGCCCCGGGTGCCGCGCTGCCATTGGTTAAGGCAGTCGCGCCCTCGAGGCGGGTGACGCGATTGGCTGGCCCGGAGTTTTGCCCGGAGAAGGCCCGGATCCATCGCGGAGGGGGCCGTGAAGCCTAAGAGCCCCCCTCCGGTCAGCCCCACATGTTGGTCTCACCCCGACCCCGGCGCTGGTGCCTAGAAGCCGCACCTGCACCGCGTCGGGCCGAGTGAGGCCCCGGGAGGGTCGCAAACCCCTCCCTTCCACCAGAGTCTGCGCAAGGGCCCCAGGAGGGCCGCAGAGCACCAGGTAACCCCCGGGGAGGAGGGCGGTAGGCCCGAGGAGGCCCGAGGTCGCCCCTCCCCCAGGGTGAACTAAGACTGGGCCCCGTTGGCTCCCCACCTATTGTGCCTCGAGTGTTTGGGAGGCTCGGGGATCGCCTCTTGCCCTCCTGCATTGTTCTGCCAACTGAACTGTGGGTTGCTAGTTAACATCAGATGATCCACTTCAGTAACTGGTGGTGGTGTAGTGCCCAACTTAGGTGGCCTATAAGCTCATGTTTAATGAAATGTTTTCATGCCTGCCATGAGGGGATGACCTTTTCCCTGTACTGAATTTCTTGAAGGGGTGGGCTTCTACAGTTCCTGAAGGGATTAAACTGTGACATTTATTGATTCATTCTAATGGTATTCTGATGATCTGATCCTGGGTCGCAAAACGATCAGTATTCACAAGAAGAAATGCTTGTGGTTGTTTCCTACAGGTTCATCTAGGATCTATGAAATTACCTTGTTGCCTGTTGAGCAGCATACCGCGACAGGCTGTGTTCTATGAAGTTTTCTGTTGTACTGAAAGTACTTGCTGAAATGTTTATCACTTTCTATGAAGTGCAATTTAGAAGACGTCCATGAGAGGTTTAATGTGTTACTTTAATGCAATGCTATGGTCGCTTCTTGCAGGATCCTCCAGGTTTAGGAAAGTACCCTCTTTGCCTGCTGAAGAGTATGTGGCAACAGGCTGTGTTATTTAATGTTTCACTGCTTAGATGAACTGGTTATTATTTTAATGACAAGTCTTACTGCAACTGCCTAATGAAATGCTTAAATGAAATACTAATGATTAGCAAAATGTACTACTTGCTTGATCCAAAGTCTATATAAAAGATCTTGACTTTCAAATACAACTACTGGTGTGGTCTCCATTATTGCGCCCACTGTGTGTCTCGTTGGATGAGTGTGTTAAGTAGCTGCTTTACACGCAAGCCCCTGGCTGCCTTCCTGCTCGAGACATGCTACCCCCTTGAGAGCTGGCGGTCCCAGTTCTTACAGACTGCCACCCAGTTTAGGGTGGAAGATTCACCGCCTCTTTCTTGAGTGCCTCTTGTGTAAACCATAGAATTCTCAGAGAGAAACCACCACAAAATGTGCATGTAGAGACTCTGAACTCATTAGGAATATTTTAAATGAAGGTACTTGAAATGCACCCCCTCTTTGGCCCTCATTACAAGTGCCCTGGGAAGTGGGTTTGCATTTAGCCATCAGGATAGCAAGGCAGAGCAGTCCAAGGCTTTCTCAGGGAGATGGTGTGGGAAGAACATCATGATCAGACAATCAGTGTTGCGCACTGCACAATAAATTGTCTTTAATGGATGTACAAGGTATGCACTCTTCTGGATTGTAATGAAGCTGCCTCTGTATCTGGTACTGGATACAGTACTGGATTCAGTGTCACACTGTACCTTTAAGAAGTTCATCGTGGGTTCATGTTCAGTTCTGTCAGCAAGAGGCTGGTGGTGACTGGCTCTTGCTGCTGTGCACCTGCACAAGGGTCGTGCTGATATTGACCAGGCCCAGCTGACTCCACCTGTCTCTCCATTACCCACTGATGTGCCTAGGCACTAGCCTTTAAGTCAGTAGAGGAGGTGTTGAGAGGGCACAGGTAGGCTGAGGCCACATTCACTTTCACCAGGGGGATGGAGAATACATCTTGGTGAAAGGCCCTAAAAGCTCAACCCACCACTCAAACAAATGACAGTTTGTAAGGCCATTGCTATGCAACAACCTCCTATCTATTAGAGGTGTATATCTCTGGAAGCTAAAGAACTTCTAGGACTCTCAGTTTTCCAGTTCATATGCTGTGCTTTTCGAAATATAGGACCCAAACCCAATCTTTTCTGGAGATACCAAGTCCTTTTGAAAATCTCTTCCTAAATTTCGAATGTACCCAAAATAGCTTTGCCTTCGAAATGCAGTAGTTAAAAGCTGATGGGTCTGTCTAAATTCATGATGGACTCTACCTTCACGTGGGTCAAGCTGCTGGGATAGCCTTCCCTCCAGTGGTCTTTGTTAGAGCGTTTAATGGAAACGCCAGATCGGAATTGCTTCAATATAGGTCCATGCCGGCTGCTCATTGCACCTGAAGCACATGCACTGTCTGCTTCCTTATTCAGTAACTGCAAAATGAAAGCAAGTAAAATACACTTATTTGCAAGACTGTACTTTTTTAACAGACATGCTTAATGGCCTCAATTCGGCAATAAACAACAAGGCATATAAATATCTTACGTGTCGCTAAATTACTGGTTGGAAATAGCTTCATTACAACACTGGATTAACAGAGAAGCCAGACTAAGTCAGTCATTTAATTATTTTAATTAGTATGATAAAGTAATCCTAGCGTTAACGTCTAATTTTATGTTTGGTTTAAGCATGAATTTAACCATTAGTGCTTGTGTGTTTTGAGTGCCTTAAGCAAGCATGCTAACACACTGCTAAAGTTGTTCAATGTTATAATGCATGTCTATACTGCTCTGTGTGTTCTTTTATCTAGAAGTGTTTGGGTGCAGTATGAGGTCACTGAAGCTGAGAGGCTGGTACTCTAGTCAATGTTTGAGTGTTCAGAATCCATGTGCGAGAGAGGTTCTCACCATTCTTTATGTGTACCAATTGATTACGTCATTCAGGGACCAATGAGTAATTGCTGTATAGTCTACCAGAACAGGCAAGTTATCCAAAGTTTAATGATCATGAGGTGATCTATGACATCATTTATGACATTACTGCTGCATCTGAAATGGCATCATTGATGACAAGACTGTGCATGGTGGGGCCTACTTTCCACCTTTCTTGAGATTATGATACAGATGTAGAAACTTTGATTAGCGGTATTTAGGTTTTAAGACCTAAATGGACTCAACAGAAGGAGTAGTTTCTTACCTGTAACTCCAGTTCTGTAGTAGGGGATCTCTGTGTATAGTCATAATCTAGTGAATAGAAAGGCAAGCCCATCCCAAAACACCAACCCAGTGGTGGAGAAACAACAGACAACACCATTACTGTGCAAACAGATTTCTCAATGAAGCCTGCCCAACCTGAGCATCTGCTCTGGCATCAGAGTCCAGACAGTAATGCTTAGCAAAGGTGTGGACCGCAATGGGAACATTACGAAGCAAAGCTGTTGTAGCTGCTTTGCCCCTTGTAGAATGAGCCTTAGGCTTACCCCCTAAGGTCTTATTCGCTTTCTGATAACATAGCTGGATACACGACTCAATCCATCTGGAGATGGACTGTTTAGAGGTAGGCAGACCAGTCCTGACCGACCCATAGTTTTTTTTTTTTTTTAAACCTTTATTTGGAGACAAGCAAAAGATAGCAGTGGTACATTCATAATCCATACAAATAGTGAGAGACAGTGCAATGTAGCAATATGATCGAAATAGCCAGGCTTCATGTCAAGGCACAGTACAGTGTAGACAGTAATGGAAAAGACATATAACATCTGTAATTGTACATCGTGGAGCGCATCCGAACAAAGCAGTAGGTGACGGCAGGGGTATAAACCTGTAGCTCACATTCGGTAAGGTAGGGAGACAAAC